>NW_027397078.1:12824287-12998954 GCF_003265705.2 Callorhinus ursinus | reverse complement strand
ATCTTCATGAAGTCCCAAAAGTTCATTTTTGCTTTTGTTTCACTAGCCTTTGGAGATGTATCTTGAAAGAAATTGCTGTGGCCGATGTCAAAGAGGTTACTGCCCATGTTCTCCTCTAGGATTTTGATGGATTCCTGTCTCACGTTGAGGTCTTTCAACCATTTTGAGTTTATCTTTCTGTATGGTATTAGAGAATGGTTGAGTTTCATTCTTCTGCATGTGGCTGTCCAATCTTCCCAGCACCATTTATTGAAGAGACTGTCTTTTTTCCATTGCATATTTTTTCCTGCTTTGTCGAAGATGATTTGACCATAGAGTTGAGGGTCCATATCTGGGCTCTCTATTCTGTTCCATTGGTCTATATGTCTGTTTTTGTGCCAGTACCATGCTGTCTTGGTGATCACTGCTTTGTAATAGAGCTTGAAATCAGGCAACGTGATGCCCCCAGCTTTGTTTTTCTTTTTTTAACATTTCCTTGGCAATTTGGGGTCTTTTCTGATTCCATATAAATGTTAAGATTGTTTGTTCCAGCACTTTGAAAAATGTCATTGGAATTTTGATGGGGATGGCATTGAAGGTATAGATTGCTCTGGGTAGCATAGACATTTTAACAATGTTTATTCTTCCAATCCATGAGCATGGAATGTTTTTCCATCTTTTTGTGTCTTCTTCAATTTCTTTCATGAATGTTCTGTAGTTCCTAGAGTATAGATCCGTTTCTTCTTTGGTTAGGTTTATTCTGAGGTATCTTATGGTTTTTGGAGCTATTGTAAATGGAATCATTATAGCTTTTGATTATAATCTTGGTTTGGGGAAAATGTAGGGATATATTTATGCTAGAATTTCCAAATTCTGAACCCCCAGCAATAATTATGCATTTGCAAAGAAATTTCCAATCACTTCTAAATTTATACTTAGTGGAAGCCATACCAATTTTAATTTTCTACAACAGCAGAGTATGAATTAAGGGGATCTTGATTTATTGTCAGTTTATTAAATAATTTTTTGCTTATTTTTAAAAGTTTTTCCCCTTGAAACAACATAGAGAAAATGACTTAAAACTTATTTGCTTATTTTAACAAATTATTGCAAGTAAATGCTCCTGTATTTACAGCTCTTGTCAAGAAACAGAACACTACTGGCACTCCAGAGGTCTGATGTATATCCTTTCCCAACCAAAGCATGTTATAAATTCTGTAGTTATTGGTTATTTTCAACTATTGTTTTCTGTAATTTTGGGCATTTTGTGTAAAAGAGGTGATGTATTAATCAGGGTTTTCCAGAGATACAGAACCAGTAGGGTGTGTGTATACATATATATATATATATATATATATACACACACACACACATACATAAAGAAATTGGCTTACACAATTATGGAAGGTCTGGAGTTCCAAGGTACCATAAGGTACCTGTCATATAGTTGTCCCAATTCATATAATATGTAACACCAAGAATGAACCCTAAGATAAACTAAGGACTTTGGGTAACTGTGGTCAATATAGGTTTATCAAGTGCAACAAATGTACTTTCTGGTGTGGAACATTGATAATGGGGGAGGTTATATATGTGTGGAGGCAGGGGGTATATGAGAAATCTCTGTACCTTCCTTTTAATTTTTTTTTTAGTTTTTTTAATTTAATTTAATTTAATTTAATTATTTTATTTATTTTAATTCCAGTATAGTTAACATGCAGTGTTATATTAGTTTCAGATGTACAATATAGTGATTCAACAATTCCCTACATCAACCAGTGCTCATCACAAGTGCCCTCCTTAATCCTCATCACCTATTTCACCCATCCCTGTACCCAACTCCCCTCAAGTAACCATCAGGTTTTTCTCAGTAGTAACAAGGGTGTTTCATGGCAAGATTTCATTCTTTATTATGTTTGAAGATCCTTTTAAAGTTTGCTGTGAAGCTACAAAGTACTTAAAAAATTGTCAGTCAAAAAAATTTCATTCATATTTTGTGCAGAAATAGAAAAAAAATCCTTAAATGTATATGAAATCTGAAAGGACCCTGAATAGCCAAGAAGAACAGAGCTGGAAGCCTAACATTTCTGATTTCAAAACATATTAGAAAGCTATCATAATCAAACTAGTATGGTATTGGTATAAGGATAGATAAATAGACCAATGGAACAGAATAGAGAGCTTGTATGGATGACTAAATGATCTTTGAAAATAGTGCCATGACTACCAAATTAGGAAAGGATAGTCTTTTCAACAAATGATGTTGGGAACACTGGGTATACATGTAAAAGAATGAAGAGAGACCCTTATTTTACATCATATACAAAAATTAACTCTAAATGGATTAAAGACTATAAGAATGAAAACTATAAAACTCCTAGAAGAAAACAGGAGAAAAGCTTCAAGGCATTGGCATGGGCAATAGTTTTTGAGATATGACTCTAAAAGCACAGATAGTAGATGCAAAAGTAGAATGAATGTGACTACATCAAACTTGAAAACTTCTGCACAGCAAAGGAAATAATCAACAGAGTGATTATTACAAATCACAAATTACTTTAAAATGGGAGAAAATAGTCACACACCATATATCAGATAAGGGGTTAATATCCAGAAATATATAAAGAACTTCTATAACCCAACAACAATGAAAAACAACTAACTAGTTGGCAAAAGAGTTGGATAGACATTTCTCTAAAAAGGATATGCTGCCTACAAGAGACCCATTTTAGACCTAAAGACACTTGCAGATTGAAAGTGAGAGGATAGAGAAATATTAATCATGCAAATGGATGTCAGAAGAAAGCCAGGGTAGCAATACTTATTTTGGAGAAACTAGACTTTAAAACAAACACTGTAACAGGACACAAAGAAGGACACTATATAATCATAAAGGGGACAATCCAATAAGGAGCTATAACAATTATAAATACTTATGGACCCAACATGGGAGCACCCAAATATATAAAACAATTAATAACAAACATAAAGGAATTGATAATAATACAATAGTAATAGGGGACTTTTAACACCCCACTGACATCAATGGACAGATCATCTAAACAGAATATCAGCAAGGAAACAATGGCTCTGAATGACACACTGGAACAAATGGATTTAACAGAGCATTCCATCCTAAAGCAGCAGAATACATATTCTTTTCAAGTGCACATGGAACATTCTCCAGAATGGATCACATATTAGCCCACAAAACAAACTTCAACAAATTCAAGAAGATCAGAATCATAATATGCATATTTTCTGACCACAACTGTATGAAACTAGAAGTCAATCACAAGAAAAAACCTGGGAAGACCACAAATACATGGGGGTTAAATAATGTGCTACTAAGCAATGAATGGGTCCACCAAGAAATCAAAGAAGAAATAAAAAAGTACATGGAAACAAATGAAAATGAAAACACAATTGTTCAAAACCGCTGGGATGCAGCAAAAGTGGTTCTAAGAGGGAAGTATATAGCAATACAGGCCTACCTCAGGAGGTACGAGAAAATCTAGAATAAACAACCTAATCTTGCACCTAAAAGAACCAGAAAAAGAAAAACAAACAAAACCTAAAACCAGCAGAGGGAAGGAAATAATAAAGATCAGAGAAAAATAAATGATACAGAAACTAAAAGAAATAATAGAACAGATCAATGAAACCAGAAGCTGTTTCTTTGAAAAAAATCAATAAAATTGATAAATGTCTAGCCAGACTTATGAAGAAAAAAAAGAGAAAGGACTCAAATAAAATCACAAATGAGAGAAGAGAAATAACAACCAACACTATAGAAATACAATCATAAGAGAATATTATGAGAAACTATATGCCAAAAAATTGGACAACCTAGAAGAAATCAATAAATTCCCAGAAACATAAACTACCAAAACTGGGGGTGCCTGGGTGGCTCAGTCAGTTAAGCGTCTGCCTTCAGCTCAGGTCATGATCCCAGGATTCTGGGGTAGAGCCCTGTGTCGGGTTCCCTGCTCAGCAGGGAAGATGTGGTATATATACATGATAGAATATTATTCATCCACAAAAATAATGAAATCTTGCCATTTGCAATGATATGGATGGAGCTAGAGAGTACAATGCTAAGCAAAATAATACAGTCAGAGAAAGATAAATACCATATGATTTCACTCATTTGGAATTTAAGAAACAAAACAAAGGGGAAAAATGAGAGAGAGATCAAGAAACTGACTCTTAGTTATAGAAAGCAAACTGATGGATAACAGAGGGGAGGTAGGTGAGAAGATGGATTAAATAGGTGATGGGGATTAAGGAGGGCACTTGTGATGAGTATTGGGTGATGTCCGAAAGTGTTGGATCACTATATTATACTCCTGAAACTAATATAACACTGTATGTTAAGTAACTGGAATTAAAAGTTTAAAAGGAGTCCATTGATAGATGAATGTATAAAGGAAATGTGGTATATGCATAGAATATTATTCAGCCTTAAAAAAGGAGAAACTCTATGTCATGGGCAAACCTAGAGGACATTATGCTAAATAAAATAAACCAAGTACAAAAAGACAAATACTGTATGATTCCACTTCTATGAGATACTGAAAATAATTAAACTTCTAGTAACAGAAAATAGAGTAGTGATTGCCAGGGAATGGTGGAGGGGGAAACAGGGAGTTGTTCAATGCATATGTAGTTTAAGTAACGCAAGATGTGAAAATTCTAGGGATCTATTACACAATATTGTGCACAAAGTTAAAAACACTGTACTGTATATGTGAAAATTGCTTAGGGTAAATTGGAATTACATGTTTTTATCATAATATTTAAAAAGTGGGTTGATTAGTACACCTCTTAGTGCCTCTTTCAGGTGTGGGACATGCTGCTCAGCCATGTGGAGCATGATCAGCTGACTACCTCTATTTGTCACCTTCTACAACATCTTGGCCACCTGGCTTGAAGTTAATCCTACTCATGCAACTTCCTTTCACAATTAGGGATCGAATGTGGCACTTTTGGGGTCCATGCTGGTGACTACAAAGCAGTCTTTTCTGGTAGTTCAAATGTTTCTGGAATGGGGATGTCACCCTCTCTCCATCCACCCATCCATCTATCCATCTAATTCCACATAGGCAGTCAAAACTTCAAAGTATTTTTTGTGTGCTATGCACTGGTCTTTCCCTTTAAAGCACTTCTATCCAGATGAAAGTGATAAGATATTTGTGTGAAAGTGGTTGTGGAAAGAGAAAGGGCAGAAGTCCAGAGCAGTAAATAAATAAACTACCGGACAGATGCTGTGAGGAGGTGAGATCTATAGTGGTGGGAGTTGGAAAAAATAAAAAGGGGTGCATGGAAAAGGAGTACTTTTTGATGGAATAAACAACAGCGTGTGCAGACTGATGGCAATGTGTGGGGCCTCTAAAATCTTTTGAAAGGAGGGGCACCTAGGTGGCTCAGTTGGTTGAGCATCCAACTCTTGGTTTCAGCTCAGGTCATTATCTCGGGGTCGTGGGGTTGAGCCCCAAGTCGGGCTCCCTGCTCAGTGGGGAGTCTGCTTCTCTCCTTGTTCTGCCCCTTCCCCACTTGCACACACTGTCTCTCTCTCTCTCTAAAATAAATAAGTTAATTTAAAAAAGTCTTTTGAAAGAAAATAGTACTAAAAGGCACCACGTATACATGTGAATAGGGCCCTGTGCAATCATAGACCATTCTCTGTAGCTTGCTCTAAACACCTAGAAAATTTAGTCTTTAAAACAAAATTTAAGCCTTGGTAACAGAAATTGTGTCCTGATTGTAACTAGTACAGTTTCAAAATGGCAGGATTTTTTTTCTTGTTAGTTTGTTGTGATTAATAAAGTATTTATTTTATTTTATTTGCTAATAACATACCCTCTATGTTACTCAACTCCCAGATAGAACTGTTGCAATAGCTAGTAAAACCTCAAACCTAATTATTCAATTTATTGAAATGGGCATACAAATTGATTTGGTTTTATGTCCTTTTTGATGCCTCCCTTTCCTTCCCCCTACACTCTGTTAATTTCTTGATAACTGTTAAATTCAACGTTTATTATATAGTAAGGGATTATTTTCCAGTTTCCTAGTCCAGCAGTAAATCTTAGCTCCACAATTTTGATAACCTAGTCCCTGTAACCATGAGAGTCAGTCTTCACCTGGATTTTGTAGCCATCACATGGATGTTTGTAAACATTCAAATGTGACCTTTTCCAGTGACTTAGCCATACTGCATTCTTGTTACTATGGGAAAAGTCAACAAAAAGAAGCATTAACATCATAAAGTTAAATTCATTTCTCCCCTGCTGAAGCGCAAAAGGTAGTTCAGAATTCTACTTTTGGGCTTAAAGCTACACCTGTTTTCCATGCACTTTAAATGATCTTCATTTCAGTCTTGCATAAGCTAATGGGATCCTGGTGTGCTCTATTCTAGATTACATTCAAGGTGAAGAGCAGTGGTTTCATACTTTTCTAGTACTGCATACTCTTTTAACATCAAACCAATTACCAGACCCTCTACTTGAGTGTACTTCTATTTTACTGTTTTTCTGCGTGTGTGTGTGTGTGTGTGTGTGTGTGTGTGTGTGTGTGTGAAAATCTGACCAAAGTTTACTCTAAGTTCAGCCACTCTTTAAAGCAAAAACTTCATCTTATTAACTATTAGAGCATTCATTGATGCCCAAAGATCAGTTTAAAAACATATGTTAGGCAAATTATTTGTCAGACTGTTTGGTGTACATAAGGCAATACAGAACCTGAGCTGTTTCCTAGGTTTCTGCTGCCCCTTAGCTATCTGCAGCCTAGAGATTAGGAACTATTTTCAAAGATGATGGAAATCTGCTGGTAATGTTATCCTCACAAGTCTATAACTGATATTCAATACAGGTGTTTTTGATGCATTTCACTGACTTTTTTTGGAAGGGAACAAAACAATGCAGTACAAACATAGTTTGTTTCACTATCACTGGACATGCATCCAATGGGAATATTCTGAAAAAGCTCATCTATCTTTGAAAAATTACATGAGATAGGCTACCTTATGCTATACTTTGTACACTATAGCTCCTGGTTAATTTTATTTTTTGCTTCCCTTCTGAGCCATTCCTAGATGATCAGGAGTCCCCAGATGACTCTACCCCCTGCAACCATATTTCTCTTGAAAGTGATGTCAGACTATCTGCTGGTTTCCCAAGCTACTGTGGTGATTTCATTACAACCTAGTTGATCTCTAATATCTGTTCTCTTACTTAGACATCAATATTTTACACTCAAGCTACAAATTTATAATCAACAGTTATTCTTTTTCAGCATCCCCCTAATCAATGACAGCACACATTTCTTGGTGGGCTTTCAGGCATTGGATTGCATTGTTAGGGAAATACATTTTAATAAAAGTTTCTATCAGAGAGATTTTTATCATGATACAGAATTGATGACCTCCTTTAATAAACTTTTAAGGCCAGCTCTGACCTTAGTTTCTGTCTGTTTATAAAAGCCTCTTCAATGGAATAGTTTAAGTCCAAGTATTTCTAGCATAACTGTGCCTTCTTTTTGTTATGCTCATTTAAAAAAAAACCTAAAATCTTCCTAGAGATAAAATGGGAATAACCTATAAATATTACAGAGTCTATGTTTTAGCTAGATCATGGCTGCCTTAAAATAAAATGCATTAACAAATTTGAAGGAACAGTTTAATGAAAATGAGTTTACTGTGCTCATA
The DNA here is from genome assembly GCF_003265705.2 of Callorhinus ursinus. Lineage (NCBI taxonomy): Eukaryota > Metazoa > Chordata > Mammalia > Carnivora > Otariidae > Callorhinus > Callorhinus ursinus. Next base: position 12,991,267 of record NW_027397078.1, on the reverse strand, counting down.
GGAGTTTCTGTCATCACAGTGGGAGTTCTAGCTTTTGGTTACCAGCAGGATGCAGATGTTGATTCACATAATATATTTAATGGCTTTTGCCTCTTCTCAAAATTCATTGGAATTAACTATTAAAGATGTAAGGATGCAAACAGAAGAAAAGCTATTGTATCATATAGTTTACAAATAATTTTTAGTCTCAGTTTTATTACGTATTTTAAAACTGATCACATTACCAGAGCAATCTATTATATATCACATTCCTACTCCTTGGGCATTTAGACAGTGCTATTTAGTACTGTGTTAAAGTACTATGTATATCTTTCTGAATACTTAAAGTTTAAATTTTACCTTTATATCTTTTTGTACTGATAGTTATTTACACATATCTTTGTAAACACAAAAATTTGTAAGATTTGTAAATTTAGAGTATATATATTTATGTAATTTTGCCCAAACATAAATATGTTTAGGGATTGATAATTTCTCTTCTTTGTCACAATTCATTCCTAAAAGCACATTTTGGACTTTGTTAACAATAAGCTATAGTGTTTTCCTCTAGGAACACTCTTGAAAATTTATATTGGTAGATACTAATCAGAGGTAATGTTTTATTTATTTATTTTTAAAGTTTTTATTTATTTATTTGACAGAGAGAGACCCAGCGAGAGAGGGAACACAAGCAGGGGGAGTGGGAGAGGGAGAAGCAGGCTTCCCGCGGAGCAGGGAGCCCGATGCGGGGCTTGATCCCAGGACCCTGGGATCATGACCTGAGCTGAAGGCAGACGCTTAATGACTGAGCCACCCAGGCACCCCAGAGGTAATGTTTTAAAATACTGAAGATACCCCTATGAGAAATATTCAGATCTCTCAAATGTTTTCTAGAAATCGCAGTTTCTGCTTATTTTACCAGTATTGGGTATCTAGCAAGTGAGTTGATTCATGTGAAAATAACATAAATTTAAGTTGTTGCTAAAGGGACATATGTTTCTATACTTGTTGAATAGCTACAGATCTCTTATGTGATCTAAAGAATTCTCTGCCTTGGGGGCACCTAGGTGACTCAGTCTGTTGGGCGTCTACCTTAGGCTCAGGTCATGATCCTAGGGTCCCCAGGGTCTTGGGATAGAGCCCACATCGGGCTCTCTGCTCAGCAGGGAGCCTGCTTCTCCCTCTACCTCTACCACTTGCCCTGCTTGTGCTTTCTCTCTCTTTCTCTTTCTCGTTCTCAAATAAATAAATAAAATCTTAAAAAAATAAAATAAAAGCATCTCTTTAAAAAAAAAAAGAATTCTCTACCCTTATTCTGCTGTTGATGTAAATCAATGGAAAACATTCACATATGCAACATATTCCCATGGATTTAGGAAATTTTAGATTAAACCAAAAACCTATTTTAGGGCTCTAAATTAGTTATAGTTGCTAGAATTATTAATTTTCATATATAACAGTGACTTCGTGAACTGCAGATAACATAATCTCTGAGTTATTGCAATACCTAGAAGAGTAGCTGTAAGTCTATTCCCTATTTTCTCCTCTAAAGGAAGGATATTGAAAGACAAATAAATGGGGGCCTGGGTGGCACAGTCGGTTAAGGGGCAAACTCTTGATTTCAGCTCAGGTCATGATCTCTGGATTCTGGGATGGAGCCCTGTATTGGGCTCTGCGCTCGGCAGGGAGTCTGCTTCAGTACTCTCTCTCTCCCTGTATCCCTCCCCTGCTCTCTCTCTCTAAAATAAATAAATAAATCTTTAAAAAAATGACAAATAAGTGAGAGTCACATTATCATCAGGAATATTTGAGTCAGCTTTGATTTTTGAAAATAAATGAAAACAAGAACTTTATTCCTCATTAACAAAATGATTTGTGATAGAAACATTCTTATGTTTTACAACACCATGTATGAACTCTATCATTACAAATATATTACTGCATCGGTATTAAAATTTACTTGTCAATTGTCCTAACACACATATGCTATCATAGTTCGTATTACGTATTTAAATAAGCATCTGTTAACCCTTTTGTGCATAAGTAAATTTACATGTGAATATTTTTGTTACCAATTATTAAGTTGAGAAGCATGTTTTTTAAAGATTTTATTTATTTATTTGAGAGTGAGAAAGTGGAGGGAGGAGCAGAGCAGGAGGGAGAGGGACAAGCAGACTCCATGCTGAGGGTGAAGCCCAACACAGGGCTTGATCTCAGGACCCTTAGATCATGACCTGAGCTGAACCAAGAGTTGGTGGCTTAACTGACCGAGCCACCCAGGTGCCTGGAGAAATACTTTGAATAGATATGGGAAGTACAATCAACTTTAGAAAGCTTGTTGAATGAAGTTTGTTTTCTGTAATAACTTTCTCTGAAGCAAGCACAGGCATTCAAAATCAATTTCATTGATTATGTTTTCCTTAACTAGTAGGTGGATGGTAATAAGCATTTCTTTTGGATGGTGAGAGTGGTGGTAGTGGATTTTATAATATAAAGCACTTTCAAAGGGTTGACCCAGCATGGGTTTTTTTTTCCTTCTATTTCTGAATTTATTTAGCCCTATTACAAGACTTGTGGTGTATCAGTCTAAAGCAGTGTTAGCGGTAAACTCTTCATTAACCGTAAGCACTGCCTATTTTGTTAACATGTAATTTTAGTTTAGTTGCCTTGTGGAGAAAGCTTAGATACACAACCATATTAAGACTAGTGAGACCTGCTCCTAAAAACCACATACTGGAACCTTGTTGCCTCTTCTTGGCTCTGACCCTATTTCTGTGATTAAAGCCATATTTAATTGAATTCCTTTGTGGACACAAGATCTGTCTTTCATTAATACAAATAGGAATAGAACCTTAATTACCTTAGTTAAGAGCAGAAAGATATAAATAATATCACAATTTTACAGTACATAGCATGTTTTCAATAGGCCTTCACTGTAGTTCATATGCTATTGGAAAGCAATAAAATACTATAATTACAAAGTCCTTTATCACAGATATTTGCTATGAAGATTCAAAGTTGCAACCCCACCATAATTCAGAAAGATGAGAATAAGGGTTGTTTATCTTCACTAATGATGGGAAAAGTCAGATATGAGATTTGAATGTTAAGATTACCAAGTTAATGACCAAGGTGATGAATGGTGAGACTTTGCACACTTTCTCTAATTTGTTATACGTACTCATCATGTCATTCAACTTCAAAATCGTGGTGCTTAAAACCGTCATTTGCATTGTAGTGGTTATTCTCCACTGTGAATTTAAAACTTTTTGAGTGATTTACATTGATGTTTTTGTTTATTAAAAGATATTTTTGTTTGTTTTCCCCTTTTATAGCAGACTGACTTTCCCCCTACAATTTGGCAATGAGGAGAAATGGAAAATTGAATTAAGATAGTAATGTGTGCCTGGATTTGGGGAGAGGGATATGGTATTTATATGGGCATGCAAGTCTGTGTGTGTGTGTGTACAATATATTGGGGAAACGGATGTATTAGGTGAATCAAATTAGATTGCCATTTTTGTACTTGGCAGTTTCATATGGTTCAACCCAATATTTAAAAATTCTTCTGATGCAACCAGTTTTAGTAGTGATCTAATAAGTGCCACTACAGCTCCAGGCATATGCCATAATTATACTCACACTATCCAAAAGTTATCGTTTTTTTAATAAGAGGAAATAGAAGGCTAAAATAGCATCATGAAGGTATTAATATATGAGTGTTACATCATTATCAGGAAAATTTTGAGTCTAATTCAATAAAAATCAATACATATTTCAAAAATTCTATTTTATTAATGACTAAAAATATGAATCACGATGCCATCACAAGAGATTGAGACATGCTTTAGTGTTCCAGAATCAAAAACTGCTTATCTAGGGGGCTCCTGGGTGACTCAGATGGTTGAGCATCTGCCTTCGGCTTGGGTCATGATCCTCGGGTCCTGGGATCGAGTCCCACATTGGGCTCCTGGCTCAGCGGGGGTCCTGCTTCTCCCTCTCCCTCTCCCCCTCTCCCCAGCTCATGCTCGCTCTCTCTCTGTATCTCTGTCAAATGAATAAATTAAAAAAAATAGGGTTAAACTGATAAACTCACTGAAAGATAGTATTAGTATCTCTATATTAGGTTTGGTTAAAATTTACACAGACATTAGAATGATACATTAAATAAACAAATGAAATTTGTTCAAATAAAATTGAAGTAAATACATTCTCATTTCCATAATAGTAGTTTTAAATAATTTACTAATTTACATAGCTCTTTAATTTGATTCAGAAACTATGTTAATGAAGTTTTCTGATCTGAAACAAATCTGAATTATCATTCTTTAATTACTTCCCTGAGTATTTATATAAAAGAAACAACAACTCTCTAAGATACATGGAAATTATAAAAGCAGTGTCCATAATCTTAGTTTTCTGTGTTTAATAGGAGACTGAAAGCATCCATGCTGTGAAAACATAGTCATTATAAATGTTCATTTTTAGAATCATGGTATTAGAACTATCATTCCAACTGTGAATCATTGGCATCTATTGTATAGTGATTTATACCAGAGATCAACAAATTTTTGTCATAGAATCTTTAGCAAAAGTTAGACAAATGATATTATTGAATAAACTAACTTAAATCCTATAAAATGTGGACCAATAAAAGAGTAATACACTGTGTTTAGAAATTAAGTTATGCAAAAGGGATGCATCATATTAAAAGTATTATCATAAGAATAATTGGTTTGTACTGGATTAGATCAACTATCTTCCCAATTCTTAGTTTCTTGTGGCTCTGAAAGACTGCTATTATTAATTCCTTGGTGGAATGCAAAAGAATTTATTTCCTATAGTTCTCATCTGGAGAATTGTGCATGGCCTGAAGTTTGTATAGAGGGGCAATAATTTCTGACTGTGTTACTTGAAAGGAGATGTACTGATTCTGTAAATTTGTACCTACAGGACATAAAACAAATTTATACACTTATTTTCTCATACTGTTGCAAAAGGCATCTGGTTTCTTTTTCATCTTCTGTTGCTGCTGTCCTACCCTGCGCTTTTCAGTTTGGGGATCTGGCTCAGTAGTTTTTAGCCCTGAGAACTACTGACCTAGCTGCTTGGAGTGAGTCCTTCCAGAAGGCTTTACACAACCCAGATGTGGGACCATTGAAGGCAAGATTGATAGAGAAATGGGTGTTTACATGGTTTCAAAGTCTCACCTATAGATTGCTTATTAATCACCAAGGGAGAAAGATAGATTTAACATGAGAACATTTGGTGGATACCACCATAAACAAATTACCAAACTCAGCATTACTAATGACTTGGCACTCTGACCTGCTGTGCTTCTTAATGGTTCTCTTCCTGAGAACTATACTGCAGTACATAGAAATTTTTCTTGCAGAAAAAATGTAAACTCCTCCAGTCATGAAAGGACAGCCAGAGATTTCAGATTGCTGGCCTTGACCCTGGAAAGTATGTCAATGCCATGAAGGACCAAAAAAGGCGGTCCTAGATTAAAGGAGACTAAATTCAATGGGTGGTCTCAGTTTGGTCTCTGACACTACTGGGACTTTTGAGTATGTACTACAAATTAGAAAATGTTATATAATTTAAATTTTATATTTAAATTGTTAAATTTAAATTGTTACATAATTTAAATTTATAAATGTTAAATTTCTTGGCTGTAGTGATGGAATTGCTGTTATATAGGAGAATATTTTTCTTAGACGAGGCATGCTAAATATTTAGGGGTGTGCGTGTGTGTGCATGTGCATGTACACACAAGCATATACCTTAAGAAAATACATTGCAAATAAAACAGGGCAAAAATAAGAGGAAGGTATTGTAGGAGCCAAGGGAAGGCTACCCCAAGATGGGCCACTTTGGCATGAAGAATATTCTGATCTGAAGGCAACTGAGATCCTAGGGGCTCAAGAGAAACTTTTGCCCCTCCCTTAACTACATAAAAGAATCTGTGGTCGGGGGTGGGGGGAGGCTTAATTGAGAGGTCTTTTCCAGAATAAGGACAATTAGCAGAGGCAAATTTTATCTTACTGACCCAACTGTATGGCAAGGCAAACATCTAATTAGCAAACATCTGCTTTTCTTCTTATTGCCCTGTGAGGTGCCTTCCTTTCCTCTGAGTCCCAAACCCTTATCCTGTTCCTCCTTAGTTCAGGATGACATATGTACCTCATCCTGCCTGTGATTGGGATTTCCATGTCAGTGTGGATTCCTGTATGTACACTATTGGATCTTCTCTTGTTACTCTTGACCTTGAAAGACCTCAAAGGGGACAAGACATTCTTGCTCCCCAACAGCAGAAAGCAGCTATGGCAAAATGTTAATTGGTGAGCTAATGGAGGATGTATATGTGTTTATTGTTCTAGTCTTCAATTCTTATGTAAGTTTAGAATATTTTAAAGTAGAGAGTTAGGGGTGCCTGGCTCAGTCGGTTAAGCGTCTACCATTGGCTCAGGTCATGATCCCGGAGTCCTGAGATCAAGCCCTCTGTCTAGCTCTCTGCTTGGTGGGGGGGGCGGTCTGCTTTCCCCTCTCCTTCTGCCTCTCCCCTGGCTTACGCTCTCTCTTTCACTCACTCTGTCTCTCAAATAAAAATTTGAATGTGATGGGGCGCCTGGGTGGCTCAGATGGTTAAACATCTGCCTTTGGCTCAGGTCGTGATCTCAGGGTCCTGGGATCGAGCCCCACGTCTGGCTCCGGGCTCAGAGGGGAGCCTGCTTCTCCCTCTGCCTCTCTCCTGCTCATGCTCTCTCTCTATCTCTCTGTCTCAAATGCATAAATAAAATCTTTAAAAAAAAAGAAATATTGAGTGTGTCTGAACATAAAGAGGATAAAAACTAAATAGTGCATTCCAGATTTGTCTCTCTATGCATTACAGTATTTTTTATTTGATTTACTGCACAGATATATCAGGAGTTTGTACATGAGAATGACATGTGAATTAGCATTAGACAGAAATTGCCTAGAATTTCTTCTCTATTGTTTCATTTTATAGTGTTCCTTAGGATTCAAGAGTACCTTTTTTTCTGTACAAAACTTCAAACTTTCTGCCATTGTAAGAACTTGTGTGCTTCATAAAAGTATTTGGTCAAGTCAATTTTGTAAGTATGGGTTATTCTTTCCTCTGGGGAGCATTTAAATCAAATGTGTTTCTTTCTGAGAACCAGGGGAATATTTATAGCTTCCAAAAAGGCTATTATTTAAACTACTTTCTACTGTGAATGTATACTATTGCACATTTTTAGAACAGCTAGAAATTACTAGAGTGTGTGTTAATGATATAAGTGAGAATGTAAGTTAGTGAAAAAGTTTTAAGTGCCTACACTTATCATTGTCTATATGGTTTTACCCAGACGTCCTAAATTTAAGCATTTGTGCAGCAAAACAGACCTGGAAACTAACCACTCCCATTCTGTGACTAAGAATGTAGCTTTGTTTCAGTCAGATTAAACTTGAACTTGGCCCCACTATTTTCTAATTGTGTGACTTTAAACAATTAATGACATCTCAGGGCCTTGTTATAAACAAAGTCTGAGAAAGATAATAACATCTACCCTATAAGAGTGTTGAGAGGATTTATAGAAATGAGATAATGCACATTAGGTATTCAGCACAGTACCTGACACAAATAGTACAAGCCCATTACCATCACTTTCATCAAAATCCACACCAGATCATCCTCCCTGGTGTCACTAAGAATGTCCATCCTCATTTATGCCCAGTAGAAACATTCTAAATCATTAATGTCAGAAGAGTGTTGTTTAAATCCCAGAATGGAGTTGAAATTCATGGTTTCCTGTGCCTTTTCATTTTGCTGTCACTCTAATATTGAGTATTTTGAGAATAAATTCCTTACCACTAACTGCTCCTCTCTGTATAGATTGCCATAGGGAATCCATAAGTATTACCATTGTTTCCTGATAAGGTACCACAAATTGTCCTATATTTCAGGAAATATTTTATTAACATAAGCTCTTTTACTTACATTTAATTTTTAAAATCTTTAATAGTACTTATTTATAATATGTTATGGTATTATGTGTAAAATAACTGTAAATATATTAATATCAGGGGCACCTGGGTGGCTTACTTGGTTAAGGGTGCACTCTTGATATCGGCTCAGGTCATGATCTTAGGGTTGTGAGATCCAGCCCCTCATCAGGCTCCACACTGGGCATGGAGCCTGCTTGGGATTACCTCTCTCCCTCTCCCTCTGCCCCTCCCCTCTCCCCACTTGCTCTATCAAAAAAAAAATAGTATTAATATCAAATTATAATTTATTTAAAATTAAAATATTGTCAGGGAGCAAGAATTTACTGTCGCCTACAAAAGTCCTAACTGGACTAAGAATCAAATTGACATGATACAGATTAACAGGAGAAAATCAAATTTAATTTTATATGTATGGAGAATCCACACAGACAGAAATTCCAAAGAGAGTCACACAAAGTGAGGTATATATGTCATCTTGAACTAAGGAGAAGGAAGGGGGTGAAGGTCTGGAATTTGAGAGGAAAAGAATGCAATTGACAGGGCAATAAGAAGAGCAGATGTCTGGTGATTAGATGTTTGCCCTGCCATACTCAGTTGGGTCACTCAGATAAAATTTATCTCTGATAATAATCATTATTCTGGAAATGGCCTCCTCAAGAAGACCCCCCCCCCAATAGATTCTTTTATGTAGTTAAGGGAGGAGCAAAAGGTTTCTCTTGAGCCCACATGGTCTCAATTGCCTTCAGCTCAGGGTAATCTTCATGCCAAAGTGGCCATCTTAGAGCAGCCTGCCCTCAGCTCCTACAATTCCCTCCTCTGAAACTTGCCTGAAGTTTTACACATTAAGAGTTGAGCTGGTAGGTTGTTTTATCTTGTTGAACCAGTCTCTTAGTCCTGACAATAGGTTAGTTTAGTCAAACTCATTTCAGGAAGCAATGATGCAGGTGTATTCTCAAAGTTAGGCCTGTTACCAGACCCCAAGTTCGGCTGTCTGTTGCTTGAAAGGCCAGTATTCAAGAGACAAGTGTTGATTGGAAAGGAATATGAGCTTTATTCAGGAGGCCAGCCACCTGGGGAGAAGGCAGAATCTTTTCCAAAAGCCACCTTTGAGGTTTCTGCCTAGCCAAGAGGGTTTTAAAGACACAGGGGTCATTAATCAGTAAGGGGAGGGCCGTGCAGTGGCCTGTTACATTTCCTGACTCCGTGTAGATTTAATGGTGTCTGTTTACAGTTTTAGATGTTATCTCAGTGCCTGAAGTTTGTGCAAGAGGTCTAATTCCTGTTCTGTGACATGTGAGGGCTTTCTGTTCTCCTTCTAGAATAGAATATAAGATTTATAGATTCACAGGGAGGGTTAGTAAATCAATCATATGAACTTAAGAACACCTTTAAAGATCACCATGCTGGTTATGAAGATCTAGGTGGCCTCAATTCCCCACTGTTCCCAATATTACCATTCCATATCTATGGGATTAAGGATGAAGGTCAATCTTCTATAGATTCTTCTTGCTGATATAGTGCGTAGTCATGACCTTGGACTGGAATATGTTAACATGGGTTTGAAGCATTTCTTTAGGCATAACTGATACGGCTTGCTTGCAAGTTTTGTTACATACCTTGTAATGAGCTTAATTCCTATGTATACACATAGTGCCTCTAACATGAGGGTGAGTCCTCATTTTAGAATGCCTTCTAATATGGACCTAAATCCTGGTGGTATCCAGGATTAGAGGTTCGTGAACCAATCCCATCCTCCCTGAAACATGGGGTTAACAATCTAGGGTTTGCTGCACCCAAGTGGCTTGCTGTCTGATTTTATCAATACTGGTTTCCTCCTCCAAGGAAGTATTGATATACATGCAGTAAGGTGAATTAGCAACAACACAAACTCCCCCTTGCTCAGCTTGGATAAGGTCTAGGGCCATATGGTTATCTAGGACAACTTTAGGAAAGGAATCTAAGGATTTTTGTAAGTTGGCCAAAGGTTTGGCAGTTTCATTAGTCAGGATGGTTAGAGTTTGGGACAAGTTGCAAAGCACATGTTGGTGGGCAGCAAGCCCCCCACCATGGCAATAATGTATAACCAAAGAAATATTTATCCCCATCAGGGATATTGCTTGAGAGATAATGAGTCAATCTGGCAAATAATTTCAGGGAGCTGGCGCAATCTTTCTAATTGGGAATACATGCCTATTTTCTGTCCTTTGAAAATAACCTCTTTTAGTACAGTAATTAGAGGGACTGTTATATAGATATAGAGGTGCCTCAGGATCACTTTGAGAGAATGTAGCTATTCAAACCCTATAAGTTATTGTTTGGGCCTTGGAAACCAATGGCCTTTGAGGATTTCTGAGGTGTTATAAACAGAGTGAACCAAGGGGTCTCTATGGTCCAGCATTGATTGGGCTTTTGGATGACATATCCAATAATTGATAGCACACGTGGCTGTAGCCAAAGTGTGTTACCCATACTATTGCATTGTCTTTCTGACCTAGGGAGAGAGAAGACAAGGTTAATATGGATCACAGAATGAATATAGTTGTCATAGGTTTCCTTTCCTAAATAGGTATTTTAAATCCTGAAGAGAATGGCTTTCCCAGCAGGGGGTTTTATTGGCCTCTTTGTCATAGGTGGAGCCCTCTTCATTCTGGTGTGGTGTATCCATGGCTTTATGGGCCTTAGTTTTACAGAGGTGAGTGGTTAATAAGATGTCTTAAAGCCCCAGCCATTTCTCAGCCAACTGATGATTGGGTCCTTAATTTTTCTAGGTCTTTAACAATACTCTGTCTTCAGGGCTGGAAAGATGTAGTGGCTCATCTGAAGGCTATGTAGACCTGGAAAGGACCAACCAGTACAACACAGTTAATATTTGACTCAAATGTTGTATATACTGTTTAATCCTATTATCATTTTCTAAGTCTAAATGTGGTATCCCTAGAGCCGAGGCCAGAAAGAGTTTCCCATATATAATCTCAAAAGGGCTTAATTTTAGCCCACTTTTGGGAGCAACCCTAATGTGGAGCAGAGCAATGGGTAGAACCTTACCTCTTTTTCGGTTTGATTTTAGCAGAAGTCTTTTTCAATGTGTGATTCATTTTTTTCTCTCTTTCCTGTTGATTGAGGTCTCCATGAAGCATGTAATTTCCAGTTGATATGGAAAATAGCACTTGCTTTTACCCTACACCAGATACAAAACCTGGTCCATTATCACTGTGAATAATATTAATAAACCAAACATAGGAGTAATTTCCTTTAGCAAAAGTCTACAATGGCCGCAACTTTTTCTATTTGGGTAGGGAAGGCTTCAACCCATCCCCAAAAGATATCTACAAACACTAGTAAATATTTAAAATTCCCCGGAGTCCTAGGCCTTTGGGTAAAGTCTACCTGCCAATTCTCAAAAGGACATTCCTCTTTATATTTTATCCCTTGGCCTGATGGGGATCTCTCATTTTTTTTGGATTATTCTTTGCACATGTCAGCCATCTCTGGGTGACTTTATGGACCATTTTCTGTAGATATGGCCCCTTCTTTGTTGTGTTTGACTTGTGCTTGACTATAGACACTACCTTCTGGGCATTCCATGTCAATTTTAGTATTTAAGACACTGTATGTGGACCCTATGTCTACTAAAAAGTCCATCATTTGGATTCCCACTGTCAGTTGTACTCAGGGTTCCTGTGAGGAAATGGTCAATGAGGTGATAGGGAGCCCCAGGGCCTCTTCATTCATTTCTATTGTTACTTTCTACTTTTGGAACTTTCTCCTTATGTCAGGGGTGCTCTGTCCAGTGAATGTCATGTTTACCATGTGGATTTTTTCTGGGGCCTCTGGGTTCATATCCATATATTTCCAATAGGCTTGATAAATTCTAACTAGGCTGCTGGGTTTTCTGTTGTTTCTTGCCTCAGTTCCTGAATTTTGTTCAAACTATGTTGCTTGGGTACCCCCTTATTCAACCCTGCCAATACACGCTTTGGGTAATGCTCAAGCCAAGATAAACCTCCTCAGTTTAGGTACCAGTTGGGTTCAACCAATGGGATGGCAGTAGCTAGGTTTGGGGTCTCCTGATGTGGGCGCTGAGCTTCCTCATATGCTTTGGCCAATACTAGCCATCTTGTGGCGGCTAACATCATATTCATTAAGCTTGTATGTCCACCCAAGTCAGCTGATGGGTCGCAAAAATCCTAAAAAAGAGTTCCACCATCTCTTGGGGGTCATCTCAATGAGAGGAGTTGACATTTTTCTAATTCATTAAGTCTGAAGTTGAAAAAGGAGTATGTGTCCAATAATATCTGAGAGGCTGTCCTTGAGCACCAATGCCCCCTACTAGATATTATCTTAAAGGACATGGCCTGGCCCCCCAGCAGTGGGTACTCCTTGTCCAAATTGGGAGCCCTGCTAGGTGGTAAAGAGACTGTTCCAGGATTACTTTTTCCCCTCCCATAGGATGATGGGGCCAAAGCCCCAACAGGAGGATGAGGAGGTGGAGGTAAGAGCCCTGGAGGAGGGGGTGGTAGAGCTAGATTTGCCATATATTCTTTCTCCTTCTCTCTTCGTTTTTCATTTGCATCATCAAGACAAATCTTTGGTTTTTCTCCTTGTCTCTGCACCATTAACTTACTGTTTTCCCTGGCAGCATCTTCATTGTGTAAGGACATGTAGGCCTGAATATAGGGTATCTCATCATCCTTTCCTGCCCTTAGACAAAACAATTCTAATTGTAAAATGGTGTAATAGTTTAAAGATCCATCGGGGGGTCATCTCATCTGATTCTAGATGGTACAATGCACAGGCAATATTGCAATAGAAAATCATCTTTTTCTTATTAGGTTCCTGGCGATATTCTTTCCATTTATTCAAAATTTGACCCTATGAGTTAGTTGGTGGGATAGAGATAGAACCTCCCATTATACCAAAGATGATAAACTGGAACACAAACACATACACACACACACCAAAGACAGATCTGCCCTGAATCCCAAAGGACTTGACTGTCATTCAAGTTCTTAGTTTCTCCCAAATGTTGTGCCTCTTCCAGAAGGAAAAAGTACAGACAACAAAAACAAAAGCACCTAGCACTTCACAAAAGAGAAACTGTCAATGTGCACTTCTGACAAACTTCTGTACCCAGTATGGAAACTCTTGCCCCAAATGCTCTTTTCCTTTCCATTCAAGTCAAAAAGTGAAACTGGCGGTGTCGGTAGAGAATCAACAGAGAATTTCCTCTAGACAAAAGAAGCCTAGGCAGCTGAAGGGACAGATCCCTCAGATTCCCTCCTCAAGACCAACTAGCCCTGAGCAGCTAACCTGCGGTCATCCAAGTTACTAGCCTTGGAAACAAACTCATACTGCCACGGCCAGCTGCTTCCTCTGCCCAAATATGGGCGAGCCCTAGTGAGCTGCCACAGCCAACTGCTTCACTTTGTGGATTCCCAGGGTAACCGGACCCCACAAGGGCATTGGCTGCTGGCTGGCTGGCCAGAATTTGTTACCGAATCCCAGGTTTGGCTGCCCCTCACCCAAAAGGTCAATACTCAAGAGACAGGTGCTCATTTGAAAGGATTATGATTTTTATTCAGGAGGCAGGCCACCTGGAAAGACAGCAGGATCTGTTCCAAAGCCAACTCTGCGGTTTCTGCCTAGCCAAGAGGGTTTTAAAAGAACAGGGGGTCCTTAATCAGTGAGGAGGTGCAATGGCCTGTAACGTTTCCTGACTCCATGTAGATTTAATGGTGCCTATTTACAGCTTTTAGATGTTACCTCGGTGCTTGAGGCTTGTAGAAGAGGTCTAATTCCTGTTCTGTGACTTGCATCAACTTACTCTTCTCCTTCTAGAAAGGAGTGGAAGATTTATACATCCACAAGAAGGGTCAGTAAATCAATCATATGAACTTAAGAACACCTATTAAACATCACCATGCTAGTTACGAAGATCAAGGCAGACTCAAGACTGTGGTTTAAGTACTCAGGCATTCAATAAGAGGCATTTCTATGAAAACAAAAGGAAAGCAGTGGGTTAACGTTTGGTTCAAATGTTAAGCCAGTTTTGGAGTTCTGAGGGTAGCCAGTTGAGAAGACTTGCAGATGTCAGTCTCAAAGCATCTTCAGATAGAGTGAGGGCAGGTAGTGGCAATCTTGCAGATCTTGCTGGTTTGTAGTTCAGATGTTTCTAGTGGTCTCTGAGTGGCTCACTAAGAAACAGGCATGAAGATTGTCTATATATGAGCTATCGTGGGGACTTCTCTGAAGTTTACATCAAGTCATTTATATTTAGGGCTTCAGGAAAAAAGGCAGTTTTAGTTTTCAAATGCTTCCAAGTTAGAAAGATGGGAGAAAAATCAAAATGTTAGTTTGGAGAGTTATAACCAGGCAATGGAGGATACTAGAAGAAATCAGGATCTAGTCTAGTTATAATGAATACTATTAAAATCGAATATCTACAAAGATGTGTTATTGAAGCATATTTTCTCTCCACAAATCACCCTCATTCTTACTAAAGATAGCTAAATTAATATTAATTTGTTTGCAAAATAAGACTAGTTTCAAAAAAACTTGGCCTAATTATTTACATAAGTGCAGCCAAGTATAGTGATTCACCATATAGACTCTTTAAAACCTGCTTTGCTGGAACTTTTTATAAGAAATCTCTAGATTGAACTTTTAACAGCTTCTCAAGGCCAAAAGCCAAGCCAAATACTTGCCATCAGATTTTTTCTGCAATATACCTATAGATTTGGGTCAATCCCACCAACTAACTCCCCCAAATATCCTGAGCTTCCTGCACATGCCAGGAAGTGACCTTCTTTGCTCGCCTGATAGGAGTGCTGGGAACTCTGTGAGCAAGGTATCAGGCTGAGATTTCCAAGGCGCTTTATTGGCTCCATAAAATCAACCTTAGTTTCTTAAAGCTGTCTGGTCATATCTGATCCTATACATGTTTTTCCCAGCTATGGCTTTCCAGTCAAAGCCTTGGTAATATAACCAGTATTTCCAACTGTGTCCTGTCATAAGGAGAACAGATTCTTATTGAACTTATGCAAATAAATGTATTGTCATAAAAATATAAGAATATTCTCTGAGAGTTTCTGAATTTTGAGGGTTCAGGTAGGGAGAAAAGGTAAATGTTTCAATTTGTTCATAAAAGTACATTTTATCAAACTGCTGTAAACCCATTAGCTTAAGAGAAACAATTTTACTGAATCTGGAAGAAAATAAAACATTTTTTTAAAAGTCAGCAATGTTTCAAGCAAAAAGTCATAAAAAGTATAATTATCTTCCTCAGTTTATTCAGTCCCATGTTATTAATTCTTGTTCTGCTTGAATCTGATTTTTCCATTACTTTTGGAAATTTTTATCTAGTTCAATTTTATGATCTTAAGGTTATCAGAAACCTGTACTCAAGAGTTTTTCCCATGAGTCTCATTGAAGATGAAGCAAACTTGCAGGGAATTTTTATAAAGGCATCTGAGTAAAAGTATAATTGTCTGTAAATGATAAAAGACTTAAAAATGGGCATGGTTAAATATCTGATTAGAATGCAAATGACAAGGAAATTTTTTTATTTCTGTGACACCCAAAACTTCAAGATAATAACATACTAGGTAGGACATCAGATTCCTAGGAGTTTCATATAATTTTTGGAACATTTACTTGAATAACATACCTACATAGATATAATCTAAGAGGGTTTAATATCACTTATTTGATGGTGCTTTTATAGGGGTTGGGGCAGGGTGCCCCACAATCAACCACTTTAGCATGAACATTATTTTGAGTTAAAAGCAATCCAAACCCAACAGATTCAGAAAAAGCTCTTTGCCTTTCCCTCAACTGTCTTCTTTTACCAGGAAGAGCTATTAACATATTCTTCTTTACCTAAGAAACTTATCCACATAACACAGAAACTTTGGTTTCCAAACATCTTTCACCTTCCTGCTGATGGTCTTTCTCTCCTTTATATCCTCAGACCCTTACACCTCTCCTTAGCATCATGTTGCTTCCCTATCTTTGGAATTTCCATGTCTGTGTGAATTCCCTGTAAGTACATATGCTACTAAATTTGATTTTCTCTGTTACTCCGTCTCATGTCAATTTGATTCTTAGTCCAGTTAGAAGGACCTTGGAGGGCAGAGGAAATTCTTCTTCCCCAACACTGTCATACTGAATTAACATAAACTCAATGTCTTAAAATAATACCACCTATTATCTTAGTTCTGTATATCAAATTCCAGCGTGGCATGGCAGCGTTCTCTGCTCAAGTTCCACAGGCTGAAATCAAGGTATCATCCAGACTATAGTGCTCATCTAAATCTTGGTTAGCTCCTTTTCCAAACACAATGGTTGTTCCAAGAATTTGTTTCCTTGCGCTTGTAAGACTGAGGGCCTATTTTCTTGCTGGTTGTCAAGCAGGGGCAGCTGTCAGCTCTTAAAGGCTTCACACTCACAAGCCATCCCACAACATGGTGCAACCAAACTAAAGTGAGTTTGCTCCTTGGTGAATTACAGATAGATGCTATCCCATATGGAGTTGTCACACAAAGGAAACTTTGTTTCCACAAATAAGGAGATCATGGGGATTAATTTTCAAAGCTGTGACTCCCAAAGCAGGCATGAGTGGTTTGTCTTTTTTTGTTTGTTTGTTTAGATTTATCTAGCGCTAGGATGAATATTCAGAAAGGGGAGTTTTTTTCATTGCATGTAGAGGTGGATATAAGGTCACACATGCATACTTAGGAAACATGCCTATAGATGCATCGTATATTATGTTAATGAGGTTTATGTTCCTCCTTAGGCAGGGATTATAACTTTATAATGAGGTGGAGGTAGCTGTCTGGCATGCCATGGTCCATCTGTGTAGGTGTGAGTAGGTGGCCAAGCTCAAACTGGTCTAGGCTGGCCAGAGCATTTCTCGTTGTTTTCCTCTAAAAGATAAGTTTAGGGGGGCACCTGGGTGGCTCAGTCAGTTAAGCATCTGCCTTCAGCTCAGATCATGATCTCAGGGTCCTGGGATCAAGCCCCACTTTGGGCTCCCTGCTCAGCAGGGAGTCTGCTTCTCCCTCTCCCTCTGTCCCTCCCCCATGCTCGTGCTCTTGTGAGCTCTCTCTCTCTCTCTCTCAAATGAATAAATACAAAATCTTTAAAAAAATAAATAAAAGATAAGGTTAAGGGCACCTGGATGGTGCAGTCGTTTAAGCATCCAACTCTTGGTTTTGGATCAGGTCATGATCTCAGGGTCCTGAAATCAAGCGCCAAGTTGGGCTCCACACTCTGCACAGAGTCCGCTTGGGATTCTCTCTCCCTCTTCCTCTACCGCCCACACTCACTCTCTCTCTCAAATAAAGAAATACATTTTTTAAAAAACCAAAAGGATAAGGTTAACATTCCTGTGAAGAAAAAAGGGGTCAGTGAAGGTCTTGTTGGTGACATTTTTAACCTCATTAAGTGTATAGGGCATTGTTTCAATGGTACTTTACTCCTTCTTCCTTTAGTCCAGCAGGAGCAGATCCCTCTGACTTCCACACATTCAGAGAAACTCAACTGTTTAGCTTCTCACCTGATTGAGTCAGGCCCACCATAATTTAAGGTAAACTGATAATCTCCATAATTTAAGGTAAACTGATTTGGAACTTTTGATTCCACCTGTAAAATTTCTTCCTAGCTTAGTGTTCGATTGAGCAACTAGGGGGCTGGAATCTTGGGGACCATTTTTAGAATTCTGCCTATGACAGCAGACAAATGCAAATTAACATTAATTAACATTAACAGGGATATCCAATGTATGTGTTTAGGCTACAGTTAATAGAATGATTGGTTTAGGTAAATGGCTTGAAAAGAAAACCTAATATGTGTATTTTGCACAAAATTTTGAAGATTTTTAAATGCTAAATATAAATGGATAATGCACTCTGCAAGGAAGAAATAATGTATGTAGGACCATGAAAGAAATAACAATTTAGTTATATAGAGCAGATGTGTAGGCTTAATATCCTTGAGAACTTCTTATATTTGAGCTGAAATATTTTTCTTGATTCTGTGGTAAGTGAGTTAGTGTAGTGGTAAGAAACTAGTGAGATTAATTTAGTCTTAAGATTAATTAATAAAGTGGGCACCTGGGTGGCTCAGTTGGTTAAGCAGTTGCCTTCAGCTCAGGTCATGATCCTGGAGTCCTGGGATTGAGTCCCACACAGGGCTCCCTGCTCAGCAGGGAGTCTGCTTCCCCCTCTGCCCCTCACCCCACTCTTGTGCTCTCTCTCACTCTCTCACATAAATAAATAAAATCATAAAAAAAGATTAATTAATAAAGTTTATATCATTTTCCTTCTGCATTATGTGCACTGACTTCCTTCCTTTTTTCTGCTACAAACATACACCATTCATATGTACATGTGCACACAGATGTGGACACATGCATACATTTGCATACATATACATGCACTAAGTGGAACACAAAAGAAGTTTCTTAATCCATCAATTACACAGCTATAGCAAGGCAATCCGTTGTAAGATCATTCAGTGAACTATTTCAATAAATACAGTTGCTTCTTTGCTCACTTACAAAATCCATCAACCCATGCTTGGCATAATCCAGAACTGGAAAAATAGATTATGCTCATGTAAGGAAAAAGAGGAATGATAGAAATCAAAGAAATGTTCTGGAGAAGCAATGTGAACAGAATTTGAAATTTTTCGTCATGGCAACAACAACATTGAAAATACTTGAAAGTCCAGTGATGCTTTTGAAGGGCAGTAGAATATGCCGCTTCAAAATATGCCTCTTTGGCCTAAGGATTAATTTGAGCTGATGGCTTTGAGAAACTGTAGACATAGGAGAAGCTCTGAACAGAGAAGTTACCTCTTCGTGGGAAAACCTACATTTATAAAGGAAATTTATATTAGAAAGGGGTCCTTACCAAACAGACAGCTATTACCAGAGATAACTTTTTTATGTGAGAGATTTATCTGCATGGCAAGGCAAACTTTGTGTAGTAAATAGTTCCTTCTCTCACCTTTCCATGAATTCCCCCCACCCCCAGCATCTCTCTTCTGTCTTAAGCTGAAGATGGTAAGCTGAAGGTGGTAACTTGGGTCATTTTGGGGAGTTACTCAGTTTTTCTGTGTTTCTCCCATGTATATAGGAAGTATATATGTTATTAAACTTTTGTTTGTTTTACTCCTGTTACTTTGTCTTTTATTATGGGGGGGAGAGGGGTCTCACCCAAGGACCTAGAGAGGTAGAGAGAAAATTATTCGGCAAATACTTCATTCACCAAAGAACTTATCAGCTTTGAAAGGGAGGGGTAAATTATCCCTTCTACCCCTCTTGATTTCTTTTGGTTCTTCTAATAATTTAACTGACACAAGACAGATTAATAGGAGAAAAATATTTAATTAGTATGTATGATGCTCTTATAGATATGGGACCTAAGAAGGGACCAAAGCAGTCAGCTTTTAACTTTTTAGACAAATAATAAATTTTTGAGGAATTAACAAAATAAAGAAATGTAGGTTTGGGTGTTCATTAGTGAAGAATCTAAGCAGGGATTGTTTATATAGTCTTCTGGGCCCTGATTCCTTATCTCAGGTGATAAGGATGTCTCTCTGCCTCCTGGTGCAGAGAGGGTACCTTTCACATTGGGGATTTATTTCCTGCTTTCAGGCAGGCAGAAGGAAGGTCAGAATATTCTTTTTGCATGGCTGTTTCTCAGGTAACTTTATTTTTTTTTAAGATTTTATTTATTTATTTGACAGAGAGAAACACAGCGAGAGAGGGAACACAAGCAGGGGGAGGGGGAGAGGGAGAAGCAGGCTTCTCGCAGAGCAGGGAGCCTGATGTGGGGCTGGATCCCAGGATCCCGGGATCATGACCTGAGCGGAAGACAGACACTTAACGCCTGAGCCACCCAGGCGCCCCTCTCAGGTAACTTTAATCCAAAATAATCAATAGGCCAAAGTGGCATATTCTTCGGCGGCCTTCCCTAAACCCCATTATCTATCATCCAAAGAGTATGAGGACTGGAATAGAATTTCACTCCAAATCAAGGACAAATAAATGGCAGGGGAAGCAAACATCAGTTGATTGGAGGAAGGTAATGATAATCACTAGAATCTTAGTGAAATGTTGTGGTCAAATAATTACAATGTTAAGAAATTGGCTAATATATCCTGTTTTGTAATGTAAATCAGTTAATAGACTAATTGCTGTAAAATTTGATGGACTGGTAGTAGTTGAAGGAGATTAGAGGACAATTGGTGAATCAAGGATCTAAGAAAAACTTTTAGAATTCAGTAAAGCTATAGAAGAGACTTGGAGTTGGGTTGTTAAAGAAAGAGGAGGCCCTAGAAAAGAAATGACTGATTTGATCAGTTGTGGTTATGTCTGTTTCCATGATCCATCATATTAATTATATTTTTCTAACCAAATTATATTATCTCATAAAATAAAATATAAAGTTCTCATACATTATAGCTTCCTTAAAACTTTTAAAGTAAAAGTAAAGCAAGGGTGGGTAAATTTAGTTGACACTAAAACAAAAAATTCGATGTCATCCATGAAAAAGAAATAGATACTTTGTGATGTAATAGTATCCAGATGTTATGATAGCAAAGGTCAGGAAGAATAAGTTTTCAATTTCTGCATTAATTATGAAATAAGCAGTGTTGATGAGCACTCAATATCCTGCAGACAATTAAAACACCAAGACTGAGTTCAAATGAATGGGTTTCAATGATTAGAGTGTCTTCATATTCATCCCTATGATCATTAAGAAAGAAAAATGTTTTTATGAAGTACATGAGGTTGACTGGTCATGTTTATTATCTGATGGATGACTTAGACTATTTAAATCATCAGGATCTTTGGAAACTAGAAGTAGGCAAAGAAAAATCAATTAGGGTAACCAAATGATGCAAATAATTTATGATTTATTTTGTAATTAGAAATACAAAATATAATTCATTCTCTGTGTAACTTAAAAGCTCACATAGACTTTTTCTATTTGGATGGCATTTATCATTTATCTCCATGTAGTTAACATTTGTTATGTTCATGGATTACCGTTGTTACAAGTCCCCACTGCATGTCCCCAGTTCATAGTTTCATTCTCAGCTCTGCATACCTTTCCCTCAACATCCATGACACTTGGTGGGAATCAGTCTATTAGGTTCACACAAGTGATCTATTCTTGCAAACTAGCTCTGCCAAAAATATGATTAAATTTTGTTTCCATAAATTACATGTCAAGGACCATGGACCTTCAGGACTTCCTACAGATAGTTAAGTCAACAATTTTGTTAAATTAATGCCAAGTTTTCTGGGATATATTCAGGTGTATGTCTGTATATGTATGTATTTATATGATGGTTACATGTCTACTGTATGACAGACAGGCTGATCAGATGCCATTCTGAACCTCTACTCCAACACTTAGTAACCTAATAGCTGTGCATACTGGGAAATTTAATGTTTCTCTGCTTCCATTTTTTTTAAACATGAGGAGACAAATAAGTTTATAATGAAGATTAAATATGAAAATGTACATAAAATACATGTTCTTAACATCGGTATGTAGTAAGCATTAAATAATAGATATTAATGTGTATATGTAGCATGTCATGTGTGTATATATGTATACATATATACACATGTGTAATAAACACAGGCACGTACATATTAAAAGATCAGAGAGAAATTTACCAGTTGTGTTAATATAACTGTGTTTATCTGATGGGAGTTTGTATTTTTCTTTATACTTGGTTATGCATTTCAAATTTTCAGTTATCACATTTATAATGTGGAAAAAAAGGTAAGTATGTGTTCACTTTGAAAAAGGTGATCCTAAACTGACACATTAGAGAGTGTGGTTAGCAGGAATAAGTTTTTCATAATGAGAGTTTTAAAATAATGGAATAGGCTGCTGTGAACAATTATGTATAGGTTTTCTTTGTGGACAAAAGATTTCATTTTCTGGGATAAATATTCAGTTGTGCAATTTCTAGTTCATATGGTGAATGTATATTTAGTGTTTTGTTTTGTTTTTTTTTATTTTTCACCTATATTCAGAGTTGCTGTACCATTTTACATTCCCACCAGCAATGTATGGGTCATCCAGTTTCTCTGCATCGTTACCAATATTTAGTATTGTTACCTTTTTTTCAACATTTTAGCTGTTCTGATAAGTATGAAGAAGTATCTTAACATGATTGTTATTTTGCATTTTCCTGAAGTGTAGTGAGGTTGAACTTCTCTTCATGTGCGTATTTGCTATCTGTGTATCCTCTTTAGGGAAATGACCCTGCATATCTGTATAGGAAATAATTCAGTTTTCTACCTTCCTCTGGAAGGAAAAATCCAGTTCTTCCCTACTGTATATTTCTGCCCTATGGGTCTCCTTTACTAGATGCACAGAACACTCACACTTCTGACAATTCTGGTCGCTAAATATGTGGAGGTTTTTTTCTCCATAACAAGTCTCTGTGACACCAGCTGGTATCCTACAATTTAACTCAATTCTGACACTATCTACCCAAAGGTAAGGGCTCAGTCCCACAAGACTGTCACCATCCACGACCCTCTCCCCACCCCACAACACACACACAGTTCAGACACAAGTTGCAGGCCCAGGTTGTCACCTATGCTGCTGGTCAACTTCAGAGATTCCAAAGACCTCCTCCTCGAGTTTGACTCATTTGCTAGAGCAGCTCACAGAATTTATTAAAGGATCTGATGAATGATACAGATGAACAGCCAGATGAAGAGGTACATAGGGTGAGGTCTGGTGTTTGCCCACCTGGAAATTCTCCAAGTCCACTATTGGGATTTTATGGAGGCGTCCTCATGTAGGCATGATCAGTTAACTCCCTTTCCAGTCCCTCTCTCCCCTCTGGAGGATGGGGATGAGGCTAATATTTCCAAGCCTCTAATCATGGCTTGCTTGGCCCTTCTGGTGACCAGGCCCCATCCAGGAACCATCCAGGAGCCTACCCAGAGTCACCTCATTAGAAAAAATTATGCCCCTAGTGCTCTCATCACTTAGGAAATCACGATGGTTTTAGGATCATTGTTTCAGGGATGGGGTCAAAGACAAATATTACAGTAAGAGATGTGAGATGTTCCTAGTGTTCTTATCATTTAGGAAATTATAAGAATTTTAGGAGCTCTGTTCCAGGAATGGGAGCAGAGACCACTATATGTACTTTTTATTTCACAATATCTTTATCCATTTTCTTTTCTTTTCTTTTTTTTAAGATTTACTTATTTTTATTTTAGAGAGAGTGCATGTGTGCGAGCAGGGGGAGGGGCAGAGGGAGAAGGAGAGAGAGAATCCTCAAGCAGACTTCCCACTGAGTGCAGAGCCCAATGGGGGCTCTCACAACACTGGGATCATGGCCTGACCTGAAATCGAGAGTCTGACATTTGACCAACTGAGCCACCCAGGCACCCTATTTCCTAATTAAATTGTTTCCTTTTTTAAATATTGAGCTTTCAAAGGTCTTAAGGTATTCCACATATAAATCTTTTTTACATAGATGAATGCTCAACCGACTGAGCCACTCAGGCGCCACACTCCAACATTTCTTTAAAAAATGAGCTTTACATTTTACATTTAAATCTGTTATATTTGACTTTATTTTTACGTAAGATGTGAGGTTTAGGTCAACGTTTATTTTTTCCCTAATGGATGTTCGATTGCTCCAGCATTAGTGTTTATAAAATCTGTCCATCCTCCATCTAATTGCTTTTGCAACTTTGTTGAAAATCAGTTGTCCATACTTAATGCAGGGTTATTTCTATGGTCTCTATTCTGTTCCAGTCATCTATATGTCCATCCAGCCATCAATATCACAGAATCTTGATTACTACAGCTAAATAATGTCTTGAAATCTGATAAAGGAGTTCTTCCCACTTTATTTTTCTTTTTTAAAAATAGTTTTAGCTAGGGGTGCCTGAGTGGCTCAGTTGTTAAGCATCTGCCTTCGGCTCAGGTCATGATCCCAGGGTCCTGGTATCAAGCCCCACATCGGGCTCCCTGCTTGGCTGGAAGCCTGCTTCTCCCTCTCCCACTACCCCTGCTCGTGTTCCCTCTCTCGCTGTGTCTCTCTCTGTCAAATAAATAAATAAAAATCTTCATTAAAAAAATAGTTTTAGCTATTATAGTTCCTTTGCCTTTCTGTATAAATTTTTAGATAAGATTATATATAGAAAAAATATGGCTGAAATTTTGATAGGAATTGTGTTAAGCCTGTTTATTAATTTGATAAGAACTGATATCATTACTATGTTGATTCTTTTAATCTGTGAACATGCTATAGCACTCCATTTATTTAGATATTATTTGTGGGTGTCTAGGTGGCTCAGTTGGTTAAGCATCTGCCTTTGGCTCAGGTCATGTTCCCAGGGTGCTGGGGTGGAGGCCCACCTTGGGCTCCCTGCTCAGCGGGGAGTCTGCTTCTCCCTCTCCCTCTGCCCTTCCTCCCCACTTGTGCTCTCTCTCTCTCAAATAAATAAATAAAATCTTTAAAAAAGATATTTTTTGATCTCTGGGTTTTGTTCCTTTCAGCAAACAAGGTCTGTAAATGTTTTGTTAGATTTATACCTTTGTATTTCAGATTTGGGTGTTTTTGTTTTTTTTTTTTTTGAGCAGTTTTCAATGGTATTGCATCTGTAGTTTCTATGTGTTTATTGATAGAGTATTGAAATGAAACGGGGCACTTGGGTGACTCAAATGGTTTAGCATCTGCCTTCAGCTCAGGTCACGATCCCAGGGTCCTGGGACGGAGTCCTGCATGGGCTGTCTGCTCAGCAGGGAGCCTGCTTCTCCCTCTGCCCGCCGCTTACCCTGCTTGTGTTCTCTCTTGCTATCTCTCTCTCTCTGTGTCAAATAAATAAATAAAATCTTAAAAAGAAAAAAAGAAATACAACTGATGTTTGCCTGTTGATCTTATAACTTGCAACCATGCTGCACTCACTTGTTAGACCTAGAAGTTGTTTTATAGATTTCTTGGGGTTTTTTTATATACACAGTCATGACATCTTCAAAGAGGCACAGGATTATCTACTCAATGTAATCCTTATGACTTTTATTTTTTTTCTTGCCTTAATGGGCTATCTAGACATTCTAGCACTATGTTAAATAACAGTGGTGAGAGTGGACATTCTTGGCCTTGTTCCCGATCTTAAGGGAAAGTCATTCGGTCTTTTACCATTAAGTATAATGTCAAAATAGGGATTTTTATAGATGTTCATTATCAAGTTGAGGGAACCCCCCTCTATTATTTCCTAAGACTTTTGCCACAAATAGGTGCTAATTTTACCTATGATAATAACTATAATCATTATTATCATTGTTATTATTTTCTGTCAGTATGATTTTGGTGACTTTTTTCTTTTTTCTTCTTTCTTTGTCAGTCTTACTAGAGGTTTATCAATGTTATTGATTCTTGCTTAAAAAAAAAACAACCCACAAAAAACACCAGCTCTTTGTTTCATTAATTGTCCCCATCAGTTTGTTGCCTGCTTACAATTTCAAGTCCTGCTCCTTACCATTTTTTTTCCTTCCCTCTGGGTTTATTTAGCTCTTCCTTATCTAGGTTCTTGTGGTATGAGTTTAGATTACTGATTTGAGAATTTTCCACCTTTTCTCCCCACTTTTCAAAAGTACTATCTTAGTACTATAAATTTCACTCAGCATTGCTTTAGCTGTGCCCCCACAAATTTTGAAATGTTATATTTTTATTTTAATTCAGTTTGTGCATTTGTAAATTTCTTTAGAGGCTTCCTCTTTTACCCATGGTTTATTTAAAGTATGTTTTTAGTTTCCAAATATTTGGGGTTTTCTTGTTGTTCTGTTAATTGATTTTAATATTGATTCCATTATGGTCAGAGAGCACACTCTGTATTATTGTAATTATTTTCAATTTGTTGAGGTTTCTTTTATTAATTAGGATATGGTCTATCTTGATATACGTTGCATAGGGTCTTGAAAAGAATGTGCATTCTCCTGTCTTTGTGTAGAATGTTCCATAAATGTTTGTTAGATTCTATTGATTGATGATTCTTTTATATCCTTGTTGATTTTGTATCTTGTATCTGTTCTATCATTTGTTGAGAGAGGAGTGTTAAACTTTATTAAATTAACATTTGTTAAATGGAGCACAAGGTGCTAATGGTGAGCTGTGCAGTTCAACAATGGACCACAAGAGAAATTGAAGTTGAGTTTACTACTCACAGATCTTGGAGGAAGCATGCCTTGAAGGACCACATAGGGAGATCAAAGCAGAATGTAGAAAGAGGCAGGACATAGAGCACATGTCTTTATTAGGGTTCCTGGATGAATTCCAGGCTAAGGCTGGATTGGTCAATTCAAACCAAAGGAGCAGAATTTTGGTAAATTACACAGGGATCTTATCTAAAGGGCACATCAAAGAGAAGGTTCTGGGAGGCAGGGGAGAGACTTGGTCAAAAGGGCTGTCGGTGAAGTCGTATCAGGAACTTATATTGCTTGTGAGTCTGCAGGATCCTACCTAGGACATGCACTTGCATCAGAGGTTAATGTCAGTTTAAGGTCCCTGCAGCCTGCTTGGCCAAACAAAATGGATGCCAAGGCAAAAATACCATGGAGTAGCTTAGCTAAACTCTCAGCAACTCCGCACATAATTATAGATTTATCTGTGTTTCTTTTCAGTTCTATCAGCTTTTGTTTCACGTATTTTTCAGCTTGGTTGTTTGGTGAATACATAGTAAGCATTGAAATATTTTCTTGGTAGATTGACCCTAGAACTTGTAGAAAGTAGTACAGTCCTGTCAACACAATGACTGTTGCCTGATGAGACTCATGTCAGACTTTGAACAAATAGAACTGTGAAATAATACATTTGTGTTGTTTTAAGCTGCTAAGTTTGTGATAATTTGTTAAGGCAGGAAAAGAAAACTAATATACTAGTATAAGCAATTTGTGCTATAAATTCTTTTAATTACTCCCTTACCTGCATTCTGTAGATTTTAATATCCTGTATTTTATTTTTCATTTATTTATCTGAACACAATTCTAAATTTACCTTGAGAAATCCTCTTTGCCCCATATACATTTTAGAGGTATGTTGTTTAATTTCCAATGGTTTGGAGATTTCCCTGTTATAGCTGTTTTTGATTTCTAGTTTCATTCCATTATGTTCACAAAACACACTGTGTCATTTCATTCTTTTACCATTGTTAAGGTTCTTTTATTACTCAAGGTATGGTCTAGGTTGTTGAATATTCTACATATGCTTGAAAACAACATGTGTTCTGTTGTGTTGGGTTGTGTTGTATAAACATC
This sequence comes from Callorhinus ursinus, assembly GCF_003265705.2. Lineage (NCBI taxonomy): Eukaryota > Metazoa > Chordata > Mammalia > Carnivora > Otariidae > Callorhinus > Callorhinus ursinus. The sequence continues at coordinate 12,963,962 of NW_027397078.1, read as the reverse complement.
AATCGTATCCTGTTGGATTGTGCTACTGTTCAGTTCTATACCTTTATCCTATATTTATATCCTCTAAATCCCTGATGAGTTCCTTTCTATTACTACTGCTGATCCCTTGGAGAGAGGCATTTAAATCTCCAACTATAAGCATGGATTTGTCTATAAATCCATTCAGTTCTCTCAGATTTATATTCTGTTTTGAAGCTCTTCTGTGTGAGCATACATATTAAGATTGTTATGTTTTCCTGGTGGATCAACCCTTTTATCATATAATAGCCTCCTTTGTCACTAATAATTTTCTTTGTTCTAAAGACTTAGCTTGCCTGATTTTTAAAATTTTTATTTATTAAAATAAATTGGCCTGATATTAATTATATCATGTATAATTAATATTAATAATTTATTAATGATTTATATTAATAATTTAATCAATACTAATATCCAGTTTTTAAAATTAGCATAATAGTTTTTTTATTGCTGCAGTAATAAGTTACCACAAGTTTAGTAGCTTAAAACAACACAAAGTTATTATCTTACAATTTCTTTGGTCAGCCCTTGAAGACCTTGAGCCAGACTGTCAGTCTGAGGGTTCTATTCACTTCTTTATATCAGGTCTAAGGGCATGAGTCCTTGGTCTAAAGATGTAGCTACTGGTCACCAAAGGGAGCAAGTAGTCTCAGATCCTATCTGGAGAAAAAGCGAGGACCCTCCTTGAGTTCTGACCATAAGTATCCCAGAATGGAGACTGCCTCATAGAATAGCCAACACTAGGTACCCCATGGTAAGGGTGATAGCTGAGGCACCAGGGAAGTAAGTGCCTTTGTTTAAAGTGTCAAATTTGGAGCAGTAGAGTAGAGGGGACCCAAGCCTAGCTAATAGTTGATAATCCTGAATGTGAAATGAAAGGACAACCCAGAACAGAGGGGCTCCACTGCCAACTCCTCCTGCCACCCCAGTACGTCTCAGGCAGTAATGGAAAACCTCATCCTAAGGCTCACTGTAACTTCCTTCCTTGGTATATTGGCTTCTAGGACTACCATAACAAATTACCACAGTTTGGTGGCTAAAATAATCAAAAATTTATTCAGTCAGTCCTTTTGGCTAGAGATTTGAAATCAAGTTATCAGCGGTGTTGGTTCCTTCTGCAGGCTCTGAAAGAGAACCTGCTCCATGCTTCTCTCCTCACTGTTGATGGTCTGGCAGCACTTTTGGCATTCCTGGCTTGTGGAGGCACCACTCTAATCTCTACCTCTGCCAGCACATGGCCTTCTTCGCTTTGTCTCTTTTCTGTGTCTCTTGCATGTATCCAAATTTCTCTTTTTTCTCTTATAAAGATACCAGTCATTAAAGTTAGGGTCCACCCTGTTGCGGTATGACCTCATCTTAATTTGATTACATTTGCAAAGATCCTATTTCCATATATAGTCACATTTATAGGTACTGGGGGATAGGGCTTGAACATCTTTTGGGGGCACACACAATTCAATCCACTACATCAGAGTTCTCAGGGAACAGGCCGATCAGGAGAACAGAAGACATTCCTGTGGGTTCCTAGAAAAGCAACTTCAAAGAAACCTTCAGAGGAGGTCCTTATTACAGCCAGGGAAGTATTTCCCTTTTGAAGATGAACACACCCTCTCATCCTCACTCCTCCAGTAGGCCGGCATTACCTGTTTTCCTGCCCACACTTCTGCCTGATGCCCTTTACCTGTTTTCCTGCCCACACTTCTGCCTGATGCCCTTGACCAGTGTCACCATGCCTTGAGGTCACAGGAATAAGCAATGTGCTTGTGAGAAACTTAAGATCCAAGGTGAAACACCCCCCTCCCCACCCTTCCACTTCGGGAAATACTCTCCAGAGCTTCCCTGCTGCTGGTATTCCCCTGGAACTTCAGAAAGCCACGTCTACTACCACTGCTCTTGCAAGTGTTTCATGTATGAGATCAGATGAAAGTGCCAAGAGCCAAGATGAAGAAAGACCAAGCATTTTTAAGGCCCCACTCTCAATTAAGAGCTCACACTAAGGCCTTCTAATAAGAAAGAATAGTGCAGTTAATGGTGCACTTCCTGCTGTACAAGTATAAAATGAAAGACCCATTGCAAAAGCAGACATGCTAAAAATTGTTGACATAAAGTACAAGCACTTGGACCCTGAAATCTTCATGAAAACTTCTAAGTACATGGAGCTATCTTTGGCATTAATGTGAAAGAAGTTGACCCCAGAAGTCACTCCTGTGCCCTTGTCAGCAAGTTGGGCATTACCAGCAAAGGGAGTTAGTGTGTTGGCAGGGGGTTGCCTGAGATTGGACTCCTGATCCCTCTCCTGAGTGTGATCTTCATGAATGGCAATTATACCACTGAGGAAGAGATCTTGGAATTCCTGAACATTGTTGGGATAAATGCTGGGAGGAAGTAGTTAATTTGGAGGGAACCCATGAAACTCATCATCAGAGATTTGATGTAGGCAAAGTACCTGGAGTAGGGGCAGGTGCCCAACAGTGAGCCTCGGGGCTATGATTTTCTGTGGGGTCTCAGAGCCCAGGCTGAAACCTGCAAGATGGAAATCATGGAAGTTTGGGCCAAGGTCAACAATAGTGTCCCAGTGTCTTCTAGTCCCAGTATGAAGAAGCTTCAAGAGATGAGGAAGAGAGAGCTTGAGCCAGAGTTGCAGCCAAGGCTGGCACTACTGCTGTGGCCAGGGAAAATTACAAAGCTATGTCCAGTAGCTTTTCCTGTCCCTAGTGAAGTCTGAGGCAGATTATTCACATTGTGGATGAAGGAGGCAGTGAATGTTCTAAGTAGTGGAGGGCCAAAATAGGCCTGGAGGGAACACAGTGTATATAGTCTGTGTTCCTATTCTATATGAATAATTTTTTTTGTATTTTTCAGTTGTCCATTATACAGAAGATTTATGTAGCATCATAATCAAAGTTTATGAATGACCTCTATCACACATCTGTTGTTGTTTATCCGGTTTAAGAGTAAGAGTTTTGGTATTTTCTTGGAAATATGAGAGAATCACACAGTAAAACAGGATCACAAAATAGAGGGAAGAAATAAAAATATTTAACTATTGGTTTCCTTCATATTTTAGTCTTCCAGTAAAATTAAAGACACATAGATTTGCTTAACTTATTCAAGGATGTAGGTAAAATAAAACTGTAGTAAATTAACCCCAGCCCTTTCATTATTCAGACATTGAGAATCTGCTCTTTGGAAGGCTCCTTCTTGTACCGGGGGTGCCAAAATAAAGAAGATTCAGCCCTAGCCCACAGAATTTTGGAATCTAGGAACAGCTATCACATAGGGAAGACGGTGACATACTCTGTAAGACCTAAAGAATAAATAAAAAGAGGGGAGCCTGGGTGGCTCTGTTGATTGAATGTCTGCCTTCAGCTCAGGTCATGATCTTGGGGTCCTAGGATTGAGGCCTACATAGGGCTCCCTGCTCAGCTGGGAGTTTGCTTCTCCCTCTCTCTCTGTTCCTCTCCCTCTTCTCCTGCCCCCTGCTCATGCTCTCTCTCTCAAATAAATAAAATCTTAAAAAAAAAGAATAAATAAAAAGAGGGAGTTGGGGGGATGGGTTTCAGAACAGTCAAGTGTAAATGTCATGAAACAAGGAAGTTTGAGGTTTTGGACACTGCCATTTCTTTAGTGGGAGGTAATTTTAAGCTAAATTGGGTGGTGGGCCAGATGAAGCTGTCAGAGTGGTAAGCAGAGGCCAAACACTCAGATGACGTATCTTACAGTTGAGCGACTAGGCCTGGAATGAAAAACTGCTCACAACAGTTGCTTTGGTATCTTAGGTAAACCAGAGAGAATCTCCCCCTGCAGCAGTAAATGGAAGGAGTTGTGCACTTTTGTCCTAGGCAGTTGAGCTCAATATACAAACTAAGTGTTTTAGGAATATTGTGTCCCAAGAGTTTCCAAGAAATAAGTTTGAGACTCTGTTGAGGCAGGATGTGAAGGAGACACTGGGCTGGCACTCTTTGTTCTGCGCCGAGAGAGCAGAGCCTGCTCCATTAAAAAGGGCATTTGAATTAGGTTATCTTGAATGTAATTTTGTAAATCTACACCCAAGGGATAGAGTTCTGCTTGCAGTAGAATGAATGAAAATAGGGTTGGTTTGGATGGAAAGGCAGCTGGGAGGGACAGAAGAAGATGGCCCTTCACAAAAATTCTGGGAGTTTGGAGTTGCGACCATTTACAGAAGACTCCCCAACAATCAAATAATCTCTCTTCAAATGGGGAAAATTGGTGGAGTTTTACTTGCAAAGCAGCGTTTTGATTGATTTGTTGTACCATGTCCTACAGCACTTCATGTTCTCTGAGACATGCATCAACGATTCATTAACGATCTAAGATACGCCAGGCACTGTGGTATGCCCTTTATGTATGTCGCATGTATTTGGACAGTCCTAGAGGACAGAGCTTCTCAACCTATTTAATAGATGAAGAGCCTGAGGATTATACAGTTTGGTTATGTGCCCAAGTTCACAGGGCTAGAGTATGACAAAGGTGGGACTATACCGCTGGTCTGAATTCTTCTATAGCCAACTGTTCCACTGTCATTTCTTTATAAAAATACTGCTCTTTCCCCACTTCTCTGCAATGGCACACTTAATCAGTCAAGCAATAGTGTATAACTAGGACTGTTTGAGGACACTGTTTAGTTACATTGTTCTCTTTGCCTATGCCTGCACTCATGCCACAAGCTCTTGATTACTATAGACTTTTACTAATTCTTAATAGTAAAGTAAGCTATATTTTATTTTTATTTTTCAAGAGGATATTAGGTATTTGGGGCGACTTGTGAATCAAATTATTTATTTACTTTTAAAGATTTTATTTATTTATTTGTCAGAGAGAGAGAGAAAGAGAGAACAGGCAGGGGGAGCGGCAGGCAGAGGGAGAAGCAGGGAGCCCGATGTGGGACTCCATCCCAAAACCCCGGGATCATGACCCCGAGCTGAAGGCAGACGCTTAACTGACTGAGCCACCCAGGTGTCCCTGTGAACCAATTTAAATTTTATCATCAGCTTGTCAAGTTTCAAACACACATACACATAGACACGGGCATTCACACACAAACATTTGTGGTTTGTTTTTTTTTTAAACATTTGGGGTTTTATTTGTATGAGAAGGATGATAGTCATCTGTAGATTAAATTTGGGGAGACTTAGTATGATCATAATATTGAATCTTTCATCTGCAAACATATTTCTGTCTTTAGTTAGGCCTTCATTAATTTCTCTAAATAATATCAGTGTATTTTTTTCACTGACTTGATAAACTTTTAAAATTATATTTACTTATAGGAACCAAGTATTTTGTTATGGTAATTTACAAATTGTATTTTGTTTAATTTATTTTTTATTTTCAAAAAAATTTTATGTAATCTCTACCACCAGTGTGGGGCTCAAATTCACGACTGAGCCAACCAGGCACCCCTATTTTGTTTAATTTTTTTTCATACATTTTGTTGCCACAAATACAAGTATATTTTTGCATATTAATATTATACCCAGCTACCTTTATAAATACTTTCATTGATTTGATAATTTATCATTAGTAGATTTTCTTCGTATATATTCTAATCATCTGTTAATGATACTAGCTTTGTTTCTTATTTTCCAATCCAAACCTCTTTGCTTTCTTATGCTTCCATTACTTCCCTATATAGGATCTTCATTAAAATATTGAAGAGAAATGGTGATAGCAGGTATCCTCACATCCTTCCCAGTTTTAAAGTAAAAGCTCTCAGTGATTTGACATCAAGTATAGTGTTTACTGTAGGGTTTTTCTAGATATCCTTTAGTGAGATAACATATCTTTTCATTATAAATGAATGCTGAATTTGATAAACCAGTTTAGCAATTTAGGAATGATTTTTTTTTCATTTAATATGTTAATGTGGTATTTCCTTCACTTATGTGAGTATAAAATTTTCAGAATAAAAAGTTTTAAAGTAGTTTTTAAACTGCTTGGAACTAGAATTTCTATTAAGTGTAAGGGAGGATTTTAGTCACATTTGTTTTTAATATGAATATCAAAAATGTACCAATGTGATTTCTTATTAAAAAACAATATTCTTTCCCCTACTTCTCTGAACAGATAATTTTTAATAAACCAGGACATGATATATAGTGGGTCTGTTTTGGAACATGCTATTCACTTCTTTTGGTCTATTTCTCTATGCCTACATCTGTAACACAAACTCTTATTACTACAGTCTTTAATATCACATCTTTCTTTTCAAGAGTATATTAGCTATTCATAGCCATTTGCGAGTAGGTTTAAATTTCAGAATTACTCCCCACTCATCGGGGAGTCTACTTCTCCCTTTGACCTTCCCCCCTCTTGTGCTCTCTCTCTCTCATTCTCTCTCTCTCTCTCAAATAAATGAATAAAATCTTTAAAAAGAATAAATGTTAGAATTATCTTGTCAGCTTTCACACAGAATGCACATGTATAGTATATAAACATTTACACATAAAAATTATGTGGCTTTATTGAGAACGAGGGATTACAGTCATTAATAGATTAAATTTGAGGACAATTAACATGTTTACCTAATTGAATCTTCCATCTAAAAACATATTTCTCCATTTAGTTAAGTCTTTAGTAATTTAAATAAATAATAGCTGTATAATTTTTCTATAGAGTTCTTATATTTTTTATCATGTATATTTTTAGGAATCAGGCATTTATTATGGTAATTTACAAGATAGTCTTTGTTTAATTTCATCTCTATTGTGCATTGCTACCAAAAAAGTGTCTTTTGGTATATTGATCTCATACCTAGCAATTTTATTTAAAAATATTTTTATTGATTTAAGTTTTTCTTTAGTATATTTTCCTCATATACAATTTATTCATGTTTAATTATACTGACATTGTTTCTTATTTTCTAGTTTCTATCTCTATGATTACTACTATTTCCCATTACTTTATTATGTAGTGTCTTTATGAAAATGTAGACTAGAAATGGTGATAGCAGATATTTTTGTTTTCTTCTCAATATTAAAATAAAAGGTTTCAACTTTTCCACATGAGATATGATTTTTACTCTAGGGATTTTTTTTATACATATCCTTTATCTACTTTGAAAACATACTTTTCATCAGGAATGAATAATGATTATTTTTATGAAACACTTTTCTTTATCAATTGAAATATATTTTTAAAATTCATCTGTTGATGTGGTATGCCAGTCGTTGACCTATTTGACTTCAGATTCATTCTTCACTCTTGCTCTGTTCCATACTCTTCTATACACAATTCCTAGGCATCAAGATGCCAATTCAGTTCAGCCAACAGGAGAACCCAGAGGAGATTAGAGCCCAGGAGGATGGGAGTGCCCCGAACATTTCTTCTTCCTCTGCATTATGTAGATTCTGCTTCAGTTGCTACATCTTGATTGCAGCCTTCATCTCTGATAGCCCACCAGAGATCCTGGCCCCTGACTGTTTGTGTTCTAACTTCTTCATGTCATGCTAAGACCGGGACATGACCCATTCCACACTTGGCAAGGGTTTCGGTGGGTAAAGTCATCAAGAGTTTGCCGAGATATAGCATTTCCCAGAAAGCCTTGAGTCATAAGAAAGGAGCCAAAACAAGAACTGCCAATGAATGAGGACAGAAAAGAGGCCAAAACCAAAGAATGAGGGTGGGTCACATAGACATGAGCCAGTGCCTATTTCAGCCCTATTGGCCCAGGCAGGGCTCTCCGACTGAAGCATCCCCTCAATTCCTCTTGAGGGTTCTAGGGGCATGAGGACATTGGCATGAGAGGCATGACATGGGTTCAAGAGAGGGATTAATTCCAAGGCTACCAGAAGTCAATAGGACTATGACGAGGGACCAGCCGCAACCGCCACTGTGAAAGAGGCTGGTGCGCACAGCCCTGCCCCTGCTGCTGGCCCGGAAGAGCCCAGGCAGGTGTAACCGGATGTGACACCCCCTGATTTCCTCCTCCAGAGTGCCCGGCTTGCGGGATTCAATCTGAGGTGCATGAAACCAAGGCAGCCGAGGGACGGGTCCCAGGTGCTACTTGGAGTCAAGTAAGATTCCAAATGAGAACTGAGGAGACCTCGTTATCACAGAAATGAGGGGACTCATTAGATGAGAGCCCCAGTCCAACTCAGGGAAGCCCCGGACCGGTCTGTCAGGCTGACCTACGACACACTTCCTCTTTGGGATCTGATTGAGGCGGCAGCGTTTCTGTTGCGGGGCTAAGAGTTCCCTGACCTGCTGGTAGTCCAGAAAAGGCCCCCGAGTGAGTCCTGAGGGGACCACCCACTCCAGACAGTGGTGGACTCAGTGAGCCTCGGCCAGTCTGTCAGCCCTGGGAGGCCTCGGGCAGGGGCGGCGGGAAGTGTTGCTGACTGACTTCTGCCTCCAGAGTCTGAGGGAGGGAAGAGCTTGGTCTGAGGCAGGCGGTGTCCCGTCGGCAAAGGAAGGAGCCTCAGGCCCTGCGGGGGACTCCTATAGGAGTCCGGGCGAGGACCCCGAGTGAGTTCTCATGCTTCCCCTGACCGCGGGTAGAGGTTGTGGCACAGAGTCGAGCCCCTGTGGTCAGGGCTCCGTGTCGGGCAGATGAGGTGTCCCCTCACTTCCTTTCTGGGCGTCTCAGACACGTGGGGCCTTGATAAGAAGGTGGGACGTCACCAACCAGTATTTGACAAGCACTTGTGAGGATGTGGGACCGACCAACTGATGGCAGAGGGGGTGCACAGAGCCCTTCCTCTGTTGTCAGCCCTGAGAGGCCCACGGAAGGGATGGCAGGCAGAGGCGACTTTTCCTTTCCTCCTTGGGGGCTCGGGAAGTTAAAGGATTTGTTCAGTCAGCAGGAGTCCCAGGCCCTGGCAGTTGTCATTGAGTTATGTCTGAAGGGCAAAGTCGCCACATACAAGTGGAGTCCCACAGATCACAGGGAATCCTTGGGAGATTCTGAGCAGTGATAGCCTGAGAGACACCCAGTCACTCCCCCATGGTGTTCAGTGGAAAGGGAAGCCTTATTGTGAGCGGGCGCACTTGGGTCAGAGGTCTAAGTCCCAGGACATGCCAGGATTCAAGACGAGGACCATAAGAGAAGGCCATTCAGACCACACATTCCAGGACAGAGAGTCACCGTGCCACTTTGGTCCACCCTGGGAGGTTCCTGAAAGGAATGACCACGTGTAGGTGACTTCACGTTATCCTTTTGGATTTAAGAGAGGTGTGAGGCTTGGTCTGAGGGAGTGAAGTCAGGTGGTCAGATGGAAGATTTCCAGGTGCTTAAAGGATTCAGGGTAAGGACACAGAGTTATGCTAAAGGGACCACCCACCTTAGAACACAGGTGGCCCCACGATACCCACCCTTGTTGGCAATCCTGGGAGGCCACGGGCAGGGGTAACCAGGTAAAATGTCCCTTAGTTGTCTCTTGGAGGTCACTAGGAGGTGGGTGTGTAGTATAAGGAGCGAACAACGGTACAACAGAGGGGAGGACTCTCACACGGTGCCAGGAACCAAGGTGTAGACACTGAGTCAGGACTAAGGGGCCACCCATTCCAGTATAGGTGGGAAGTCCATGAGCCCCACTCTGTCTCTGCATTTAGCCCTTGGAAGCCTGAGGTCGGTGGTCAGATTCTCACATTGTCCCTTCATCTAACAGGGGCCTCAGGGAAGTAATTGTGTTTGTCTGAGCGGCAGCCTCAGGTTAACAAACAGAAAAGTGCACAAGGGGTTGCAGGAACCTATGAAGACACGGTATTAGTACTGAGGGTAACAGTCATACCAGGACAGAGGGCCCCTCGTCAAAACACTCCTGCTGTCAGTCCAGGGTGTGTCAACAAGGATCACCTGATGAGATATTGCTCCTCTTCCTTGTGGTGTTCCAATGAGGAGTGTTTGTATATACAGGGCCTGCAGCACATTAGGTGAGCAAAGGATGAGTCCCAAGGTCTGTTAGGACCAAGGTAGGTTCTCTGAAAGAGGTTTGGGGGGCCTGGCCACCCCAGAACAGAGAAGCTCCAGAGTTCTTGCCCCTATTCTCAGCAGTGGTAAGCCTGGCTGTGGTGACTGAATGAGATTTCTCTTTCCTTCCCTCTTGGTTGTCTCAGGCAGAATAGTCCTTTTTCTGGTGGGGGTGACATTAGGTTTAAGCAAGTGGGGACTGAGGCCCTACCAGTAGCCAAATAGACGCCTTGAATGAGGGCTGAGAGAACCACCTATCCCAGAAGATTGGAGCCGAACATAATTCTCCTTAGCCCTGCTGTCACCCCTGGGAGGCCTGGAGCAGAACTGAGACATGCCCTCATTTCTTGCTCAGTAAGCTCAGGGTGATGAAGAATGGTCTGTGGAAGGGTTCCAGATCCTAGGTCCTACTATTAGTCAAGGGAAGGACCCTAAGTGAGGCTGAGGGGGACACCTGCTCCAGAACAGAATAATCTGAAAAGAGCCCTGTCTTGCTGTGACATTTTGGAAACTCTGGGTTTGATACCCCTTAATTGCTCCTCAGTGGTCACAGGAATGAGTCTTTAGTCTGAGGGAGCAAGAGCAGTTCAGTAGAGGGGAAGAGGCTCATAAACTGTCAAGTTCCAAAGTATACACCTTGTTTGAGCAAGGAGGTGACCATCTACTTGAGCACAGTGAGACCCTTTGATACCTGTCCTCCCCCTGTAGTCATTACCTGATAGGTCCCAGACAAAGATGGTCAGGATTCTCAGTGGCTCGATTCATACACTGGGCACCAAGGGGATTGGGACATATTCAGATTCAGCAATGGACAGGGTAGCCAGGCAGTACTGGAGTCCGTGTGGACATACAGAGTAAGAACTCAAAAGGATCCACCCCAAAATATAGGGTCATCAAAGAGACCCTGGACCTTTATCAGTCCAGAGAACTCTGGGCAGAGACTACATGACAAGATCACCATTTTGGTGGTGGTGGTGTTTGTGTGTGTGTGTGTGGGGGGGGTTCACACAGGTGAGATCCTTGGTGTATGTACCTACATCATACGAGGTCATCCAGGAAAGGGATCCAGAGCCTCTCATGGGTCACAGTAGGACATTAAGTGAGATCCAAGGGGTCTACCCACACCAGTAAAGGGGGACCTTTACAGTTTCTACCTCCTTCTGTTAGCCCAAGAAGGCCTTATAGAGGGGGATAGATAACTTCTCAGGTAACTCGTGAAGATGAGGCATTCTTACACACAAAAGAGTTGACATCACATACAGTGGTCAGACCTGAGACCCCACCAGTTGCCAAGTCAAGAACCCAGAGTGAGTACTGAGGTCCCCTGACCCCAGGAGAGTGGGGATCATGATGAATGAATCCTGCCCTGAACTGTCATCAGCACTGAGAGGCAATGGGAAAGGCTATCTGTAGACATATGCCCTAATTACCTTCTAGAAATCAGAAGGTGGAGGCTTAATTCTGAAGGGACAATGTTAGGTCAGCAAATGAAGAGATCCTAAGACCTGCCTGGATTCAGAGTGAGGCAACTAAGTGAGAACTGGGCCGGGGGGGCGGGGAACTACCGACAGCAGTATAGATAGACTCCACACAGTCTAGGTCCTGCTGTCAGCCCTGGGAAACCCCAGGTAGGCCTTCTGGAGGAGGTTCCTCTATCAGTTGTCTCGGGAGATGTGACTTTGGTCTTTGGGGACCACCCCATATTAGCATAGGGGAGGTACACCAGGCCCTATTGAATGCCAAGTTAATGAACCTGAGTGAGGACCGATGGGTCCACCCTCCTCAGAACAGAAATGGCTGTCTAGAGCCCCTCCACACGTGCTTATTGCGATCTGAGAATTCTCAGCCTGGGTTTGCTGGCTGCATCCTCAGGTGTATTCAGACATCCTCCTTCATTGCTCTTCAGGGACATAGCAACTAAGGGGTTGGGAGACCTGTGAGGCCCTATAACAGTGTTGTCGGGAGAAGTCCATTGGAGGCAGTTTTATCGGAGCCCCCCCGGTGGAGTTTAGCAGCTGAAGCCATTCACATCTCCTTCTTCCTCCTAGGCTGTGATTCCCCATTGCCCACTCCCCTGTCCTCACTCCTGTCTGTTGCCACTCATAAAAGTCACCATGCTTCAGCACCAAAAGAATCCACGATGCTCATACGATCAGGGCTTTCAGACCTGCAGTGAGGTCGAAGATATGGAAGTTGTACAGGTCTCCAAGGCTCTGGAAGAGATCTGTCTCTCCTCTTATCCTCTGATGGCTGGCAATTCAACTGAGGCTCCTGATGCTGGTAAACCCAGTACCCCTGAGAGTCATCAGAGTTTCTGCTCATCTTCCTTTGCCATCACAACCACCTCATCAAGTGAATTGAATGAGAGCTCCAGGAGCCAAGAAGAGGATAGCACCTTATGGGCTGGGCCTGACCCCAATAATGTGCCCATAGATGCTCTAGATAAGAAGGTGATTTCGTTGGTCAATTTCATGCTGTTCAAGTATCGCATGAAAGAGCCAGTGACAAAGGCAGATATGAAGATTGTCATCAAAGAGTATGAAGACCACTTCATTGAGATCTTCCTGAGAGCCTCTGAGTACATGGAGATGGTCTTTGGCCTTGATGTGAAGAGAGTGGATCCCATCAACCACTGCTATGGCCTCTTCATCAAATTGGGCCTCACCTATGATGGGGTGCTGGATGGTGAAGAGGGCATGCCCAAGACCGGCATCCTGATCTTTATCCTGGGTGTGATCTTCATGAAGGGCAACAGTGCCACTGAAGAGGAAGTCTGGGAAGTGCTGAATTGGACGGGGATATATGCTGGGACGAAACACGCCATCTTTGGGGAGCCCAGGAAGCTCATCACCAAAGATTTTGTGAAGGAAAAGTACCTGGAGTACCGGCAGGTGGCCAACAGGGATCTCGCACAGTTTGAATTCCTGTGGGGCCCGAGAGCCCACGCTGAAACCACCAAGATGAAAGTCCTGGAGTTCCTGGCCAAGTTTAATGGGACTGACCCGAGTTCTTTTCCATCTCAGTATGAGGAGGCTTTGCAAGATGAAGAAGAGAGAGGCCGAGCCAGAATTTCAGCCAGGTCTGTCCCTACTTCTGTGGCCACTGCAAGTTCTAGTGCCAAGTCCCTTAATTTCTCTTGCTCCTAGAGAAGCCTGAGGCAGGTTTTTCACTTTGTGTTTGTAAAAGGGCAGTTAGTGTTCATAGAATTTAGGTCTGAGTTGGAGCTGAAAGGAACACAGTATATATGCCTATGTGTTCCTATATTATTGTGTCACTTGAAAATTTATTCTTTTTTAACATATGTATTTGTTCAAATATTGTTTCTTTAATGTAGATTTAATTAGCTTCAAAATCTCCAAGTTTATTAAAGATATTGATCATACATTTATTGTTATAATGAGGTTTAATAGTAAGAGCTTTGTTATTTTGTGAAACTAAATGTGAAACCATCTTATTTTGTAATTTTGAATAACATAACATGGAATTGCTATACGTATTTACTGGAAAAGTGAGAATGATCAGCTTTAAGGTGGTTGGGTTCAAAAAATAGAGAACAAATTAAAGATTGCCATCCTATGGCCCTCTTATACGTTTTACATTTTTGTTTTATACAATTAAATTATATACGCTTGAATATGCTTAACTTATTTATGGATATATTAAAAAGAAACATCAATAAATTAGACCCCATGCTCACTGTTTCTTTTTTATTCTTTTTTTAAAAGATTTTATTTATTTATTTGAGAGGGAGAGAATGAGAGATAGAGAGCACGAGAGGGAAGAGGGTCAAAGGGAGAAGCAGACTCCCCGCCGAGCAGGGAGCCCGATGCGGGACTCAATCCCGGGACTCCAGGACCATGACCCGAGCCGAAGGCAGTCGCTCAATCAACTGAGCCACCCAGGCGCCCCTCACTGTTTCTTTTATTCCCCAAATCTTCCTTGAACATTGGCTGTTTGGCAATCACCATGTTAGTCTTTGAAATTATAGCATGAATAATAACTACAACTGCACTTATAAGTTTTACTTATAGGATCAGCAATCCTATAATTAAGTGGGATGCCTTCTAATATCCAAGGGGCAGGTAAAAGAAGGAGTTAGCAGATAAGTGGAGGTATTCCATATGCGACTGTCAAGTGTAAATGCCCTGGGACAAGAAGTTTGGGGGTCAGGGGAGCTGGAATTCCTGTAGTGAGTGTTAATTTTTAACTTAAATTTGCATTTAGGGCAAGCTGAGCCTAATGGGGTGGTGATCAGTGATCAGACCTTCAGATAGTGTGTCTCCAAGTTGAGACTCAAAAACCTGAACTGGAAAACTGTTCTTTGTAGTTAATTAGGGGGCATGGTTTAAAAAGAGAGAAATCTTTGGGACAGGATTGGAAGTTGTCCTGTGTTGGTATCCCTGTGCAATTGAACATAATTCACAAACAACTTTTTATACACATAGTCTTCAAAGAGTTTTCAGAGATAACAGTGATACTTTATTGAGATGAGACACTGAGAAACCATTGGTTGCCCTGGCCTAGGAAAGCCAGAGACTACTCCATTTAAGACATATTTTAAATAAGTTATTTTCAGTGTAATTTGGCATAGTCTTAAGAAATGTTTATATTTTTATGGGTGTGAAATTAATGAGAATAGGAGTGGTTGGAGTGGAACAGAAGCTAGGGAGACAAGGAATTCGTCCTTGTCACAAATTCTAGGAGTTCTGAATTGCATCCATGTGGGGAAGAAATTCCCTATTATTTTTTTTTTTAATTTTATTTATTTATTTATTTATTTGGAGGGGCCAGGGATAGAACAGACGGGGAAGGAGAGGAAGTGGGAAAGAATCCCAATCCGACAATGTGCTGAGTGAAGAGCCCAACTCAGGGCTGGACCCCATGACCCTGAGATCACGACCTGATCCCAAACCAAGAGTCAGATGCTCAACTGACTGAGCCACCCAGGTGCCCTAGAAATTCCCTGTTATTAAAGAACACAACCTCAGAGGGGATATATTTACTGAGGTTTATTTGCTAAGCAGTATTTTGGTTGATCTAATATTCCATGGACTGTAATACTTCATGTTTTTTAGACATCCTGGAGTTTTAGAAATCACATATGTGAGGTTGGTAGAGTCAGTAGTCAAAATAATCACAGTAATAACTTATTCATTAACGACCTAAGTTATGCGAGGCATTGTAACAGGTGCCTTACATATATTGCACTTTTTTTTCTAGAAATATCCAATTGGCACTTTATTTAAGTCATCTCTACACCCAACATGGGGTGCAAAATCACAACTCTGAGATCAAGAGTTGCATGCTCCACCAACTGAGCCAGCCAGGCACCCTATTGCACTCTTTCAACCAGTCCAATATGACAAGGCTTATCAGACTCACTCTTCAGATGAAGAGCCTAAGATTCACAAAGCTTGAGAATGTGCCCAAGTTCACAGGTCTGGTTATGTGACAGAGCTGAAGCTAGACTCATAGTCTGAATTCTAGAGCTCATGTTTCATTCCTCCAGCCTGAGGCTCATATTCTGTCTCTAGATTCATTTCTTTTCTCACTACTCCACATTGCCTCTTAGGATAAAAAGGACCTTGAATCTGAAGTACTAAAAACACATGTAAAGAAGAAAGGTGAAAATGATAATCAAATACAATTTGGGAATTTTCTGTGGGCTTCATTTACCTAGGGTCCAGCTGCCCTTAACCCCAGGGTCCCTTGAGAGCTGACTGTGCAGGGGCTAGACTTTTTGTCCAGCTCCACCTCTTTTGTGTGTAGAGGTTCAGAATATGTCACTCCAGAATATGCCACTTGGGCATATTGGTTATTTTGAATTAAAGGTACTTGAGAAACAGATGGTGCAGGAGGTACACTCCAACCTTCCTTTATCCCCCCCCAAAAAGGAGATGACTCTCCCATGTGAAAGATGCCTTCACTGTACCAGGAGAGTAGAAGACATCTTTCTCACCAGAGACAGGGAATTTGGGACCAAGAAGGCTATATAAATAAACCTTGTTAATTTGTCACCATTTACTACCCCTAGCCCAAGCCCCTCTGCCCTGTCAATTCTTCACACAGTGTTTGTCTAAAAGGTATAAAAGCTGGGTGCCTGGGTGGCTTAGTCATTAAGTGTCTGCCTTCAGTTCAGGTCATGATCCCGGGGATCCTGGGATCGAGCCCCACATCAGGCTCCCTGCTCCGCGGGAAGCCTGCTTCTCCCTCTCCCACTCCCCCTGCTTGTGTTTCCTCTCTCGCTGTGTCTCTCTCTGTCAAATAAAAAAAAAAAAATCTTTAAAAAAAAAAGGTATAAAAGCTTCCTGCTTTGGTCACCTCTTTGAGTCTCATATCTTTGTGGGGCTCCCATACATACGTATGTATGTAATTAAATTTGTTTTTCTCCTTTTAATCTGCCTTTTTATTACAGGGGGCTTCTCAGTCAAGCACCTGAAGGGTAGAGGATAAATTATTTTTCCTCTCCTACATGTGCATTACAGTACCCTTCCCCGGGTGTTCTCCAATATACTCTCTTGTCCAAATTGGAACCTGAATCTGTTGACCAGCTCTTCACTGCATCCTCCTCTGATGTCTGCATCCTGCTCCCAGTTGAACAGCCCAGATTCATTTGCCCTTTCCCTGACCTAGAGTATTCCAGTTCCCTGGCAATTCTGTCCCTCACCGTGGAACCCCCACCCCTCACCATGGTACCTAGCAATATCCCGTTCCATGCAAAAGGTCATTTTGACAGTGAAACTTAGACCTGGTCATCATCAGTGGGTGTCTTTATCACATTCTCAAAATGATTTCTGAATCATCTGGTGAGTGTAGTCTGATTTGGCAAAGAATCTACTAGTTTGGGTGCTATATCTTCAAGAGATGGGATTTTGATATTTGCAGTAGAATTTTAATGGGATTTATTATTTGAGTATAAGAAAAAAACTCCCTACATCTGAAACTAATGATGTACTATAAGTTGGCTAATTGAATTTAAATAAAAAATAAAATAAAATAAAATAAAATGAAGTCCAAAAGCCCTGAAGGGAAAGCTTTCATGCCAGTACCACTCCTTGCAGTCTGTATAACCAACAGGAAGAAGGAAGATAAGAATTATCTTGACAAGAGAGGACACTTTTCACATAGGAGTTTATCTCCTGCTTTTAAGAAAAAGGAAGATCCCCCTCTGCCCTAGCAATGTGCTAACCACTGCTTGCAGCCAGTGAGAAACCACCACAACCTCAAATTCTTCTCCAGTGAACTTTTGTTCAAAACAAACCTCCCAAATTTTCACTAAAACCTAATAAAAGCTGAACTTCCCTTTGTTTCTTAAAAAAAAAAAGAAAGAAAAAAGAAAAAAGAAAAAAACTCCCATTTCTTCAGTGAAAGTTCATTTTAAGCTAAATTTGGATGTAGGGCAAGATGAGGCTGAAGGGGTGAGGGGGCTGCGTGGGCTACTGGACACATACAGCAATGAGTGAGCCTAACTTGGTGGCTAAAGACCAAAGCCTTTCCTATAAGTGATAGATGAGGAGAGATGATTGAAATAACTAAGTAAGCAAACATCTACAGTGTCTCAGTTTCTGTAAATTCTGGAGTCCTTCTAGGAGGTAGAATTACCTAAGTTCCTTGGAATTACCCTTGGATAATAGATGATAGAGATAGATAGGTAGATGATAGATAGATCCGTAGATGATAGATAGATATAGATGGATAGATAGATGATAGATAGATATAGATAGATGATAGATGATAGATCTGTAGATGATAGATACAGATGGATATAGATAGATAGATGATAGATCTGTAGATGATAGATAGATATAGGTGGATAGATAGATGATAGATAGATAGATAGATGATAGAATAGATAGAATAGAAAGAATTTCGGTTTTCAATGTGCATAATTGCATCGGTGCAGATGTCCAGGCATTTTCAGTTAGGTGATAGATAGCAGAGATCCATAAGGTAAAGTTTTATCAATGCACCAAGAGTAAGGAGAAAATTCTTAGTGTACTGTGATCATAGTGGTTATTGAAAAGGACAGTGTGTAATGGTGCATTTGAAAAAGTGAAGTATGGCAAACACTTCCTGCAAAGATTTACAAGGTCCTTTTGAAAAATATATGTGACTCTGTATTGGAAAAGACCTGTTAACTCATAAGATCTCACGAAGTTGGGGAATTGCCAAGAATATTTTGCCTCCTCAGAAACTCCACCAGGAAATGAAAAGGGTCATTGACCTTACAAATTCTGGTGGTTGCTCTCTACCACGCCCCTACTATGTAAGAGTTTATGGTAGAGACTACAAGTGTTCATCCACAACTTGTCTTCCACTCTTTCCTGGGTACATGGGAGGATTACATTATCCAGTTCGCTTATAGTTAGAAACGATCTTATGACCAGCCCTTGCTGCTGAAATATGAACAGAAACAATGTTTGTCATAGGCCAAAGCATTTGGGAGCCAGGATACCACCATAATGTCCTTCCTTCCATTCAGCAGCAAACATGCGGACTCTATGTTGAGTTGTCAAAGTACAGGATGGAAGCAGCTTAGATCTCTGTGTTACCTGGTAACAAAGATTCCCTGCCAAATCAATCAGATTTTATGTGTGCAAGAAATATACTTTGTTTTGTTAAGCCATTCAGATTTCAGATGTTGTCTCTTCCATAGGCTAGCATAAAATTTAATTCATACACAGCTACAATTTTTGCTGTTAGGCTTATTTAAATATTTTAATGACAAAGCTGATAATGCACATATTCTTGGTGCAAAAATGTTAAAAATACAGACAAATTACAATCTCCACCTTTACAATAGTCCTTCATAATTCAGCCACAGTCTCAGAGATAGCCATGATTAATCTAGTATATTATTTTAAAGCTAATTGTAGACTTTCTCAACATAGCTGTTTATAAAATTATCTATGATTTTAAAATATAATGGGTCATGATATACATGTTATTCTGCCGTAAGTCTTTCACCCTTAACGTGAATGCAAGATCTTTCCATGACAACACATGCAGATCTGCTTTACTTTTTTTTTTTTAAAGATTTTATTTATTTATTTGAGACAGAGAGAATGAGAGACAGAGAGCACGAGAGGGAAGAGGGTCAGAGGGAGAAGCAGACTCCCCGCTGAGCAGGGAGCCCGATGCAGGACTTGATCCTGGGACTCCAGGATCATGACCCGAGCTGAAGGCAGTCGCTTAACCAACTGAGCCACCCAGGTGCCCCCAGATCTGCTTTACTTTTATAACTGCTCCCATAGCATGTATGTGTCATGATTAATTTAAACGTGTCCTTTTTTTTTTTTAAAGATTTTATTCATTTATTTGAGAGAGAGAGAGAGAGAACACAAGCAGGGGCAGGGGCAGAGGCTGAGGGAGAGGGACAAGTAGACTTCCTGCTGAGCAGGGAGTCTGGATGCGGGCTCGACCCCGAGACCTCAACCCCAAGACCACAACCTAGCCCAAAATCAGATGCTTAACTGACTGAGCCACCCTGGTGCCCCTAACCATGTCCTTCAGACAGACACATAATTTGTTTCCCATTTCTTGCTATGACTTATAGAACTGAAATATTTTGAACACAACTTACTGGGCTAGAGTTTATTGGTCTGATAGAAGGTAGAAATTAGGTTAAAGTGGAGAGTATCTGGAGGTTGTACATTTTTATAAATATTGCCAAAATTTCATCCCCAAAATACTCTACCAGTTCATATTCTCACAAATTAAGGCATGTTAATACCATAAACACTCACACATGTATTATTTTATAAATCAAAAGCAATTTGAAAAGCAAGGATTCAAAATGGCCAGTTGACCGGGAATGGAGCCAGACAAGACACTTACATTTAGTGACAGATGAAGATCCAGAGAAAGAGCAATGTCCAAGGTCCATGAGAGAGACTACATGGAAATCCAAGTCCAGAGAGCCCAGACCAGGTTGGTGGTCAAAATTCTGAATCCAGAGTTTAGTGTAGGGGAGAAAGGATGAGAAGAAGAGAGAGTGGGGAATCTGCATGGAGGGCCCAAGACGATACACATGGATAGGCTTGGGAAATCTCTGAATCACCATTAACAGCTGGAAACTACATGGTTATCTAAGTGGGGAAGTTACTGGATGAAAGGACCAGAAACACCCACCATTCTGTAGAAGTCCTGCATGTACTGTTAGGCCAAGGATAGCAGTCTCTCCTACATCATCCAATAATAATAATAATGATAATGTTCCTAGTAGATTCTGGGAAAGCTACATGTCTTGACTACTCTTGTGGTCCACTGAACCTTTGCCTGTGTATCAGGGCTGGGATCTGTCTTTTTTTTTTTTTTTAAGATTTTATTTATTAGAGAGAGAGAGACAGCAAGAAAGGGAACACAAGCAGGGGGAGTGGGAGAGGGAGATGCGGGCCTCCCACGGAGCAGGGAGCCTGATGCGGGGCTCAATCCCAGGACCCTGGGATCATGGCCTGAGCCGAAGGCAGTCGCTTAACCAACTGAGCCACCCAGGTGCCCCTGGGATCTGTCTTGATTTCTGCTGGCAATAGGCATTTCATCCTCTGTGCACGTGCACCCTGTCTCTTGAGGTCCGGGCTACATGAACGTTAGTGAGTAATGATAGACAGCTGAGACCGGCCAGAAGTACCAATGAGCAGTGGGAGGCAGCATGCAAGAATAACAAGGAGGAAACTTAAAGGGGCTATCCTAGTACTAAATTCCTCAGTTGCTCTTCAGATAAAGGGCTAGCTGTGGACATGTCTCCTAAAATAATCTAGGTGGTGTCCCCAGCACAGACTGCTTCTCATGTTTCCTGAGTTTGTGGCGTCCACTGGAGAGTGGGTATCTTATGACTGTGGTCACTGGCCTGCATTGCCAGCAGATACTGGCTGACAGAGAGGGTTAACCTAAGGTGCAGAGATTTGCAGATTGGACTCAGAACCTATGGAGATTGTACTCTTCCTTTTTGAACTGATTTGGTGATGGGGATGTGAGGAGCCCAATGCAGGAAGTATCATATACCATCCTGTTGTGAGCGTTCCCAACTCCAAGACAGTGTTTGAGCCAGGTTGCTCAAAGACCTCTAACTATCACTTATGATGAGGGCAGGATTTTTTCTTTTGTTCGTATGATATCAGATAGTTTTAATTCTCATATTTATCAGTAATAACAAGATTTAAGTTGCTGGTTTCCATTTTTAGGAGGGAAATTTAAAAAATCATAGTAGACTCAACATGAATTATTAGTTGATAGCCCTGAAACTTCCCTAACCAGCCCTGAGATCTTAAGGAAGCCAGTCAGTCTAATTATGTGTAATGACACAAAGACATTGAACACACCTGTTCCACCGAAGTTTAGTATTTCATGGAGTGGGTAAAGGTGGGTAGGGGAGAAGGGAAACTGTTGAAGAGAAGGAAAACAAAAAATGTGGTCTCCATTCCTCTTTTGCTGTGAAAGACATTTTTATTTTAACTACTGGGCTTCTTTGTAAATTTTGTTTTAAAAAGAAAAAAATGTATATAACAGTTCAGTTTTTAGAAAACCAGTATCAAAACTACTGAACAACGTGATCGCTAGTTTTTTTCTGGGGCCAGCATTTTATAATTCCATTAGTCATGCAGGTGTACAGAAATATTTTTTTCAAATATAATAGCTATCTTTTGAGATTTTTCTATATTCTAGAGGGTTGAAAGGTTTAGTAATAATGGCATTCTATGATTTAGGCACTGTCATTTCATGGTGTTGGTTCACAGGGGCAAACTGCGCCTAACACTTCAATTAGCAATTTCCAAAAAGGTAATTTTTTTAATGTGATTTAAAGTCAAGAGGTGTTATAATTGATGCTTTATATTACATTTATTTTTAATTTTTAAATTTTCTTTCAGAGAAACCTACTCTACATTTGTGAAAAATAAAAGCCATATCTGTATAATCTCATCTATAGTCTTTTTTCTCTTTTTTAAATATTTTTGAAGTTTTTATTTAAATTCCAGTTAGTTAACATACAGCGTAATGTCAGTTTCAGGGTTACAATACAGTGATTCAACACTTTCCTACATCACCTGGTGCTCTCATCAGTAGCCTTGAAGCCTAAGCATTATTTCTGGTAAAAAGGTAAATGGGGAAAAAAAGCATGTTTCCACTTAAATATGCTTTAATTTCATTTTTAACATCACAGTTAAAATTTAAGTTTAAACATTAGCTAGCATTAGTATTAAATATTTTAATGATATGATGAAATGCAAATATGCAGATAGCAACAGAGAACTTATAATAAATTAACTGTAATAAGACTTAATTTCTTAATCTGATCAGTCTTCTCCAGTCACTCGTAAGTTTAAGAATACTTCTAATTCTGGGGCACCTGGGTGGCTTAGTCCGTTAAGCATCTGCCTTAGTCTCAGGTCCTGGGATCTAGCCCCGCATCTGGCTCCCTGCTCAGCAGGGAGTCTGCTTCTCCCTCTCCCTTTGCCTGCTGCTCCCCCTGCTTGTGCTCCTCCCTCCCCCCCTCCCCCCCCGTCAAATAAATGAATGAATGAATGAATGAATGAATGAATGAATTACAGCTCTAGGCCAGTTAGCCTGAGGACCCAAAGCCCTTAAATGGCACAGCACTTAAAGAATTATCCTAGGAAATGCTGTTGAAAAAAAAATTTCAAATAAATATTATTTCTTTTCTCCAAACTAAAATGGAAAAAAATTCAATACAAGAAAATACATCTTAATGTTTACTAGCAGAAAATCAGAAGGTGGTTGCGTTCTTTTCATAAAGAATATTCTTTTCTGATTTATAACTTAAAACGTGTAAACCCTCACCCACCACCTCACAGAGCCCACATAATTATTTTTGAAGAAGATGACAATTACAAATCAAAGATCATCAGAAAAAAATATCAACAAGTTTTGCAACAAAGGTGTGAAATTATTTTCCTCCCTATAAAATATGAGTAAGAATACACAACATAGCCGGAAGGAAAGGAATAAACATGAATTATACTAACGTGGTAAATTAATTACACAGAATAAGGCTCTATCAACCCATTCTGTCCTGAGAAAGCAGTACAAAGAGACCTATACATCTGGTTGATGATTTTATGAAAACTAGTGAAGGGACAATTTTAGATAAACAACTTAAAAATTATGCTAGAAAATATTTCGTAAGTGCTAATAAGATACAAATGGTTGGAAAAAAATTGAGATCAGTGTTCCTTGACAAGGTATTTTCCCTCCCAAGAGGACACCTATAAACGTGAGTATATTTATATAGAAATATTATTGCCACTGGACTCAAAAATTGTACTTTAAATTTCTTCTGTGAATTGAAAAGTATATTTCTACACAGTTAGCAGCTCCAGCACATATAAAAATCTTTAGTGGTTAATTAGCCCAGTTTAAGAGCACTTCCATTATTTCCCTTTTATGTCCTCAGTTGAAGCAATCTAATTGGATGTATAAACTGCTCCCCAAAGGAAAGTTCAGATCACATGTTTCCACTTACAGTGTCAGTCCTCTAGTGCATGAAATGGATCTTGCATGGTCTTGAAGGATGGAACTTTCAAAACCTCTGAACTTTGATCCTTTGTTTCCCCAAACCCATCCATTTCATGCATGGAAATGAAAGGATGGTTATTTCATTGCAGGTGGTGATTCTTATTAAGTGAGACATTTTCTTGTAGTGTCCTTTATTCTTTTTGTGGTGAGAACATTTAACATGAGATCTACCCTCTTAACAGATGTTGAATGCACAGTGCCGTGTTGTTATTTATATGCATCGTGCTATACAGCAGATCTTTAGGACTTATTCATCTAGCATCACTGAAACTTTACACACTGGATGTTGGATATGTCCCTTACCTTGAATGTGGTGATGGTATCACAGATGTTTGCATATGTCAAAACTCATCAAATTATACACACTATCTGCAGTTCTTTGTATATCAATTATATCTCAATAAAGCTTTTTAAAAAAATAAAGAAAAAAAGTTTCTTTCACACTTCTAAACCTTTCACCTAGAGGGAGCATCATCTAGGTACTTACAGTGAATTTGGGCTTATAAAAAAAAGTCTAAAACAACATGTGTCCTTAGGGCCCTACAGCTATACCTGCATCAGCACAGAGGTGAGAAAGTAAAATGAAAAGGCTTTTCTTCTTGGGAAGGTGTATAGGGAAACTTTCATAAATGGAGACAAAAAGCATGAGCATCAGGATTGGATTTGGGTCACAGGTATCAGTGGCCTAGTTTCAAATAAGAAAAATATGAACTAAAAAGATATACAGATTAATTAAAATATATTAAAAGAGTTGAAACAGGGGCACCTGGGTGGCTCAGTCAGTTGAGCATCCGGGACTCTTAATTTCCACTCAGGTCATGATCTCAGGGTCCTGGGATGAGCCTCACCCCCCTGAGGGCTCTGCACTCAGCGGGGAGTCTGCTTCTCTCCCTCTCCCTCTGCTCATGCTCTCTCTCTCTCTCTCTCTCTCTCTCTCTCTAAAATAAATAAATAAATCTTAAAAAAAAATAAAGGGTTGTAACCTAGTTGAAACATTGTATTACTTTAAAAAGTCACTAACTGGCAATGACAGTGAAATGTAGACCCAGCAAACAGTATATTTAGATCAATCACAAGACCTTAGCCTCAGTGTTAAAAGATAAATCAGAAGAGTTAAAAAATGAATTAGGGGTGTTCTAAAAATAACACTGACCTCAAAGTCTCAAAGACCCCATAAAAGCCAGTCAGATGTCAGAAAGAATACTGTACGCTATAAATAATGATTAAAGTGACGAAGACATCATCTCTGCTCTAAAGAAATCTGTAATTAAATAAAAGGACAATGACAAGTAGACAAACTACTGTGTTATTAGGTAAAAGATGACAAGGTTATTTAAGCAAAAGCCCAAGGGAAGCTTCCAAGGGAGGAAGTGGCCTTTGAGATAGGCGCTGAAAAATGCTAGAATTTTGAGTAATCTCTATGCCCAACATGGGGCTCAAACTCACGACCCCAGGATCAAGACTCGCATGCTCTACCGACTGAGCCAGGTGCCCAGAATAAGAATGTTAGGATTTTGAAATGGTTGTGTCTGGGGCAAGGAAAAAGGCGTATTCTATCAGAAAGGGAATGAGTATAAGGCAAAGAGATAGTGTTTGTTCAGGGAAGAAGTACCCTTTGCCTTATGCAAAAGAAAATAAGAGACAAGTGGGTGACGAGACTGAGGTCACATTGTGGAGGGCTCGGATCCCAGCGCAAGGGACTTTGTTTCTGAACAAGGGATAATATGACAAGAGCAACAATTCAGGCAGATTAGACAGGAGTGTTTGGGGGATGTCCTTTTCCCAGGAGAGATATTATAATAAGGCTGAAAAGGTAATTATACTGATAAACAAGATAAATTATAAAGGGGATTGGATTTGAGATAAAATTCAAAAAATGCAGAGGAATGACATCAGGGACAATAAATAACCAGAATGTAAGTTACAGTCAAAAAGAGGCCAGCTTCAGAGAGAGGAGGTATTTTTTCCATCAGTTTATAAAGTGCTTAGGATCTCCTAGGAAAGGGTGGAGCTGGTGGATGGTAATTATAGAAAAGAAGCTTTGGGACTGATGTGAAGCAGGGATTCAAAGACATACACTTCATCAACTCTGTCATTGTCGATGTACAGGGAGCTCTCTGCACTTCCATGAAATGAAAATCTGTTGTCTTAATGACATACAGTCAAGTTACCAGTTGAAAATAATCCAGGCCTAGCTTTGGAAACACAAATGGTGCAAGAGCTCAGGAGACCTAAAGTGTCATGTCATATATAATTTTCTAATCCCAAACTTCAACAACCTATCCACACAATTTCCTAAATGTATATCATTTGTACACACTTTATAGTCTAGCCATGCCATTCCCTCCTAGCAAACATCTTCTCTCTCTACTTCTGATCCAAATCTAATACATCCTTTAAGAACCCAAATAATTCCTGCCTCATCAAAAAGTCTTTGGTTGATAAATTTAGATTAAATTGATCTCTTCCCTTATTTTAATTCTACTCTTTCTTCTGTATATCTCCTAATCATTCTGTATATACTTCAAAGGCAGGAATCATTTTTATATCATCAAATTTCCCCCAAAGAGCAAAGGGCTCAAAATAGTAAGCATAAAAAACATTTTTGCTAATTGCTCTTAGCAACTTGATGTGAAAGGCCAAGTAGAATTATAACAAGGAGGCCCAAATACAAGGATGTATGCTATTACTATAGAGTTTGACACACATATACTTAATTAAAAACTAACAAAAAAGGAAAACTTTCCTTTTACTACTAAAATAGAAAATGATAATACTGCATCTATATGAATGCCATTGTGCTTTTTAAATTTATTCTTACAGCATGAGTAATGTTAATAAAGTGCTCAACCTTCATTCTCTTGGCTTATGAAACCCAGACTTCTCACTAAGACTACTTTCTAATTATGCACACTTGGGTGTACATACTTCTACATATTTTTAGAAATGCAATAGATTTATATGGAGCCATATTTTAGTTTCCACCCTGTAATAACATCCCATGAAAATTCTTTTTCAATTCAGACATTAAAAATGTATGAACAAAGCAATAATACAAAGAAGTAAAGTAACAAAGATTATTCATAAGATGGTTATAGAATGCATGTTATAATGGCACTCAATTGTATATGGCTATGCTAAATACAATTTCATGGAGAACTTTCATAATAACCTGTCAGTTATGCAACATTGTTCAGTCATGTACACACACACACACACACACACACACACACAGAAAATGGGACTAAAACTCGCTATTGTGCTTTTAACAGTCATCTTTATTAATTTCATCCTGAATGCTCACATGACACATTCTGGCTCAGACACAGACTTATCATTCATTTAAAACACAAATTCACTCAGTTTGTTTCCTGAGATTAAGAATTCCTCATATCAGTGAGATCATATGATACATGACTTTCTCTGACTTATTTCACTCAGCATAATAGACATTGGGGAGGGTATGTGCTATGGTGAGTGCTGTGAATTGTGTAGGACTGTTGAATCACAGACCTGTACCTCTGAAACAAATAATACATTATATGTTAAAAAAAAAAAAAGAAGAGAGCAGGAAGGGAAAAATGAAGGGGGAGGAAATCGGAGGGGGAGACGAACCATGAGAGATTCTGAGAAACAAACTGAAGGTTCTAGAAGGGAGGGGGTGGGGGGATGGTTTAGCCTGGTGATGGGTATTAAAGAGGGCACGTACTGAATGGAGCACTGGGTGTTATACACAAACAATGAATCATGGAACACTACATCAAACACTAATGATGTAATGTATGGTGATTAAACATAACCTAATAAAGTAAAATTTAAAAAAATTAAAAAAATAAAATACAGATTCACTTAAATGCAAATGAAAATCATATTGTTTGTCACACCCTGATTCTTACTCCTCGAGTGACCTACTGAAAGCCAAGTCAAATGTCCTATACTTACAAATTTGAAGCTATTCTAATCAGTGAAGAATGGAGAAAAATGGATTTTTTTCCTGCTTTTATACAGGAGCAAGGGACAGCTACTTTTCTTCCCTTCTTGAAATGATGGAGAAAAACCTTTGCTCTATGGAGATGGGATAGAAACAAAACCCACATCCTCACCCTAACCTTTGGAATATAAACAAATCTTTCCCGGGGCCCAACAAATCCTGATGTCCCAAGATTCTACAACCTAGAGATGTCTCCAAGGTCTCATTTTCTGTTAAAATGCAAATACATACCTCTGGATTTAGCCAAATCTCTCTGGAGTTCTTACTTCCCAAGGCTTGCTCTAATGCTAGGATCCCAAATGTAAACAAATTTTTTTCTTAAATCTCCAACTCTGGCAGAAACACATTTTCTCTACACCCTATACTTATAGTATGTAATAATAAAAGTCATCAGTACTCATAGGATACACAAACTTAAAAAAGAACAATATAGCATAGAATATTTGGATTGAAACAATGTGTCTTAAAAGGAGACATGTAAATACTGAAACAAACTACAGCCAACATTTCTGGGGGTCAAACTGGGACATGAAGACTCCTCTGCACAAAGTGGCAGTTGGGGACTGAAGTGAAGTGGCCTCTAATGCTTGGACCCTGAGATAAGATTTTCATAATGGCCAGTTCACCTTTACTTTCAACAAAGATGTTACTGTCTTCCCTGGACAGGGAATGAGAAACACAAACACACAAACAAGCAAGTAAATGAAAACCTCAAAGGTAAGATTTTGAATTACTAAAATTCAAGTTTCATGGAGACATATCATATTGAAACCCAGGAAACATTGTTTGAGCAATGATACTTAACTGAAATCTAGCTTCTTGCCAAAGATACCATTTTCCCCACACCTGTCCTGAGTACAGAGAAAGATAAATACTGTACAATCTCACTTATATGTGAAATCTAAAACAAAAAAGTCAAACTCATAGAAACAAAGCAGAATGGTGGTTGCCAGGGCCTGGGAAGTTGGGGAAATGGGAAGTTGAGGGTCAAAGGGTACACACTTCCAGTTGTAAGATAAAGAAGTCCCGCAGATCTAATATACAGCGTGGTGACTAGAGTTAACACCACCATGTTATATACTTAAAAATTGCTAAGAGATTAGACCTCAAATGGTCTCATCACACACACACAGTTGTACTTATATGGTGGTAGATGGGTTAACTAACCTCATTATGGTGATCATGTTACAGCATATGTGTGTATCAAATTATCACCCTCTACACTTTAAACTTTCACAATGTTATATGTCAATCATATCTCAGTAAAGCTGGAAAAAGGAAAATAAAATGAAAAGAAATCTAGGTTTCTATCCATTCACTCATCTACTGTATGTAAGCAGAGGAAAAGCCTGTAATGCTGTTCACTCAATATTAAAAGTTTTTTTTTTGTTTTTCTTTAAGATTTTATTTATTTATTTGAGAGAGAGAGAGCACATGAGAGGGGGGAGGGTCAGAGGGAGAAGCAGACTCCCTGCTGATCAGGGAGCCTGATGTGGGACTCGATCCCAGGACTCCAGTATCGTGACCCGAGCCAAAGGCAGTTGCTTAACCAACTGAGCCACCCAGGCACCCGAAAGTTGATGAATCATGCATGGTGAGATTTTTCATGTATGGTGGTATTTTTTTTTTTTACTTTTCTGCCATCTTTGAATTGTAAATATTGAGTGTGCATTATATTTTCAGAGTTATTCTTCCACTTTTTAAAATTATCCCCCAAATTTTGTTCCAAGTGAAGACAGAATTGTTGTGAGACCTTACATAACTAGCTGCTAAATAGTGAAGACAATAAATGCTAGAGAAGATCAAAGGGAAGAGGAGATTGTTTTGGGCTGCCGTGATGGGTATATAATTTTACCAAAATTGAAACAAATACTTAGGCCAATGTACATCATGGGAAATTAATAAAAAATAAATGATAAGAAGTATATCACATTACAAGTATAAAAGATATAAACTACGTAATTTATTGCATACATAAGTTATCTTATAAGGCAACCAGGAAAGTACTATTCAATTTTATCTCTAAGTCTATATTTCCCCAAGTCAGTGGTTTGCAACCCTCACTGTGCATCAGAATCACCTGGACAGCTTTTGCAAACTACAGGTGCTGAGGGTACACCCTACCAATCTCAGTTGATTTGGGATCGGTCCCGGGCACCTGTAATTATTTAATCTCTCCAGGTGATTTTTATATGCCCCCAGGTTTGACAAAACACTTCCGTGGCTGCAACAGGAAGAGAGTTTGTGAGAACTTAGAGGTCTTAGTTAAAAAAGTCTAATGTTAAAATTATGAAGAAGCAGTAGCCCACAATGATAAAAATCATGGGCTCTGGAGTCGAACTGCCTCAATTTAAACCCAGGTATACTCTTTATTAATTATATGTTTCCAGGAAAGTAACTTAAAACTCTTTGTGCTTCATTTTCTCCGTAAGTTTAATAATAGTAGTGATAATATTTAATCATGTTGTTTGTTGTGAGGACTAAAGGAAACATAATATGTCACATGCTCAGTCCTTTCCTGGCATTCAACAAATGTTGGTTATTATTATATTATTAATCATGGGTTTGTCAAATATTCAAAGTTAAAGCAAATTATGTTGCTAAACAACAAAAGTTTAACTGAGTAATTTAAAAGATTACATTGGCTTTATTAAACAATGAAGCAGGCAGCATCCCAGCTAGCAAATAGAAAGGAGCTCCATCAAGCTGTAGAAAGGAAAGGTTTTTAAAGGTATCCAGGGAGTGGGGTGGAAAAAAGGGAATTATTAGCAAAGAATGCATCGTTTTAGGCAAGGTCGTCCTCCTAAGGGGAAAGGAAGAGATCTATCCATGAATTTCATAGCGCTGCCCAGGAAATTCCATGTTGACTAGTGAAGGTTACATTCCTGGGAGAGGGGGTTGAAACCGCAGTCAGGTTTACTGACATGGGGCTCATAATATAAGTGACTCCATTTTGAGCCTGTGGTTTTTCTTCTTAACAATATCGAAGAACAGAATATAAGTGAAATCTCTGTCATTTTGCCTTATCCAGACATGCTTTCCTTACGTAATACTGTAGAATAGCTCTGGTTCTTTTGTAAATAGCCCTGAGTCTGCTCGCCGTCAAAGAACTCAAGGACATTAAGGATTTTTTAAAGCATTTTGAGTTAAAGCTAAATATTGTGAGGATACCTGCAGGGTGTCTAATATCTGGATTGATGGAAGGAACCCACAATTTTGCGGACTAGAGTGCCACATGTAATAAAACCAAAATAAATACGTAAGAACTCACCAAAAGATACATTTTCTACACAATAACTGATTATCCTGGAATGTGGTTGGTTGCCTGCCTCATTCCCTGTCTTCCTGTTTTTGCATAGATATTACAAGCAATGAAACTTATATCATGATTTAAAGTGTCACTGTTCTTAGAAGCTTAATTATTTCACAGAGAAGCACTATGACATTGAAATTCTATTATATGTACTTGCATTGTTGAGTTTTGTATTATGTTCTATTTTTATGTCTATTTGTGCAAAAGTTTTAAACCATTTTCACTTCATAATATATTTTAAAATATTCTGAATAATAAGTTGCTGCCTGCTCCACTATTTGGTTATTCTCAATGTTGTCCTGTTTTCACCACCCGTTTTCCAAGTCAATTTTAAAATTATTTCATCAGCTTCCTTTAAAATTCCTGTTGGTATTAAATTTCATAAATTTTACAAATTAGCTTGGAGCCAACTGACATTTATACATTTGAGTTTATCCAAAATGAAATATGTTATATGATTCCTTTTATTAAATTTTCTTTTATATCAATATGGAAGTTATTTTGTTTTCTTAATGTAGTATTGGTCCATATCTTATTAAACTTGTTCTAGTTATTTTTATATGCTTTTGCTATTGAGGTAGTAATTTTTATTACATGGCCTGTTTATTGCTGGCATATAGGAGAGCTATTGATTTTCACCAGTTTTGTTTAACAAATGGCAACATCACTAAGCTCTCTTCTGAGTTCTAATGGGTTTTCAATGACTAATTTTGGGTTTTCCAGGTGGACAAGCAAATAATTTGCAGACCATTATAATTTTGACTTTAAATTTTCCATTATTTATGCGCATTAGTCCTTAAATTTTAAGATATTTTCGGGGCTCCTGGGTAGCTCAGTCGTTAGGCGTCTGCCTTTGAGGATCCTGGGACGGAGCCCCACATTGGGCTCCCTGCTCAGCGGGGAGCCTGCTTCTCCCTCTCCCACTCCCCCTGCTTGTGTTCCCTCTCTCTCTGTGCCTCTCTCTGTCAAATAAATAAATAAAATCTTTTAAAAAAATTTTAAGGTATTTTCATATCTTAACATTATTAAATGTGTTTTTAATATTTTACTATTTTGAAATAGTGAAATATAGGCTTTTGAAGACTTCTTTATATAACTGCACATGTAAATATGATATTGAGGTCATTGTACTTAAAATTATGGATGAAAGGAAAACCTAAAATCTGCACATTTCCATATATGCTTTATATAATCAATATCAACTTCCACTAATATATTAGGCACACTGCAGGTCCTAAATAAATATTAACGGAATTGAATTATATTGCTATTATTTCTGAAGTAAAGAAAGGGCTCTCTTTTCCCCTATTAATGACTAAAAAGACTTGCTTGCAGCACAATGACCAGTGCTGCTACTTGAGTAGTGTGTTGTATCATTTGTAAATAAGTGTTTAGAATTTATTTTTTATTTTTTTCTTAAGATTTTATTTATTTATTTGTCAGAGAGAGACAGTGAGAGAGGGAAAGCAAGCAGGGGGAGTGGGAGAGGGAGAAGCAGCCTTTCTGAGGAGCAGGGAGACTGATGTGGGGCTCGATCCCAGGACCCTGGGATCATGACCTGAGCTGAAGGCAGACGCTTAACGACTGAGCCACCCAGGCGCCCCAGGTTTTTAGAATTTAAAAACTAGAAAATTCAGGATGGGTCAGAATTCACCTGAGTCAAAAATGAGGTAGGCAATATTAGTCAGTGATGTCTCCGCTAATCTTTCTAAATCGTCATGGTCATATCATCATGAGTTATATTGAATGGGTTATACTCATCAGAGTAAAATCAGAAAATACTTTTTTTCCACTGCCTTTTTTTTTTTTTATCGTGCTGTATGACCTTTAATTAAGTATAAAGACTTCCAATCACGTCACCTAGGGACCATTTTACCCGCTGTTTTGTTTGGCCGCCAGTCTCTTGTCTCTCTATTCAGCAATGGTGAGGCGGATACCCTTTCAACGGGGAAGAGAAATCCACGGTTTGTTGCCTTTGCCAATAACAAAAATGTTGGAGAATCAGGTGGCAAAGCTGTTGCCATTGGCATCTTTCATGTGAACCACATCAAACGAACCAGGGTGTCTCTCTCTGTTGGCAATAACACCAGTTCTTCCCAGGTTAGCACCCCCAGTCACCATACACAGATTACCAGTATCAAACTTGATGAAATCAGTCATCTTTCCAGTCTCCAAATCAATCTGAATGGTGTCCTTCACCTCGATGAGGGGAATCAGGACAGCGGACGGTGCGTGCATCATGAGTCACCAGATGAGGGATTCCTTTTGTCCCCACAAAGATCTTTCGCACTTTGCACAACTTATACTTGGCCTCCTCAGGTATAATCCGATGAACAGCAAAGCAACCCTTGGTGTCATAGATCAGACGGAAATTCTCCCTGGTCTTGTCAATGCTGATGACATCCATAAAACCAGCAGGGTAGGTTATATCAGTTCGGACATTGCCATCAACCGTAATAAAACGCTGCATACAGATCTTCTTGACTTCATCTCCTGTGAGGGCATACGTAAGTCTGTTCCTTGGGAAAATGATGAGAGGGAGACATTCTCTCAGCTTATGGGGACCAGTAGATGGGCGAGGAGCAAACACACCGGTCAGTTTATCCACCAATCCAATGCTTTGGAGCTGCTACACGCTTCAGATGCTTCTTGGGACCACAAGCCATGGCTGCGCTAGGCACGAAAAGAGGACTGCCTCCTTCTAGTACCCGAGAAAAGAGGCTTCACTGCCCTTTCAAACCCACTCTGTGTACTGGTTCTCTCTATCTTGTGGTAAAACTTCAGAAAGTCCCACAAAAGTTTTTGGTAACTCCTAAGTAATAGAATGTCTTTCAAGTACTTTCAATTCCTGGAAAATACCACTTCAGCAATTAAATGTCCACTCTAGTGTGATAAACACATAAACGATGATCTTATCCTATGGAAATATTTTTCCTCCTCCTGCTCAGTTCTGCCTAGATCCTTAAAGCCTGCAATCTAGCAGGATGTCCCCTTTATCTTTCACTACCCTTTTATTTCCCCGTTCACCCCACCCCATCTCAACCACACCCCTGCTAGAGTAACTGACTCTAGGTCTCTAGAGTCAGAAGAATAAAGAAAGAGAAGGGCGCCTGGGTGGCTCAGTCATTAAGCATCTGCCTTCGGCTCAGGTCATGATCCCAGGGTCCCGGGATCGAGTCCCGCATCAGGCTCCCTGCTCCTTGGGAACCTGCTTCTCCCTCTGCCTCTCTCTGCCTCTCATGAATAAGTAAATAAAATCTTTAAAAAAAAAAAAAAAGAGAAGAAACCTAAACCAAAATGAAAACAAAAAATAAAAAAACAAAATTCTATTTCTTGAGTAGTCTAGAGAGAATCCCAGGGTTATCCACAATGGCTGTTTTGCAGTGTTAAGTTTGCTTTCCTATGGGAGTTTTGTGGACTCCTCAGATACACCCATTAGAAACTTCCAGTTATATTTTTCAAAGTATGGACAGTGCCTTTTCTCCACCTGGTCTCTTAGCCCTTCAACCCATAGCCCCTGCATATTGGGAGGTTTATGATATACTGACTTTACATCAGGGACCCCTTGCTTCTCCAGGCAGTTCTCTTGGGAGGGATCCGAACTAGCATGACACCAGTTTTCTCCGACATTTTCCACATCTGAGAACCCACTCAGGCATCCTGGCCCTGCCATTGCTGGAATGTTGTTGCCTCTCAAAGCAATCTTCCTTCTTTCCTTTTACTAAATCCTTTCAGACCTTCTAGCTATTTTTTTCTAATCCCAGTATTTATGATCCCCAGGTTCTAGGGACTGTCACAGGTAAGGTTCCCTATATGGTCTCTCAAAGCCCCTTCTCTCACTTAGCTTAAGGTGAGATGGATGCACCCTCTCTCTCCCCCCGTGGGAGACGGGCATAAACAACAGCACACGGATAACTCCCCAAGCAGTCACCCCCACTCATCAGCTACAATCTTTGTATACCTTTGGGATATATGGCACAATTCCTTGGTTCTTGACCTTTGGGTGCCCAAACAAAACCGTCCGAAAGCATTCCATTATACTGAAATGTCTTTTCCCTACTCTGTCCCTCGGGGAGGAGTTAAGGTGTAAGCTGCAATTACTGGCAAAATTTAATATTGGGCATTTAATCTTAAGAAATAATGCTGATGATGGTTTTAAATAATAGTAGAAGCTCTCATCTATTTTAAAAACTTTATTTTTTAGAGCAGTTTTAGGTTCCTAGTAAAATTAAGGGGAAGGTACAGAGATTTCCCATATATCTCCTGCCCTCACATTTATTTAAAAATTTTTAGTGTTTATTGATTCACTCCATCAGGCAGATGGAGTCATAGTTAAGAGTCCTTGATTCATTCTACTTGGTGCTAATGGGTAGGTATGAATATAAGAGAATGGTGTCTGGCAAGTGGTCCATTTTACAGGACACATGATTACTGCCTTGTTCATCAGGGCTTATGGCACCATGTCACCATTCCACTGGAGATGGTTTGCCTTTCTGTTTTGACATTCATTTTGTTTCCTTGGCACTTCTCTGAATTTGGTGCTGAGCTTCACACTAATCACAGCATCTACCTATTGACTGATGGTCCCGCTACTGAAATACAAATGGGAACATAATGTAACAATATCAGATGATCCTATTTCTATTGTCCATGTGCATTTCAGTTTTGCAACATCAATGATACATATTTAATGCTGAAATTTAAAGAAATAATTTGTAGCATCTGAAAGAAACACACACCTCTTTGTAAATAATGATTCCTTGCTGATTCAATAAAACTGAAAATTAGACACACTGAAATAACTCAGTGCATACAGATTTAAGACTTGAGCACCTCACATTAACTTTAAGAATACATAAAATTACTAAAAGGCCATCCAATGTCCCAAGCATTTATTGAATATTCTTTACCTTAGCAAACTATTACAAAATCAGCTCTTAAATTTCATTCAGAAAGTGAAGGGCATCTTTAGATGGTACATAAAATTAAACAGAAATGTTACCAAATATGCTGAAGTCTATGCTTCTCTCTCAAAAAAAAAAAAAAGGCAAAACAGCAGCATCTTTCATTCATAGGAACTACAGTTATTATGTCATTAAAAGTGTCTAAATAGGCATAAGGTAAATGGTAATACTTTATTCTGTAGAGCAGTAGTTCTTTGAACAGACAGTTCAAAATGCCCCAATTGCCAGATTTTGCTAAGACTGTAGCCGAGTAGAAGTATTTAGTTCTGTTAGAACTTCTACTTAAGGTTACAAAATGATCTGTTGTTGCTCTCAGAACCACTAGGTGATTCCATGATGACAAAATTTCCATTAGCAATCCCCATGTAGCAACTGAAGCAAAGGGTCCCAAGGAATCACATAGAAGACACTATCATGACAGCCATGACCTATTGAAAAAGAAACTGCCACTAACGTGTGAGAAAATGTTAATCAGTGAAAAATCTTAACTGTAGAGTTAATGCTAAAAGTGTTAATGCATACACAATGCAATGAGCTACTGGGAACAGAAGGATGAGTATTTAATAGCAAGCACTGGCAAGCATTACAGAGGCCCCTTATTCACATGAGCAGGTGTCTATTTATTAAATGGAAAATAATTTTTTACTTTCACCGCATTTAAAACAAATCGTCACATGTTATGAATTTTCAAACACAGACTAGGGTTTTTGCTTTTGTGTTTTTAGCATGGCACCACACAACCATCTGTGGTTAGGGAAATAAATTTCTCCAAACTGTGATTGACTGTCTGGTACCTTGTGCTCTTGGGTGAGTTCACAGAAGGCTCAGGCCAAAGACATTTCAGTCAGTTCTCAGTTCTGCCAGAGCAAACGCTGATGTTATGCAGTCCCCACCTCATCCATCTCCCATGACTATTTGAGGCTGACATTTTAACAATTGGTTTTCCTTGTATGGAAGTAAACAGTGTGCTTAAAATAACTGTAGGTCTAGGAGTTACTGTTTAACACTCCAAGCTATCTTTTTCTTCTTCTTCTTCTTCTTTTTTTTTTTTGGATCTACTCCCCAACACTTTTGCTTAAGAGATTTCCTCTAAGCTTTCGCATCCCCGTTGACCATCTCTATTCTCTAGATTTCTTTAGTGTTTTCCATTCCTGCCACTTGCTTTAGAGACTTAACAAATCTATAGCCCTAATAGATCACTTAGCTGTTTACCGTGTATAGTTAGGTCCTTGACTGGATTGCAGACAGCAGAGACTATAGATTAAGGCATTTTGTATCCATCTCCACAATTTGAAGTGTTACTCAAAATAAACCTGAGATCAGGATTTTTGATGCAATTGTTTGTAATAGTCACTTCCTCAGCCTGTCGTTTTCTTTTTTGGACACATTATCTCTTCATTTATCTTCTATAAGAGCCTAATTTTACCACTTCATCCTTTTTTTTTTTTTTTTTTTGCTCCTTTATGGAATTATCCTCTCCAACTTCTCACTCTGTATATTCATCCAAGAGTCTTTCCTTGGCCTTCATCAAATGACTCCCAAACCCATCTCAATAACTTCAACCTCATTCCCACTTTTCAGAATGTTCCCACATGGCTCCATCTCCAATTTAACATGGTCAAAATGGAGCTCATTATCTTAACCACCAAGTCAATTCCTTTCTTTCACTCTTTACAGGGACTCAGTTCAGATATCTTAAAAATATCTTTGACTATCCTTCATATTCTGCATTCAATCAGCGGTGATGCTCCACAGATCTGGACTTAAAACCACACCCACATTTGTTCTCTGTTCTCCATCTCCAATGCCACCATGGCCCCACATCACTTTATGTTCACTTATTCAATAGTTGTTGCTCTGCTTACTACACCGCCCCCATCTAATTCCTCCTTCATATAGCCAGTGGACTAGTTACTCTAAAATGCGACTGATCCTGTGCCTTCCAAATAAGTAGTTGAAAAAGAAAGTACTCTTCAGTGATTTCCATAATCTCCATAATATTTAAAATCTAATCTTTCACTACTTCCCGTATTTATGAAATATCCTAATCTGTATTCTGAGCTGCCACTTAAATATGATGCAAGTTTACTCACCTCCTGCTCTTTGCTTATATTGACTTTTCTACCTCAAATGATTTCTATGTAATCTGCACATGTCAAAATCCCAGGCAGCTTTCCTCTGATTCTCACGTTCTTTGTCCCCTCCATTTTAGCACTCATTATATTTTCTCTATATCATATTTTCCAGGTGAATAATTTATACTGGGTTTTTCTTTTTCTGATAGAGATGCTTGGGGACAGGGATAAGCTTACTCATTTTTCTAGACCCTAAGGGCCTTGCATAGTTCCTCATATTGGATGATTTTATTATGTTGAAACAGAGGATACTGAAAATATACTAGAAAAGTGGATGATAAATATCTTATACTTCAAAAGGGAAATGAAAGTCTTTTTCTCAGAAGGAAGAGTCAGAGGGGGAAATCAGAAGGCATAGGGATATAAAGTTGGAGAGCATCACTTGGCCTTCCAAACTGGAAGTGCAGCTAAAACAATTACATCACTGTGTATTTAGGGCAAGCGAGACCCTGTGAGAAAATGATGTAGCAACAGTAGGTTTCCTAGATGTGGATAGTGCTTGGCTCCTGAGAACACACTTGTGACCAAGAATTCCTGAGTTTTTAATCATTACAGTTATTCCTTCTAAGCAGTCATATCTTGGCATACAGCTCTAATCCTGGCTGTTTCTAAGCAAAAATAGATTCCAGTCCAAAAAATCTCTGCAAAAAAGGATACCTCTGTAGTGTTTTATCCCCTGTGACCTTTAGGGAATTAGACTAGTGGCTTCAAGCAACCCTTCTTCTCCTTGAGAACTGTGTGGTCTGACTTCATTTAATAAGAATATCAATGAGCCCCTTATTTTAAGGGAACATTTAAACTCATTCTTCTACAATTATTCTGATAAGAAAAAATAATATTTCCCCTTCTGTCATGATTTTTCCCCCCAGATACTGCCATGAATTTTGAAACATGGCCATAGGTTAAGATAGATTATCAGCAGCAAAACCACTGGTAATATTTTAGTGGCTGACTGAGAATAAGGAGGGGGTGCTGGGAGACAGAGAAAGAGGTGGAGGGGAGAGAGAGAGAGAGAGAATGAGAGACAGAATGAATACTGCCACATCTGGGGCAAAAGTGGTTCTCAAAGTTGAATATGCAAAGTAGGGGTGCCTGGGTGGCGCAGTCAGTTAAACATCAGACTCTTGGTTTCAGCTTGGGTCCTGATCTCAGGGCCAAGAGATGGAGCCCCACACGAGGCACCTTGCTCAGCTTGGAGTTTGCTTGAGATTCCTTCCCTTCCCTACCCCTCTGCTCCTCCCACTGCTCACATTCTCTCTCTCTCTCAAGTAAATAAATGAATAAAATCTCAAAAAAAAAAAAAGAATATGCGAAGTAATGCACTGATAAGTTTGTTAAAGAGGAGATTACCAGGTAATAAATAAGCCCAAGAATTCTAATTTAGGCCATTTTGGGTAAAGCCTCAAATTCCATTCTAACAGGCATTCTTAGGTGATTCTATGCCTAAGGTTTGGGTTCATATTTTCTTCTAAGATTTTTATTTATTTATATATTTATTTGAGAGAGGGAGAGAGCGTGAGCATGGGAAGGAGCAGAAGGAGAGGGAGAAAGAGAATCTTAAGCAGGCTCCACGCCCAGCGCAGAGCCTGATGTGGGACATTTCGCCACCCTGAGATCGTGACCTGAGCCGAAATCAAGAGTTGGGTGCTTAATTGACTGAGCCACCTAGGTGCCCCTCGGTTCATATTTTGAGTTAAATAGGTTCTGGCTTTGCACTAATCTCATATTAACACCTACTAAGGTCAATGAAGCATATGTAAATAACAGAAACCATTCCATTTACATGAAGATACATATTAGGTTTAATTTTTTAAGCTGGACTCCACTGAATGTACTGATGCCATATATTAAAAATTCCCAAACTTCCAGGTTGGCAAACATATGCAAAACTGGGGATAGTGGAAACCTCAAAGGCAGTGTGGAAACTGTGCCCTGGCCCATATATCTCTCCCTGTGCATCTCCTCCATCTGGCTGTTCCTGAGTTAAATCCTTTTATAATAAACTGATGATCTAATAAAAAAAAAATCCCTTCATTTTTGTATGCTAAGGCACAGTGATTTTTCTAAATGTTCTATGTGGTTATACTCTGAAATGAGCAAGAAATATGGCTGGTGTTGGCCACAGACCTGATTGGGGGTCTTTTACTTTGTCATTGGGACTATATTTGGTTTTTGGTTGTGGAGAAATGTTCATAACCAATTTGAATGTCATTCCATAACATTTTTAAGTGTCCACTGAACGAAAATTTTGAGCTATCTAATCATTTTATTTTGTAATATGATCCAGAGTGGCTCCAGCTGGCATCTTGCAACATAGCTGGGGTCTTTAATTAGTACATAGTTAAATGTATTTTAATGACACATATAATGAAATTAATATTATAAAATGTAACTGCAATAGTTCTGGTTGCGAACAAATTTTACCTAATATATACTACATGGCCTTTGTCAAAATAAAGCATTTGACAAGAGTGAAGTAAGAGTGAAAGAAAGAGACAGAGAGAGAGATTAAGATTTGTTCAAACTCTAAAGAAAGGGTCAGAGAGTCATTTTATTTCTATCTCTAGGTGGTAAAGTATAGATTTACCTCTTATTACATGTACTTACTTTTCTACAAAATTTATAATGATTCCATTTTTGGGAGGACAGTCATATTGTAAGTATACAGAGATGCTGTCAATGGGTCTGGTAAAGATTAGTCATCCTAATTTTATGTTGGCTCTTTTTATATATAAATCCACATTTTCAATTTTTCAATATCAGCATTTTAAAATCTAAACTTGTTTGTAATATTATCCTGTATTTCCTGCCATTTAAAGATATTCTTAATAATGATGAACCATAATTTCATCATGGTGATGCCACCTTCCAAATTTACCTGTATGGCTTAGTGCAGCACATGACATGTCAAATTTTACTCCAGTTTCTCTTCATCAAAGACCATGTGCTGGTGCAGCATCTTGCCAAATAATCTCAACATGTTTGATGCTTGTTATTCTCACAGTATTTTTAAAATGAGAGACACCCAAGATATGTGAAATTGGTCTTTAACATTCTCTCTCTCGCTCGCTCTCTTTATTGAGGTAAAATTCACCTCACTTGAATCAACGGTTTTAATCATTTTAAAGGGCAAGGTTAGTGGATTTTAGTTGTGCAACCATCATTGCCATCCAATTCAAGAGTATGTACATCACCCAGAAAAAATAACCCATACTCATCCGACAGTCACTCCCCATTCTTCCCCTCCCCTCAGCTCCTTATAACCACTAATCTGTATTCAATATCTATGAATTTGCCTCTTATGGCCATTTCATAGAAATGAAATCATAAATTATGTATCTTTTGATGTTCTAGATTCTCTCACTTAGCATAATATTTCCAAGGTTGACCCATGCTGTGGTATCTATCAGTACTTCATTCCTTTATATGGTTAAATAATATTCTACTATATGAATATGCCATGTTTTGTTTATCTATCAGTTGGCTATTTTTACTGCTTGGCTATTACAAATAATGCTGCTCTGAACATTTGTGTACAACTTTTTGTTTGAACTCCTGTTTTTAATTCTCTTGGGTATATACCTAAGAGTGGAATTTCTCAGTCTTATGGTAATCCTATGATTAACTTTTTGAGGCAATTCCAAAATTTACAGACTACTTCACCATATTACATTCACACTGGCAGTGTAGGAGAGTTCCAACTTCTCTACATCCTCACCAGTACTTGTTACTTTTTGTTTTTAATTGTTGTAGCCATTTTAATGGGTGTGAAGTGGGATCTCATTGTGGTTTTGATTATTTGATTTTCCCCAGTGACAAATGCTGCTGAGAATCTTTTTATATGTTTTTTGGCAATTTGTATATTTTTTTGGGAGAAATGTCTATTCAAGTCCTCTGCTCATTTTTAAATGGTATATTTGTCTTTTAAAAACACCTTTATTGAGGACTGAGGTATAACTGATATATAAAACCCACAGATATTTAATGTTTACAATTTGATGAGTTTTGGCATACACATACACCCATGACACCATCACCACAATCAAGGTAATAGACACATCACCTCCAAAAGTGTCCCTTTGGGGTTTTGGGGGTTTGGGGGGTTATCATAAGAATATTTAACATGATATCCACCCTCTTAATAAATCTTAAGTGTACAATACAGTATTGTTGACTGTAGGACTGTGCTGTACAGATCTCTGGAACTAATTTATCTCACACAACTGAAACCTTTCACAGGCATACCTTGGAGACATTGTGGATTTGGTTCCAGACCCCTGCAATAAAGCGAATATCAAAATAAAGTAAGTCAAATGAATTTTTTTGCTTTTTCAATGCATATAAAAGTTACGTTTACACTATGCTATAGTCTATTAAGGGTACAATGGCATTATGTTTAAAAGACATTGTAATATCTTAATTAAAAACTATTGCTAAAAATGCTATCATCTGAGCTTTCAGTGAATTGTAATCACTGATCACAGATCACCACAACAAATATAAAAATAAGGAAGAAATTTGAAATATTGTGAAAATTATCAAGTGTGATACAGAGACATGAAGTGAGCAATTGCTGTTGGAAAATGGAAATGATAAACTTGGAAATGATAAATGGAAATGATAAACTTGCTCTATGCAGGGTTGCCACAAATCTTCAATTTGTAAAAGCACAATAACTACAAAGTACAATAAAACAAGGTATTGCTGTAAAAATTGAAAAATAGTTATCCATTTCTCCCTCAATTCCTCTCCACCCCAGCCCCTGGTAATCACTATTCTAATTTCTGCTTGTATGGGTTTGACTATTTTAGGAAACTCATGTGAGTAGATTCATGTAGTATTTGTCCCTCTGTGACTGGCCTTTATTGTTGAATTGGAAGTGTTCTTTATATATTCTGAATACCACATCATTATCAAATATAATACTTGCAAATATTTTCTCCCGTTCTGTGCATTGTCTTTTCATTCTCTTGATAAACATCCTTTAATATGCAAAATGTTTGATTTTGATGAAATTCATTTTATCTATTTTTCTTTAGTTGACTGTGCTTTTAGTGTGATATCTAAGAATCCTTTGTTAAATCCATTGCCATGAATGTTAACTTCTGTTCTTTAAGAGCTTAAGAGTTCTAGGGGCGCCTGGGTGGCTCAGTCGGTTAAGCGACTGCCTTCGGTTCAGGTCATGATCCCGGGGTCCTGGGATCGAGCCCCGCATCGGGCTCCCTGCTCAGCTGGAAGCCTCCTTCTCCCTCTCCCACTCCCCCTGTTTGTGTTCCTGCTGTTGCCATCTCTATCTCTCTGTCAAATAAATAAAATCTTTAAAAAAAAGAGTTTAAGAGTTTTAGCTATTAGATTTAGATCTTTATTTTTGCTTATGGTGTGAGGGTCCAACTTCATTCTTTTCCATGTGAATATCAGTTGTCTCAGCAACATTTATTAAAAAGGCTATTCTTTCTTCATAGACTTTTCTTTCACTCTTGTTGAAAGTCAACTGACCATAGATGTATGGCTTTATTTGTGGACTTCCAATTTTATTCTATTGATCTATATGTTTACCTTATGCCAGGACCACACTGTTCCGATTATTGCA
This sequence comes from Callorhinus ursinus, assembly GCF_003265705.2. Taxonomy (NCBI): domain Eukaryota; kingdom Metazoa; phylum Chordata; class Mammalia; order Carnivora; family Otariidae; genus Callorhinus; species Callorhinus ursinus. The sequence goes on along the minus strand of NW_027397078.1, from coordinate 12,920,487 downwards.
GCTTTGTGGTAAGTTTTCGAAGTATGTGTCCTCCAACATTGTTCTTCTTTTTAAAGATTATTTTGGCTAATCAGAATCCCTGGTAATTCCACTCAAACTTTAGAATCAGCTTGTCCATTTCTGGGGATTAAAAAAAAAAAACAGTTGAAATTTTGGTAGAGATTGCATTGAATCTGCAAATCAGTTTTGGAGTATATTACCATTTTAACAATATTGTCTTCTAATCCATGAATATGGGATGTCTTTCCATTTATTTAATTCCTTCATTTCTTTCGACAATATTTTGTGCTTTTCAGTATACTAGTCTTACATCTTCATTGTAAATTTATTCCTAAGTATTGTATTCTTCTTGATGTTATTTTAAGTGGAATATTTTTCTTAATTTCATTTTCAAATTGTTAATTGTTAATGTATAGAAATAAAGCTGACTTTTGTATGTTGGTCTTACATACTGCAACTATGTGTATTTACCCATTATGTGTAACAACTTTTTATTATTATCTCTAATTTCTTTTTAGTGGACTCCTTAAGTTTTTTTTTCAAAGATTATATTTATTACTTGAGAGAGAGAAAGTGAGCGAGACAGAGAGAGCAAGAGCCCGGGGGTAGGGGAGAGAGGAAGTGGGAGAGGGAGAAGCAGACTCACTGCTGAGCAGGGAACCTGATGCACGACTCCATCCCAGGAACATGGGATCATGACCTGAGCCAAAGGGAGATACTTAACTGACTGAGCCACCCAGGCACCCCAGATTTTCTTTATATAAGATCATGTCATTTACAAATAAAGATAGTTTAACTTTTTACTTTCCAATTTGGCTGCCTTTTATTTCTTTTTCTTGGCTCATTTCCCTGCTGAGAACTTCTAGTACAAAGCTGAATAGAAATGGCAAGAGTGAGTGTCATTGTCTTGACTCTGATAGTAGAAGGAAAACTTTCCATCTTTCACCATTTAATATGTTGTTAGCCTTGGGCTTTTTATAGATACCTTTTATCCAGTTGAGAATATTCCCTTTGTTAAACAACAAAATTCAACCAAGTAAATTTGAAGATCTAATTGGCTTTATTAAATGATTCATGAATTGGGCAGCATCCCATCTAGCAAATAGAAAGGAGCTCCATTGAGATGCAGAAAAGGAAAGGTTTGCAAGGGTAGAGAGAGGATAGAAAAAGGGAAATTATTAGTAAAGAATCTATTGTTTTAGGCAAGGTCGCTCTCCTAAGGAGAATGGAAGAGGTCTATTGGTAAATTTCCTAGTGCCGACCCGGAAATTCCAAGTTGACTGGTTAAATGTTTCATTTGGGGTAGGGGTTTGAAACTGCAGTTAGATTAGATGTTAAGTCTTGGTTTGCCGAGGTAGGGCTCTTAATAGAAGTGACTCCTTTTTGGACCTGTGGTTTTCGTATTAATGTCTTCTATTGTGTTTGTTTCTTATCAACAAAGCATGTTGAATTTTGTCAAATGGGTCTTCTGCATCAATTAAAGTGATATTTTTTCCTTTGTTGTATTAATAAAGAATATTAAATTGATTGATTTTCATATGTTGATTCACCCTTATATTGTAGGGATAAATCCTGCTTTGTCATGGCATATAATCCTTTTAATATGCTGCTACACTCAGTCCACTAGGATTATGTGGAGAATGTTTGCATCTATATTCTTAAGGGATTTTGGTTTGTTTTTTTAATGATGTCTTTGTTTGGCTTTTGTAACAGGGTATTACTAGCCTCTTACATTAATGAAGTAAATATTCCACTATTATTCTGGAAGAATTTGAAAAGGATTGCTGTTAATTTTTCTAGAAATTCTTGATAGAATTGACTTGTAAAGCCATCTATCTGGTCCTGTGCTTTTCTTTGTTGGAAATTATTTGAACGCTGATTTAATCTCTTTGCTTGTTATAGGTTTATTTATATTCAGTTAGTTCAGGCTATAGCTCTATTGAGTGGAGAGATGTATCTTTGGATTTCCCTACTCCTCCATATTTGGTGACATAATGCAATGGCAAGTTTTTAAAGTTACTTTAAAAATCTGTTTTGTAGGGGTGCCTGGGTGGCTCAGTTGGTTAAGCATCTGCCTTTTGCTGGAATCATGATACCTGGGTCATGGGACTGAGCTCCACATCAGGCTCCCTACTCAGTGAGGAGCCTGCTTCTCCCTCTCTCTCTGCAGCTCCCCCTGCTTGTGCTCTCTATCTCTCTGTCAAATAAATAAAATCTTTTTAAAAAATCTCTTTTGTAAATAGGCAAAGGAAAAAGATGATTTTAATCTTTGTATCAATAAAAATCTCGACCTTTATTTAGACTATTTAGATATGTTGAAGAACAAAAATTCAACTGAGTAAATTTGAAGATCTAATTGGCTTTATTTAATGATTCATGAATCATTACTAGCATCCCTTCTAGTAAATAGGCATTCTGAGGAGTTGTGCAAAATGGAAGGTCTTTATAGGCAAAAGGAAGGTGGGGCAAAGAAGTTATTACCAAAAGAAAAGAAAGGATTGTAAAACAGGCCAGATCATCTTCTTTTGGGGGGAAGCAAACAACAGGGGTCTTATGCAGATTGCCTCACTAGTGCTGATCAGGAAATTTCAAATTGACTGTTAGAAGGTCACATTTCTGAGAGAGATTGAAACTTAAAGTGAGTATTACCTTGCTGTCATGGGGGCTAATGACTCCAGTAGGAGCCCATTGTTTCTTTTATAACAAATAGTTGGCTTGATTCTGTGTTATTATCTTGAATAGTCTTACTTTGACCAGAAGACAATGATTAATAGTTTGTGACCTTTCTTTCAGACTTAGGAATGCCTGAGGGTTTGACATTTGGTTGGAATCTCTTTACACCATTAACTCAAGGAATTTATGGTAGTACACCAAATCCAAGTTAATTGAGAATCCAGTTGAGGATTATGTGCTGGACCAAAGTACCCATACCTTATTGTCAAGATTGTTTACTGAGTAATGGATAATTACTCATTACTGTGAAGGTGATGCTTGATTTTATAAGAACAAAAACTGGAAGGATCTAAGAATTGAAATAATCCCTGACCACTCAATTCCATTATCTTATGATCATTTCTGACTTAGGTGTGGAATGAGTGAGACAATGGAAACTATGCCTTGACTTGTACACACTCCATTTTTAACTTATGCATTCTGTGTGGTTTCCTATTCCAAATTTTAGCACCATAGGTCACTTAATATGCATTCAGTAGCCACAAAGATTGAATTTTGGTAATTAAAAAAGAGTCAATATAATCTTTAAATAGTAGGAAAAAGCACTATTATATAAACAGTGATGACAATAATAATGGCTTCATAGTCATTGGGAGGAATGATACTGTTAGAGTCTTAAAAAGTATATATTTATCTACTTAGGTGGTGAATACATTGAGTTGATAGAGCACTCTACGTTTTCTTTCTTTTTCTTTTTAAGATTTATTCTTTTGAGAGTGAGAGGAGGTGGGGAGGGGCAGAGGGAGACTTCACGCAGAGCGCAGAGACCTATGTAGGGCTCAGTCTCATGACCTGGAGATCATGAACTGAGCCGAAATCAAGAGTCAGACACTGAAATGACTAAGCCACCCAGGTGCCCCAAGCATTCTACATTTTCAATTGTTGATTTTTACATACTCTATTTCTACTTATCATGAGAAAATATAATTTCATAATTATGGGTCAACAAGAATGGTGATTCTGTAAGATAGTTCTGGATATTCAAATGAAATATGAAGTGAGACATTCTATTTAGGTGTTTCATGGAAATCTGTCCAAACTCTCAGATGCTAAGTTGTCCTGACAAACATATTACACTTAATAGCAAAACATTAAAATGGCTTAACTTGAGATAGAGTGGCAAAGACAGGAATAATTTTCATTGTTATTCAAAGTTTCTTCAGATTCTGTTACAAGAATGTCACTAACCTGTACTGAGCCTTTGTATAAATTTTTAAAATTTGTCCTCCTCCCATCAGATGTATATGGTTTTAGCTGATGATATCTGTACAAAGAAAAATTCATCTGTTCCTCTAGACGGGTACAGTTTTGAATATGTTTATTGACTTAGCAAGTAGTATGTAGGCTACATAGCAACATTTATAACCTCACTTGTGACTGCATGACATACTAATAAATAACAGTTATGTTCATTCAACATTTGGAACTTATAGCTTCTATCTTCAGAGAGAAAATAAAAATATGAAACTCAGTGGCCATTATTTAAGTATTCACAATTTTATTATTTCTTCAACATTGAATGGAGAGGATAAAACTAACTGCCCACATTTCCTTGTTCATAAGGTTTCAGTTGCAACCTCCTTTATTCACATTCTTTTCCTTACTATTCCCATGGCTAATGCTGTATCATACTTATCCCAAAGCCTCTTGTTTGTATCATGAATTAATTTTTAACTTAATGACCAAAATTTCTCCTTTTCTATCATGGGCTTTTAGTAATAAACAGAACAAAATGTCAACAGGTAATTTTCACATATATGTACCACACACATGTAGTTATTGATACATTCCCTTTCTGATGTTTTAGCCAATGAAATGATTAATTGTTCTTCCACATTGTGGGTCATCCTATAGAGACATTTAAGAAAATGCTTTCGCCAATTTTGTCTTCTCTACAATCATATTTTGGAACTACTATTGGAAGCTCTTCTCCAATATGAAATCCACATATTAATATTATTTTGTTTCATTTTATTTTTGCTGCATTTTCATACACCTCTCAATATGCCTCTGTATTTTTGGTTTCATTCCCTTATGTTTAGCAACAAAAAGCATCAATTTAATTTTAAAAAGCATAATTTAATACAGCTCTGAGGAAACCTCATTGGTATACCAGAGGGATCCCTATTCTTTGTTTGACAATGTCAAACTTTATGATGCAATTGTGACAATATTTGATAAAATTTTATAACAGACAATACTTGGAAGAAATTAATTACCAATCCAATTAAACCTGCTTTTCAGATATTTATTACTATATTTCCTACCACATTTTTATTTTCTAGCTTCTTCTATAAAATCATTATATACACAAATCCTCTTCTTTAATCACATACAGATTTATCCTTTCTATTCATGTGATAGCTCTGTTTACAATTTGCATTTTGAGTTGGAGTGTTTCTGTTATCCTTTTTTCATCTCTCCTGTGTTACAAAAAACAATTTTTCAGCCATAAATATATTTTTTCATGAATTTTGGAATATAATGCCAGACAATAGCTACAATTGAACAAACAAATTTAACAAGCAAAAATAACTAAATGACACAAAATCAAATCAGGTGAGGTAAGCTATATCCTGTTATCTAAACTATTAGCCAAGAAGAACTGATAAAAGCAGTCCTGGAGTGTATGTGTGATCTCTGGGAATGAGGCAATTAGAGCCTAAGAGGATTAGTATGAAACAACATTCTATTTCTTTTTCTTAAAACCACTTTATTGAGGTATGATTGCTATGCAAAAAATTGACATATTTAATATATACAGCTTGATGATTTTGAAGTATACATCTATGAAATCATCACTGCCATCTATGCCATAAACATATGAATCACCTCCAAAAGTTTCTTCCTGCTCTCATTTTTATTTTTGTGTGATGAAAGCACCTAAAATAAGTCCTACCCTCTAGCAAATTTATAACTGTGCAATACAATATTATTAACTATAGGCACTGTGTTGTACACAGAATATATTCTCTAGGACTTTTTCTTCTTACATTATAAACTTTGTACTCTTTGCTTCTCCCCACTTTCCCCTCCCCCCCCAGGCCCTGGCAACCCTCATTCTACTCTCTGCTTCTATGAGTTTACTATTTTAGTAGTAAATAGTAAGTAATAGTATTAGTAATAGTTCCATATTTGTGTGTGTGTGTGTGTGTGTCACATTTCTTTATCCATTCATCTCTTAATGGACACTTAGGTTGTTTCCAAGTTGGTTGGCTATTGTAAATTATGCTGCAATGATCGTGGGGATGCAGATACATTTTAAAGTTAGTGATTTTGCTTCCCTCAGATAGATACCCAGAAGTGAAATTACTGGATCATATGCTAGTTCTATTTTTAATTTTTTGAAGAAACTTCATACCGTTTTCCATAGTGGCTGCACCAATTTACATTCCCACTAGCAGTGCACAAGGGTTCTCTTTTCTCCACATCCTTGCCAACACTTTTTATGTCTTGTCTTTTTGATAATAGTCATTCTAACAGGTATGAGGTGACCTCTTATGGTTTTAATTAAGCATTTTATTTTTTTTAAAACATCTTTTTAAGATTTATTTAGGGGCACCTGGGTGGCTCAGTCCATTAAGCATCTGCCTTCAGCTCAGGGCATGATCTCAGTGGGGAGTCTGCTTCTCCCTCTCCCTCTGTCTCTCCCCCTGCTCATGCTCTCTCTCTCTCACAAATAAATAAAATCTTTAAAAAAATAAATAAAAGACTTCTTTTTTTGAGAGAGAGTGAGAAGGTGGGGCGAGGGACAGGGTGAGAGGGAGAGAGAATCCTCAAGCAGACTCCTTGCTGAGCACAGAGTCCAACATGGGGCTGGATCCCAGGACCCTGAGATCATGACCTGATCTGAAACCAAGAGTTAGATACTCAACTGACTGAACCACCCAGGTGCCCTTAATTAAGCATTTTATATGATTGCTTTTTCCCTCCTTTCTGAGCACATCAATTATACTCTTTGGGTTTTTTTTTTTAACTTTTTTTAGTGGTTGCCCTAGACTTTGCAATACACATTTACAACTAACCCAAGTCCACTTTCAGATAACACCATACTGCTTCATAGGTAGTGCAAGTACATTATAATAACAAAATAATTCTAATTCCTCCCTCTCATCCCCTGTATTAGGTAAACACACACACACACACATGAACACAAAAAATATAACTGCACAAAGAATAGTTTTTAAAATGAGAAAATAAGTCACAACTGTTGAATAATGAATTTTGAATGCCCAATGAATGGTTCCCCCCAAATAAAAGTAATTTATTAAAATTTACCTAAAATAGGTGAAATTTTCAATAAATCAAACATAAAATTGGAGTTAGAATTAATTGAAAAAAATTACCAGGTTCAGGTAATTTTATAATGAAGTCTTTAAATTTTCAAGATATCTGCTATATTAAATTTCCCACTATATAAAATCTCAGATATTAACTAATAAATTCTATGGAGTTAGGTTTGTCTTATTAAAAAAGTGAAAAGAATAATAGGTAACATAAAATTAGCTCAGTCTAGCTTGATCCTGAATATAGATGCAGACATTCTGAATACAGCTTTTCTATTTACAATGATCAAGACTCGCCTCTATTGTGCTAGAAAATTACCCTAGTGGTGAAGCTGATGGTAGAGAATTTCTAACAAAATGCCATACCTGCTGTGTTGTAACTATCAACGGACCTAAATTCCTAGTTAAATCAACAACAAATATACACGGCTTGATATGGCCAATGAAATTTAATTATTTTTGACATGCTGAGTAATAACACACGAATGGAGTGAGGTAAATGTATTGTCAAAGATGAGATAGTGTCAAAGAAAAGCAAGCTCTCCCTGTTCATTAATATTATGTGTCTACTTGACACATATGCTAGATCTAAGGTTGATATTTTATTTATATAGAAATGCATAACTTCAGGGCACCTGGGTGGCTCAGTCATTGGGCATCTGCCTTCGGCTCAGGTCATGATCCCAGGGTCCTGGGATCGAGCCCCGCTTTGCATCGGGCTCCTTGCTCAGCGGGAAGCCTGCTTCTCCCTCTCCCACTCCCCCTGCTTGTGTTCCCTCCCTCGCTGTGTCTGTCTCTGTCAAATAAATAAATAAAATCTTAAAAAAATGAAATGCATAACTTCTAAATTTTGCATTTATAAATGGACTCTTAGCTATAGTTCAACTTTCTCATTTCATAAGTGAGGAAACTGAAGCTCAGAGTTTTTAGTGCTTGCCTAAATCATCAGATGTTTAGAAAAAATGAAAAGTGCATGTACTAAACAATATCTATTAGCAGATTTTTGCTCTTATTAACACCCCCTCATAATTTACAGGTTAGAATAAAATATTTAATGTATTTTAATTCTAAAGAATGCATTATATTTTATTTTGGCACAAGGCAAGAGATTGGGGAAAGATGTAATAGTCACCTTCTTATTGTATCTGGAATACATATTCTTTTATGGGGCCAAAGTGACTAAAGCAGGACTGAGCTGCATTTACAAGCTTCTGAAAGAAACTGTATGCCTTTTTGTTTTTGTTTTTTTTTCTTCACCCCTTCCATGGATTTAAGACCTTGCTTCGATGATGTATTTTCCTTCAAATTCAAATTTTCATTCAATATATCCATACCAAATACTCATAAGTGTTGGTCACATTAAGCTCCTTGAATATTGTAAAATATTCTTTTATTACTGCTTACATTCAGACAAATAGATCCCATTCCACTTAGCCTGTTCTCTAAAAAGGAATTCTGAGTCCGTTAACTGTATCTTGAAAGGAATATATTTCTTTTCAAAGATATAACAGAAATGCCCAGGAAACAGGTGAATTTCCACAAACAAAACAGCTTAATTTTTCTTATCATCTGAATAGAATGTAGAAACATCCCCTTGAAGTACTTCATTTTCAATGCATTTGAAACATCTTGAAAATTCTTAGCATTCCTAAGTAGCCTAAATAAAACTTAGCTGCAGACATGTTAGAAGCAAAAATGGCTTCAGATTCAAAATAATTTTATATCCAAATGAAACACTTTAGTTGAAACAGATCATTTCTCAGTTAACAGTATTTTCAAGACCAACATATATATTTCATCACAAAGTATACACACACACACACAGAGCCATCTCTTCATAAGACAGGCAATCTTCTCTCCAGCTAGATCATAGTAGCTGTAAGTATAACCTTCTCAACTTCTCTAGATTATGGTTTCTTAATCTGTAAGTTAGGCTCAATAAGGTTCTCTAATTCAGAGTTGTTGGGAGGATGAAGTGAAACAATGAATGTAAGTCACATAGCACAGCTCCATATACCAGAAAAACGCTAAGTATATACTAGTGATTACTATTACACATATTTCTAAAGATATCTTAAAATATTTAAGAATCATGATGCACATCTTTAGAAATATTTCCCAAATGGATGCATTATTTTAACCCAAAGATTTCTTGTCCAATAATCTAAGAAAAGCACAGATTTTATTCATATTATAATACTATTTATTGTACTGCAATTCCTCGTTTGTTTTTGTGCAAAGATCTTATGAAAAAAGGAAAATAGACAAAACAATAACAATGATAGCAGCAATAATAATGAGAGTAATAATAACACCTTCCAGGTACTTATAGTCTATGTGTCCTCACAAAAGCCTTTAAATAAATAAAACAAACATTATTAATATCCTGCTGTCCACTCTACCAATGTACACATATTCTTTTAATCACAGATAAGAAATATGAGGCTCTAAGAGATAAAGATAAAATTATATGGCAAATTGGTTAGGTTCACACATGAAATAGAATTTTCATCCAGATTCTGTGACTTTTCATCTACTGCTCTTATCACTATGTTATGCTATCTGAAATCTTCCTTCCTAGTATATTAGAATATATTAGGGTTATTTAGAAAATCCTTTTAGTTTTGATGATGTTTGTAAAACTGTGATATATATAGATAAAGGTATACAGATATATAGATAGATATAGATTTAGATACAGATATCTATCTTAGATAGGTCTCATCCTGAAGAAACAGAAAATTTGAACACACTCATTACCAGCAGTAAAATTGAATCAGTAATCAAAAAACTCCCCAAAAACAAAAGCCCGGGACTAGATGGCCACAGCAATCAGACAAGAAAAAGAAATAAAAGGCATCCGAATTGGCAAAGAAGATGTAAAACTTTGACTATTTGCAGATGACACGATACTATATATAGAAAACCCAAAAGACTCCAACAAAAAACTACTAGAACTAGTAAATAAATTCAATAAGGTCACAAGATACAAAGTCGATGTACAGAAGTCTCTTGCATTTCTACACACTAAAAATGAAGTGGCAGAAAGGGAAATTAAGAAAAGAATCCCATTTGCAATTGCACCAAAAATAATAAGATACCCAGGAATAAACCTATCCAAAAAGGTGAAAGACCTGTACTCTGAAAACTATAAAACACTGATGAAAAGGAATTGAAGCTGACACAAAGAAATGGAAAGATATTCCATGCTCATGGATTGGGAGAACAAATATTGTTAAAATGTCCATATTATCCAAAGCAATCTATAGATTCAATGCGATCCCTATCAAAATACCAATAGCACTTTTCACAGAGCTAGAACAAATAATTCTAAAATTTGTGTGGAATCAGAGAAGACCCCAAATAGTCAAAGCAGTCTTGAAAAGGAAGAACAAAACTGTAGGTATCACAATCCAAGATTTCAAGATATACTACAAAGTTGTAGTAATCAAAAGAATATGGCACTGGCACAAAAAAATAGACACATAGATCAGTGGAACAGAATAGAGCCCAGAAATAAACCCACAATTATACTGTCAATTTATCTTCTACAAAGGAGGCAAGAATATGTGATGGGAAAAATGGAAATTCTGCAAAAGTATGCAACTGGACCACTTTCTTATACCATACAGAAAAATAAGCTCAAAATGGATTAAGGACCTAAATGTGAGTCCTAAAATAAAAAACTCCTAGAAGAGAGCACAGGCAGTAATTTCTCTAACATTGGCCACAGCAACATTTTTCTAGATTTGTCTCCTAAAGCAAGGGAAACAAAAACAAAAATAAACTATCGGGACTACATCAAAATAAAAAGCTTCTGCACAGCAAAGGAAACCATCAACAAAACAAAAAGATTATGTACTGAATGGCAGAAGATGTTGGCACATGATATGTCTGATAAGGGGTTAGTATCCAAAATATATAAAAAATTTACACAACTCAATGCCAAAAAAACCCAAATAATCTAACAAAATGGGCAGAAGCTATGAACAGAAAATTGCTCCAAAGAAGACCTACAGACAGCCAATATACACATGAAAAGATGCTCAAATCACTCTTCATCAGAAAAGTGCAAATCAAAACTATAATGAGATATCAACTCATACCTGTCAGAATGGCTAAGATCAGAAACACAAGATACAGTTGTTGGCAAGGATGTGGAGAAAAAGGAACCCTTGTGTGCTGCTGGTGGGAAAGCAAACTGGTACAGCCACTATGGAAAACAGTATGGAGACTCCTCAAAAATTTAAAAATAGAATTACTACAGGGTCCAGTAATTTCACTACTGGGGATTTACTCAAGGAATACAAAAACACTATTTTTGAAAAGATATATGCACCTCTATGTTCACTGAACTTTATTTACAATAGCCAAATTATGGAAGCAACCAGTGTGTCTATTGACAGACAAATGGATAAAGAAAAGGTGGTATATATACACAATGGAATATGACTCAGTCATAAAAAAGAATGAAATCTTGCCATTTGCAACAATATAGATGGACCTAGAGAATATAATGCTAAGAGAAATGAGTCACAGAAAGACAAATACCATATGATTTCACTCATAGGTGGAACTTAAGAGATTAAAAAAAAGAAACAAAACAACAGACTCTTAACTATAGAGAACAAACTGTTGGTTTCCAGTTTGAAATAGATAAAGGGGATTACAAGTACACTTACCCTGACGAGCACTGAGTAATGTATAGAATTGTTGAGTCACTACATTGTACACCTGAAACTAATATATCATCATATATTAATTAACTGAAATTTTTAAAATACAAAAAGTAATAAATTAACGCCTTACCTTAAAAAATAACTTTCCCATCCTGTCAACAGGATTATTCAATAAATTACTTTAAAATCAATTTCTCATCACTTGGAATACACTGTTCCACATAAAATCTACTCCCTTATAAAATTGTATTGCTCCACTATACCTTAATGATGGTTCATAATTCAGACTATCCATTCTGTAGTATCGATTGAATACCTTTTATACGCCAAGCATTGCACTAAACACTGTGGATTCAAGGGCATAAAGGATAGATAGGATTCCTGTTCTCACTGACCTTATAAATATTAATATTTAAAAGTAATACAGATAATGGGAAGGCTAAGTCACAGTGTGGTTAAGGGCCACGACAGGAGAACTGTAGAACTATGAAGGTAGACCAGAGAAACATAAAACCCCTACATGAAAAGACCTGGATCTCCTATATGTGTGTGGGTTGTGGTTGGGGAAAATGCCCAAGTTATAAGAAAGACCATCAGCAAAAATATAGATGCTGGAAGAATTCAAGGAAGTATAATATGGCTTTGATATAGAGTGAAAGATATCCAAAAATGAGAATGAAGCCATTGGCTGGGACCATGACATTGGACAATGGGGCCTTGTAGACTTCATCCTAATGTCAGTGGACTTCTATGGATGGATTTTAGGCTTCAGAAAGACAAGATTAGATTTTCAATTTAGAAAGACCACTGTGGCCATTGTGAAGGATGCTTGGGAAAGGGAAGATCATAGATGACAAAATAACAGCTTATAGACCTTAGTGATAATCCTGGGAAGTTATTATGGTTGCCTGAATGTGGGTAGTTGCAGTAGAGAGGGAGGGAAGTGAATGGATTTTACAGATATTTAGGAGACAAAAGGGATGAGAATTGAGAGCCTGGAAGTGGAGTGTAGGAGAGACAACTTTGTTCAGGATGGCATTCAGGTTTCTTGTTGGATACAGTATAGATGGTAGGTAAAAACAGAGAGGGCATTTGGAAGGAGAAGATGATTTCAGAAAGGGGAGTTCAGTTTGTGCCATGTTCTTGAAGTACCTGTGGGAATCCAATGAAAGATATACAGAAGGCAGTTGAATATAGTTATCTAAAACTCTGGATAGGATCTAGGGAGATACAGCTCATAGATTAGAGTTGAAACTATGAAAGGGAGAAGAGAAAAGGAGCTAGAAGAGAATTCACTTTGACACAAAGCATTTTAGAGGACATGTAGAGGAAGTGGATCTCATGAAGGATGCTCAAAAGGAACAGTCAGAGATGAGACCCAAGGCAGAATAGTATGTGGAAGCCCAGAGAGAGTCTGAAGAGAGAATAGTCACAGTATCAAATGCTGCTCAGAAGTCAAGTTACAAAGTATAATGAAGGAATGCTTCTTTCTCACTTCTGACATTTCCTTCCAGTTAGAGGGAGCTAAAGTACTCTGCCTAGTTTCTTTGGCTAGTTTTCTTTCTCTTCCTGGGAAGTGGAGTGATTTATCTGACAGATAAATTTGGAAAGAGTAGATTAGGCATGTATAGCCTGAATCAGCCCATTTTCCTGGCTGGGAATGAACCTGTCCACTGAGAAAATAAAGTCACCTCTCTCCTTTCTACTGCCATATCTGGACACACTCTCCCAAAGAAGCCTAGAGGGAGGCAGAAGTTGAAGGTCAAGAGTAAGAAAGGACATTGGAAATAAAGCCCCTGGATCAAGGTATTCATTCCATTAGGGGAAGGAGTGGCCTAGGTTAATAGGCTCCTACTTTGTGACAGGTGCCAAAGGACAGATCATGGGTTCCAATTCTTGTTTGGTACTTGGAAGTCGAGAGTCTTCCTGCCCATTGGTCTCTATTTGTTCTAAAATTTAGAGAAAAAGACATTGCCCCCGACCCCAGCTTGAGGCAGAAGGATAGAATAGATTTAATAAGAGTGTCAGGTCACGATCCCAGGGTCCCAGGATTGAGTCCCGCATTGGGCTCCCTGCTCAGCAGGGAGTCTGCTTCTCCCTCTGACCCTCCCCCTTCTCGTGCTCTTTCTCTCATTCTCTTTCAAATAAATAAAATCTTAAACAAAAAATAAAAGCAGTAAAGATTTGAAGAAGCAAGTGTAAGACAATCAAAGAAACCTGGATAAGAATATAGAGACCTTCCATCAACACTGAACCTTAAGGCCTTGACAATCTATACATATGGAATTTTTTCTCATTCTCAGCAGCTGGGAGAAGATCTAGATTTGCAAAGATCCATGGGTGGGGCTTTTTCAGACAATTGGTGAATAAAGACTGTAAAGCAAAGGGTCTCAGGCACTGTCAAGAGAGACCGTAAAGTGATAATTGAAGGAAATGGAGTTAGAAGCAAGAGACTAATAGGTCACGGGGCAGGTAAAATGGGAATTCCCCAGTGTGAGCATGAGAGGACAAGTGTTTGGGGTCATAGAACAGAAGTACAAATGTGTGATGTCAGAAGTAGAGCAATTTGGGTGGAGACAGGGTCTGTGATACAGCCATGGAATTGGTGGTGAAGTAGAACATAGATAGAGGCATTTATAGTTAAGAATTTGAGGAAATGTGTTTAGAGCCCTGAAAATTGCAGTCATCCAGGGTATGGTAGGAATCAGCATGAACATAACAAAAATGAATATGGAGCTAGTCATTCAATGAATAGAGTGAAGAGACAGGGTTTGTTGAATCCAGAAATGAGATTTGTAGAGGGCAATGGAGTCAGATGGCTTAAGACCAAATGCTGCAGGAGAATTTAGATAAAAATGGAAGTGGGATAGCAGGAAGGGAAGAATGAAGGGGGAGAAATCGGAGGGGGAGATGAACCATGAGAGACTATGGACTCTGAGAAACAAACTGAGGGTTCTAGAGGGGAGGGGGGTGGGGGGATGGGTTAGCCTGGTGATGGGTATTAAAGAGGGCACGTTCTGCATGGAGCACTGGGTGTTATATGCAAACAATGAATCATGGAACACTACATCAAAAACTAATAATGTAATGTATGGTGATTAACATAACAAAATAAAAAAAATGGAAGTGGGATAGTCGAGAAGTGTCAATGGAGTTTAAAGAAAAAGCTGACCTCACCTCTTGACATAAGATATCTGGGGTATAGGAGACAAAATACTCACCTCCTTAGAAGGTGGCATGAATTCTTTTTTTTTTTTAATTTTATTATGTTATGTTAACCACCATATATTACATCATTAGTTTTTTTAATTTAATTTTATTATGTTATGTTAATCACCATACATTACATCATTAGTTTTTGATGTAGTGTTCCATGATTCATTGTTTGCATATAACACCCAGTGCTCCATTTAGTATGTGCCCTCCTTAATACCCATCACGGGGCTAACCCATCCCCCCAACCCCCTCCCCTCTAGAACCCTCAGTTTGTTTCTCAGAGTCCATAGTCTCTCATGGTTCATCTCCACCTCCAATTTTCCCCCCTTCATTTTTCCCTTCCTACTATCTTCTCTCTTTTTTTTTTTCTTAACATGTAATGTATTATTTGTTTCAGAGGTACAGGTCTGTGATTCATCAGTCTTACACAATTCACTCTTATAGAGGATCCTGGGGGGAGTGGAAATGAGTGGGAGGAACTTTCCATAAAAATTTGAAGAATAAGCTGGTTTAGATACACATGTATATATTTAAATTCAGTATCTGCATGTACCCATAGGCACTGTATAGATAGATAAGCATGCACAGAGGATAAATGCTAAAACACTAAAATATTAACAGTAGATATCTTAGAAAAGTAGCAGTATAATGAACTTGTCCTCTATAGTTTTCTGTAACTTCCAAATTGTCTACAATGAGTATATACTACTTTTAAAACCAGAAAAGTAATGCCAGTTTTTTAGTTTATATTTATGAGTGTCCATAACAATGCCATGAACAAGACCAGTGACTTTAACTTTGTTTTAACTAAATCAAAAGTAATTGATTTGCATGTAAACCACATGAGGGTATATGATAAATGCTATCCAAATAGAACATATCTATATGTGCTTATAAATTACTCAGGGACTGTATTAATTTAGTATTTATATTTACAAAATAACTAAAATTCTTTGCATTTTTTGGTTAACCTATTCTTTTTCTTTGCATACTTATAGTTTCCAGAGCCATTAATTATTTGAATATGCTAAGCCATCCTTCAGATAATAAACATGACCAGTCCACTTCAAGTGCTTTGTCAGAACATTCTTCTTTTTTTATGATCATCGGGATGGAGATGGGGATCCTCTCTCATGAAAACCATTCATTTAAACTCAGTCCAGATTAAGTGTCTGCTGAGTACTGAGTGCTAATGAACATAGCTTATTACAAAATTAACCCAGAAATTGGAAACTTGTTATTCCTGACCTTAGCTATCATGGCATCTGGATCCTAGCATTTTGCTATTGTGTCACAACTTCCCTATTCTCTTTTTCATGTATGACATCTATTTTTTTTTCTTTTTGGGTCGACTGAATTATATCACCCTGGGTTTACTTATCCATGAAAGGTTTTTTTGTTTTTTGTTTTTTTTTTAAGGAAGCCATAATGCATTAAAATTTTAGTATGTATTTTATAGTATAATACACCTTGGTTAGAAAAATATAATTAAACTAATGGTTCACAGAAACAGAGATTTAACCACAACAGATCAAAATAGTCAATTATTTTCTAGGGCTTCCTCTTCTTTTATCAACCAAATTCTGAATTCTAACCCTTCCTCTTGTATGCCTAATTCAATATTGTCCTCAAATCCTCTCTAATTACTACCAGTCCATTGAATTTTACAAAAATCATTCTATTAACTAATTGACATTAAGACATAGACTTGGAAATTAGCCAGATTTATCACCATCATAATTATTTGAAGGATGCAATTCACTGAGATTTTAGTGATTTCCTTGCCCTCCTCTTATTAATTGAAGATTACTTTCCCTGCCATTTGCTTGTCCTTTATTTGGAGACAGGTTCTATTCCATTCCTCATATTTCTTTGGATGACAGCTAATAAAAGTTTTTTCTTGTTGAATAAAGCATCATTAAACTTTCGAATATTTTAGAAGACATGGATGCTGTCATGATGAAAAATTTTAAATTCTGTTCACATCTAGAACATACTTTTAAGGGCTTAATTTCCCCTTTCTCCTCATGTAAGCATAATCTATTTTGTCAATTTTGGAGTATATCAAACACTGGTTGATAGATTTTGTAACTGAACAGAGAAATGACGTATTTATTAAAATGGCTCACTGAGTGATTTTGCAACTTGATGAGTGCTGTAGCTGTATAATTGATGGGCTAAGAAATTTTTGTGTTCCAGTTAGTATATGCATATGTGTGTGCAGATGTATGCATGTGTCCACGTATATGTGTGTACATGCACACATAATTGGTGTATGTGAGAATGAGGGGAAGAGGGAGATCAGTATACATAATACAGAAGGAAAGTTATTTAAATGTATTTTATCAATTAGTTTTTTAAACTAAATTAATCTCACTAACTTCCTGCCATTACATGAAGTCACCTATCACAGAACTAAGAAAAATACTTTAGCTCAAATATAAATAGTTCTCAAGGACATTAAAAATGATATATCCCATATAATTGGATTTTTACTCCCTCCTTGTTCTTGCATATATTTCTTCCTTGTTGAATTCATTATCCATTTATTTTCACCCTTTCAAATTCTTCAGACTCTTTGCAAAATCCACGTACTTGTTTTTCTTTTTTAGCCATCTCTCAAAACCAATCATTCTATTCACTGCAGCCTAAACACATGCATCAGATTTCCTCATTGAATGTTAATTTGCATTTGTCTGCTGTCATAGGCAGAATTCTAAAGATGGTCCCCCAAGACTCCAGCCCCCTGGTTCTTCATTCAAACACTGGAAAAAGATCTTACAGATGTAAAGTCCCAAGTCAGCTTAATTTAAAATAAGATTATCTGGGTGGATCTGACTCACTCAGGTGAGAAGCTAATCAGTTGAATTTCCCTGGATGTGCAGAAGTCAGAGGGATCTGCTCTGCTGGCCTAAAGGAAGAAGGAGTAAAGTACCATGTCGTGGGATGGCTTATGAGTACCAGGCCTTTAAGCACTGACAGCCGCTCCTGCCTGACAGCTAGCAAGACAGTGGGGCCTCAGTCCTATACCCACAAGGAAACAAATTCTGGCAACAACCACTGTGTTTGGAAAAAGACCCAAGCCTCAGATGAGCACTGTACAGACTGATACCTTGATCTCAGCCTGTGGGAGCAGAGCAGAAAGCACTGCCTGCCACACTGGACTTTTGATATACAGAACTGTGAGACAGTAAGTGGAATTGTTTTAAGCCATTGAATTTGAGCTAATTGCTAGGGCAGCAAAAGAAAAATAACATATGTACAATTATTCAATGTTCTCTCTTATTTACAAATGAAACTTAAAATACCTGGACAGCAGGAATTATTACTTAACTAAATTTGTGTATATGTTAAACAGAGTGATATATCAAAAATTCTATTCCCTGACCAATTGTGTTTAAACAATCATTACCTTGATTACATACAACGTTTTATTCACAGACACCATCATCATCGCAATCATAGAATCAAAAGTGTTATTTTGGTTTTAACAATGCTTTCAGGAGGAGGGGGAGAAAAGAAAAAGACCATTTTACAAAATTTTTGACGGTCTACTCTTAGACCCTCATATCCTGGCATCCAACTTATTTGTGCTGGGCTCCCATCCTCTGGGGGAGCATGTGCGGTACCTGTAACTTTCTTTAGAGACCTTCTTTTGGGCCACTGGGGGTGCTCAAAATCAGCAGTGCTGGGAACTGATGTCCCCTGGGACAGGCCCAGACTCAATGGCAGTGTTGGGTGGGAGTTTGAAGGCTCAGCTCCCTTGCCTCAAACAGATGAACGAAATGAACGAAAAACACTGGTGTCATTTCAGCTCCAGAGAACACCATGGAATCAGGCTGAAGTGAATAACATTGACTAAAATCCCACACTTACTTAGGATGACTGATTCCCTGTTCTGCTTTCACTACCCCTTACTAATTTTTCCTGGAAGAATTTCCTTAATTGATCACACATATCATTGAATCCTCACTGAAAAGATCAGCTTGTGGACTCTCCCACTGTCATGAGCATGCTATGAAGGCCCACACACGAGTTGTGTCTTTCCACAGTGTCAGCTTTATTCAATCATAAAGCAAAGTTAAATCACAATGATAAAGCAAGTTCAGGATTCCAAACTCAATGACATTTCACCATGTGATCGAACTTGACTTCTTACACGGCACACAGAGCAGGACAGAAGACCAACCACACAACGAACAAGCTCACAGAAGGGTGTAGGAAGTGAACGAACCAAACCTGAACTCAGTCTGTGGGCATGCGGTTGAGATAAGGCCTCGGTCTGGTCCAGGTCAGCTATTGGCACTTACTGCTTCTGATGTTCAAGCAGAGAAGGATCTCAGTTCTTTTCGGAGATCCATCTGGCAGATCCTTCAGCTGTAGTTGCCTTTTTAAAGAGGTCAGACATAGAGGGGTCATGTCTGAAGAATCTGACAGTTGGCTGCCAAAATCCTTCCCTTTTTAAAGGGATTGAATCAGTTTTGGGTCTCTGCAGACCTGCTCTGGTTCTGCTCGTTATCAGTTCTGGGGTGTCAGCTGACATTGGCCCCCGTGATATCTCCTAGCTGCAGTACCTTAACTGCTTGCATCACTGCTTGACACAGGCTCCTGCTTGACATGAGAGACTCCATTTGCTCTCTACACCCACTCAAGAAAAATACAAAATGAGCAAACAAAAGAAGCATTATCCATTCAATTACTTATGAATAGGTAAGGGATTGATGATACTAAAGATGAAAGTAAAATTTTATTCCAGAGGATCAAATGGGAATAAATATACAGATAGGTTTTGTTTTGTTTTTTTTACAAAATCATTTTTGACAGTGATCACATTTGATTTCAGATTCTTCTCAAAGTAAAGAATAATGTGCATAGACAAAATTGGTCACATTCTTCTATGAAGCACATGATACAGGAATCATATAAATTATATAGCGTGGCTATATGGGCACTTCATACATTGGCATCGTTAGCATTAAAAATATATTAAAACAGGAGCGAGACAAATACCATATGATTTCACTTACATGTGGAATCTAAAAAACAAAACAAATAAATAAACAAACAAAAAGTAGAACCACACCTATAAATACAGAGAACATACTGATGGTTGTCAGAGGAGAGGGCAGTAGGGGGATGGGCAAAATGGCTAAAGGGGAATGGGAGACACAGGCTTCCAGTTACGGAATGAATAAATCATGGGAATAAAAGGTACAGCATAGGGAATATAGTCAATGGTATTGTAATAGTGTTGCAAGGTGACAGATGGTAGTAACACTTGTGGTGAGCACAGCATGACTATCAAGTTATTGAATCACTATGTTGTATACCTGAAACTAATGTAATACCCTGTGTCAACTCTACTAAAATATAGATGATAGATAGATAGAGATAAACATAAAAGTAACCTATAGTTGATAATACTAATACTCTGTATTTTAATAAAATGATTTCCTAGAAAATATGACACCTCATTCAGAAAACAGTGGTAATATTAATGGATTCTCTATGCTAATCCAAACAGAATGGAACATTAGCAGTAGGATCTTTAAATACTCCATTTAGAGTGACAGTGAAATAAGAACACATTCTGATATGGATTTCAATATCATTCTGGAATTTAAATATCAATCTCACACATTAATGATTTAGAATGGTTTCACTGGGCATAAATCAAGATGGACATACCTGGTGACAAGAGGGTTAATGATTTGACACAGATGTTAATGAAATTGGTGGAAATGGGCTTGAGTGATTCATGCCAGATACTGTGCTGGTTCTTAGGGTGGCTTATGCTTAGGGTCAAGAAATGCAGAATCAGTTTCCAAAACTGAAGAGCACAGTGCAGAACAGCTGCATCACAAGATGAAAAATAATCTGGATGTCTTCTGCAGCATTCTGAGGAAGTGAATGTGTTAACTTGTAAAACAGTCAGAAATTATTATTGCCCTTTTATACAAACTTGAGTCCATTCCTGCAGACCTCTGCAACTTCTCTACATTCCTCCAAGGAATTGTCTAAGAGTAGTGGTCTTTTAGAACCATATAAGGCTAAGAGTTGTAGTGAAAATTGATCTATTTCTATGCAAATCAATTATTCTTATGTTAATACTTTTACTATGATGCATCCTTTTTGTATAACTTCACTTCCTAATATATTAATCTTTTGCTGGTTTGTGTTTTGTAGGATTCAAATTAGTTCATTCAACCAAATCACTTAGCTAACAGTCTCCTAAGACTCTGATGAAAGAATCTGTTGATTTCTGGTGTAAATCAATATACAATAAATGCCATTAATGCACAGCTGGGATGACAGGTTCTAATATCATGATTCTAAAAATTTACTTTTATAAGGCCTATGTTTTCACAGCATGGATGCTCTCAATTTCCTAGGAAACTTGGAAATTATAATTATATTATGAATTATAATTAATGGGTGCTGCCTTTAGAACTCCCATGATTAGATTGTTTTTTTAATGTAAATAATGTAAGAAGAAATTAAAGTATAAAATTAAAATATATTTCAAATCACATCAGTAATACCAGGTTTTTGAATGAAATTCAAGAGCTATATAAATCAGTAAGTCATTTTACACTGGTATTATGAAATTCTGACTTGTTTTATCTTTATCTATAGAGCTTATCATTTTTAACATATTGTACTAATTTCTACATAAATCTTAACCAAAAATTGTGTATTGGTCAAAACAAGACAACAATCTTTAGAAAACCCTGAAGACTCCGTCAAAACACTGCTTGAACTAATAAATGAATTCAGTAAAGTTGCAGAATACAAAATTAATATACAGAGATACAGTGCATTTCCATGTACCAGTGAACTATTAGAAAGAGAACTTAAGAAAATTCCATTTATAATTGCATCAGGAAGAATAAAATGCCTAGGAATAAATTTAATTAAGGAGGTGAAAGACCTATGCTCTGAGACCTATAAGATATTGATGAAAGAAATTGAAAATGACCCAATAAATGGAAAGATGTACTGTGCTCATGGATTGGAAGAATTAGTATTGTTAAAATGTCCATACTACTGGGGCGCCTGGGTGGCTCAGTCGTTAAGCGTCTGCCTTCGGCTCAGGTCATGATCCCAGGGTCCTGGGATCGAGCCCCACATCGGGCTCCCCGCTCGGCGGGAAGCCTGCTTCTCCCTCTCCCACTCCCCCTGCTTGTGTTCCCTCTCTCGCTGTGTCTCTCTCTGTCAAATAAATAAAATCTTTAAAAAAAAAAAAAGTCCATACTACTCAGCAATCAACACCAGTGCAGTCTGTTTCAAAGTATCAATGGCATTTTTCATGGAATTGGAACAAATAATCTTAAAATTTATATGGAATCATAGAAGACTCCAAATAGCCAAAGCAATCTTGAGAAAGAAGAACAAAACTGAAGGCATCATGATCCTGTCAGTAGCACGTCCCATCCCCGCTGCCGCAGTCCCCTTCCCCAGCTTGGTTCTTGAGTTCAGCCAAGAAATAATTCAGAGTCAAACTCTCAAGTAAGCAAGAGTTTAATAGCAGTTAAAGCAAAAGTACTCTCTCAGGATGGGAGAGTGGGCAGCCACAGAGATGGCAACTGCACAGGATGGGGGGTGGAGTGTGTTCCAGGGTGGTCTTTTCTTTTTATGCTTGCAAGGGTTATGGATCATAGCTAGGGTGGTCTCTGACTAGGGTTGCCTGCAATCATCTAAGAGTCTCCTCCTACAGGTCAGGAGGGGAAGATTTTGGCCCTCCAGGGTCCTTATTGGAACTGTCATGGCAGCCATCCCCCACAAGAGATGTCAAAACTGCAATGTGAATGTATTATAATGAACCTATAGGTTACTGTAGGTTGGAGGTTATAGGGAAGAGACATGTGTGTTCCCTGAGGTTTTTCCCAACTGTTTGAAACTTGTTTTCCACCCATCTTAACAGTCAGAAAATGATTGTTCCCTGCTAATGCCTGGCTAACTGCCTACTCTATCAATTCCTGATTTTATTTAATTTTTTAAAAAAGATTTTATTCATTAGAGAGAGAGAGAGAGTACACAAGCAGGGGGAGTGGCAGAGGGAGAGGGAGAAGCAGGCTGAGCAGAGAACCCAACACAGGGCTCGATCCCAGGACCCCAGGATCATGACCTGAGCTAAAGGCAGACACTTAACCACCTGAGCCACCCAGGTGCCCCTCAATCCTTGATTTTAAACTATACTACAAAGTTGTAGTAATCAAAACAGTATGGTAGTGGCACAAAAATAGACACACAGATGAATAAAAGAGTCCAGAAATAAGCCCACACTTGTACAGTCAATTAATCTTCGGCAAAGGAGGCAAGAACATACAAGAACGTACAAATACAAGAACATACAACAAGAAAAGGCCATCTCTTCAATAAATGGTATTGGAAAAACTGCACTGCTTTCTTACACCATACACAAAAGTAACTCTAAATGGATTAAAGACTCAGATATAAGACTGGAAAACATAAAATTCCTAAAAGAAAACCTAGGTATTGAGCTCTTGCACATTGGTCTTAATATTTTTTTGGATATGTCTTCTCAGGGACAACAAAAGCAAAAGTAAACAAATGGGACTACATCAGGATAAAAAGCTTCTGTGCAGTAAAGGAAACTGTCAACAAAACAAAAAGTGAACCTATTAAATGGGAGAAGTTATTTGCAAATGATATGTCCAATGAAGAGTCAAAAATCAATGTATACAAAGAATTTATGCAACTCAACACCAAAACCCACAGATAATCTAATTAAAATGGGCAGAAGACCTGAATAAACATTTCTACAAAAAAGACATACCAATGGCCAACAGATATATGAAAAGATACTCAATAGCACTAATCATCAGTGAAATACAAATCAAAACCATGATGAGGTACCACCTCACACCTGTCAGAATGGCTATTATCAAAAAGGCAAGAGATAACAAGAGTTGGTGAGGTTGTTGAAAAAAGGGAACTCATGTGCATTCCTTGTTGGTAAGAATGCAAAATAGTGCATCCACTGTGGAAAACAGTATAGAGATCCCTCAAAAAAATTAAAACTAGAACTATCACAAGTTCTAGCAATTCCACTTCTGGGTATTTATCCAAAGATAATGAAAACACTAATTTGAAAAGATATATGAACACCTGTGTTCATTGCAGCATTATTTACAATAGCCAAGATATGGAAGCAACCTAAGGGTGCATTTATAGATGAATGGGTAAAGAAATGGTGTGTGTGTGTGTGTGTGTGTGTGTGTGTGTGTGTGTGTATGTGTATGAATATTACTCAGCCATAAAAAGGAATATCTTGCCATTCACAACAACATGGATGGACCTAGAGGGTATTATGGTAAGTGAAATAAATTAGAGAATGACATATACTGTATGATTTTACTTATATGTGGAATCTGAAAAACAAAGCCATCAAACAAAACAGAAACAGACTCATAGATACAGAGAACAGTGGGAGGACAGCAAAATAGGGGAAGGGGATTAGAAGGTACAAACAGCAACAACAAAAAGACAAGTCCAAAATGGAGTTGCTTAGGCTAAACTCTACACCATCAGAGACTTAATTATAATTTTGGCTTTCTCAGAAATAGAATATTAAACCTCTCAATCAGAAACCACTTGATCTGCTCTAGTTAGGTAATCTGCCTGTTAGACTCCTGCCATCCCCTAAAGTAAAGTAACCTTGCAATAACCAACCTACTTTTTTGCCTAGTGTAAATCTCTTGTTCCTGCTCCCTTTTGTGTATAAAAATCTTTCATTTTGTATAGCTTCTCAGAGCTCCTTTCCATCTGCTAGATTAGATGCTGCCTGATGCATGAATCATTGAATAAAGCCAATCAGATCTTTAAAATTTACTCAATTGAATTTTGTTTTTTAACAGTATAGAGATACTAATATTGTCTTTCAATGACTGTATTAGGTAATTAATAAGTAATCTGTGGATAAAACATTGAGACTGTGTGAACATCCCTTTCCTCATCAACGTTTCACCAAATGGTAATAAACATTGTTTGCCCTTTACATCCGTTAACTGTCTCAATTCTATATTCCAGTTTTCCCCACTCCTGGATTGTAGAGAAGTCACTCTCTACTATAAAAGAGAAAGCAAACAAAAATATCTAAGTGAAAAAAATAAGGAAATTCAATCAAGAACTTTTAATTACACCACAGAGTAAAACCAACAAAATACAAGTGATAGTTTTATTTTTTTATTTTCTTAAAGATTTTATTTATTTATTTGACAGAGAGAGATACAGCGAGAGAGGGAACACAAGCAGGGGGAGTGGGAGAGGGAGAAGCAGGCTTCCCGCGGAGCAGGGAGCCCGATGCGGGGCTCGATCCCAGGACCCTGGGACCATGACCTGAGCCGGAGGCAGATGCTTAACGACTGAGCCACCCAGGCGCCCCTATTTTTTTTATTTAATTTTATTTTATTATGTTAGTCACCATACCATACATCATTAGTTTTTGATGTAGTGTTCCATGATACATTGTTTGCATATAACACTCTGTGCTCCATGCAGTACGTACCCTCCTTAATACCCATCACCAGGCTAACCCATCCCCCGACCCCCTCCCCTCTAAAACCCTCAGTTTGTTTCTCAGAGCCCATAGTCTCTCATGGTTCATCTCTCCCTCCAATTCCTCCCCCCCAATTTTTCCCTTCCTTCTCCTAATGTCCTCCATGCTGTTCCTTATGTTCCACAAATAAGTGAAACCATATGATAATTGACTTTCTCTGCTTGACTTAGTTCACTTAGCATAATCTCCTCCAGTCCCATCCATGTTGATGTAAAAGTTGGGTATTCGTCCTTTCTGATGGCTGAGTAATATTCCATTGTATATAAGGATCACATCTTCTTTATCCATTCATCTGTTGAAGGGCATCTTTGCTCTTTCCATAGTTTGGCTATTGCGGACATTGATGCTATGAACATTGGGGTGCATATGGCCCTTCTTTTCACTACATCTGTGTCTTTGGGGTAAATACCCAGGAGTGCAATTGCTGGGTCATAGGGTAGCTCTATTTTTAATTTTTTGAGGCACCTCCACACTGTTTTCCAAAGTGGCTGTACCAACTTGCACTGCCACCAACAGTGTAGGAAGGTTCCCCTTTCTCCACAACCTCTCCTACATTTGTTGTTTCTTGCCTTGTCAATTTTTGCCATTCTAACTTGTGTAAGGTGGTATCTCAATATGGTTTTTATTTGAATTTCCCTGATGGCTAATGATGATGAATATTTTTTCATGTGTCTGTTAGCCATTTGTAGGTCTTCTTTGGAGAAGTGTCTTTTCATGTCTTCTGCCCATTTTTTGACTTGATTATTTGTTTTTTGGGTGTTGAGTTTGAGAAGTTCTATATAGATCTTGGATATCAGCCCTTTGTAATATCATTTGCAAATATCTTCTCCCATTCTGTGGGTTGCCTCTTTGTTTTGTTGACTGTTTCCTTTGCTGTGCAGAAGCTTTTTATCTTGATGAAGTCCCAAAAGTTCATTTTTGCTTTTGTTTCACTTGCACAAGTGATATTTTTAAGAACCACAATTTTCAAACTGAGTGACATGATGAGCACTGAAGAGTAACAGAGTAAGCTACCCCAAAATATGCCTCTTTGGCCTAAGGGTTATTTTGAACTGATTATTTTTGAGAAAAAGCAGATACAGTAGAATCTCTAAAAACAATAAAATTTACTGTTTTATAAATTTTGACCTTTACACTTTAAAGGAAATCTCCATTTGTAAAGGTGTCTCCCTCTCTGTACCAGGAAGAAAAGGATGACTCTGTATCTCCAGCAACTCATTATTTGAAAAGGAACAGCCTTAAATCTGCATTTTAAATCTTACCCTTTTTTACTGTGCTTTGCCTAAAAACCTCCCATAACTGCTCTCCCAAACATTTGTCTTTTGTCTTTAGCTGGAGGTGGTATTTAAGGTGGTGGCTCAGGCCATTTTGGGAGTTACTCATTTTACCTATGTACTCCTATAGTATACTAGTGGTATACATGTTATTAAACTTCTATTTGTGTTAATCTGTCTTTTATTCCAGGGGGTCTCAGCCAAGAACAATGAAATGTAGAAGGAAAATTATATTTCCTCCCATATACTGTATCTAAAACATTACAGAAAGCATCTAAAATCTCCTTATTCTTCACTTCATTCATTACCAGAGGAATGTGAACACTCAAATCTCAAATATCTAAGCCTTTTGGCGGACCTGGGTGGCTCAGTTGGCTAAACATCTGACTCTTCGTTTCAGCTCAGGTCATGATCTCAGGGTCTTCAGGTTGAGCCCTTCATCAGGCTCCGTGCTCAGCATGGAGCTACTTCAGATCCTCTGTCTCCCTCTCCTCTGCCCCTCTCCCCCATTCTCTAAATATAAATAAATAAATAAATAAATAAATAAATAAATAAATAAAATCTTTAAAAAATGTCTAGGCCTTTCTCCATCATTAGTGAAAATAAAAGACTTTTATCCTTGTCTTCAAAAATTATTTTAGGGATGGAATTTTGAACACTTAGATTAAATTTCTTTGATAAATGGCATTTCCAATGCCATGTGAAATACTATGATGTCATGTTAACAATATGTCTAGTACCATAAAATTATTTTGTTATGTATATCTTTCTGATTGTAACTAAGTTTGTGTGCCTACATATATTATTGGAAAACAGACCTTGTGTTCAAAAAGCAGTTCCATTGAAAATGCTGTTGAAAATGGCTCTAATTCATAGAAACTGACATAGTGAGGGAGAGGGGCAGGGTGTCATGGTGTGGCTTCTAGGAGCAAGTCCCTCTGGTCTTAATATAATTACCTACCTAAACCTTTCTCTTCAACGCAGCTAGACCAAAAGTTACATGTGGGCAGAACTGGCTGTGACTATGAAGGGTTAAAGAAAGAGTTTACTGCTAACACTGCTTTAGATTAATGATCTACAGCTCTATTTGTAGAGCTGAATAAATTGAAAAATAGGAGAAAAAGAAGAAAAGTTGGTGGGTCAGCCCTTTGAAATTATTACTCATTGTGGAACAGTACTACCAGCATAACTATCTAAAACAAGTGCTTTTTACTCTCCATCTAGTTTTAAGACTTAAAATCAATGGAATGATTTTGAATGACTCGTATTTGCTTCAGAGAAAGCTATTACAGAAAACAAACTTCATTCAGCAAGCTTTCTAAAGCAGCTTATATTATTTATACCTATCCATATTTCTGAATTTAATAACTGGTAACAAGATTATTTGTATCTAACCTTATTGACACAAAAGGATTTAATTATTTTGTTTATTTAAATATCTAAAGTTTACTGTAGTTAGTGTATCTTTGTTGATTAGGTCAATCTATGGGACAAGCAAATTTTAATAGTGGTGCTGTACTTTATATATTTATAGCAATACAGCTTGTCAGGAAGCAAGAATTCCTGTCCCCTTGAAAGGGGACTATCTGGACTAAGAATCAAATTGACATGAGGCAGATTAATAGGAGAAAATCAAATTTAATAGCATATTTATGTACAGGGATTCCCCACAAACATGGAAATTCCAAAGACAGGCAAAATGAGGTATATATGTCACCCTGAACTAAGGAGAAGGGGGTAGGGGTCTGGGACTTCAGAGGAAAGGAATGCAATTCACAGGGCAATAAGAAGAGCAGATGTTTTGTAATTAAATGTTTGCCCTGCCATACAGATGGGTCACTCAGATAAAATATATCTTTGCTAATAAAGCTTATTCTGGGAAAGACCTACAATTTAGATTCTTCTATGTAGTTAAGGGGGAGGCAAAATTTGTCTTGTGCTTGTAGGGTGTTGATTGCCTTCAGCTCAGAATGATCTTCAGGCCAAAGTGTCCCATCTTGGGGCAGCCTGCCCTTGACCCCTACAGGCTCATCCATTATGTTGCTACACATGTGAATATCTCTATCACATGTGAGGACATCAAAAGTTTGTTTTTTTCAATCATTGATAAACTTTTAGAGCCTAAAGTTATTTATTTATTTCTAATTAATCAAAAATCCAAGGTTTCCTACCATCATATAACTGTTACTTATTGTGTTTCAATATCCTTGAGAATGGGAAACAGGAGTAGAGCTACAATCACTCTTCTAGGCATTGCAATAACCCAGACTATGTGTTATCTCAAGCCCAGAATGTCACTGTATTCATGAACGTGAATATTTCTAGATTAAATGTTATTGAATTAATTTTTTGCCCCAAAATGGTTTTTAAGTTTGATCTAAGTATGCCTAAGTCCCTGCAAGTGAGTATCTTCCAATGATTTTATTATAACAGGATAAGATCTTAAGACATGTCTTTAGACCATGTAAAAGTTCCATAAATATTCATCATGTATACAAATATATGTCCACTTGTCAAAACCAGAAATTTGTATAAATTGTTTTCACATAAATCAATTCACTTTTTGGATACCCAATAATCTGGTAAGATAAGCAGAGAACTCAATTTCTATAAAACATTCGAGGAATTATAAAGTCTCCATTAGGGCCTACTGTCACAATTTTAAATCATTATCTTTGAGGGATGCCTGAGTGGCTCAGTTGGTTAAACATCTGACTCTTGATTTCAGTTCAGGTTATGATCTCACGGTCGTGGGATTGAGCCCCTTGTTGGGCTCTGTGTTCAGCGTGGGGTCTGCTTGAGATTCTCTCTCTCCCTCCCCCTCCAGCCTCCCCCCTCTCATGCTATAAATAAATAAATAAATAAATAAATAAATAAATAAAATATTTTAAAAAATCATAACCTTTAATATCTATCAATATATATTTTCAGGAGAGTGTACCTATAGAAAAAATCTGTAATCTATTGTTAAACACAGTTTAAAATACTGTTTCTAGGAATGAATTGTGGCAAAATTGAAAAATAACCATTCCCTAAACATACTTAAGTTTGGTCAAAATCCCATACATATATATATATATATATATATATATATATATATATATATACACACTTTACATTTATAAACTTTTTGGTTTAATGAATATATATATAAATAACTATGATTACAAAAATATACAAGAACAAAACATAAATATTCAGAAAGGTATGCTGATTATAAAATAATAAATTACAAAATATTAAATAGCACCACTAACAACCAAAGAGTAAAACTTTTATAAATGGCCAATTACTCTGGTAATGCAATTAGCCTTATAATGCCTAATAAAGCTGAGTCGAAAAATTATTTGTAAACCATAGGAACCATTAACTGTTCTGCTGTTTACATCTTTAATGGTTAATTCCAAAGAATTCTGAGCAGAGGCAATAGCCATTAAATATATTATGTGAATCAACATCCGCAACCTGCTGATAACCAAAAACTAAAACTCCCACAGTGATGGCATGAACTCATATAAACACAGCGAGTTCATTTTCATTAAACCATTCTTTAGAAATATGTAATGTACTTATTTTAGAAGATAGCTATGAACTAGCTAAAACACAGACTAGGTAATTTTTATAGGTTATTTTCATTTTATCTGTTTGAAAATTTCAGGTTGTTTTTAATGAGCATAAAGAAAAAAGGGATAGATATGTTTTGAAATAGCTGGAATCAATCTATTGTAATTCAGAGATTTTTATAAACAGTAACGCAGACTAAGGTCAAAGCTGGTCATGCAAGTTATTAAAGGAGGCCATTGATACCGTGTAAAGATGGAATTACCTCTGATGGAATCCTTTGTTAAAATGTATTTCCTTAATCATCTGGTCAAATCACCATGAAATGTGTGTTCTCATTGTTAGAGCAATGCTAAAGAAAAAAATTTGTTGGACTAAAAATTATTAGTTTGAAGGTTAAATATTGATGCCTAAGCAAGGGAACAATTAAGCCATGATGAAATGACCACAGAGGTTTGGAAAACCAGAACGTGGTCTGGCCTTACTTTCACACATAATATGGTTGCTGAGGGTGGGGTCAGCTGGGGACCCCTCACAATAGAGGAATGAGTCAGAAAGCAAGGGAAAAAGTAAATTAACCAGGAACTATGATGTACCAAGTACAGCATAATACAGCCTTAGCTTATTTAATACTTCAAAATCCCATGCTCTCTTTCAGAATATTCCCATTGTATATAAGTCCAATTATAGGAAAATAGACAAACTTTGTTTTACATTGTTTTGCACATTTTAAATAAGATGTCAATGAAATCTCCAATATTTCTGCTCAGTATCAATCACAGGCTTGTAATGGTAAAATTACTCACAGGTTTCCATAATTTATAAGTATGGATCCCTAACTCTAGGCTGAGGAAGGACACAGGAGGGACAGCAGAAACATAAGCAGTTGAGGCTCTGTATGTCCTTATGTACAACAAACAGAAAAATAACTTGCCAAATACATATTTTTAAACATGATCTTACAAATGTCAGTGCCTGCTCTAATAGTTAATAAGTGAAAATTTTGAAGTATTGATGAATTTAGAGTAACATTTGGTCACATATTTTCTCAAACAACAGAGAGTAAAACAAAGGTACTCTTAATGTAGGAGGTCTAGTAAATGGTTTGGGGTTAAAAACTCTTGCAGATCTTGAAAAACATGGAACCACTGCTCTTTAGCTTAAATATAACCTAAAATAGAGCCCAGTAGGATTCCACTAGTTTGTGGAAGACCAAGATAAAGACCATTTAGTATAGAATAAAGACAGGTATCATTGCAGGCATTAAAGTAGAATTCTGAACTACTTTTTGCATTTTAGTAGGGGAGAAAGGAATTCAACTTCCTTTCATTGATACTTATGTCTGTAGACATATCTAGTAGCGGGAAAACAGTATGTCTAGCATGTCTAGCAAAGCACTGGAAAAGATCAGATTCCAATATCTATAAACACCCATGTGCTGGCTCCAAAATGCAGTTGGAGACTAATTGTCACGGTTACAGTTAACATCATGGAGCTAACATTTGTGGCAGAAATTAAATATTAGAAGATAAATCCCTTAAAATATAATAAACCCTGAGGTAAACCATTACCATTGTAGTTCTATATCTCCTTACAGTCTCAATTGGTTTATTTGTCATCATTCTGGTTTATTTATTTACAGATCTTTCTACTACTGCACTTTCCCCTTTTATTGTCAACTGCACATAAGTATCTTATCTCTTCCACCTGGCTGGAAGCTCCTTAAAATCAAAGAAAGACCAGTACACAACACATAAAAGATATTTAAAACTTTTGAATACATATGTGGATCAAAGATGGATGGATGGATGGATGGATGGATGGATGGAAAGAGTCTGACACCATCATTCAAGATAAATTTGAACTACCAGTAAAGCTTACTTTGTAACTATCAGTAGTGACCCCAAAAGTATAATATTTGGGCACCTGGGTGGTTCAGTTGGTTGGGCGACTGCCTTCAGCTCAGGTCATGATCCTGGAGTTCCGGGATTGAGTCCCACATCGGGCTCCCTGCTCGGCGGGGAGTCTGCTTCTCCCTCTGACCCTCCCCCCTCTCATGCTCTCTCTATCTCATTCCCTCTCTCAAATAAATAAAATCTTAAAAAAAAGTATAATATTCAATCCCTAATTGTCACAAGTTGAGTTTGTTACAAGCAGATAGTCTGAGGTATAAGAGATTTATTAGGAATCAATTTCTGTGTAAGGAATGGAGAGGAAGCAGATTTGGGCAGAGTAAGAAGTAAAATAGCAGGGTGCCTGGGTGGCTCAGTCAATTAGGCATCTGCCTTCAGCTCAGGTCATGATCCCAGGGTCCTGGGGTCAAGCCCCACATCAGGCTCCCAGCTTACTCTGTGTGCACAGTCACTCTCTCTATCTCCTTCAAATAAATAAATAAATACAATCTTAAAAAAAAAAAAAGTAAAATAGCTACACAGGCCCCATGAGGCCTTGGTCAACATGACAAGGAACTCTGAATTGCCCTTCAGAATTTTTGGCATTAGTCTAGAATGTCTGAGTCTCTAACCCTGACTCAGTCAGAGGATGCAGGTTTGCCTGGTGAGGTGCAATGTAGGGCCAGGTTGCTGAGATAGACACTGTAGGAGTTGACAAATGGAAACAGTCACTTAAACAGACACCACGTGGTTGAGCAGTATATTCTAACCCAAAGGGGCATGAAGAGGTACAGCTCCATGTCTTCCACACTAATCAATCCCATTTTTATCTTGATTTGCAAATCAGAAAAATCTAACAGGTGAGATGGTTATCTACTATAGTGTCGGGGAGGAAGAATTTCTTCTGCCCTTTAAGATCCCTCTAGCTGGACTAGGAACCAAATTGACATGAGACAGATTAACAGGAGAAAATAAAATTTAATAGTGTGCATATGAGGAATTCCCACAGACATGGGAATTCCAAAGACAGCAAGACAACATGATGTTTATATGAGCTAAGGAGAGGGGTAGGGGTAGGGGTCTGGGACTCAGTAAAATAGTTTCCTGTTTAGCTCTTATTTATAAGTCAACCCCACTGTTTGTGTCACATATTACTCAGCTATTACAGCAAGTAGTATTTTGATACCTAATGACTGACATCCATATGGTATTTAAAATTATGATTTTATTAAATGGGGAAGAAAAACACTTCTATTTTGAAGAGAAGGGCATGAATAAGTCCTCCAAGTTTCTTTAAAATGACATTCATCTTTAAGTAAAATTTAAGCACTAATTAAGCAATGAATTTTAAGTAGTCTGCTAAAATTCTAAAACAGTTTTATTAAAGTATTTTGTATAGTGATTTTCTTGGGGAGCAAGAATTCCTCTCCCTTCAAAGGTCCTTCCAGCTGGACTAAGAATCAATTTGACTGTCTCATGACAAATTAACAGGAGAAAATCAAATTTAGTAGCGTGTTTGTACAGGGAATCCACACAGACATGGAAATTCTGAAGACAGTCAGGCAAAATGAGGTATATATGTCATCCTGAACTAAGGAGAAGGGGGTAAGGGTCTGGGACTTCAGAGGAAAGGAATGCAATTCACAGAGCAATAAGAAGAGCAGATGTTTGGTAATTAAATGTTTGCCTTGCCATACACATGGGTCACTCAGATAAAATTTATCTCTGCTAATAAAGCTTATTCTGGGAAAGACCCCAATTTAGATTCTTCTATGTAGTTAAGGGAGGGGCAAAAGTTTGTCTTATGCTTGTAGGGTGTTGATTGTCTTCAGCTCAGAATGACCTTCAGGCCAAAGTGGCTCATCTTGGGGCAGCCTGACCTTGGCCCCTACAGTTTCTATTCGATTGGAATATTGAAAATGTTCAGGCTGTAGGTAAAGGTAAAATGAAATTAAATACTGTTTTAAAATAAAATTAAAGATATTAAGATAGTTCAATATAGTTAATAAAAGTAATTGAAAGAAGAGTGGAAAAATATATTTAGTTTTATTTGAATAGAAATTTATAAATAGAACAAAATATTTTCTTTAGTTGTAGCATATTCTACCTTTATTTTTAACTTGAGGGAAGTAAATGAATTTTGATTTCTTTTTACACCCTTAATAAGCATAAAAGTGTAGGGATGAGTGGAAAAGTATTTTTCCCTCTACTCTTTTATGTCGTTGGCTGATACCCGCTTTAATAAAAGACAGCTTAACAGGAGAAAAACAAATAGAAGTTTAATAATATGTGTACCTCCTGTATACATGGGAAAGACTAAGGAAAACTGAATAATTCCCCCAAATGGCCCAAACCACCGCCTTAAATATTTCCAGCCAAAGACAAAAGAAGATGCTGAATGAAGTGGGGGTTGGGATCCAGTTATGGAGGGTTACCAGGAAAAGCAGAAAAACCAGGGTAAGATTTGTTAGCAGATCCAAGTTGGTGCCTACTCCACTGATAAAATTCTGTGATTTAGAGTCTCCTTTTCCTGGTACAGAGAGGGAAACACCCTTACAATCTGAGATTTCCTTCATAAATGTAAATATCCCTTATGAAAAGCTAACTTTTCCTTGGTTTTCAGAACTTCTACTGTGTCTTCTCTTTCTCAAAATAATCAGCTCAAAATGATCCTTATGCCAAAGAAGGATATTTGGGGATGGCATATTCTACTACCCTTCAAATTTAAAAGACCAATAATGGAAATCTGATTGGCTCAAAGAGCATATGAAAGGGGTGGCAATCCATATTTCTCTTCATAAGTAAGCCTAACTATGAAGAAAAACAAGTTTTTATACCACTCCTTTAAGTAGAGAAAACAGTCTGAAAATGGCAGTTAATATGCTTATTCTGGTATGGGCTATAAACTATTAAAGGACTAAGGCAAATGCTTTAAATCAAAGACCCATACCAATGTATATGTTCTCAAAAAGAAAAAAAAAAAATCCTCCTTGATGTTTTTCCCAGCTCCTTCCTATTGCTCCTTTTCTCTGGTTTGCTTAAAGAAGCTAATGGTCAGTGTTTTCACAGTCTGAAATTCATTACAAGGAAAAATCTGTATCCTTCTGTAGCAGGGGTTCTCAGCATGAGAATTTTCTAACCTATATGCACCATAGTTGTTTGGTTTGCCAAACATTGGGGCTATTTACATGAGAACTAAGAAGTTCTGAGAGAAGCTTTCCAAGGAGAGTGAGAGTCTAGCCACAGAAATGCAATTCAAGAACAATAGTTCAGAGTCAGAAGGAGTGGACGTTTGAATAGAACTCAGTGTGCATCACATATACTATCCCAGGCCCAGCATTCTAATCCCTGTGGGAATCCAATAAAGGGACAAGAAAGGGGGAGTGAAAAGTAAAGCTCACCTCACTTAAACTCCTGAAAGCCCCAACAGTATAAGCAGCCCTGCTGAGTGGCTAGTATAAAGATCAAGCCAAACTGGAGATAAATTATATCTTCCCTCATTTAGGGTAATATTAATGGCAAGGGTTGAATCTACATGGCAAAGGAAATGGAAAGGGGCATCAAAGCCCTGATCATTGAAACAAAACCAAACAAGAGTTTGTCTTCCTGATGTGTAATAAGCTAATAAAAAACTGACACTGAGCATTTGCAGTGGAGAAAGATAGGCCATTTTTAGGTGTGGTACCACCCTAGAGAACAGGGAGCTAATGCTCAGAAGTCTCAAATTCCCCAATGGCTTGGAGGTGAGTGTTTTTTTTTTTTTTTTAAGATTTATTTATTTGAGAGAGAGAGAGCGTGCACGAGTAGGGGAGGGGGCAGAGGGAGAGAATCTTTAAGCAGACTTCCCACTGAGTACAATCCCCCACCACAGGACTTGACCCCACAATCCATGAGATCATAACCTGAGCTGAAACTAAGAGTTGGACGCTCAGCTGACTGAGCCATCCAGGTGCCCCCAAGTGGGGCTTTTTAGGGCAAAATTGGGGACATGGATCTCCTAAGAAGTTGGGCACTGTTGATTGGAGGCCCATGAGGTCATGTTAGCAGATGTTACGTAATTTCTCGTGCTGCTTTGTCTGGACTCACAGAGGTCTATTTCATCTCAAGAGACTTAGAAAAGTATCTTTATTCTTTATGTTAGGTATTTCATTAGGTACATCTGGTGGTTATACCTTTAGGGTAGTGCTGATTAAGTACTTGTAAGCTAGTGGGGTTGCATTCCTATCTGTTCCTTTGAATGAGAAGCAAGCATTCCTCTCTCTTGAGCCTAGGCCTATGTGTTCTCCGGCTGGTCCAGCCATGCCTGGGGATGATATGAACTGATTGGATGGATAGTGGCTTCATCATGGGTGGGACAGGGGGTTCACATCACAGCCAGATTACAAGAAGAAAACATGGCAGAACAGAAGTGTAATTAGTCATCAGTACATGCCAGAAGAAAATGACAGATACTATGAGGAAAGCTCAAAGAACAAGGATAAGACCCCACCAAATGTAAATGGAAGGAATTTTAAGTCAAGTAGAAACCCACAGTCTTGGATTATAAGACAAAGCAAAAAAGTAAACAAGCTCTTTTCTGTGTTATTTATGATGCTACTTTTACCACCCTTGCTTCTTGTGACAGGGAGGTGAAAAAGCAAAGTTAGAATATTAGTGGAATCATGATTGGAATATAAGTGGGATATCATATAAAGGGGCTGGGGAGAGAGAGGATTTAAGGGAACTAGAAAACCAGATTTTAATTTTAAAAAACAAAATGAAAAAAAACAAAAAACAAAAAAAAAATGGTACTGTTGAAGGTTATTAAGTAGGGGTCTAGTCTAAGAGCTTTGATTCTGTTTCCCAGAACAAACAACTGGAGCAATTTTGATTCATCTGAAGTGTACAGAGGCCCAGAAATATTTCTGATTTCTGTACTTTTTAATTTTTTTTCCTGTATTTTTAAAAAAAGATTTGTCAGAGAGAGAGAGAGCACAAGCAGGCAAAGAGAAACAGGCTCCCTACCAACCAAGGAACCCAATTCAGGACTCGATCCCAGGACCCTGGGATCATGACCTGAGCCGAAGGCAGATGCTTAACCTACTGAGCCACCCAGGCATCCCTTTTTCTGTACTTTTTAAAAGTGTCTCAGAAGGAAATGATTACAGGGCACCTGGGTGGCTCAGTCAGTTGAGCATCCAACTCTTGTTTGCCTCCTGGGTCATGATGTTAGGGTCATGGGATCAGCCCTGCATTGGGCTCTGCACTGAGCATGGAGCCTGCTTGGGATTCTCTCTCTCCCTCTGCCCCTCACCCACTCCTGCTCCCGGGTACACTCTCTCTCCCTAAGAAAAAAAAAAGAAGAAGAAGAAGAAAATGATTGATGCCTTTTTTAATGTGAAAATGATGGAACCATTTTTCAAAATCCTAAAGTGAGGATAAGTATGTGCTAAAAATAAAATTAATGTTCAGATTGTTAATCTATGGCAATACTGCTGAGATTGGTGAGAAAGGGGGTCACACGGGTCACCCCATTCTGACTCTAGGATGTATTCTTGCCTTGCCACCACTATGGTAACAATTATGGGAGCCAAGGACAGGCTACCCCAAGATGGGCCACTTTGCCATGAAGATTATTTTGAGTTAAAAGCAATCAAAACCCAGCAGATTCAGGAAAAACTCTTTACCTCTTCCCCTGAACTGCATAATTTACATTGGAAAGGAGAGCCTGTACCAAGAAGAGCTATTAAAAGAGATTCCTCTTTACCTGAGAAACTTATCTGCA
Organism: Callorhinus ursinus; assembly: GCF_003265705.2. Lineage (NCBI taxonomy): Eukaryota > Metazoa > Chordata > Mammalia > Carnivora > Otariidae > Callorhinus > Callorhinus ursinus. The sequence goes on along the minus strand of NW_027397078.1, from coordinate 12,882,500 downwards.
TAACAGGGAAACCTTTGTTTTCCAAGCATCGCCTCTCACCTTCCTGCTGAAGATCTTCCTCCACTTTGTATCCCCAGACTCCTACCCCTCTCCTTAGCTCAGGATATCAGATAAGGCCCATGTTGTCTCACTAGCTTTGGAATTTCCATGTCTGTGTGGATTTCCCATACATATGAAACTAAATTTTATTTTCTCCTGTCAATCTGTCTCAGGTCAATTTGATTATTAGCACAGCTAGAGGGATCTTTTTTTTAAAACATTTTTTAAAGATTTTATTTATTTATTTTGAGAGAGAGAGAGAGAGGAAGCATAAGCAGAGAGAGGGGCAGAGGAGAAGCAGGCTCCCCACTGAACAGGGAGCCAATGTGCGGCTCGATCCCAGGACTCTGCAACCATGACTTGAGCCAGAGGCAGATGCTTAACTGACTGAGCCGCCCAGGCGCCCCCAGCTAGAAGGATCTTAAAAAGCAGAGATTTCTTCCTCCCCAATACCAACATAGTTTATTATAACGGCTTGCACCAGTGCCCCTGCCACCCTGTTCTCCTCCATCCTATTTCTCCAGCATTTCACTACAAGACTAATTTCCTGAAAACATACCATAAATCTTTCAGTCTTTTGCTCAAGAATTTGAAATGACTCCCTAGTGCTTACTAATCAATTATGTCAATTAAATGACTCAATAATTCCTAATTAAATTTATTTCCCATTTCCCAGACCCTAATATTTATTACCACAAGTCCATTGCCAAGTTGTTTCTACCTATTCCACTTTTAGGACTGCTTAAAACCTTGCCTGACTTATTTTCTCCACCTTCCACATCCTGTGCAAACCCCAAAATTTCTGCTAGATCATCTCTGAAATACTGAACTCTCTTTCCCGTACTCCCACCGTTATTATGAGAAAATGCCACACAAAATAGAAACTAAGAATGTTGAGTATTTCCAGTTATTCAGTTATGCACCAATTTATTTAAAAACAGTTAGAGGAAAAGGGACAAGGACTGTATCTTACACGTTTGTGGCAATCTTAGCAAATCCAATACAGTACAAACTATTAGACTGAAGGGGAATAGAATATGTTACCAAAAATATGCCTCTTTGGCATAAGAATTATCATGATCTGATTATTTTTGCGAAACAGATGACACAGGAGTAGCTCTAAAAACTAAAAAGTTACCCTTTTGAAGGCTACATTTACATTTATAAGGTAAATCTCCATTTGTAAGGGTGTCTCCCTCTGTGTGTCAGGAAGAAAAGGATGACTACATCTTTAGAAACTTTTTATCAATAGAGAAAGCATGGACTTAAATCTGCAAATCAGCCACATCCTTGCTGTCCTGGTAACCTCCCTTAACTGGTCTTCCCCCACCCCCTGTCCGGAACCTCACTTCCCCCCAACATCTTGTTTGTCTTTAGCTGGAAATGGTTTTTAAGGTGTTAGCTTTGGTTCCAGGGGGAGTTACTCTGTTTCTGTGGGTCTCTCCCATGTGTATAGGAGGTATACATGTTATTAAACTTCTGTTTGATTTCTCCTGTTAATCTGTATTTTATTACAGGAGGTTACAGCCAAAAACATAGAAGGATAGAGGGGAAATTTTTTTTTCTTACACACAGGAAATAGTTACTTTTTGGGCTGAAATCTTAGCTGAATCTTAGCTTCTTCCCTTTTAGACATGTTAGATCTCCAAGTTATAGTTTCCTCATGTTTAAAAATGGGCAGGGGCACCTGGGTGGCTCACTTGGTTAAGCGGCTGCCTTCGGCTCAGGTCATGATCCCAGGGTCTTGGGATCGAGTTCTGCATCAGGCTCCTTGTTCAGCAGGGAACCTGCTTCTCCCTCTGCCTGCCTCTCCCCCTGCTTGTGCTCTCTCTCTCTGACAAATAAATAAAATCTTAAAAAAAAAGGGGGGGGGCAGAACTATTCTCATCTGAGGATATATTGTGACACTGTATGCCTGACAAATAGTGAGCAATCAATAAGTGTGCTATTATTAGCCTACGAAGATACAACCAAAAGCATTAAAAAAAAAAAAAAACTTTGGTTCAGTAGTAGGTAAGAAGACTTTTACCACATCCCATCAACAGCATGCAATACATGTAAACTGCGTTGCTGGAAGATAATATGGGGACAGAATTTGACAGGTTTAGGAAGAATGGACGTGGTCTTATGGATATAATCTGATAAGAGTCAACCCACTCCACTGAAAAATTTTTATTCTCCTGGGGGGAGGAGCAAGATGGCAGAGGAGTGGGAGACCTAAATTTCATCTGGTCCCAAGAATTCAGCTAGATAGTTATCAAACCATTCAGAAAACCTACAAACTCAATGGGAGATTGAAGAAAAGAACAGCAGCAATTCTATGAACAAAAAAGTGACCACTTTCTGGAAGGTAGGATGTGCAGAGAAGTGAATCCGAGGTGATATTTGGGAAGATAGACGGGGGGAGGGGGGAGGGATCCTCCGTCAGCCAGCTACCCGCAAGTGATAGAGCAGTGGAGCACAAAATCCGAACTTTTAGAAGGGACATCACTCCAATGGCTAAGCAGGGGGTGGAATGCTCGCTGGAACAGTGTGGTCTCAGGACCCTTGGGGTCACAGAAAGACCGGGGGTGCCTGAGTGAGGCAGAGCTCCCAGGTATCGGAGCGGGGAAGCCGGCTGCAAAGATGGAGACGAGGAGTGGGCTCTCAGCTCAGGGTTGCCATAAACTATGATCCACGGCACAGTTGGGCTACTACTCTTCCAGCAGGGACCCAACAAGCAACAGATCCAGGGAGACTTCCCTTACTCGCCTGGGAGGAATGGCACAGGAGCGCACAGCAGGAATCTGCTGGGTTTGGAGACTCCAAACAGGGTCGTGTGCCAGAGATAGAAATGCTTGGTCACAGGCCAGGTGAGCACGGAGTGTAGCCAGAGACCGGGGAGACAGGAGTGAAGGACTGCTTTTCTCGGAGGTGCGCTGAGGAGTGGGGCCCCGAGTTCTCAGCTCCTCTGGGACCAGAGATGGGGAGGCTGCCATTTCCATTCTTGTCCTCCAAAGCTGTACAGAAAGCTCTCAGGGAACAAAAGCTACTGAGAGCAAACCTGAGCAGGTTACCTAGCCTGGCCCCTGACAAAGGCAGGGCAATTGGCCTTGGTTGAGGACATTTGAGAATCACTGCAACAGGCCACTCCCCCAGAAGTTCAGCAGGAACAACCAGCCAAGACCAAGTTTACCGATCAGTGAGAACGGCAGAACTCCAGCACTAGGGGAATACAGCACATAGAATGCATGTTTTTTTTTTCCCATGATTCTTTAGTCATTCAAAGTTAATTTTTTAAATTTTCCTTTTTTTTTCTTTTTCTATTTTTTTGGTTGAATATTTCTTCTTTCCTTTTTCAACCAACATCTTATCAATTCCATTTTAAAACATCTTTTATTTTTCATTGTTACAGTCACATTCTATCCCTTCATTGTATTTAACCTTATTTTTTTGTATATATGTAAGTTTTTCTTTCCTTAAAACTTTGAGATAGAGTTTCTTCTATCAGACCAAAATATACACTAAATCTAGTGAATGACGTTGTCTTAGTCTCCCGCCTGATCACATTCTCTCTTTTTTAAAATTTTTTTCATTCTTTTTTCAACCAACTTATCAATTCCTTTTTTAAAATCTTTTTTAATTTTCATCTTTACAGTCATATTCCATACCTTCATCATATTTACCCTTATTTTTGTATATATATAACTTTTTTCTTTAAAATTTTGGGAAGCAATTTCTTCTAACAAACCACAAGACACACAAAATCTAGTGTGTGGCTCTGTTATATTCACCAGCCTGATCATATGCTTTTTTTTTTCCTTTCTTTCCCCCTCGGTTTTGGGTCTCTTCTGATTTGTGTAGTGTATATTTTTAGGGGGTCATTGTTACACTTTTAGCCTGTTGTTTTCTGATTCATTTATTCTCCTCTGGACAAAATGACAAGATGATAAAACTCACCTCAAAAAAAAAAAAAAAAAAAGAACAAGAGGCAGTACTGACTGCCAGGGACCTAATCAATACAGACATTAGAAAGATGTCAGAACTAGAGTTCAGAGTGACGATTATAAAGATACTACCTGGGCTTGAAAAAAGTATAGAAGATACTTTCTGGAGAAATAAAAGAACTAAAATGTAACCAAGTCGAAATCAAAAAGGCTATTAATGAGGTGCAATCAAAAATGGAGGCTCTAACTGCTAGATAAATTAGGTAGAAGACAGAATTAGTGATATAGAAGGCCAATTGATAGAGAATAAAGAAGCTGAGAAAAAGGGAGATAAACAACTACTGGATCATGAGGGGAGAATTCAAGAGATAAGTGATACCATGAAGCAAAACAACATTAGAATAATTGGGATCCCAGAAGAAGAAGAAAGAGAGAGGGGGGCAGAAGGTATATTGGAGCAAATTATAGCAGAGAACTTCCCTAATTTGGGGAAGGAAACAGGCATCAAAATCCAGTAGGCACACAGAACCCCCTCAAAATCAATAAAAATAGGTCAACACCCTGACATCTAATAGTAAAACTCACAAGTCTCAGAGACAAAGAGAAAATCCTGAAAGCAGCTCAGGACAAGAAGTCTGTAACCTACAATGGTAGAAACATTAGATTGGCAACAGACCTATCCACAGAGACCTAGCAGGCCAGAAAGGACTGGCATGATATATTCAGGGCACTAAACAAGAAAAACATGCAGCCAAGAATACTATATCTGGCTAGACTGCACTGAAAATAGAAGGAGAGATAAAAAGCTTCCAGGACAAACTAAAAGAATTTGTGAACACCAAACCAGCCCTACAAGAAATATCGAAAGGAGTCCTCTAAGCAAAGAAAAGTAACATAGACCAAAAAGGCCTAAAAGTAACATAGACCAAAAAGGAACAGAGACAATATACAGTAACAGTCACCTTACAGGCAATACAATGGCACTAAATTCATATCTTTCGATAGTTACCCTGAATGTAAATGGGCTAAATGCCCCAGTCAAAAGACACAGGGTATCAGATTGTGTAAAAAAACAAGACCCATCGATATGTTGTCTGCAAGAGACTCATTTTAGACCCAAAGACACCTCTAGGTTTAAAGTGAGGGGGTGGAAAACCATTTACCATGCTAATGGACACCAAAAGAAAGCTGGGGTAGCAATCCTTATATCAGACAAATTAGATTTTAAACCAAGGACTATAATAAGAGATGAGGAAGGACATTCCATCATACTTAAAGGATCTTTCCAACAAGAAGATCTAACAATTGCAAATATCTATGCCCCTAACATGGGAGCAGCCAATTATATAAGCCAATTAATAACAAAAGCAAAAAAACACATTGAAAAAAATACAATAATAGTAGGAGACTTTAACATCCCCCTCACTGAAATGGACAGATCATCTAAGCAAAAGATCAACAAGGAAATAAAGGCTTTAAATGACACACTGGACTAAATGGACTTCACAGACATATTCAGAACATTCCATCCCAAAGCAATGGAATACACATTCTTCTCTAGTGCCCGTGGAACATTCTCCAGAATAGATCACATCCTGCATTACAAATCAGGTCTCAACTGGTGCCAAAAGGTTGGGATCATTCCCTGCATATTTTTGGACCACAAAGCTATGAAACTAGAACTCAATCACAAGAGGAAAGTTGGAAAGAACACAAATACATGGAGGCTAAAGAGCATCCTACTATAGAATGAACAGGTCAACCAGGAAATTAAAGAAGAATTTAAAAAATTCATGGAAACAAATGAAAATGAAAACACAACTGTTCAAAATCTCGGGGATGCAGCAGAGGCAGTCCTAAGAGGAAAGTATATAGCAATACAAGCCTTTCTCAAGAAACAAGAAAGATCTCAAAGACAACCTAAACCTACACCTAAAGGAGCTGGAGAAACAACAGCAAATAAAGCCTAAACCCAGCAGGAGAAGAGAAATAATAAAGATCAGAGCAGAAATCAATGAAATAGAAACCAAAAGAACAGTAGAACAGGTCAACGAAACTTGGAGCTGGTTCTTTGAAAGAATTAATAAGATTGATAAACCCCTGGCCAGACTTATCAAAGAGAAAAGAGAAATGACCTAAATAAATAAAATCATGAATGAAAGAGGAGAGATCACAACCAACACCAAAGAAATACAAACAAGTATAAGAACATGTTATGAGCAACTATATGCCAGCAAATTAATCTGGAAGAAATGGATGCATTCCTAGAGATGTATCAACTACCAAAATTGAACCAGGATGAAATAGAAAACCTGAACAGACCCACCACCCACCACCACTAAGGAAATTGAAGCAGTCATCAAAAATCTCCCAACAGTAGGGCCTGGGTGGCTCAGATGGTTAAGAGTCTGCTTTTCGCTCGGGTCATGATTCTGGGGTCCTGGGATCAAGCCCCACATCGGGCTACTGGCTTGGTGGGGAGCCTGCTTCTCCCTCTCCCTCTGCCTCTCCCCCTGCTCATGCTCTCTCTCTGTGTGTGTCTCTGTGTCTCAAATGAATAAATAAAATCCTTAAAAAAAAAATCTCCTAACAAACAAGAGCCCAGGGCCAGATGGCTTCCCAGGGGAATTCTACCAAACATTTAAAGAAAAATTAATACCTATTCTTCTGAAACTGTTCCAAAAAATAGAAATGGAAAGAAAACTTCCAAACTCATTTTATGAGGCCAGCATTACCTTGATCCCAAAATCAGACAAAGACCCCTCAAAAAGGAGAATTACACACCAGACCAATATCCCTGATGAACATGGATGCAAACATTCTCACTGAAATACTAGCCAATAGGATCCAACAGTAGATTAAAAGGATTATTCATCAAGTGGGATTTATTCCTGGGCTCCAAGTTTGGTCCAACATCTGCAAATCAATCATTGTGATACAATACATTAATAAAAGAAAGAACAAGAAACATATGATCCTCTCAATAGATGCAGAAAAAGCATTTGACAAAGTACAGCATCCTTTCTTGATTAAAAGTCTTCAGAGTATAGGGATAGACGGTACATACCTCAATATCATAAAAGCCATCAATGAAAAACCCACAGTGAATATTGTACTCAATGGGGAAGAACTGAGAGCTTTTCCCCTAAGGTCAGGAACCTGACAGGGACGTCCACTATCACCACTGCTGTTCAGCATACTACTAGAAGTCCTAGCCTCAGCAATCAGACAACAAAAAGAAATAAAAGCATCCGAATCAGCAAAGAAGAAGTGAAACTCTCACTCTTTGCAGATGATATGATACTTTATGTGGAAAACCCAAAAGACTCCACCCCAAAACTATTAGAACTCATACAGGAATTCAGTAAAGTGGCAGGATATAAAATCAATGCACACAAATCAGTTGCATTCCCATACACAAACAACAAGACAGAAGAAAGAGAAATTAAGGAGTCGATTCCATTTACAATTGCACCCAAAACCATAAGATACCTAGGAATAAATCTAACCAAAGAGGCAAAGAATCTGTACTCAGAATACTATAGAATACTCATGAAAGAAATTGAGGAAGACACAAAGAAATGGAAAAACTTTCTGTGCTCATGGATGGGTAGAATAAATATTGTGAAAATGTCTATGCTACCTAGAGAATTCTACACATTTAATGCAATCCCTATCAAATTACCATCAACTTTTTTCAAGGAAATGGAACAAATAATCCTAAAATTGGTATGGAACCAGAAAAGACCCCAAATAGCCAGAGGAATGTGGAAAAAGAAAAGCAAAGGTGGCGGCATCACAATTCCGGACTTCAAGCTCTATTACAAAGCTGTTATCATCAAGACAGTATGGTACTGGCCCAAAACAGACACATAGATCAACGGAACAGAATAGAGAGCCCAGAAATGGACCCTTAACTCTATGGTCACCTAATCTTCGACAAAGCAGGAAAGAATGTCCAATGGAAAAAAGACAGTCTCTTCAACAAATGGTGTTGGGAAAATTGGACAGCCACATGCAGAAGAATGAAACTAGACCATTTCCTTACACCACACACAAAAATAGACTCAAAATGGATGAAAGACCTCAACGTGAGACAGGAATCCATCAAAATCCTTGAGGAGAACACAGGCAGCAACATCTTCGACCTCAGCCGCAGCAACTTCTTCCTAGAAATATTGCCAAAGGCAAGGGAAGCAAAGGCAAAAATGAACTATTGGGACATCATCAAGATAAAAAGCTTTTGCACAGCAAAGGAAACAGTCAACAAAACCAAAAGACAACTGACACAATGGGAGAAGATATTTGCAAATGACATATCAGATAATGGGCTAGTATCCAAAATCTATAAATAACTTATCAAACTCAACACTCAAACAACAAATAATCCACTGAAGAAATGGGCAGAAGACATGAACAGACATTTCTGCAAAGAAGACACCCTATGGCCAACAGACACATGACAATGTGCTCCACATCGCTCGGCATCAGGGAAATCCAAATCAAAACCTCAATGAGATACGACCTCACACCAGTCAGAATGGCTAAAATTAACAAGTCAGGAAATGACAGATGTTGGTGGGGATGTGGGGAAAGGGGAACCCTCCTACACTGTTGGTGGGAATGCAAGCTGGTACAGCCACTCTGGAAAACAGTATGGAGGTTCCTCAAAAAGTTGAAAATAGAGCTACCCTACGACCCAGCAATTGCACTACTGAGTATTTACCCCAGAGATACAAATGTAGTGGCCCAAAGGGTCACATGCACCCCAATGTTTATTGCAGCAATGTCCACAATAGCCAAACTATGGAAAGAGCCAAGATGTCCATCAACAGATGAATGGATAAAGAAGATGTGGTATATATACACAATGGAATATTATCCAACCATCAAAAAATGAAATCTTGCCATTTGCAACAATGTGGATGGAACTAGAGGGTATTATGCTAAGGGAGATAAGTCAATCAGAGAAAGACAAGTATCATATGATCTCACTGATACATGGAATTTGAGAAATAAGACAGAGGATCATAGGGGAAGGGAGGGAAAAATGAAACAAGATGAAACCGGAAAGGGAGACAACCCATAAGAGACTCTTAATCTCAGGAAACAAACTGAGGGTTGCTGGAGTGGTGGGGGGTGGGAGGGATGGGGTGTTTCGGTGATGGACATGGGGGAGGGTATGTGCTAGGGTGAGCGCTGTGAATTGTGTAAGACTGATGAATCACAGACCTGCACCCCTGAAACAAATAATATATGTTAATAAAAAAAAAGATCTAAAACATTCTTCTAACCCCAATTCTTTGTCCAAATAAAAGTACAGAGTTTCAATATGAAAAAAAAATTTTTTTGATTCTCACACCCAACCCCAGCTTGCCTTCCAAAGTTAGAGTCATTAATTAGTAGTAGTTGCACAAAAGATTTAGAAGGAATTTGCCATTGTTCGGGCCAAAGCTGTCAAGAACTGAAACTGAATGCAGGAGGTAACATAGGAGTAGACATAGGAATGGAACCAAGAAAGTCAGTGAGGGAAGAAAGAACAGGATTTTCTATTCCAGAAAATATTGGTTAGCAGAACTAACTGATTAGTACTAATCTAATGGAAATATTTCTTCTCTTGATTAGAAAATTTGAAAATTTTCCCAGAATATTGTAACTTTCAAGTGTTAATCTGTATTCTGGAAATAAAGAGGGTTTACAGCAGTCACATAATGGTAATAGAAGTAGGTATTGTTGAGCTATTGCTCTGCTCCAGGTCTGTGCAATGTCTCTGAATCCTTGCAACAGCTCTAAGATGTGGGCACTACTATTACTCCCTATTACAAATGGAGAAACAAGACTTGATTTCGAGAGGTTTATGACTTTTCTTACAGTCACATTTCTGGTAAATATCAGAGCCAGGACTTGATTCTGGGTCAGTCCTACTCCAAAGCCCATGCAATTATTCACTTCCCACATTTCATCAGGAGATTGGCTCAAATGGATATGGTAATGCCCTACCCCTCATGGTTTTGAGGCCAGATGCTTGGTTGCTGCATCTGTTTTGAAAGCATAAGCAGCACTGTAGTTATATTAGTTGTATTATCAACTTAGTTCCATGTTCTGTTTTGTTCTCTCAATTATGTTTTATGCACCTCTTAACCTCATGCACGATCAATCATTAACTTTGTCTTTTTTACTCCTACACCCTGTTTACCCCCACACTCTAGAAACCTAATGGAGACCAGATGGTAATGTTTGTCTTGAAATTATCTGATGTACCTGGTTGTACCAGGTCCCAAAAGGTAATGTTTGTCTTGAACTTATCTGATGTGCCTGGCTGTACCAGGTCCCAAACAGTATCTTGTTGTCCAGAAGAATGCATACCTCCAGATTGCTTCAAGCTCCCCACCTCAAGGTTTCAAGAAACCCCTCACCCTCCTCTCATGCATTCACCTCCTTCCCCAAACATATATAAGCTGTCCATAGACTCAACAGGGCAAGCGAGCTTTGGGAATGATCCCCTGCCTTCTTGTTGGGCTGTTCTTCTGAAAATAATAACCTTTCTTTGCTTCAAAACCGGTGTCTCAGATGTTGGCTTACTGTGCTTTACCCAAAGCATCGGGCAAGTCTGAGTTCGGTAACAGTTTCTTCATTTCTTTCAACTTGATCTGTATTTGACTTTAAAGGCTTTACTTTCATGCAAACTTTTCACACAGTGGAAACAACAAAGAATATTTATTGAGAATCACTGTGTGCCAGAGAGAATTATAGGTGCTTTTTCAGTGTTAGTTTATTTCATCTTCACAGTCATCTTCCAATGTAGGCATTACCCAACATTGCCATTGTCATTAGCATTCACAACAAATGAGGAAACTGATGCACAGAGAGGTGTCGTTGTCAAGGACTCATTGCCAGTTATTGGTGGCACTAGGACTCAAACCCTGGCAGGATGATCACCAAGCCTATACTGAAACACAGAAGGCAAGGATTATCTTCCCAGGGTTTTGTCTGGTTTTCTGTGGTTTGGTTTGCGTTTTTTTTTTTAATTAAATTTTGCCTTGTTAGTTTCGGTTCATTATTCCAGTCCATCAGAAGATTTGAATCTTGATTCTCCCATCCCTCCATTATATTAGGTAGCCTGACCAGGTTTCTAGGATCTGAGGTTTGCAGTGGCAAAAACCAGGTACTAAGGCCACTTTGGCATGAACATTATTTTGAGTTAAAAGCAATCCAAACCCAGCAGATTCAGAAAAAGCTCTTTACCTCCCTCTCAATTGTCTGCTTGTATCAGGAAGAGAGCTATTAACAGAGATTCCTCTTTACCTGAGAAACTTATCTACATACTAGGGCAACTTCTGTTTTCCAAATATCGCCCTTGACCTTCTTGCTAATGATCTTTCTCCCCTTTGTATCTTCACACCCCTTTCTCTCTCCTTAGCTCATATAAGTATCATATTACCTGACTGTTTTTGGAATGTCTATGCTTGTATGGATTCTCTGTACATATGCTGTTAAAGTTGATTTTCTCCTGTTAATCTGTCTCATGCCAATTTGATTCATAGTCTAGCCAGAAGAATGTTGAAAGATAGAGTAAATTCTTCTTCCTCAACAGGTTAAAATTCTACTTCTTTTTGTTCTGCATTTATTGAGGTATAATTGGCAGTTTAAAATTGTATATTTTTAAGATGTAAAATCTGATGATTTCAAATACATATGTAGACTGGCTGGCTGGCTCCGCTGTTAAAGCATACAACTCTTGATCTTGGGGTCCTGAGTTCAAGCCCCACGTTGGGTGTAGTTTACTTAAAAAAAAAAATTAAAAACCACCTCCAAGTGAAATGCTCCATAGATTATTTTTTAATTCTTTTTTATTTTATTTTATTTATTTATTTGAGAGAGAGAATGAAAGAGAGAGAGAGAGCATGAGAGGGGGGAGGGTCAGAGGGAGAAGCAGACTCCCTGCTCAGCAGGGAGCCCGATGCGGGACTCGATCCCGGGACTCCAGGATCACCTGAGCCAAAGGCAGTCGCTTAACCAACTGAGCCGCCCAGGTGCCCCTCCGTAGATTTTTTTTAAAAAGTATATGTGATTCATGCTTTTTACCAAATAAAATAAAATAAAATATGTATGTGTTATAAAGTGACTACCACAGTTAGGTTAATTAACTCATCCTTCACCTCACATAATTACCATTTTCGTGTGTGTGTGGTAAGAACACTTAAGATTTACTCTTTTAGGAAATTTCAAGTATATAACACAGTATTATTAGCTATAGTCATCATACCCCCCTGCCCCGGTCATTACCCCTTCCCTGTAGTCCCTGGCAACTACCATTCTACTCTTTCCTTCTAGGAGTTTGACTTTTTTAGATGCTACATATAAATGAAATCAAACCACATTTGTCTTTCTGTGACTGCCTTGTTTCACTTAGAGTCATGTCCTCCAGATTTATCCATGTTGTCACAAGTGGCAGGATTTCCTTCTTTTTATGGCTGTATAATATTTCACTGTGTATATATAACACATACCAATGTTTTCTTTATTCATTCATCCATAGATGAACACTTAGGTTGAATTGTATTTTCTCTGCCCTCTAACAGGAATGAATTATGAACATTATTAAAGTCAAGATAAAATTCTCTCCTTCCTCCCTCTTTCTCTACAGACCAACCCTCTCCACACATACATACACAGGCACACACACACACACACACACACACCACTCAGACACTCATAGAAGTATACACATAAACTAAACAAGTTCCTGGGACACTATATGGTAAAAGTGACTAAGATCTTGGAAGATTTATCATTCACAATAATCACAAATTATTTGTATTTTATATTTATATCTGAAAAAATCTGCATTGGAATCTAACAAACTAGTTTGCTAATAGGTTCCAAAATTATTCAGGTATCAAGCTACTATGACACCTTATTTCCTAAAGCTATAAATATATATCATATTTGACTTTTTCAGACCTAAAGCAGCTTCATTGCATCTCCACATATGTCATTAGAATATTTCTAGTATTTCTCTGATTTGGGAATTTTCTAAAGTATCTTAAAATAGATAGAATCAAAATTGGTAATGTTTAGTTTTGAACATATAATGATATTCAAGTGGGAATTGCTATGACCTGAATATGTGAACAAGTAGTATGTTTATATTTTTAAAATCTTTATTTTGAAATAATTATAGATACACAGGAAGTTGCAAAAATAATGCAAAGATTTGTGTACCTTCCTCCAGCTCAACACAATATATCTTACCTAATTAGAACATAATATCAAAACCAAAAAGTTGACATTGGTACAGTGCAATTAATGACGCTACAGATTTATTAAGATTTCACCAATTTTTACATGCATTGCTTTGTGATGTGTGTGAGTGTGTGTGTAGTTCTATGCATTTTTCCAAATGTATGGATTCATGTAATCACCTTAATGGTCAAGATACACAACAGCTCCATCATCACAAAGCAATTCCTTTGTACTACCCCTTCAGAGCCCTATTCCTGCATATGCCCCTAACCCCTGGAAACCATTAATAAGTTCTTCATCTGTAGAACTTTGTCATTTCAAGAATGTTATATAACTGTAGTCACACAGTATTTAACATTTCTCTGTGCCTGATGGCATTTCTGAGCTGTGAACTTCTCTAGCATCCAATTTGGGATACATAGGAGGCAAAAAGAAAACCTAAACCCAAAGAACTCACTGCCATGCTGTCATTCAAGTCCCAGGGACCCTAGCAAATTTACCTCATTCTCCCCAACATTTTGGAAGGTCTTTGTTTTATGTATTATGTTTGGGGGTTTACTTGTATTTAGTAGGAATAACAGAGTAAAATCTATCCATTTTAAGTTTTCCAGAATTGGAAGTCCAAATATGCTTTTAAAAAACAAAATTATGTTTGCCCTTTACTGACAGCTCACACACATTCACAGATGCACACAGGGAGAACTGTTAACAGAGCTTGTGTTAGAGTGGTAAGATCATTCTTCTATTTTATCAATATGCTGCCATGTCATTTATATTACTCTTTGAAGACACAAGTTTCCTTTTTAACTACTTTATTGAAGTATAATTAATATACAGAATATTGCACATATTTTAGTGTATACAATGCATTGAGTTTGGACATATGCATAATATGCTTTTAAAGTGTGTTTTATTGTTTTTATTTATCTAAGTAATTTTTCGCTAGACACAGATTTGTTTACTTTCCTACCATTGTAAGTGCCAACTTCTTTATTTAGCAGCTCACAGCTGACTTTTGAGAAGGTAGACATTTTTACGGAAGTAAAACATTCTGTCTTTGGCTGTGTGTATCAGTCAAGGTCTGATTAGAGAGATAACTCCTACCTGATTAGGTAGGAGTTAATGTTAAGAGATTTATTGCAAGGAATTGGCTTACATGATTGTGGGGGCTGGCTGAACAAGTTCAAAATCAATAGGGCTGGCCATCAGGAAGGGGAGACTGGAACTCTGGGGTGTGAACTGAAGATCCTGCCTACATAGGCAGGATCTGTTTTTTGTTTTGTTTTAAGATTTATTTATTTATTTTAGAGAGAAAGAAAGAGTGTGTGAGTGGAGGGGGAGGGGAAGAGGGAGAGAGTATCTCCAGCAGACTCCCTGCTGAGCAGGGAGCCCAATATGGGGCTCCACCTCACAATTCTGAGATCATGACCTGAGCTGAAACCAAGAGTCGGATGCTTAACGGACTGAGCCACCCAGGTGTCCCATGGATCTCCTTTTCTTTTTTTTTTTTTTTAAGATTTTATTTATTTATTTGACAAAGAGACGGCGAGAGAGGGAACACAAGCAAGGGGAGTTGGAGAAGGAGAAGCAGGCTTCCCGCTGAGCAGGGAGCCCGATGTGGGGCTTGATCCCAAGACCCTGCGATCATGACCCAAGCCGAAGGTAGACGCTTAACCAACTAAGCCACCCAGGCACCCCATGGATCTCCTTTCCAAGGAAGCCTCAGTTATGCTTTTCTGTTCATTGAGCTGAGTCAGGCCCACCCCGGTTGTCTTTGATAATCTACTTTATTTTAAAGCCAATTGATTGTGGACTTAAACCACATCTACAAAATACCTTTATAAGGATACCCAGATTCGTGTTTAAATAACTGGGAACATTACCCCAGTCAAGCTGACATATCCAAAAGACAACACACTGAGTAATCGAATATAAAATTTTATGCTATGACTAATAATATATTTCAAAGCAAAATATCAACATTGTATCAGAGAATAAATTATGTTCAAATGGTTAGTAGATAATTGTGTTATTTAACCATTATGAGAGCACAGGATAGGACAAGAATCAAACAGAATTCTGGGGTAACACATTACCTTACAGCTTTGAGATATCTCTTAAAAACAGGAAAATGGTGTGAAAAATCACTACAAAATTATCTTTGTAATAAATAATACTGTCTTAGCTATCTTTTTATCAAAATTAATGTAGATATATCAGGTAATCTATGAAATTCAACATATTTTTCAAAATTAATTTTAAAGGAGTGCCTGGGTGACTCAGTCAGTTAAGCATCTGCCTTCGGCTCAGGTCGTGATCCCAAGGTCCTGGGATCGAGCCTCGCATCGGGCTCCCTGCTCAGCAGGGAGTCTGCTTCTCCCTCTCCCTCTGCTTGCCACTGTGCCTACTTATGCTCCCACACTCTCTCTTTCTGTCAAGTGAATAAATAAAATCTTTAAAAAAATTAATTTTGAAAACTAAATGAAACATAATTACATTGAGGAAACATTTTTATAATAACATGTAATTTTGAGTGAAAAATACAAGATGCAAAATTATGTCCATATGTAATAAATTCAGTGATGATAATAATGTTAACAATTGCTATAAAACATTAATCAGTACTATATACTAGTTCCCTAATATGTGCCAAGTACTCTAATAAGTGTTTTAGATAAAATATATCTGATCCTCAAAACAACTCTCTTAGGTAAGTATTATCATTCTACTATTGGAGATGAGGAAATTGAAACTCCAAGAGTATAAATAGCTTGCCAAGGTTAAATCTAATATGTGTAGGATAACAAGTATCACTATAATTAGGCTTAAAATGTAGAGAAAGGAGTTTGGAGAATAACTTTGTAATCTTTAGGTGAGATAAACCTTTTTTAAACATTAAAACTTTCCATAAATCATAAAGAAAAAGCACATAATTCTGACAGTCTAGAAATTTAACTTTTTCAAGGTGAAAAATCCTCTAAACAATGTTGTAGAACATGAAACGCACTGGAAGAAACTCTTTGCATTGTTAATCCTTGTGTTATATATTCTGGTACCGAGTAACAATTTCTTACCTCTCAGCTCCAAAGCACCATTTTAGACTGCTCTATGAAAATGAACCTAGACTCTTCAAATAGTATTCCTTTGCCCCCGACACACAGTCTTTGTCAATAGAGGGCACGGAGATAGATTGCAGGTGGAAGCGTTTGGCGCCCTGGTCCAAGTGTGCTTGATGGACTGACTCCCACAATTCACATGGCTTTCTCCCACATCAGACACAGGTGGTGCAGGCAGTTCCTCCAGTGCCCAGCTCTTGCAGTATGTGGTGGCCAACAGCGGCCAGCAGTAACTTCCCCTCTTACCCATTCTTAAGCAGTTTTGTAGGGAGTGTCTCTGATGAGACCCTTTTCCATGAACTGTTTTTCTCCTCACACCAGAGGGAAGATTTCCAGCCAGTTCTGCTGGTGTGGTATCACAGCAGATTCTCTGCCACTCACTGAACCGTGCCTTTGCCCTCCTCAAGAAGTCTGGATCGCAGTCCTGTGGGTAGAGGCAGCTAACTTGTGTGCTCTACCTTAGCATTAGTATAGTGGCTACTCCTTGTATCAGTTATTTCTATATTCTTTAGTTATCTTTCCTTCTTTTTTTATTATGTTATGTTAATCACCATACATTACATCATTAGTTTTTGATGTAGTGTTCCATGATTCATTGTTTGTGTAAAACACCCAGTGCTCCATGCAGAACGTGCCCTCTTTAATATCCATCACCAGGCTAACCCATCCCCCCACCCCCCTCCCCTCTAGAACCCTCAGTTTGCTTTTCAGAGTCCATCGTCTCTCATGGTTCATCTCCCCCTCTGATTTGCCCCCCTTCATTCTTCCCCTCCTGCTATCTTTTTTTTTTTTAACATATAATGTATTATTTGTTTCAGAGGTACAGGTCTGTGATTCAACAGTCTTACACAATTCACAGCACACACCATAGCACATACTCTCCCCAATGTCTATCACCCAGCCACCCCATCCCTCCCACCCACCACCACTCCAGCAACCCTCAGTTTGTTTCCTGAGATTAAGAATTCCTCATATCAGTGAGGTCATATGATACATGTCTTTATATATACAATGGAATATTATGCAGTTATCTTTCCTTCTTGCTAGCCAATCCATCATCATGCCTATCTCATTATTGTTAGTGATTCTTTATATTAATCTTTCCCTGTTCAAATTACCGTGTTGTTCCTCTCTCTTGGTTGGATCCAGACTGGTACACAACTGGTATTAGTAGTGGTCCCAGGAGATAGACTCTCAAAGATAGAATTTTGGTCTGGACATGCCTTTGGGCTTGGGAATAGCACCGAGCTCCTTGCCAGTGGGAAATGGGATGCTAGTAAAACAGCGTGTGATGACCTCATAATTAATCAGTTTGATTGTGATGAAGTGCAAAATGAAACTTGTGCTTTGGGAGCCCAGGTGACTGTTGTACTTGATTATTATGGCAGTAATGATAACTGAAAGGACCGTGATAATGGGACAGATTCTTTCCAGTTCAGCTGAGTGCTTACAAAGAGAAAATGACATGCTGAAGATTGTTAAATCCCAGCTCAAATTGTACTCTAAGAATCAAAGAGTTTCCCTGTCAGTCCTAAAAGGAATTCTTATTTCTTGGAGTCAGAGGGCTGATGCTGCTGAAAATCAAATGCAAAATTTTAAATGTGTGGGTTACTGAATTACAATGACAGTTAAAGTCACAGCCTTGCCCGGTTTCTCATGTTAAAGTTTGGGCACTGATTAGAAAAGCATGAGATCTTGAAACTTGGAATGAAACCAATTGTTTGGATCCATATGAAACAGACCATTTCAAACCCCAGTCTTGGGCTTTCTAAAGCATTCATCACAAAAGCTGTGGACAAGAGCCAACAAGCCAGGCTTAGAGATGCTTGTGACGAAAGGGGGCACGAGCTGTAGACTTTGTTTACCTGTAGTGCTCTTGAACACATTCAGAGGTATAAACGATCACCTTATAAGGTCAGTTCTGGAAACCTGTCAGTGGATAAGAAAACTCTGAGAGAAAATCTCTCTTATGAAGAGAAAGGAGGCCTGTCCTCTGTAGGATGAATGGAGGAAGAGCCTTGAGGAGAATGGAAAAATGGGAGGAAGGAGTATTGGGGAAGCCCAGGTAGGAGGGTATTTATAAATCACAGAAAGGGTCAGTGGTGTCAAATAATGCAGTAAATTCCATTAGCAAAAAAGACTGAAAAGTGTCTACTGGATTTGTGCTTGGTGACCTTGCAAGAGTGGTTTGAATAGTGGAGTAGAGGGTGGAATGGGAGATGAGGAGGTAAGGATACAGACTGTAGTAAATTAACTCAGCTGTAATAAATTACTCCCTGTGTATTTGCAAAGTATTTCCTCAACTGCCACAGAAACACTATAAGCATTTACTTACCAGTGGGAATAAGGTCAGGATACCTAACATCAACGCAAGGATTCAATATAATTCTGATGTTCTAACCATAAAAAAGGAGATGATGATGATGATGTATATATAAATGCTTGACATGAAGGTAAACATTCATCAGTTACCATTATATGAGACTGATAAACTAGAAAACCTTGAAGAACAAATGAAAATATGCTAGAACCAATCAGAGAAGTTGAGTAAGGGAACCAAATGCAAGACAAAATGGAAATAAATAATATTAGACTATCTTTTATACTATAATAACAATTTTTTAAAAATTTATTTTAGAGAGAGCAAGGGGAGGAGCAGAGGGAGAGGGACAAGCAGACTCTATGTGGAGCACGGAGCCCAGTGTGGGGCTCCATCCTATGACCCTGAGATTATGACCTGAGCCAAAATCAAGTCAGATGCCCAACTGACTGAGCTACCCAGGTGCCCCTTAAAAGAATAATGGAAAAATATTCTCATAGTACTTATGCATAAGGTAAACTTAAATAAATGGAGAAACGTATTTCTTGAATCAAAAAGCTCAGTATCTTAAATATATCAGTTTTCCCAAAATTATATATACAAGGTCATCTTAGTTCAAAAATCATAGAGACTTTTTTTTTTAAGATTTTAATTTATTTATTTGACAGAGAGCAAGAGCACAAGCAGGGGGAGTGGGAGAGGAAGAAACAGACTTCCTGCTGAGCAGGGAGCCTGACGTGGGGCTTGATCCCAGGACCCTGAGATCATGACCTGCGCCGAAGGCAGACACTCAACCGACTGAGCCACCCAGGCACCCTGAGACTTTTTCTTGAAGCAGGAAAAATTATTCTATAATTTATGTTTCACCTAGACCAGTAAATGGGTGAGAAGAGTTAAGAGATGTGTGTGATGGATGTCTTTGAAGTAAGACCTTTCTACCAAATAGCAATGAGTGTTATAAAGCTTTTGTAATTCAAAACGAAAAAAATTGAAACACCAGGATTTAAATGGAGTGATAGATCAAAAGCTCATAATTAATTCAGATAAAGGAGTCATTTTAAATCACTGCAGACAATGAATGTTATTCAACATAGTGCTGGAGTATCAGGGAAAATTGAAGGAGCAAATATTGCTAGATCCCCACCCCACAGCCTCCATAAGAATAGATTTCAGTATTTCTCACCAGTATAAACGTATATGCATATGATTTCCTGTAAGCCCTAAGAAATTAATTATAAGAAAATCACATAGACAAGTATGAAAATAAATGTCAATAAAAAGCTACTGACTGTGGTGCTGGTGTAACACTGAATAGATGGAAACGACCTAAATGTCCAAAGAGAGAATTGGTAAAATATTATCTCTAAAACTGAATAATACAGAACCATCAGAAATGATGATTTGGACATATATGTATAGTCCAAAGATGACCACTATGTATTGTTAAGGAAAAATATTTAAAAACAGTATTAGAGTATGTTCACATTTTTATAAAAGTGTGCATATTCATGTCTTTTTAGAAAAAATCCAGAATGCTGATAGTGATTTTATTCGGGTCTGATGTATAATGTCTGTGATATTTGTTTGCTTTCTCTCATATTCTTTCGACTTAACTTGGCACTCAGATGAAGTTATATCTATTTTATAGGTGATAGTAATATATTGTATAGAAACCACTTTTGTCCATGAACAAAAGCTGCACTTCAGATGATCTATAATTGAAATAATTATATTAGGATTGCTGCATAACAAATTATCCTAACACTTAATGGCTCAAAAAACAATCACTTACTGTCTGTCACAGTTGCTACAGGTCAAATACTTGGGAGCAGTCTAAATGGTGGCTTCTGGCTTTGGGTCTCCTATGAGGTCTCATTCAGGACTCTGCAGAGCGGCAGTCATCTGAAGGCTTGACCTGGACTGAAATATCAGATTCTCAAGTGATTCACCCTCAGGGCTGGGCAGATGGTGCTAGGTCCTGGAAAGAGACCTTAGTTCCTCTCCTCATGGGGATCTTCATAGGGCTGCTTGCGTGTTCTCGGTATGTGCCTGCTAGCCTCTTAGGAAAAGAATAATGAATGTAGTTCTGTAAAATTTAAGGATTCATTTCTAAATGACAAATAATATATGTAAAATATGAGGTGCTCTCAGTCCATAGATTCTTTTTTTTTTAAGATTTTTTTTTTTTTTTTAATTAGAGAGAGAGAGAGTACAAGCAGGGGGAGCCGCAGGCAGAGGGAGAGGGAGAAGCAGGCTCCCTGCTCAGCAGGGAGCCCAATGTGGGGCTTGAACCCAGGACCCCAGGATCATGACCTCAGCCGAAGGCAGACGCTTAACCATCTGAGCCACCCAGGCACCCCTCAGTCCACAGATTCTAACTGGAAATTTTCTCCCTCACTCTGGGATCCTTAGAAGAGTTAATAAATAATTGAAGAATTGGGCAGAGTTAAAAAAAAAAAAAAAGCCTGTTAGTCTGCCTCGACACTGGGGACAAAGACAAAGGTAAATATTCTTTCCTCTTCTCTCACTCCTATGTGATGACACCATAGGATGACAGAGGGGTTCTAGCACCAAATCTCAACTTTGGAAAGTAAATATTTCCTAGACCCAGTATTCTAATGACCCACTTAATTATGCACATTCTTATTTTATTTAAATGTAACAGTGTTAGATTATTTTAAAAATAAGCTTAAAAAAATCAATTCTGTAACTTCTCCTCTGTGGTCCCTTGGTCAGTGTGTAAAAGTAAGAGGAAGAAAATAAGAAAAGATGACAAATATTTCAAGAGCAGAAAAAGGAAGCATAAAAGTGTATCTGACACCCCTCAGCCTCCAAGATTTTGATAAGCACTGATGGTTTCAGAGGTACATGTACCTGGTGTTATGCTACACTCATAAATTCCATACTAGCAGTCTGAAAGTTTTTAAAATAAAATAAAGAGCTAAATAATATAAAAGGAATACTTACAGCTCCAGTCAGTTATATTGCCTTTCTGGCCCAAAACTTTGAATTTTCCTTTTGTTTTTATTTTACATAAACTGTCACACCACTGTCAGTTCTTCCTTCTCTTGTCAGAGTCTTTTGGAAAAAGCTTGTTCTCATAACAATTATAGAAGCATAAAATATCAGAGCATTTATTACTGGTCATGTAGATCTTAAAATGTGGCTATTGTGATGGCAGAACTACATTTTTAATTGCCCTTACTTGTGATGAATTTAAGCTTTAATTTAAATAGTCCCCTGTAGCTAGTGGCTTCCATATAGGAAAGCACAGTTGCTACACTGGCCTGGAAGACAGGTGAGGGCCCCACAAGGGAAGGAGGGGCTCGGGTGACTCAGTGTAAACAAACTAGTCCAGCCAGGATACCAAATACAACGGCAGGTGCCCACAAGCACTTTTGATTGTTCCCAAACCTGATACAGCACAGGAATGGAAGGGTTACAGCTCGAAATAAATCAAGCCCTTTATTGCTGATTTCACATTCTCCTGCTACACAGGTCAACCGAAAGAGCACCCACTGGCTATTTACATTTCCACAAAAAAAACAACAGACAACTTACAGCTAGCTATAAATATAGTGGAGGACATTTGAAACGACTAGAAACCAGATAATCAATCTGCCTCGCTGGCACAAATTTAGTGAGCAAATTCTCACAGGGTGTGCTGTCTCTGCAGGATTTTATATGCTCTTCTCAGTGTCTGGCTGAATTACACTCCTGTACACGAAGTGAATCTCACTTTAAGTGCACAAGAAAAATGGAATGACTTACGATTTTGAGTAAAAGTGTGACACGCACCATATAGAGTATTGTGAACAAATACAGTGAGTTTTTGTTGTTGCTGTTGTTTTATTCCTAGATTTCATGTATACTTTGTCCAGATATCCCAATGGTAACATTTTGGGGAATAGGGAATTCCATAAAAATTTTATTTACTTGAATTTTTAGTAATTTCATTTTATTTACATTTTATTTAAAATTTAAATTTTGTATTAAGATCATTGTAGATTTACGTGCGATTGTAAGAAATAATACAGAGATATCTCATGTGATATTTTCCCAGTTTTCCTCAATGGTATCATTTCACAAAACCATAGTGAGTATCATAATCAGCATATTGGCATTGGTATAATGCACTGATATTATTCAGATTGCCAGTTTTACTGATACTCATGTACTGATACTCGTGTGTGTGTGTGTGTGTGTGTGTGTGTGTGTGTGTGTGTGTTCAGTTCTGTGTTATTCTATCACCTGTGTAGGTTCATGTATCTATCACTACAGTCAAGATCTTGAACAGTTCCTGGGGCTCCTGGGTGGCTCAGTCAGTTAAGCATCTGACTTTGGCTCAGGTCATGATTTCAGGGTCCTGGGATCAAGTCCTGCACCAGGGTCCGTGCTCAGTGGGGAGCCTGCTTCTCCCTCTCCCTATGTCCCTTGCCCTGCTCATGCTCTCTCTCTCTCTCAAATAAATAATTCCTTTTTTTTAAGATGTTATTTATTTATTTGACAGAGAGAGAGAGAGAGAGCACACAAGCTGTGAGAGTAGCAGGCAGAGGGAGAGGGAGAAGCAGACTTCTCGCTGAGCAGTGAGCTTGACAAGGGGCTCAATCCCCTCCCAGAACCCTGGGATCATGAACTGAGCCAAAGGCAGACACTTAACCAACTGGGCGCCCCAGGCGCCCCATTAAAAAAAAATTTTTTTTTGAACAATTCCAACACCACAAGGATCCCTCCTCCTGCCCTTTTAGAACCACACCCAGCTCCCTTCTACCTCAACCTATACTTAACCACTGATATGTCCTCCATTTCTAAAATGTTATCACTTTAAATCTGTTATATAAAGGAATCATATACTATGTAACCTTTTAGGATAAGCTTATTTCACTCACCATTATCTTCTGGATATTTGCCCAAGTTGTGCGCATCGAGAGTCTGTTCCTTTCATTGCTGAGTGGTATTCCATGGTATGGATGTATCACAGTTTAACTGCCTGTTGAAGGGCATCTGCAGTGTTTCCAGTTTTTGGCTATTATGAATAAAACTGCCATGAATGTTTATTTTTTGTGTAAACATAATTTGCATTTCTCTAGGATAATGTCCATGACTACAATTGTTTAGTCATATGGTAGTTACGAATTTAGTTTAGTAAGAAAATGCCAGGCGCCTGGGTGGCTCAGTTGGTTAAGTGGCTGACTCTTGGTTTCGGCTCAGGTCATGACATCACGACCATGAAAATCCAGCCCTGCATCAGGCTCCATACTCAGTTTGGAGTCTGCTTGTCCTCCTCCCTCCCCCTCTTCCCCTCTCCCTGCTCACTCTCTCTCTCTGAAATAAATAAATAAAATCTTTAAAAAGAAAGAAAAGAAAATGCCAAACCGTTTTCCACAGTGGCTGTACTATTTTACATTCCCACCAGAAATTTATGAATTTCCAGTTGCTCCACATCCTTACCAGCATTTTGTATTGTCATGGTTTATTTTAGAAGGTGATGCTTTAATGATCTGTCACCAGCAGCTCACCACCACATATATACACTATCTTCTTGATACAGTTATATCATAATTTTGTTTAGATCAGTATTCTGCTTTTACATTATTATATGTCTATAAATGATATTCACTTTTAAGCCAAGTAATAATTTACATTTTCATGCATAGCTTGTCATTTCTTTCAAGTTAATATTTTTTTTTGCTTTTAGTTTTTTTATGTTTTTAGTTTGTTTCTATGTGTTTATCACTAATGTATTCTTGCTCAACCTCCCCCAATTGTTTAAATCTTTTCTCAACATGTTCAAACTCATCAAGCACTCCATCCATTCAACCTTCATGGAGACCTCTCTCCAGTAGCCCTCTGACCTGCTCCAATCTTCACTGGTTGCTTGCCAAGTCTGTTACATACCTCTCATCTCTTCACCATCATCCTGGAGTTTTCCATCACCACTCTCTTGAGTTGGGTGCCCTGTTCCCTGAATGCTATTTTCCTTTCTCTTGGCCTCATTTAAGTGGAACACATTCTCACAGGTAGTTTCCTGGGAAAGGGCTTGTGAGTTAAAGTTTTCAGGCCTTGATTATCAGAAAATGCCATTAATTTACCCATACAAAAAAATCAATAGTTTAACTTGACTAGGTTAAATAATTTTCTCTTAAATCTTGAAGCCATTGCTGCAACATTTTCTACCATCCAATATTCTGCTGAAGAAGACCAAAGCCATTTTGACTTCTTGTGTTCTGCATGTGGTACTTTTTATTTTATTTTATTTTTTTTCCTCTTTGGGAGCTCTTGGAATTTTCTCTTTACCCCTTCTCTTTGATATTTCCATATTTTTACCTTATCATAGACGGTATTGAGAAGTAATGGGACCTTTAAATCAGGAAAATCATATCCTTAAATTATAGAAAATTGTCTTAAATATTTATTTCCTTTTTTATTTTGTTTTTCTCTTTCTGGAACACTTATTATTTATCAGTTGGACACCTGGATATCTTCTAATCTTTTTATGTTTTTTTGCCTGTTTTTCTATCCCCTAAACTTTTAAGAGTATCTTCTAGGTTGGGGATTAGCAAACTATGACCCATGGAATTGCCACCCATTTTTTTAAATAAAGTTTTATGGGGGGACACCTGAGTGGCTCAGTCAGTTAAGTGTCTGCCTTTGGCTTAGGTCGTGATCCCAGGGTCCTGGGATCGAGTCCTGCATCGGGCTCCTTGCTCAGCGGGGAGCCTGCTTCACCTTCTGCCTACCACTCCCCCTGCTTGTGCTCACTTTCTCTCTCTCTCTGACAAACATATAAATAAAATCTTTAAAAAAAATGTTTTATGGAAACACAGCCACATCCATTCTGTTACAACTGGAGTTGAATAGTTATAACAAAGACCATATGCCCCGTGGGCCTAAAATATTTAATATCTGGTCATTTAATCACAAGTTTGTGGGCATTTCTTCTAAGAGCTTTTTTTTCAATTTTGTCTTCTAAATTCTCTTGAAATTCTCATATCTGTGTTCATAGTTTCAACTTCCATTAGTTCCATTTACAGTGTCCCGTTCTTAATTTATGGCCATAATATTGCTGTTATATTTCTGAAGATATAATCTTTTTTCTGTTTTTGAGATTTTATCATCCAGTAATATTTCTCTTTTAAGTTTTTTTTACTTATTTCTTTGGTCTTTGTAATGCTAGCATTTTTAATAAAATGATAGGAGAGCCTTGACCACCTGCTCATATTTGAGTCACTAAAATGCTGAAAGTTCTGTATACACAGATGAATGTTGTAAATTGTGGGCTTTCCAGAATGGTGATCAGGTAAGAGTATTTTCTTCAGGAAATGCTAAGAGTCCTAAACCAGTCTTGTTCAATAGGAGAATATCACACATTGACTTTCCCTGGGACACCTGAATCAGTCACTTTGACAAGAAAGTAGGATAATCCTAATTGGCTTAGACCAACTGTTGGTCTACTCCTAGTTTTTGGGATGGGATCGGTCCCTTCTAAATCATGTAATTTGTACACAGTGGCATAATGGAGTAGAAGGAAATGGATACGTGGGAATAATAATATTCACTTCATTTCTCATCTTTCTCCGAATCAACAATTATAGATGGACATTTTTATACTTCTTTGCCAATAACTGATAGAACAGGTAGACAGACAATTAGTAAAGATATAGAAGATCTATAGAAGGCTATCAACCAGTTTGTACTAATTGACATTCATAGAGCACTGCACCCCACAACAGCAAACAGTTTTTTTCGCATGCACATGGAATATTTACCAAGATAGGCCACATTATGAATCATAAAACACATCTAATTCAGTTTAAAGGATTCCATTCATATAAAGTATGTCTTCTGACCACAGTGAAATTCAACTAGAAATCAATAACAAAAAATGTCTTGAAAAATCTCCAAATATTTGAAAACTAAGTAATATACTGCTACATAATCCATGTGTCAAAGAAGAAATTAGAAAGTATTTAGACTTTCATGCAAAAAAATGTATTATACTTGTGTAATGCAGCTGAAGCAGAATTTAGTGAGAAATTTATCATATTAAATTCTTATATTAGAAAAAATAAAATGTTTCAAATCAATGTCTTCTGGTTCCACTTTAAGAAACTAGAAAAATAAAAGCCAATGAATCACAAAAATAAGCAGAAGAAAAGAAATACTGAATATCAGAACAGAAATAGGTGAAATTTAGGGACGCCTGGGTGGCTCAGTTGGTTAAGTGTCTGCCTTCGGCTTGGGTCATGGTCCCAGGGTCCTGGGATCGAGTCCTGTGTCGGGCTCCTTGCTCAGCGGGGAGCCTGCTTCTCCCTCTGCCTGCTGCTTCCCCAGCTTGTGCACTCTCTCTCTCTCTCTCTCTGACAAATAAATAAATAAAATCTTAAAAAAAAAAGAAAAGTAAAATTTAGAAGAAAAAAATAGAGAAAATCAGTGAAACTAAATGCTGATTATTTGAGATGCTCAATAAAATAGATAAATTTGTATCCAGGCTGATCAGAAAAATAAAGACACAAATTTCCAATGTCAAGAATGGGAGAGGTGGCATCACTACCAACTCTACAGATATTAAAATAAGGGATTATTATAATCAACTTCATGCTAATAAGTTCAATAACTTATATGATTGTATAAATTTCTGAAAGACAGAAACTACCAAAGCTCATGCAGGAGAAATGTAACCTGAATAACTCTATATCTACTTTAAAAATGGAATTTATAGTTTAAAAACTTCCCACAATGAAAACCCCAAGCTAATGTGCCTTCCCTGGTTAATTCAAACAAACACTTAAAGAAGAAATAAAACTAATATCAATAATACCAGTTATACAAAATTTCTTTTAGCAAATTGAAGAGGAAGTAATACTTCTCAACTAATCATGTGAGGTCAGTATTACTCTGATACCAAACATTAGATAAAGGCATTATAAGAAAAGAAAACTATAGACCAATATTTCTTACAAATTTATTCATTCTTTCGCTTTCAGAAAAACATAAATCACCTCTTCGGGAGGGCCTTTGCTGACTTCCTTGACTAGTTAAATCTTAATTTATATTCTTGTAGCAACACATACCTCTTCTTCATTAGACTTATATCACATATATTTATCTTATATTTATGTAAGTAGAAGTAGTACCTTCTCCCACACAAGATTATAAATTCTGTTAGGATGAGAATGTTCCTAGCCTGCTTCTGAACATTTCCCCCACAACTCTTTAGCAGAATATCAGGCACATAGAAAGTGCTCAGTAATAATCAATGTGTATTTTTGAATTAATAAATGGCAAGTTGCTGATGGTATAGCCTTGTATTATGCATGGTGGTGATCTTGGGATGTGGGTAGAATGGGATGAATGTGGTGAGTAAGCTAGGGACATAGCTGATTGGTTAACATTTTACTAGTTGGATAATTAAAATCAGTATTTTAGTGCCTGAGATCTCTTTGGTGGTATTGATTGGATATGTTTCCTGATACAAGTAACAGAAATCCCTACTAATAGGGGCTTAAACAAGTAAGTGTTGTTTTCTTACATTGCATGAACTCTGAAGGAAGGCCGTGCTGGCATGGATGATTCCGTCAAAGACTCATGTAATTTCTGTCTTTCTGCTCCCCCATACTTAGGCTATTCATCCATTTTACTCAGGCTTGTGGACTCATGGCTGAAAGATGGCTATTGTATCTTTAGCCATTGCATCCCATCTCAAGGTAGGAAGGATGAAGAAGGGTGGTGCCATTCAAGTTTGGCCTTTATATAAATAAGCAAAACTTTCTCTTTTTTTAAAGATTTTATTTATTTATTTGTCAGAGACAGAAAGAGAGAGAGTGAGGCAGAAGGAGAAGCAGACTCCCCACTGAGCAAGGAGCCTGGCGTGGGACTCAAACCCAGGACCCTGAGATCATGACCTGAGCTGAAGGCAGATGCTTAACCAACTGAGCCACCCAGGCATCTGTAAGCAAAACTTTCCCAAAGGCCTTTATACTTCTTCCAGACTTAGATGGTATTGACCCAAACTGATTTAACAGGTCAAGCCTAGATGCAAGGTAGTTTGGAAAAGTGGTGATCTAAAGAACAAATTTGCTATGCTTCATAACCCATGACCAATCATTAGTCATTTCACAGGGTTGGGAACTTTACCTCTTCATCTAATTCCAAGGGCTTTCATAACTTTCACCTTGGTTGGGTCATGGTACCTGGCAGACAAATATTTTATTCAAAAGTGGTTAGAGAAGGGAAGATACATTCTTAGTCTGGATTTCTGTGTATAAAATAAAGAAATGGCTTAGGTTACTCATGTTAATAAGTCATTTTGTAAGTATATGTAAGTATACGGTATATGTCTATCTTTATTACAATATGATCTTAAGCATCAAGTAAGCCTGTTATATATCATAAATAGTGGTCAAAAATTACATATATTACATTTTATGACCTCTGTCCAACACAAGAAGACATGACATACATAACATGGAATGCAAGACAAGGAAATGTAAAAAAAGGTCAGTAATATTTGAACACTACTAGCCCATGCTTTGATGGGCTTGAGTTTTAATATATTAAAACCTTAAAATACCTGAACAGGAACAAAGGCTGTTATAATCATGTTAAATGATCAATAGTACAATATATTTTAATGCAGAAAAAGTAGATATTAAGAATTTATATTGATATATGCATTAAGAATATACTTAAGAACATATATTTGAATGCTTATTATTGTGTGTGTGTGTGTGTGTGTGTGTGTGTGTGTGTAATGTATAAGACCATATTGACCTTTCCAACTGGTTTTCTTCATATGCTGAATAGCTAGCCACCTACATAGCATGATTATGAGATTCTAATAGAATGCTCTTTCTCTGCTCTGGCATAGTGGTTATCCTACGGTAGGCAGCATAATGCAGTGATTATGGAGAACAAACTCTGGAGCCATACCATCCAGCTACAAATCCTGGCTTTGCTACTTACTAGCAGTGTAACCGGAAGCAATGTATTTAACCTTTTTGTTCTTCAGTTTCCTCTTCTGTAATATAAGTATAATAACAGTAACTCTATAGGGATTTATGGAAGATTAAAAGGATTATTTTTCATAAAGCATTTAAATAAGTGCCTTACTGTGTAGTAAGAACCATATAAATATTTGTTAAATGAAAAGAAAATTTAAAAGATCATTAATTGGTAACTATTATTAAGGTATACAGTCAGTAATTGGGACCTCTCAGTTGAGTGCTTTTTCCATTACTCACCTGCAATTTGGGGTCAAATTCCAAATGAAAAAGCTACTTTTTATAGGGTCCTAGCCTTAGATATAGTATATATTTCCCATTTATGTAGATTGCTTTTGGAATATATTTATAATTGAATTGCCAAAAGTACTGATTTCATCATCTGATTGCTTCCATCTGCAACATCTCATTAAAGAAGAATTGAAGGAATATAGTGAACTCTTTTCCAGGTCCTTCTAATACAGTCCATTGAAGTGGAAAAATAACTATTTTAGTCCATTGGACTCACACTTAGTAAACTTGTAGATAATCACCTTACTTATTACCAAGATGTGAACTTAGAGGGGGCACCTGGGTGGCTCAGTCGGTTAAGCGTCTGCCTTCAGCTCAGGTCATGATGGGATCGAGCCACGCATCAGGCTCCCTGCTCAGTGGAGGATCTGCTTCTCCCTTTCTCTCTCCCTCTGCCTTTCCCCCTGCTTGTGCTTGCACGTTCTCTCTCTCTCTCAAATGGATAAATAAAATCTTAAATACATTTAAAAAAAAAGATGTGAACTTAGGGTCTGAGAAGACCCTTTTAAGTTTATTTTGGGGACTGAAAAATTTTGTAAGGGAACAGAGTGGGTGAAGGAAGAGAGATCTGGGAATCTCAGCAGAATCATTAGCCAAAGACATATGGCATGATGTATATATTCTTCTTAAAGAATAATGGAACCAATGAAAATTTATATTAAAAATTATTATAGCACACATGCATGCATGTGTACACACATACACACACCAAAAAGAACCCAATTCTCAGAACATAGCCACGTGTTGGACATAAGGTGAGAACCTAACCTAAAACAATCTCCCATAAAAATACCCCCTCTCCAGCTGTTTGGCAGTACTGTCATGTGTACTGCCACCTACGCTCCAAAACATGCTCTTAGTTTCTTCTCTTAAGGTCTTGTTTGCATTCTTCTTGTCAAGGTTAAAGGTAGTCTTCAAGAGAGAATAGCTGGTCTGTGTTGTCGTGCTCTGAAGCCCTTAAGGAAGAACACTGCCATAGCGGATATTTGGAATATTTAACTTTTCGGGCAGCAAGGGTACCAACCAATCAGAATACATGCTGGTTAGAGTGAAATCCCTATGGTGCAGGAAGGCTGTCTCCAGATGAATTCATTCCCAGCAGCATAAAGGAGATCTGGGCTGAGGTTTTTAACTAGACTCTACTGAAGACTTACTGTTAGGGGAGATTGCTTTTTTGGTTTCTGGACCAAAAAAACAAAACAAAACAAAACACTTTTAGGGCCCAAAGACCCTGTCAGAGAGCAAGAATTCTTGTTCCTTTTAAGCCAGAATTCTTGTCCCAACTTAGTCTAGTTGGACTAAGAATTGAATTGACATGAGACAGATGAACAGGAGAAAAACCAATTTAATAGTGTATGAATGGGGAATCCACACAGACGTGGAAATTCCGAAGACAGCCAGGCAAAAGGAGGTCTATACATCATCCAGAACTAAGGAGAAGGGGATAGGAGTCTGGGATTTCTGAGGAAAAGAATGCAGTTCTCAGGACAATAAGAAAAGCAAATTTTTGGTAATTAGATGTTTCTCCTGCCATATGAATGGTTCACTCAGATAAAATTTCTCTCTGCTAATAACATTTATTCTGGGAAAGATCCCCAGTTTAGAGTCTTCTGTAGTTATAGGAGGAGCAAAAGGTTTCTTTTGAGCCCACAGGGTCTCTATTGCCTTCAGCTCAGAATAATCTTCATGCCATAGTGGCCAACCTGGAGTGGAACTTCCCTTGGCCCCTACAATTTTCTCCTATGACACTTCCCTGAAGTTTCACATATTAAAAGTTGAGCTTGTAGGTTGTTTCATCTCACTGAACCATCTCTCTCTCTCTCTCTCTCTCTCTCTCTCTCTCTCTCTCTCTCTCTCTCTTTTAAGATTTATTTATCCATTCTAGAGAGAGAAAGAATAGGGGGAGGAGCAGAGGGCAAGGGAGAGAGAGAATCTCAAGCAGACTCCCCACTGAGCGTGGACCCAAAGTGAGCTTGATCTCATGACCCCGAGATCACCACCTGAGCTGAAATCAGGAGTCAGATGCTTAACCGACTGAGCCACCTAGGTGCCCCTCACTGTACCATCTCTTAGTCCTGATAATGGGCCAGTCTACTCAAACTTATTTCAGGGGGCAGTGATGCAGGTGTATTCTCAAAGGCTTATGGTTCAAGTAGTCAGGTAGTCAATAAGAGGCATTTCTGTGGAAAAACAAGAAAAACAATGATTAATGAATAGATCAAATATTAAGCGAGTTTCATGGTTCTGAGGGTAGCCAGTTGAGAAGACTTCTAGATGTCAGACTCAAAGCATCTTCAGGTAAAGTGAGGGCAGGTAGTGGCAATCTTGCAGATCTTCCTGGTTTGTAGTATAAATGTTTCTGATGATCTTTGAGTGGCCCACTGAGCAACAGGCATGATGATTATCTATGCATGAGCTCTTGTGGCAATTTCTTTACATCAGGTCACTTATATTTAGTTTGCAGGGCTTCAGAAAAAAGGGCAGTTTTAATTCTCAAATTATTCCAAGTCAGAAAGGTGGGAGAAAAAAATCAAAGTGTTAGTTTCGAGAGTTGTAGGCATGGGAGGACACTAGAAGAAATCAGGATCTAATCCAGTTCTTAAGGACTAGTATTAAAATGTAATATCTACAAAGTTGTGTTATTGAAACACATTTTCTCTCTGTAATCACCCTCATTTTTACCAAAGATAGCCAAATTAACACTAATTTGTAAAATAAGTCTAGTTTCAAAAAACTTAGCCTATTATTTCCATTAAGTGCTGTGAGAATAGTGGTTGACCATACAGACTCTTTAAAATCTGCTTTGCTGGAACTTTTCATAAGGAATCTCTACACTGAAATTTTAACAGCCTCTCCAGGTCAGAGGCCAAGCCAAATACTTGCATTAAGACTTTGCCTGCAAACTGATAGGTCTGAGTGAATTCCTCTCTTCTTGAGGTCCCCAAAATATTCTGAGCTTCTTGCATCTGCCAATTACTCACCTGGTAAGGCTTCTGGGAACCCTGTGAGCAAGGTATCAGGCTGAGATTTCTAAGGGGCTTTATTGGCATCACAAAGTCAATCTTAGTTCTTTAAAGCTGTCTGGTCATATCTGAGCCTATACATGTCTTTCTCAGATATGACATTCCAGTCAAAGCCTTGGTGAAATAACCTGTGTTTCCAATTGTCATAAGGAGAAGAGATTCTTACTGAACTTACACAAATAAATATATTGCCATAAAAATATGAGTACTCTGGGAGTTTTTGAATTCTGGAGGGTTCAAGTAGGAAGAAAAGATAAATGTTCCAATTTGTTCACAAAGGTATGTTTTATCAAATTGCCGTTAAGTCAATTAGCTTAAGAGGAAAAGTTTTATTAAATCTGGGAGAAATAAGACATTTTTAAAAAGTCAGCAATGTTGGGGGCGCCTGGGTGGCTCAGTTGGTTAAGCGACTGCCTTCGGCTCAGGTCATGATCCTGGAGTCCCAGGATCGAGTCCCGCATCAGGCTCCCTGCTCAGCAGGGAGTCTGCTTCTCCCTCTGACCCTCCCCCATCTCATGTGCTCTCTCTCTCTCTCTCTCTCAAATAAATGAATAAAATCTTTAAAAAAAATAAAATAAAAAATAAAAAAAATAAAAAGTCAGCAATGTTTCCGATAAGAAGTCGTAAAAAGTACAATTATCTTCCTCAGTTCATTCAATCCCGTGTTACTAATTCTTGTTCTGCTTGAATCCAATTTTTTTACTAGTTCCAGAAATTTTTATCTAGTTCAGTTTTATGATCTTAAGGTTATCAGAAACCTGTACTCAGAGTTCTTTCCTTGAGGCTCATTGAAGGTGAAGCACATTTGCAGAAAACTTTTAGAGAGGCTTCTGAGTAAAAGTATAACTGTAAATGATAAAAAACTTAAAAATGGCCATGGTTACAGATCTAATTAGAGTTCATTGTAATGCAATTGACAAGGAAATTTTGTGATTTTGTTACACGCAACACTTCAAGTTAATAACATACCAGGACATCAGATTGCTAGGAGTTTCATATA
The DNA here is from genome assembly GCF_003265705.2 of Callorhinus ursinus. NCBI lineage: Eukaryota > Metazoa > Chordata > Mammalia > Carnivora > Otariidae > Callorhinus > Callorhinus ursinus. The sequence continues at coordinate 12,848,536 of NW_027397078.1, read as the reverse complement.
ACCTTAGAACACTTATTTTCATAACATATCTACACAAATATAGCCTGAAGAGTTTAATATCACTTATTGGACAGTGTTTCCTGTATAATTTAATATACCCCATAAGTCTGATTAGTTTACTTTCTCACAAACATTTCTTGAAATGTTCCAAGGGCCCACTGGAAAATTTCAGGTAGATTACGGTCAAGAGACTTCATGTTAGAATTTGATTTGGGGAAGTATGTGAAAAAATATCAAAAAGTTTGAACATTTGATTGAATAAGATCAGAGATTGTTATGGAACTGTATTTAATTACCCACTTAACCACAGTGACAAAAAGATATCACAGGCAAGTACAAGAGCTTTGGTTAAATTTGGTAGAGTACTCTTTGGTTACTGATCCATTTTCTCCCAGAGGTAGACTTTATTTTCTTTTGTCTGTCTTTTATGTTGTTTGTCATCAGTTGCGAAAGGAAGCCAAAGATGCAGAACTGGTGGGTGCGAGTCAAGCATTTGAAAGCTGTTTGAGTGCTCAGCCCCTCAAGAAGATGCCTGTGATAGGGTATGTTGGTCATCAAATGGGTTAGAATGACACTAGGTTACCCACTAGAACACTCTGTGCAACAAGGTACACTGTAAAACAACACAGTCTCCAACCCCATGGCACATACCTCTTTAGTATTAGTTTGGCTCCAAGAGAACCAAGGCTTACTCAGGGCTGTTAATGTGCATATGATTTCCTTTCACCTTTCTCTGTATCCTAAGAGCTTGGCTTTGTGACCAACGAGAACATTCTCTTTTGTCTTCACCACCCAGATAGTGCACTTATTGGGGTGCACGTTGCTGGCCAGTCCAACAGACTGGGGACCTGACTCTGACTCTGTCTTTCCCCTGCTCCCCCCATGCCAGCTGTGCCAGCTCTCTGGGGTGTTTATCCTAAGGTTGCAGCCGATGGGAACCTTTGTCATCTCAACCTTCATTGCTTGATTAGTACTGGAAAGTCTCATTCTAATATTGCCTACCCAGTGTCACAGATTAGCACGGCTATGCCTGGAAGTGTCTCACATTCTGTGGGAGACTGGAAACACTGTTTTCACTACACCATCCTTGCCGCATGTACAACAAAGGCTTTTGCTTTCTTAGACTAATTTTGGGAGTAAACTTTTGGATCGGGGGGCTGCATCATCTATGCCCCCTGCCCCTTTGGATGCCTCTTGTGTCTTCGGTTAAGCCATTAAGGTTTAGATCCTACTTGTCAATGGCCACAGGATGGATCCTTTAAATTGCCTATATGTAAAAGAAAACTATTCTTTATAGAGAGCTCTTAATTATCTTATTAGTGTAATGGCTAGCCTTAGGGACTCCCTTGACAAGATAAAATCACAGAAATTAGACTTAAGACTTAAAAATAAATACCCAGATCCAATGTAAATTCCCCTTAAAATCTGCCTCATCTGACTGGTTTTTTTTTTAAGGCACTTTTAAAAAAAATTGTTTATTTTAGAGAGAGAGAGAGAGAGAGCAGCAGGGGGGCAGGGGCAGAGGGAGAGAGAATCCTGAAGCAGACTCCCCAGTGAGCAGGGAGCCTGACTCTGGGGCTGACATGGGGTTGAACCCTAGGACCCTGAGATGATGACCTGGACCGAAGGCAGACGCTTAACCAACTGAGCCGCCCAGGTGCCCCTCATCTAACGGCTATAGCTTACCTTTCACTACAAGATTTACAGGGAGCGTTCTAGACCTGTTCTCTAGGTGCATACTCTACTGATTGCTCATGTAAATGCTGATAGCCAAGAAATCAAAAGCACTTGAGACTGGCAATAAGGCTTGCTTTGCTCACATTTTGCAGGGATCTATAATCAGGCTCTGCCAGCTTCAGGCATTCTTATGCAATGCCCTTTGCAGCTGTATCCTTGACACCTCCTCCCCAGTGCGTAAGAATTCGAGTCTCCTGGTTATTAGCAAAATCTTTTAAATTACAAAGCCCTTTTACCTTCGCTCTGAAAACATCCTAACAAACTGAGGGAGAAATTTGAAAGGTTAATGACTATTCATTACCCCCCTTCACAGAGAAAACAGGATCAAAATTTCTTCTAGGTCCTTGACAGAAGATCTGCAAAAGGCCAATATTAAGGGAGTAATAGAAGCCAAGGTTGAATTGTGTATCCAGAAAGAAGGCTTTTGTTAAAATGCTTTATACAGACTGCACAAAGTTAAAAATCTTTTGATTCCCATTTTAGTTAAAAATATCCCTAATATAAAGAAGCAGATTTAGTTAAAAAGGCAGGCCAGTCCCTTGATATTCGGGCTATAATCTAGTTCTTTGGGGAATCAGAAATAACTCTTTGTTTTACAAATCTCTACGAAACCAGAAATACAACTCTAGAAACTAGTGGAGGCCACCTATCTTTACCAATCCCCAACCATGCCTATTCCTCTTAAATAATGTTTGTGGATATTATGAAAAATCAAAATATTGGAACAAAATTGTCCACACTTAAGTGGGAATATGGTAAATTTCAAATTGCAATTACCCTGAATCTCTAAGGGGAAAAAAATGCACTTTGTTCCTTAAAAGTATAAATCTAATGTCTTTGAAATATAAACACAGTCCACCATTGTCTAAGACTGAAAAAAAAAAAAAAAGAGGGGAGAAGAGGCCTTTTAGAAATATCCACTGCTGGAAGGGCTCTTATGCCCAGACACTAACATCTATAAAAGGCATGCACCAAATCTCCACCTTGGAGAAAACGGATATTTGCGCATTTGCAATGTAAAATTTCTTACCCCCATCTTCTCTGGGACTTAAGAGCCATTCTTTGAAATACAAAGAATTAGGGAGAACTTAAAGATTTTCAGAATAAAAAAAAGAGAGAGAGAGAGGTATTGGAAATTGGGCCTTTAATGTCCTTCCTAAAAATATTAGTAAGAACAAAAGCTATAAAGATTGTTTGCATCTTGTCTGTGTATGTATCCATATATATTATAAATGTGAGATATTTTCTCTACCTCTGGATGGTATTGCTTAAATTCATTTGTAAAAGAGTCCTACTTAGTTTGTTTGAAGGCAAGCGCTTGTAAGGGTATTTTGAAACTCAGAAAGATAGAAACTAACCCAAATGTTTTTTCAAGTTCACGTGATCTGGGAAAATATTTGGTACTGAAGATAAGTTAAGGTTGTTAGTTTAATTAAAATAAAAAATGTCCCTAAAGTTATGCATGAAAAGCAAGACCTTCGGGGCACCTGGGTGGCTCAGTCATTGGGCGTCTGCCTTTGGCTGGGGTCATGATCCCGGTGTCCTGGGATCGAGCCCCGCATCGGGCTCCCTGCTCCATGGGAAGCCTGCTTCTCCCTCTCCCACTCCCCCTGCTTGTGTTCCCTCTCTCACTGTCTCTCTCTGACAAATAAATAAATAAAATCTTTAAAAAAAAAAAAAGCAAGACCTTCATTCTACTTGTGTCTAATGAGTAGTCACATAAGTTCATGGCATCTCTGTTGCAAATCTGTCAAAAAAAATAGATTAATGCTTGACTTTGTCTAATGCTTTATGAAGCTTTGTGGGTCATCTAAATATAATTAAGAACAAGTAAATAGATGTAAATAAGATAAAAAATGTTTGTAGGCAAAATTTTAAACAGCTTCCAAAAATCTTTGGTAACCTGAAATTTTAAAGTTTTGCCAAGTTAACTCATGAATTAACTTAAATTTATTGAATATCTAGATCATTTCCAAAGAAGATAATACAAAGAAACATTAAATGCTAAACATAGGTTTATCTACTTTTGTCTCATTACAAAGAAACTAAAGCTAAATATGGCTCTATTAGTAAACTTGACTTGTGCTTTATTTAAAAAATTCTATGAAAAAACACATTTCTTGAAATTACAATATGTATTCATAAATTTGATAAGCTAAAGAATACTGGTATGAGGAAAGAGTTCACAACTGCTTACTATTTAATTTTCAGTAGAAACCAAGTTTTCTAAGAGTTAAGAACTTTAATAATTAAACTACTAGAAATATTAAGGGAAACAACGCTGTATGCAAGAAAAGTAGGATGTACTTTTTGGGGAAAAAAGTATGAAGAATGAGAATACCTTTTTGTTGAGAGAAAAGAAACTGATTTTGTCCTAAAGTGAGGCTGGTTATTTAAAGAGAGAAATCTTAGGACAAAATCTGAATGTAAAAAGCAAAGTTTCAGAAGGTTTATGGAGAGGGAATCTTTAGAAGGGAGTTTTTTGTGTGGTCAGTACTGGCTAGGATTAGAATACATTTAAGTAAGTAAATGAGTTTTAATATCAAAAACAGACTGGGTCAAAATTAAATCTTTTTCTTTTTGTTAAAAAGACAAAGATATCTTAAATGATCGATCTGCTTTTAATAAGAAATTGTAAATGTTTTTCTTTATCTTTAAAGTTATCATCTTAGAAAACAATGAATCCATATTTTGCCAAAGTAGTTTTCTATGTTTATTATGTCTTTGTTTTACTGTAGAAAAACAGCTAGTCTTAATATTTACAAAAGCTAAATTTTGGGACGCCTGTGTGGCACAGTCAATTAAGCATCCTACCCGTGGTTTTGGCTCAGGTTTGATTTCAAGGTCCTGAGACTGAGCCTGGTGTTGGGCTCCGCACTCAGCATGGAGTCCGCTTGTTCATCTCTTCCTCTTCCTCTGTCCCTCCGTCTCCCTTTCCTGCCCCTCCGCCCCACTTGTTCTCTCTCTCTCAAATAAATTTAAAAAATCTTAATATATAAATAAATAAATAAAAACTTGAACAAACAAAACAAGTAAAATAAAATAAAATCATATTTTTTAAAGATTGTATTTATTTATTTGACAGAGAGAGAGAGAGAGAGAGAGAGAGAGAGAGAGCCCATAAGCAAGCAGAGTAGCAGGCAAAGGGAAAGGGAGAAGCAGGCTCCCCGCTGAGCAAGGAACTGGATGTGGGACTTGATCCCAGAACCCTGGGATCATGACCTGAGCCGAAGGCAGTGGCTTAACCAACTGAGCCACCCAGGTGCCCCAATAAAATCATATCATAAAAAAGATTATATCTAGCCCCACATCAGGCTCACACTTGGACTGAAGCCTGCTTAAGATTTTCTCTCTCTCTCTCTCCCCCTCTCCCCCTCTGCCCCTCCCCCACAGCACATACATGCATGCACTCTCTCTCTTAAAAAAAAAGATATTTTTGTAGATATGTTGTTAAAATAAGTGTTCTAGAAATTGTATGACATTCCTAGAAATGTTTGTCCTGATATAATATTGAAGTGTTGTATGTCATATAAATAACCAAATATCCTTGCCAATTGCATCATAATGAACTCTAATCAGCTCTTTTTTTTAAAGGATTTTATTTATTTATTTATTTGAGAGAGAGAGAGAGAGCGCATGAGCTGGAGGAGTAGCAGAGGGAGCGGGAGAGAGAGAAGCTCAAGCAGACTCCACGCTAAGTGCAGAGCCTGACATGGGGCTTGATCTCACAACCCCGAGATCATGACCTGAGCTGAAATCAAGTCAGATGATTAACTGACTGAGTTACCCAGGTGCCCCAGCTATGGCCATTTTTAAGTCTTGTCATGTAGAGTTACTGTTTTACTCTGATGCTATTGCAAACGTTTCATCTTCAGTGAAACTCAGGGAGACTCAGAACTTTTGAGTACAGTTTTCTGATAAACCTTGAGATTATAAAACTGAACTAGGTAAGAATTTCTAATCTAGTGGAAAAACTGTATTCAAGCAAAAGAACAATTAATAATTTGGGACTAAATAAACTGAGGAAAATAATTATAATTTTTATGGCTTTTTATTTAAAACATTGCTGATTTTTTAAATGTTTTGTTTTTCCAGATTTAAGGAAACTTCTTCTCCTAAGCTAATTTGTTACTGATTGATCTATCATGGCTGCTAACTCAGGAAAGGGATGAGTGAGCGCTCTTGCACTACCATGGCCAACTGCTCTGTCCCAGGGAATCCTGAGGGGCATGGATAAATCGAGAGTACAACTCCTGACTGGGTTTGCCAATACTGTTGAATACTGTTGCCAAACACCCTTGATAGAACCCATTGTAAAAGAAGTCAATAACTCAAGAAATGAGGGTTTGGAAAAGAGAAAGGGGAAATTTATTTAGGTGCCATTAGTCAGAGGAGATAGAAGCTTCAGGCTTTAACAACCAACCTCTTCTCTTGCAAGATGGACAGAGTTTTATAGGGAGAGGTTCAGTGGGGAATGTGCAAGAGAATAGGCAGGGAGTGTGTGATCATGGGTACGTTTGGTGTACATTGAGTGGTGATCATGGGCAGGGAAGGAGATATGTGAGGTGTGGTCTTCTAGGCATTCGTTGGGCTTTTCTGATTTTCTTGATGCTTGTTTCTACCTTCGATGAGGTATCAATAGGAGTACAGCGAGATAAATTAACAACAACGCATAACTCCCTCTTGTTCAGCTAGGATATAGTCTGGGACCATATGTTTTTCCAGGACAACTTTAGTAAGGGAATCTAATGATTTTTATAAGTTAGGCAAGGATTCAGCAATTTTGTTAGCCAAGATAGTTAGAGTTTGGGACATATTGCAAGGCACATGTTGATGGGCAGCAACCCCCCACCACGGCAACAACATATAACCAAAGAAATATTCATCCCGATCAGTGAGGTCACAAATTAGTCTGGTAAATAATTTTAGGAAGCTAGCCCAATTTTTAGATTCATTAGCAGGGTGAAGGGAAAGGAGAATGACCAAGGTGGCCAGAAAACACTGTTTTGGGTTGGAAGACTTTGTAACACAGTCCGTGGCCCAGGGGACTCCATCTAATCTGCAAATAAAGACAAACCCAGCCAGAGCACAAAGATGAAAGGTGGAGTCCCTTTCTGGTCTTAGCAAGAATCGGCCCACCAAAGGGACAGCTCATTCCATATGGTCTCTGCCCACCTGAATCTGGCTGTGAATGTTGTCCATAGCTGGAAAAGAAACCGACTGTTGTTTACACAAAGAGAGCTGGTCCTTTTGGGGAAGGTGGCTCCATGTGCTATCTAACTGGGGAGTGTATACCTTTTTTCTGTCCATTGAAAATTACTTCCTTTAATACAGTTATTAAGAGAGACTTTGAGACATGAGGGTGCCTTATGATCGTCTTGGGAAAATCTAGTGATTCTAACCCTATACATTATTGTATGGGCTTTAATGATTAGAAACCAGTCACCTTCAGAAACTCCTGAGGTGGTGTAAATTCGGTAGACAAAGGAGTCTCCATGGTCCTACACCCATGGGGCTTTTGGACAATGTATCCATCACTTGACAACACCTGTAGCTGTGGCTAAAGTCTGAGTTACCCAAACTAGTATATTGTCTTTCCAACCTAGGGAGAAAGAAGACATGATTAATATAGAACACAGAATGAACATCGATGGGTTATGGGTTCTTTTTTCTAAAGACATATTTTAAGTCCTGAGTAGGGTGGCTTTCCCAGTGGGGGGATTCAGTGGTCTCTCCTTCTCTCTCCTCCTTTTCTGCATATGGGCACTTTTTAACTCTTGTGTGATGTATCCATGGTTTCACTTTGTCTAATTATAAGAAGGAAAGGGTGGTTAGTAGGACGGCATAATGTCCAGCCCATTTTTCAGGTTATTGTTGGTCAGATCCATGCTCTTTCCAAGTCTTTAACAAGACCTTGTCCCCATGCTGAAATAGGTGCAATGTTTTTTCCAGTGAGGGGGCCATCTTAGAGGAAGCAAACTTAAGAATAATGGTTAATATTTGGTTCAATGTTGTACATATCGTTTAATTTTTGTTTCTCCCCCCTATCTGGGGGGTAGGGGGCAGAACACAAGAGGCCAGGAATGGATTACCATATACAATTTCCCAGGGGCTCAATGTGAGCCCACATCTAGGTGCCACCCTTAAGTGAAGAAGAGTAAGCAGCAGCACCCTATCCCATGTTAAATGAGTTTCTTTCTTTCTTTTTTTAAGATTTCTTTTATTATTATTATTATTATTTTTATTTTTTAGAGAGGGAGAGTGAGAGACAGAGAGAGCATGAACCATGGGAGGGGCAAAGGGAGAGAGAGAGAGAATCTCCAGCAGACTCCCTGCTCGCTAAGCGGGGAGCCTGATGCAAGGCCCAATCTCACAACCTCAAAGTCATGACCTGAGCCGAAATCAAGAGTCAGTCACTTAACTGACTGAGCCACCCAGCAGCCCCTAAGTGAGTCTCTTGATACAACTTTGCAATGGTCTTTTTCAAAGTATGGTTCAGTTTCTGTTCTTCCCGTTAACTGTGGTCTCCATGAAGCATGGAGTCTCCATTTTTTCTGTAGCGTTTTACTCATTGAGTGACTTCAGGAATGTATAAGGGACCATTGTCACTCTGAATAGATGTTGGTAGGCCATGCCTAGATATCAAATCCTTTAGAACTGGGGCTACTTCAGGTGCTCTTTGCACTTGTGTGGGTAAAGCCTCAACCCATCCAGGGAAGGTATCCACAAACACAAGTAAGTACTTAAAACTTCTTGGCGCCCAGGCATTTGGATAAAAATCCACTTGCTAGTCTTCAAAAGGGTAGGCCTTTTGAATAGGCCTACCTGAATAGAGTCTTAGGATTGTTCCAGACATACAAGGGGTAACTGAAAGTTATTTACTGTTCCATCTTTTGGAGACATGGTCCACATAAACGAGGGCATACTATATCCAGTAGGGCATCTTGTATATAGGGGGTGCTCTCATGCAGATGTTTAAGGACCCAGTAAAAGAGCACTTCTGGTAAGATGATCAGACCATGTATATTAAGTCTCCAAGTAGAGGTGTCATTCATTTAGTAAAACCCTAATTGCGGGCATGCTTTTCATGGGCCTCAGTGTAACAGGGTTTAAATCCACTTAGGTCAAAACTAGGGATCAGTGCTCCAAGGAATGGTCAAGTTTTGATTGCTGCTGTCCTGGCTGCTTTATCTGCAGCTTGGTTTCCTTTTGCTTCATAAGAATGGGTCTGCTGATGGCCTGGGCAATGCATAATAGCCACCTCAGATGGTAATTCCAAAGCTTCTAACAAAGCCAAGATTTCCAGAGAATACTTAATGTCCTTGTTCCCTGAAGTGAAGAGCCCCCTTTCTTTCCAGTTAGTGCCAGGGGCAAGAATTATCCTAAAGCCATATTTAGAAACTATATAAATGTTCACATTTTTTTTCCTGAAGATAGTTACAAAGCCTGGGTCAGTGTAATCAGCTTGGCCTTTTGGACAGAAGGCCCTGGGGAGAGGGCCTTAGCTTCTATTACCTGTTCCATGGTGGCTATGGCATATCTGGCTTTTCATGGGCCATTTTCCATGAGGCTTGTACCGTCAGTGAACAGGTCCCAATCCATATCCTGTTGAGGCTGATCTGTTAAATCCATCCTGCCTGAGAAAACAGCCTTGAGAATTTCCAAACAGTCATGTTCTGCCTTTGAGTCCTCGACTATTGGAAGCAAAATGGTGGGGTTTAATATTCCTGACAATCTTAGGGTTACATTGGGATTATCCAATAGATAATAACCTGATATGTGCCTAGGTGCCCTGCAGTAATCCAGTACTGCCCTTTTGCTCCAATAATGTTAAAACTTGATAAAGAACGAATACAGATATGGGCTGTCCCAAAGTAAACTTTTCAGCTTGAGTATGTCACAGGTAGCTGCCACCGCTCAAAGACATGGGGGCCAACTTTCTATTTTTTTTTTAAGATTTTATCTATTTATTTATTTGAGAGAGAGAGAGAGAGAGAGAAAGCAGGGGAAGGGACAGAGAGAGAGAGAGAATCCCAAGCAGACTCAATGCTGAGCGTGGAGCCTGATGTGGGGCTTGATCTCACAACCCCGAGATCATGACCCAAGCTGAAATCAAGAGTCAGACACTCAACTGACTGAGCCACCAATGGGGGTCAGGGTGCTAACCTTTTGTAGTTGCATACAATTGCTTAGAAAAATAGGCAATGAGTTTGGAGTATTCCCCAACATCTGAAGCACCACAGCTAGTCCTAGATTCGTCAGGCCCAGGGCAGGTGCTGTCATGTTTTTCTTTTAATGAGTTAAAAGCTTGTTGGCACCCAGATATCTAAATCATAGAGTCTGCATCTGTTTCTTTAAGAGATTTATTAAGGGGCCTAAATATTAAGCCAAAATTAGGTATCCAAATATGACAAAAACCTGCCATTCCTAAAAATCCACAGAATTACCTCCAATTTGGGGGCATTTTGAAGTTCACAATGGCTTGTTTCTGATCCATCATTAAGCTCTGAATCCCTTGACTTATCTGGAAGCCTAAGTGGGACACCCGTTGTTTACATATCTGAGCCTTTTGAAGAGATACTTTACACCCAGTTTGCCAGGTGGTTTAACATCAAGATTGTATTTGGGAGACTGTTCAAAACCAGGGCTGGTGATCATCGAATCATCCATGTACTGGAGGAGTATCCCTTGATCTACTTGTAGTGTTCTTAAACCTTTGGCCAGTACCTTGCCAAATAAACTGGGCAAATTCTTAAATGCTTGAGGTAATATGGCCCAACTGCATTGGGAAATTGTTTTAGTTTTTGGATCCTGTCATTCCAAGGCAAAAAATAGCTGAGATTCAGAATCCAATGGAACCCCTAAAAAAGGCATCTTTTAAGTCTATAACAGAAAATCAGCCATAATTTTCCAGTATGATGGTCATACAGATTTGGTACAGTAGGGTGAATATTCTGCACAGAGTCATTAAACTGCACAAACTGATGCTTGGCAGTATGAGGCTTTTAAACCAGAAGTCTGGGTGTATTGTATGGGGACCAATAGGGTCTGATATGTCCATGTTTTAAAAACTTAGTTAAGGGATGCCTGGGTGGCTCAGTCTTTAAGCATCTGCCTTCGGCTCAGGTCATGATCCCAGGATCCTGGGATCGAGCCCCGCATCAGGCTCCCTGATCCACGGGGAGCCTGCTTCTCCCTCTCCAGCTCCCTCTGCTTGTGTTCCCTCTCTCACTGTGTCTCTCTCTGTCAAATAAATTTAAAAAAAAAATCTTAAAAAAATAAATAAATAAAATAAAAATTTAGTTAAAACAGCCAGATACTCTTCAGTGCTTCCATTTTTAAAGAGTATTATCTCTTATGGACTGTTTTTGCATGTTGTTTTAATTGTACATGGATGGCGGTAGCATTCTTTGCTTTTCCTGGGATTCCATCAGCCCACATGGCGTTACCTACGCTTTCATAGATTTTAGGTGGAAACGACTCTTCTTCATTTCTGTCCTGTTGGGTGAGGAGCCCCTGGAAATGAAGAGCTTGCTCAGGAGGCACCTGTAATTGGAATTGCTTTTGTTTAGAAAAGAATGTTACCTGGGCATTTAATTTGCATAGCAGGCCTCTCCCTAGCAGTGGGATGGGGCAATCAGGTATATACAAGAAACTATGTTTTAATGTCTCCCCCTGCCCTTTGACATTCTAAGGATTACAACAATAGACGACATTGGGATGTCTGGTTGTGAGTACAACAGCTACAAAACTGCCACTTTCCTTTGTCAGCTTTCAATTTAAAACTGAATCAGTGGTGCCTGTATTGACTAGGAAGTCAACCAGTTGGTTCCCCACTGTCAATTGTACCCAGGGTTCCTGTGGGGAAATGGAAATCAGAGCCGTTGTAGCCAGTGGAGCCCTGGGCGACCTCAGTCCTTATCCTTGTCAGGGACCCAAGAGGTCATCTGCTTCTGAGGTCACCTTTTGTCCTTTTTCACCTCTTTTAGTTTAGGGCACTCTCTTTTCCAGTGCCCGTGTTCCCTGCAGTAGGCGTACGGATCAACAGAGGGGTATTTTCTTCCGTTCCTCTGGGTTTGGCCCTTCTGGGGTGGTAGGGCTATGAGAAACAGAGTAACCTGTTTCATATGCTTTTTTATCCCTGTTTCATGTGCTTTTTATCCCTATAATTGAATACCTTTTTTTTTTTCTTTTAACTAGGTTCTGTGTCAAGCATGGAGCCCAATACCAGGTTTGAAGTCACCATCCTGAGATCAAGACCTGAGCTAAGATCAAGAGTCGGATGCTTAACCGACCGAGCCACCCAGGTGCCCCTAATTGAATACCTTAAAAGCAATGTCCACCAACTGAGAAGAGTTTATACCTACTGCTCCCTTGACCTTCTGCACCTTCTGTCCTTTATCAGGGGCACTTTGTCCAAGAAAGGTCATATTGAACATTCTCAGATTTTTGGGAGCCTCAGGATCCTCATCAGTATATTTTCAATAGGCTTGATAAATCCTCTGCAGACACTCAGAGGGATCTTCATTTAATTTTTGTTGAATTTCCTGGACTTTATTAGGACTTTTTTGCTTTGGGATCCCTTGACTCAATCCCACTAACGTACACTTTTGATAATGGTTCAAATGAACCAGTCCTTCAGCAACATTTGGTCCCAACCAGGTTTGACCACCAGGATTGCCCCTGCCAGTAATGGAGTATTACCTGGATTTTTATTATACAAATGCCGACCTCCTCATGTGCTTTATCAATCACTAGGCATTGCTCCTTGGCTATAAGGAAAAAACAGTCCACACATCTGCCCAAGTAGGCTTATGAGTGGCAAAAATAATAGTGAACAATTCAGACATTTTCTGAGGATCCCCTCTGTAAGGAGGGTTTGAATTTTTCCAATGTAAAAGGTCTGAGTTAGAGAAAGGACTGTATGTCCAATAATATCTACAGGATATTGCTGCAAAGGAAGTTGCCCTGTTCCAAATCAGGGTGTCTCCTGCCCAAACTGGGTGCTCTGGTGGGTCTTAAAAAGGGAGACTATTCACTATTCCTGCCTCTAGGATATAATGAGGTGGGGGAGAGATAGGCAGATGGGGCTCTGTGATTATCTGCGGTTGGGGCCAGTAGAATTCATGGGACAGGGGGGTTCAAAGATTATAACAAGCTGAGTTCCTCATTTTATTTTTCCTCAGTAGGCCTACTGTCCTCACACTTTAACCTCTGGCTTTCTTTGCATCATGAGCATAGAGCCTTTCTGCACTGAATCTGTATTATATAACACCATAAAAGTCTGAATATATGGAATTTTATCCCATTTACCAGATCTTGGACAGAATAATTCTGATTGGAGAGTAGTATGGCAATTTACAGACCCATTCAAAGGCCAGTTTTCTACTGATTCTAGTATATCCATGGGCCATGCGGTGTTGCAGTAAAAAATCATCTTCTTAGTCATAGGCTTATAGCTATATGTAGACCATGCTGCCCAAATGTGCCCCAAGGGACTGTTGGAGGGGATGGAAGTAGCATTTCCCATCCCGGAAAGAGAAGAAAGAAATGAGTAGGAAATGAAAGAAACCAAACCAAACAGAGTACTTCTCCAGATTTTGGAAAAAAGAAGCCAAATTCCTTAGTCTTACACCATTATTTCACCTTGTTTGGTACCAAGTGTTAGACGGTTTAGCCCAAAAGTGGATATCAGAGGATTCTGGCAAGCACACCAATACTATTTCCCCAGAAGAATGAAGCTGGATGCTTCCCAAATCTGTTTCTTTTTTCAAAGCACATGTGAATTGGCAGCTGCATCAGCAAGGGGAGGCTAGGGAGCTACCCCTTGGCCACCCCTGTGAGGCAGTCCAACTCCTGGGAGGGGTTGAGGCATGTACCTGATCAGGAGTCTGTGGACATGGTTACTGCACAAAGCACCATATCCTTCCTGGCTGGCTTGCCAAAAATATTACCAATCAATCTATTGTAGTCACTAACTCAGGATATGAATGGGTGAGCCCTGGCACACTTCCATGGCCAACTGCTCCATCCTGGGGAATCCTGAGGGGGCTGGACAAATCAGAGGCCTAGCTCCTGGCTGGGTTTGCCAACTATGTTGCCGAACAAAGCTCGGATAAAACTCATTAGAAAAGAAGTCAATAACTCAAGAGATGAAGGTTTGGAAAAGAGAAAGGGAGAAATTTATTTTGGGTGCCAGCCACCAGAAGACATAGCAGGCTCAAGACTTAACAACCAAACCCTCCACCAGCAAGACGGACACCTAGAGTTTTATAAGGAGAGGTAGCTGGTGGGGTGTGTGCAAGAGAGCACATGATCAGGTGTGGGGTCGTATGTCTTCAGTGGTGATGGTGGGCAGGGAAGAGAACATGTGGGGTGTGGTCTTCTAGGCATTCTGTTGCTCTCAGGGCTTCTCTGATAGCAGTTAGAATATTCTGGTCATTGCAAAACATCTTCAATGCCTCAAGAAAGTGCAATAAGGAATAAGAACAATAGATTTTAGTCAGAGCATGAATTAAGTAGTCTGGCCCATGTCTGGTTTTAACTGTTGGGGTCTATAGTTGAGCAAGAGGGCTCACTGACCAACTGACCTATAGCAATTTGATAAATTATACTGTAAGCAGAACTGAAACTTTTATTTTTCTTCCTACCTGAACCTTCCAGAATTCAAAAACTCACAGGGAGTATTCTTATATTTTTTATGGCAATATATGTATTTGCGTAAATTCAATAAGAGTTCTTGTAACAGGATACAATTGGAAACATTGATCATATTACCAAGGCTTTGACTGGAATGTCATATCCGGGAAAATCATGCATAGACTCAGATATGACCAGACAGCTTTAAGGAACTAAGGTTGACTCTATGGAGCTAATAAAGCCTCTTGGAAATCTCAGCCTGATACCTTGCTTAGAGTTCCCAGCAGCCTTACCAGGTGAGTAAAGAAGGTGACTTCTTGGCAAATGCAAAAACTCAGAATATTTTGGGGACCTCAAGAAGAGAGGAATTCATCCAAATCTATTGGTATTGCAGGCAAAGTCTTAATGCAAGTATTTGGCTTGGCCTCTGACCTCAAGAGGCTGTTAAAATTTCAATCTAGAGATTCCTTATGAAAAATTCCAGCAAAGCAGGTTTTATTTATTTTTAAAGATTTTATTTATTTGAGAGAGAGAGAGCACAAGTGGGGCAGGGAGGGGCAGAAGGCGAGAGAGAAGAAGGCTCCCCGCTGAGCAGGGAGCCCAAAGCAGGGCTCGATCCCAGGACCCTGAGATCATGACCTAAACCAAAGTCAGACACTTAACAGACTGAGCCACCCAGGCGCCCCAAAAAGCAGGTTTTAAAGAGCCCGTATGGTGAGCCACTATTCTTGCTGCACTTACCTAAACGATCAGGCCAAGTTTTTTTTTTTTTTTTAAACTAGACATATTTTACAAGCAAATTAATAATTTGGCTGTCTTTGGTACGAAGGAGGGTGAATATACAGAGAGAAAAATGTTTTAATAACACACCTGTGTAAATACTAGATTCGACTACTGTTTATTATAAACTGGACTAGATCCTGAGTTCTTCTGGTTTCCTCCAATGTCTGGCTACAACTCTCCAAACTGTTTTTAATTTTTCTCTCACCTTTCTGAGTTGGATACATTTGAGAACTAAAACCGCCCTTTTCTTTGAAAACTAAATATGAGCCATTTGATGTCAACTTCAGAGAGATCACAGTAGTTCATGTATAAGACATTTGTCATGCCTGTCACTCTGTGGGCCAAAGTTCACCAGCCACCTTCAAACCACAAACCAGGAAGATCTGTCAGATTGCTATTGCCTGCTCTCAATCTACCTGAATATGCTTCAAGTTTGGCAGCTAGATGTCTCCACTGGCTATCCTCGGAACTCAGAAATTGATTTATATTTTTATTCAGTCATCATCCATTGTTTTTCTTTTGTTTCCATAGAAATGGCTTTTCAATACCTGATTTCTTGAACCATAGGCCTCACTTTGAGAACACGCCTGCATCACTGCCTCCTGAAATGAGTTAAACTGAACTAACAGACTGGTTCAATATGATGGAACATAAAACCAATCTACCAGCTCAACGTTTGATGTGTGAAACTTCAGAGAAGTTTCAGAGGAGGCAGCCGTAGGTATCAAAGCAGCCTCAAGATGGGCTACTTTGGCATGAACTTGATTTTGAGTTAAAAGTCATCAAAACCCAGCAAATCAGGAAAAACTCTGTAAGTCCTCCTCAACTGCTCGCCTGGACCGGGAAGAAAGGTATTAGCAGAGATTCCTCTTTATATAAGAATGTCATCCACATAAGAAAGCAACCTTTGTTTTCCAAACATCTCCTTTCACCTTCTTGCTAACAGGCTTTCTCCACTTTATATCCTCAGACTCGACCCCTCTCGGCACAAACAAGCTTCCATTTGCCTGTCTTTGCAATTTCCCTGTACGTGTAGATTCCTCTTTAGTACTGTTACAGGATTTTTTTCTTCATAGGTGCCCGCGGTTCTTGGCCACGCCGCTTTGAAGGATGAAGAGGTAGACCAGGCAGAGTGGTAGGCAGCAAAGCAAGGTTCACTGGTGACAGCAAAGTCATAGTACAAAGCTCCTGAGGAGGGAGGGGACCCGAGAGGGTTGCCACCTGAGTTTCTAAGTCTAGGGGTTTTTATGGGCTTGTTGGCGGGCTGTTTTCATCTGATGAACCCTACCTGTGACTGTCATCCAATCAGCTTTTTATCACCCATCTATCACGTGGGAAAGGGTGGAGGGCTCCTTCCAGGGTGCTGTAAAATCCTTTTAAGGGTGGTTTCCTCTTAGGGCCTCGTGTCTCTGCCAGCCTGCCTTCCAGCTATCTTCCATCAGTACCTACACTATCGAATTTGATTTTCTCGATTTGATTCTTGGCCCAGCTAAAAAGATCTTTGAAGGATAGAGGAAATTCTTCCTCCCCAACAATGCACATGCAACACACTCATACGCACAAACGTGGATTGCTGTTGGATATATTGGCAAGTGAGTGAGAACTAAATTTTGAATCTTTGAAACCCAGGGCTTTTTTTTTTTTTTGTAAATCCCAATCACATCAAGAACGTCTTGGTATCAGAATTTCTTTTTTTAATTTCATTGATATAAAAGAAATACCTGTTATTTGTGTAAACGGTGTTGTAAATCTGTTTGCAAGAGAGTTTATTGCAGGTTAGGCTGAAACACCCAAGGGATAAGGAGAAGAAGTGGGAGCAGGAGTGCTGGAGATGAGGAGGAAGAGAGAAAATAAGAAATCTCTCAAAGGCTCCTCCAAGGAGGCAGGCATTGAAGAACGTTTCTGCTCTATTCTTACAGGGTTGAGAACGGCATTTTATGCAATATTGACTTATATAATGGAATTGGATATACAACCAGTTATATTTTCTCCAACTCTTAAATAGGCCCAGAGCTTTTCCTTTCCCCCCCCCCCCCCCCTCCCCAGGCCTGCCCTGAAAGCATTACTGGCTGGAATTCCTGGCATACTTTAGTTTCAAAAAGTCAGTGTCTTTTTAAAGACTTGCTCTTTATAATGAAAAATCGGCTACTTACAAACTTATAGATAAGGAAAGCCTACAGAAAATGAATATATCAAATTATATATACACAGATATATATTTCCTTTAGAATCTGTAATTGGAAAGATTTTTTTCATTACCTGTTTTACAGGTTTTTTTCCTCCCCTTTGGTTACAGAATGGGTTTTTTAATTGTCTCATTTATTTTGCCAGTCTCAGAAATCCTTTGGAAACAGATTTTTTATTCTATTTCAAATAAGTAATACAAAAGAAGTTCTGGGATTCACTGGGGTCAAACAGGAAATAGAGTACAGATCGGAAGATAAATGAATTGATGAACAATAGCTTTCATAATCACCGCTTTGGGCCTTTTGTTCACATTGATTTCAGCCATCAACTAGTCACATTTATCAGGTCCTGATTTGATGGTGGTTGCATTTTATAACTCAATAGATATCAATATCTTATACAATTTGATATTGATAAATAATACCAATAAAATTTGATACAGAGCCTTTACTCTGAAACTAGCCCTGTCTGAAACACTGGTGTTACGTCGTTCACCAATCGAATACTGAACGCTTAAATAAATGCTAGAAAGAAATGGCATTTCTTACTTCAGCAAAAGCATAAACTTAAAGAGAAATGAGGAAGGTGGAATTGAAAAGGTAGGACAAAGGCAAAGGGCGAAAATGCAGGGCATGTTGAAACTGAGAACAACTGTTGCAAGAGTCCCCACGTCAGGCTCCCTGCTCAGTGGGGAGTCTGCTTCTCCCTCTCCCTCTGCCCCTGCTTGTGCTCTCTCTCAAATAAATAAATAAAAATCTTAAAAAAAGAAAAGATTCTAGAGGGCAGTTGCTGAATCTGCTCATCTTGCCGCTGCCCAAGACAAGCCTCAGGAGTTCCCTTGCTCATTAAACCTGCTGCCTGCTGGTCTGGAGTGGCCTGCCTCTTCCTTCCCTCTCTCCTTGCCCTCTCTGCACTGGGGGGGAGGGGCAATTTCAAATTTCAGGTAGTGAACTGATGTGGGAAGCAAAGGCAGAAGAAAAATTATTACATTTCCTCACTAGCCTACAGCCCACTGACAAGTCCTTGAAACAGGCAGAGTGACATTCCTCTAGAGACTCAACTGCCTCGATGTTAATACTTTGCAAAGGGCAAAAGGCAGTCCTAGCCCGAACCTCCCCCCCCCCACCAGGATCCTGTAAGTCTACTTTAACGTATAAAAATTCCTTTGGGAACTTCCTTTATCTCTAAACCCCCCAAGATACGTGTTGGGCAATCATCCCCCAAGCATATGGCCCACTGATATACATCTGAAGGGTCTCATGACTAAGGTTTTATTAGACCGTAATAAATGACCTTTTCCCAACAATAGCTAGCTCCCTCAAGGTCCTGGAAAACTTGTTTCCACAATTCCATAGAGACTTACGCTATCCCTAACCCCCTCCCAACCTGAGGTACATAATGGGCCACTCCTCATGACCCCGGTGCTGCTCTTTCTGCCCACGGGTCCTGTCCCCATGCTGTAATAAAACCACCTTTCTGCACCAAAGACGTCTCAAGAAATCTTTCTTGGCCATCGGCTTCAAACCCTAACATCCTCTTTCCTACATCAAAACCAATACCAGTCCTCACTGACTGTTCATCCAGGATCTCTCTCTCAGCCCCGTAAGGCCTTCCATTCCTCCTTGTATAGATCCCTCCATCTTCAAAACAGACAGAGTGCATTAAATTCTTCTTAGGCCTCTAATTCATTGTTTCACTCAGGGACCTACAATTACGCAGAAACCCAAGGTATTACTTGCCACCAGGTGTTTGTGTCCAGTGGGCATGAGGGGACAAAGCCAGAGTCACCACAGCAGTTTGGAGGTGGAAAGGGTGGACAGGAGTTTCAGATGGCTAAAACAAGGTTTAGCCAAAGTTACGACGCTCAAACTGATGAGGTGGCGTTATTGCCAACTGGTCACCTTCATGGGAATATGCTCTTTTCAGTTCCTGCCCTCTGTTGTCTGTATTGACCAGGTTCAGCTTTTCTAAAGGGACTCAAACCAACAGTGGATTAAATAAGATTTCAGTTTTTTTTTTTTAAGATTTTATTTATTTATTTGAGAGAGAGAGGCAGAGATAGCGAGAGAGAGCACCAGCAGGGAGGAGAGGGAGAGGCAGGCTCCCCGCTGAGGAGGGAGCCCGATGTGGGGCTCGACAAGGACCCCAGAACCATGACCTGAGCCAAAGGCAGGCACTTAACCGACTGAGCCACCCAGGTGCCCCAAATAAGATTAAGTTTTAATTCTCTCTCAAAAATCCCAGCAGGGCTGGTGGCTTTGCTATGCAGTTTTGTCAGGGCTCAATCTCCCTCTGTATTCTTATTCTATCTTCAAGTGATCAGATGGCCCACTACAATATTTGCAGTGAGCTGGAGAAGAAGGATAAGAGGAAGGAGGTCTCTTTCATCATTTGAAGACACCACTTTAAGGGCCCAATTCAGAAGTGCACACATCAGTTCCATTAATACTCAGAACTTACTTGCATGGCCATGTCCAGCAGCAAAAGAGGCAGTGGAAAAGGGATGCCTGGGTGGCTCAGTTGGTTAGGCAGCTGCCTTCAGCTCGGGTCATGATCCCGGGGTCCTGGGATCGGGTCCTGCATTGGGCACCCTGCTTGGTGGGGAGCCTGCTTCTCCCTCTGCCTGCCACTCCCCCTGCTTGTGCTCTCTCTCTCTCTGACAAATAAATAAATAACATCTTAAAAAACAAAAGGCAGTGGAATGTAAAAAATGTAGTCTTAATCTGTATAACCGTATGCATATTGAAAATTTCTACCACTAGAAGGGGAAAATGGATTCTGGAGCACAGTTAGCAATCTCTGAATAGGTGTCTGTGTGTAGTAAGACACACTTGTTACTAACATTTGAGAAGCTTGTATCCTTTGGCCGGATTCAGTTGGTGGCTTTCTGTCATTCACTGTATGCCATGTGAAAATAATGGATTATTTTTCTCTTAGTTCATGTTACTGCTGTTGGGGAACAAGAATTCCTGTCCCAGGGCGCCTGGGTGGCTCAGTCGTTAAGCGTCTGCCTTCGGCTCCGGTCATGATCCCAGGGTCCTGGGATCGAGCCCTACATCGGGCTCCCTGCTCCGCAGGAAGCCTGCTTCTCCCTCTCACCCTCCCTCTGCTGTGTTCCCTCTCTCGCCGTGTCTCTCTCTGTCAGGTAAATAAATAAAATCTTAAAAAAAAAAAAAAGAATTCCTCTCCCCTTCAAGGGTCCTTCTAGCTGGATTGAGAATCACATTGACATGAGACAGATTAATAGGGGAAAAGCAAATTTAATAGCACCCATATGGGGAATCCACACAGACAAGGGAATTCCCTGTACATACACTATTAAATTTTATTTTCTGCTGTTAATCTGTCTCATGTCAATTTAATTCTTAGTCCAGCAGAAGGAACCTTGAAGGGGACAAGAGTTCTTGCTCCCCAACAGTTGGCACAGGTGACAGGATACTTTAACTCACTGAACACTGCTTAGTCGGGACACTGCTGCAGCTGAGAGATCTTTGGGACTCTGACACACAACAGGCAGAAAGTACGATTTCTTACTATATCAGCCTCCTGGTATCTCTATCTGCAGAGTCTGATGTAGCAAGAGTGGTTGCTCTTGCTACCTTTTTCTCTCTTCAGAGGGTCTGAGACTGGAGGTGTCTCATGTTTTCGTGGGAGAGCAGAGGCACCATTTTCACTACACCATCCTTACCACCTTTGCAACGAAGCTTTTTCTCTTTCTCTCAGACTCCTTTTTCTCTCTTCCTAAATTTAGATTAGTGGGAGAAAATATTTGTGGAACTAGTTCCTTGGGCTAAGCAACTCTTTGGCTAAAATTTGGTAGTGTTCTCTTTGGTTATTGACTCATTTCCTACCAGAGACAGACTTTATTTTCCTTTGTCTGTGTCTTTTCTGTTGTTTGTCCTCTGTTGCTAGGGGACATCTTGGAAGCCAAAGCCACAAAATTGGTGGGTATGAGTTGAACACTTAAAAGCCATTAGAGCACTGGTCACCTCAAGAAGAAGCCTGTGATAAGATAAACTGGTCACAGAATGGGTTAGATTGACCCTAGGTCACCTACCAATTATTACTAAACTTAAACTTATATATGAGACACCAGTTATGAAGCCAAGAAAGCTTTATTGCCAGAAAGACCGCCCAGCAAGAAGGCAGGGGATCATTCCCAAAGCTGCCTTTCTCTGTTGAGCCTAGGGACAGCTTACATATGTTTGGAGAAGAAGGTGAATATATGAGAGAAGTGTGTGGCATCTCTTGAAACCTTGAGAGAGGGGGACCCTTGAAACAATCTGGAGCTATGCATTCTTCTGAAAAATGAGGTGTCTCTTGGGACTTGGTACAATCAGGTACATCTGATAATTTTAAGACTGATGTTACTGTCCAGTCCCCATTAGGTTTCTACAGTCAGTGGGTAAACAGGGAGGTGGGGAGAAAAAGGCAAAGTTAATGATTGCTCTTGGATGTGGTTAAGAGGTGCATAAAACATAAGTAGGGAATGAGACAGAACATGGAGCTAAATTAATAATTCAACTAATGCAACTATAGTTCTGCTTATGCTTTCCAAACAGGTCCAGACACCAAGTGTCCAGCCTCACCAACCTCAAGAAACCTCTGTGTAATGGGGTATACTGTAAAACAAAATAGGGTATAGTCCCCAACCTGGAAGCACATCCCTCCTAGATATTTGTGTGGCTTCAAGAGAACCAAGGCTTAGATAAAGCTGTTAGATTTTGACTTTTGCCTTGTTCTGTGTCTTAAGAGCTTGGCTATGTGACCACTGAGAATATTCTCTTTGGTCTCCACCACCCAGAGGGGGCAATTACTAGAGTGCACATTGGTGGCCAGTCAGATAGACTGGGGACCCAAGTCTCACCCTCTCTGTCTGGCGGTGCCAGCTCTCAGGGGTATTTGTCATGAGAGGTTCCAGCCCATAGGAACCTTTGTCATCTCAACCTTGGTTGCTTGTTAGTGCGCAAATGTCCCATTCCAGAAGTGCCTGCCTTGGGTCATGGATCAGCAGGTCTGAGACTGGAGGTGTCTCATGTTTTCGTGGGAGAGCAGAGGCACCATTTTCACTACACCATCCTTACCACCTTTGCAACGAAGCTTTTGCTTTCTTAGACTAATTTCAGGAGTAAACTGTTGGATCAGGGGGACTGCATCATCTATGCCCTCTCTGGACATCTCTAGTGTCTTGGGTTAAGCTGTTAAAAAGGCTTATTGGTTTAAGTCACTATTAATAGATCTTGCTTGTCAATGACCAGATGATGAACCCTTGATATTGGCCATATGTATAGTAAAGAGCTCTCAGTTGCCTTACTAGTATAATGGCTAGCCTTAGGGACTCCCTTGACAAGGTAAAAGAACAGAATATATACATAAGACACAAAGAAATGTCCCCATCCAATGTAAATTCCCCTTCTTAAAATCTGACCACATATGCCTACTTCACCTTCCTTTTCCCTACGAGACTGACAGAGATCACTCTAACCAAATCTCTAGGCTCAAAGTATACAGGTTGTTCATGTAAATGCTGAAAGCCAGAAAATGAATTTAATAGAAGCACCCAAGACTGGCCATAAGGCTCACTTTGCCTCTACTTTCCAGGACTCTGTAATCAGGCTCTGCCAGACACAAGTTTTCCTATACAATGTCCTTTGCAGGGATATCCTAGACCCCTCCCACTGCAAAAAAAAAAATTCATATCCACTGGATAGCAGCAGAACTTTTAAATTATATAGGCTTTTTACCTCTCCTTTCAAAAGGTCCCAACTGAATTTAGAGAGTAATTAGATTATTTGACTGTATTTACAATCTTCCCTTCACAAAGGGTCTAGATGACCAAAATTTTTCCTAGGCCTTCCTAAACATGATTTGCAAAATGCCAATATTCAGAGGCTAATAGAAGCCAAGGTTAAGTTTTGTACCAAGAAAAAAGGCTTTTGTTAAAATGCTTTATACAGACTTTACAAAAGCATAAAGCTTTCAGTTCCCATTTTAGTTAAAAATTCTCCCTGATATAAAGAAGCACATTTAGTTAAAAAGACGAGCCACTCCCTTGATATTCAGGCTGTAATCCAGGTCTCTGCAGAATTAGGAACAACTGCCTTTATTTCACAAATCTCTACGAAACCAGAACTACAACTCTGGAAACAAGTTAAAGCCCACCTATTTTGACCAATCACCAAACTTCACCTATTCCTGTCAAAATGTTTGTGACTATTATAAAAGATCAGGATATTGGAATCAAATGTTTTGTACTTTTACAAAAGGAGGGGAGACACAGGAAGGTGGTAGTGGAGCTGTATTTATCTCATGAACACAACTAGAAAACTCTGACAGAACAAATTCCACAACGAAAGGGAGAGAAGAGGCCACATTAAAGGAGGTAGGAAGGGGCAGCTGGGTGGCTCAGTCTGTTAAGCATCTGCCTTCAGCTCAGGTCATGGTCCTGGGGTCCTGGGATCGAGCCCCGCATTGGGCTCCCTGTTCGGTGGGGAGGCTGCTTCTCCCTCCCCCTCTACCTCTCCCCCTGCTTGTGTTCTCTCTGTCTCTGTCTCTCTCAAATGAATAAATAAAATCTTAAGAAAGAAAGAAAGAGAGAGAGAGAAAGAAGGTAGGAAGTGCCGAGATATGGTTTAAGGAAGAAACTGATCCTGGCTGCTGCAGAGGGGAGGGAGCCCTGGTCGCAGAGAAGGGTGAGAGAGAGAGGAGCACACGACATGGCACAAGAACGTTTCTCCACAGCCACTGGCTTGGAAAATAAGAGGGACTGAATTTCATGAGTTCTTGCAACCAGCAGGGTACTGCCAAATTATGGCAACAGCCCAAGTGTCCATCCACTGATGAATGGATAAAGGAGACACACACACACACACACACACACACACACACACACACACACACACA
>NW_027397078.1:12799841-12824277 GCF_003265705.2 Callorhinus ursinus | reverse complement strand
ACACACACACACACACACACACACACACACACACACACACACACACACAGAGAGAGGAATATTACTCAGCCATAAAAAAGAATGAAATCTTGCCATTCACAACAACATGGATGAAGTAGGTATAAAGTCAGTCAGAAAAAGACAAATACCATATGATTTCATTCATATGTGGAATTTAAGAAACAAAACAAATGAGCAAAGGGAAAAAAGAGAGAGAGAGGGGAACAAAGAAACAGACTTAACTCTAGAGAACAAACTGATGGTTACCAGGGGGGAGATGGGTGGAGTAATAGGTGTAATAGGTGATGGGGATTAAGGAGGACACTTTTGATGAGCACTGGGTGTTGTATGTAAGTGTTGAATCACTATGCTGTGCACCTGACACTAATACTACACTGTTTGTTAACTAACTGGAATTTAAATAAAAACTTTAAGAAAATAACGTTGCTGAAAAATAGAGACATATGTGCTTAGATAGGCATAGAAGAGTCGGGAATGATAAAACACTGGCAAAATAGCTGCTTCTATATTGGTTTGGAATTTTGTAGCATTTACCTGTATTGTTTATTAAAAATTAATAGAAAAAAAGTAAATTTTAAATAACAATTACCCTGAAACTCTAGAAAACAATATTTTTACGTTCTTTCTCTGTCCCTTGAAATAATAAATCTTGTCATGTCTTTTAAATGTAAACACAGACCATAATCTCCTGAGACTTGGTGGAGAAAAAGGGAAAGAGGCCTTTTAAAAAATACAAATGGCTGGGGGCGCCTGGGTGGCTCAGTCGTTAAGTGTCTGCCTTCGGCTCAGGTCATGATTCCGGGTCCTGGGATCAAGCCCCGCATCGGGCTCCCTGCTCCGCGGGAAGCCTGCTTCTTCCTCTCCCACTCCCCCTGCTGTGTTCCCTCTCTCGCTGTGTCTCTCTCTGTCAAATAAATAAATAAAATCTTTAAAAAAAAAAAAATACAAATGGCTGAAGGAGATCTTATGCCCAGGCTCTAGCACCTTTGATAACAGAGATATACTCCAAATATCCACATCGAAAATAAAAATTAGACACTCTCCCTGTGCCTCTGTGATATAAATTTTTTAACCCCATCTTCTCTAAGACCTAAGAACCATTGTTTGACAGGCAAACTTTAGGGAAAAGTTTTTAATAAAAATAAATAAATAAATAGAGCAAAGTGTTTAAAAATTGGGCCTATGAATCACAGACCTGTACCTCTGAAACAAATAATACATTATATGTGAAGAACAAAAAAAAAGAAGATAGTAGGAAGGGAAAAACGAAGCGGGGGATATCGGAGAGGGAGACGAACCATGAGAGACTATGGACTCTGAGAAACAAACTGAGGGTTCTAGAGGGGAGGAGGGTGGGGGATGGGTTAGCCTGGTGATGGGTATTAAAGAGGGCGTGTATTGAATGGAGCACCGGGTGTTATGCACAGACAACGAATCATGGAACACTACATCATGTATGGTGATTAACATTAACATAACATAATAAAATAAAATTAAAAAAAAATTGGGCCTATAATGTCCTCTCCACAAATATTAGTAACATCTTGTCTGTGTATTATTTGTGTGTGTATGTCCATGTATGCTGTAAATGTGAGATATTTTTCTATCTTCAGATGGTATTGCTAAAAATAATTCATAAAAGAGCTCTATTTAGAGGGTTTGAAGGCAAGCACTTATAAGGATTGGGTATTCTAAAATTCAGATCTAAACTAATCTAAATGTTTTATAAGTTCACATGATCCAGGAAAATATTCGGTATAAAAGCTTATTTAAGGTTGTTGGCTTAATTAAATATGTCTTTAGAGTTATCAGCATTAAATATAAAACTTTTATTCTGCTTGTGTTTACTGACAAGTCGTATAAGTTCATGGCATCTCTGTTGCAAAATTTGTCAGCAAAAAAAAAAAATGTAGAAAAATATTTGACTTTTAATGCCTTGTGAAGTCTTGTGGGTAGTCTAAGCATAATTGTGTTTTTTTTTAAAGATTTTATCTATTTATTTGACAGAGAGGTAGAGAGAGCACAAGTAGGCAGAGCGGCAGGCAGAGGGAGAGGGAGAAGCAGCCTCTCCGCTGAGCAGGGACCCTGATGTGCGACTTGATCCCAGGACCCCAGAATCATGACCTGAGCCAAAGGCAACCGCTTAACCAACTGAGCCACCCAGGTGCCCCAGTCTAAGCATAATTGTTAAGAACAAGTAAATTAAAAAGATGTAAGATTAAAAGATTTGTAGGTAAACTTTTATTTTTATTTTATTTTTTTAAATTTATTTATTTGTCAGAGAGAGAGAGCACAAGTAGGGGGAGCAGAGGGAGAGGAAGAAGCAGGCTCCCACTGAGCAAGGAGCCTGGTGCAGGCCTCCATCCCAGGACCTTGGGATCATGACCTGAGCCAAAGGCAGATGCTTAACTGACTGAGCCACCCAAGCACCCCTAGGTAAACTTTTAAATAGCGTCCAAAATCTTTGGTATTTCAAATTTTATTTATTTTTTAAAATATTTATTTATTTGACCGAGAGACAGAGAGAGAGAGAGAGAGAGAGAGAGATTGCAAGCAGGGGGAGTGGCAGGCAGAGGGAGAGGGAGACGCAGGCTCTCCGCTGAGCAGGGAGCCCGATGCAGGGCTCAATCCCAGGACCCTGGGATCATGACCTGAGCTGAAGGCAGACCCTTAACCAACTGAGCCACCAAGGCACCCCAAGGTATCTCAAATTTTAAAGTCTTACTAAGTTAAATGATGAACAACATAAATTCATTGATAATCTAGATCATTTCCAAATAAGATAAAATAATGAAACATTAAGTACTGAACATTGTTTATCAACATTTGCCTTTTTATAGAGAAACTAAAGATAAATTTGAATCCATTAGTAAATATGTTCTATGCTTTACTGAAAGATCGTATTATGAAAGCACATTTCTAAAAATTATGAAATGATGTGGGAAACAAGGGCAGAAGAAAAATTATTAAATTTCCTTACTACTTACAGCTCACTGACAAGTCTCTAAACTCAGCTGCCTTGGTTTTAGTACTTTGCTAAGGGCAAAAAGCAATCTTAGGATCCTGTAAGTCTACTTTAACATATAAAAATTCCTTTGGAAACTTCCTTTATCTCTACCCCCCAAGATACATGTTGGCAATCATCCTCCAAGCATATGACCCACCGATATACATCTGAAGGGTCTCCTGACCAAGTTTTTACTAAACAGTAATAAATGACGTTTTCCTAAACAATAGCTAGCCCCCTCAGGATCCTGGGAATCTTGTTTCCAAAATACCTGGAAGGCTTATGCTCTTCCTAACTTCCTCCCAACATGAAATTATATTATGGGTCACTTCTCATGACCCCCGTGCAGCTCTTTCTTTCAAGGGTCCTGTGCCGGTGCTTTAATAAAACCACCTTTTTGCACCAAATACGCCTCAAGATTTCTTTCTTGGCCATTGGCTTTGAACCCTACCTAAAGTTTCTTTCCTACATCATAAAATATATTCATAAATTTGCCAATCTACAGAATTCTGGTGCAACAGCATTCACAAGTGCATACTACTTAGTTTTTACTAGAAATTAAGGTTTCTAAGCATTAAGAATTCTAATATACATAATCAAGACTACCAGAAATAATAAGGAAAACAACTCTATATGTGAGGAAAATAAGATACATGTTTTTGGTAAGAAAAAATTTGAGGAATAAAAATATATGTTAGTTGAGGGAAATGAAGATAATTTTGTGCTAAAGGGACACTGGTTATTTAAAGAGTAAAAATTATGGACAAAATCTGAATGTAGAAAAAGAAAGTTGTAGAAGGTTATGGAGAAAGAATCTTTGAAAAGTTTTATGTGTGGTCGGTACCAGCTAAGATTAAGATAAATTTAAATAAGCAAATGAATTTTAATTTCAAAAGTACACTGGTGCAAAGTTTTTGTTTTCTCTTTGTTAAAAGTGTGAAGCTTCTTTGAAATATCGATCTGATCTTAATAGGGGCCAAGGGGAGGCAGCCTCAAGATAGGCCACTGTGGCATGAGCATTATTGTAAATTAAAAGAAATGAAAACTCAGCAGATTCAGGAAAAGCTCTTTACATCCCCCTCAACTGCCTGCTTCTATCAGGAAGAGGGCAATTAACAGAGATACCTAGTTACCTAAGAAATGTATTTGCATAATAGGGCAAACTTTGTTTTCCATGCAACTTCTTTCACCTTCTTGCTAATGATCGTTCTCCCCTTTGTATCCTCAGACCCCTACCACTCTCCTTAGCTCATATAAGTTTCATGTTGCCTGTCTTTGGAATTTCCATGTCTGTGTGGAGTCCCTGTACATATGTACACTATTAAATTTGATTTTCTCCTGCTAATCTGTCTCATGTCAATTTGATTCTTAGTCCAACTAGAGGGACCTTGAAAGGCAGAGGAAATTATTCCTCTCTAACATCTTCATAAGAAATTTAAACAAAAGTTTTTCTTTACCTTTTAAGTTATCTGCCTAAAACACAATGATTCTCTGTTTGCCAAAATAATTTACTGTATTTTTCAGGCCATTGGTTACTTAAGAAAACTTAGTCTGAATGTTAAAAGAGCAAAATTTTGCTCACAACTATGTAACCTGTATTTGCCTTTGATATTTTTTATTGTCTCTTTGGTTAAATGGAAAATTATTGTTCCATAATGATTTGTGATCCTCTTCAATCAAATGTCCAAAACTTTTGATATTTTTTCACGTACTTCCCAAAATCAAATTCTAAAATGAAGTCTTTTGACCACAATCTAACTGAAAATTTCCAGTGGGCCACTGGAACATTTAAAAAGAAATGTGAGAAATTAAACTAAATTGATTTATTGGGTATGTTAAGTTACATGGCAACATTGTCCAAGAAGTTATATTAAACCCTTCTAGATTATATTTATGTAAATATGGTATTCAAATAAGTCTTCTAAGAATTATATGAAACTCTTAGCTATCTGATGTTTGGATATGTTATTATCTTGAAGTGATATGTGTCATCAAAATAACCAAATTTCTTTGTCAATTGCATGGTAATGATCTTGAATCAGATCTGTAACCATGGCCATGTCTAAGTCTTTTATCGTTCACAGACAGTTATACTTGTACTCAGATGCCTTCCTAAAACCTCCCTGCAAGTTTGCCTCATCTTCAATGAGACTCATGGAAAAAAACCTCTGAGTACAGGTTTCTGATAACCTTAAGATCATAAAACTGAGCTAGGTAAAAATTTCTGAAACTAGTGGAAAAATTAGAGTCAAACAGAACAAGTATTAATAATATGGGATTGAATGAACTGAGGAAGATAATTATACTTTTTATGACTTGTTTGGAACATTGCTGACTTTTAAAAAATGTTTTATTTTTTCCAGATTTAAGAAAACTTTTTCTCTGAAGCAGACTTACAGCAATTTGAGAAAATGTACCTTTGTGAACAAATTGAAACATTTACCTTTTCTCCCTACCTGAACCCTTCAGAATTCAGAAACTCTCAGTGAGTATTCTCTCTCTTTTTTTTAAAGATTTTATTTATTTATTTGAGAGAGAGCACGAGAGAGCACAAGCAGGGGGAGCAGCGGGGGGAGAGGGAGAAGCAGACTCCCTGCTGAGCAAGGAGCCTGATTCGGGACTCAATCCCAGGACCCTGGGATCATGACTGTAGCCGAAGGCAGAAGCTTAACCAACTGAGCCACCCAGGTGTCGCTCAGTGAGTATTTCCTTTATTTTTATGGCAATATATTTATTTGCATAAGTTCAATAAGAATCTGTTCTCCTGGGGCGCCTGGGTGGCTCAGTTGCTGAGCGTCTGCCTTAGGTTCAGGTCATGATCCCAGGGTCCTGGGATCAAGCCCCACATTGGGCTCCCTTGCTCGGTGGGAAGCCTGCTTCTCCTTCTCCCACTCCCCCTGCTTGTGTTCCCTCTGTCACTGTGTCTCTCTCTGTCAAATAAATAAATAAAATCTTAAAAAAAAAAAAAGAATCTGTTCTCCTTATGACAGGACACAATTGGAAACACAGGTTATTTCACCAAGGTTTTGACTGGAATTCGTACCTGAGAAAGACAATGTGTAGGCTCAGATATGATCAGACAGCTTTAAAGAACTAAGGTTGACTTTATTTTATTTTTTTAAGATTTTTTTATTTATTTGTCAGAGAGAGAGAGAGCACAAGCAGGGGAGCAGCAGAGGGAGAAGGAGAAGAAGGCTCCCTGTTGAGCAGGGAGCCTGATGTGGGGCTCGATCCCAGGACCCTGGGATCATGACCTGAGCCGAAGGTGAGTAAAGAAAGTTACTTCCTGGCACATGCAGGAACCTCAGGATATTTTGGGAACCTCCAAAAGAGAGGGATTCACCAAATCTATAGATATTGCAGGCAAAGTCTGATGACAAATACTTGTCTTGGCTTTTGGCCTTGAGAGGCTATTAAAATTTCAATCTAGAGATTCCTTATGAAAAGTTCCAGCAAAGCAGGTTTTAAAAAGCTTATATGGTGAACCACTGTTTTTGTTGCACTTATGTAAATAATCAGGCCACTTTTTTTTGGAAATGACTTATTTTGCATGCAAATTAGTGTTAATTTGACTATCTTTGGTAAAAATAAGGGTGGTTTGTAGAGAGAAAATATGTCTAATATTTTGATTTTTCTCCCATTTTTCTGACTTGGAATCATTTGAGATCTAAAACTGCCTTTTTTCCCTGAAGTCCTGCAAACTAAATATGAATGACTTGATGTAAACCTCAGAGAAATTGCCACAATAGCTCATAAATAGGCACTGTTTATACCTGTTGCTCAGTGGGCCACTCAGACCACCAGAGACATTTGAACTACAAACCAGGAAGATCTATCAGATTGCCACTACCTGCCCTCACTCTATCTGAAGATGCTTTGAGCCTGACATCTGGAAGTCTTCTCAACTGGCTACCCTCAGAACTCAGAAACTGGCTTAACATTTGATCCAATCAGTAACCATTATTTTTCCTTTGTTTCCATAGAAACAACTCTTAATTTAATCCCTGATTACTTGAATCATAGGCCTACCTTTGAGAATACATCTGCATCACTGCCTCCTGAAACAAATTTGACTAAATTGACCTGTTGTCAGAAATAAGAGACAACCTACCAGCTCAACTTTTAATGTGTGAAACTTAAGGAAAGTTTCATAGGAAGGAACTGTAGGGGCTGAGGGCCATCCACCCCATGATGGCCATTTTGGCATGAAGATTGTTCTGGGCTGAAGGCAAGTGAAACCAGTGGGCTTGAGAGAAAATTTTGGCCCTCCCTTAGTGACATAGAGGAATCTAAATGAGGGTCTTTCACAGAATAACAGTTATTAGCAGACATAAATTTTATCTGAGTGATCCATCTGTATGGCAGGAGAAACATCTAATTTCCAAACATCTGCCCTTATCACCCTGTGAGGTGCATTCCTTCCCTCTGAAGTCCCAGAGCCCTACTCCTACTCCTCGGATCAGGATGACATATAGACCTCATTTTGTTTTTGTTCTTGATTTTTTTAAAAAAAATTTATTTATTTATTTTGACACAGAGAGAGAGACAGCGAGAGAGGGAACCCAAGCAAGGGGAGTGGGAGAGGGAGGAGCAGGCTCCCTGCTGAGCAGAGAGCCCGATGTGGGGCTCGATCCCAGGAACCTGGGATCACGACCTGAGCCAAAGGCAGATGCATAACGACTGAGCCACCCAGGCGCCCCTAGACCTCATTTTGCCTGACTGTCTTTGGAATTTCCATGTCTGGGTACGTTCCCCATAGGTATGCTTTAAATTTGATTGTCTTCTGTTAATCTGTCTCATGTCAATTTGATTCTTAGTCCAGCTAGGTGCACCTTGAAGGGGACAAGAATTCTTGGTCCTTGTCACTTCCATTCAAGTCAGGCTATTCTACTCTATCTGGGCATTAGTGTCATCGGTTTAGTCTCATTAGTGTGGCTTTTCACCATCTGGATGAAATTTTAATCCTATGTAAGCTTAGTGAATATCATTATTACTACCCACTGTCAAATTATTATTTAAACACATCGATTACCACACTTTTAATAGTCTTGTATTCAGAGAAGATCTGTTTATCTTCTTTTAATAGCTCTTGTTTCTAGGTCATTATTCTAACCTCTATAATAGGTATTCCTGGATTGCATTCAGACTCTTCTTTAAAAAAAAAAAAAAAAACCTTTCAAAGTCTCCCATAAGTGTTTTACAAGATTCCCACAGTACCAATAGGATAAATAAGTTACCCCTTATTATAATGAATGATGAACTATACTGTTACGGAGACTTGGAGGTTAAGGAGAGACATTCTAAATGTCCACTGCAGACTTGACCATTCTACTCTGAATTTAAGAGAAAAATGTAACTGCTCTCTATTGAGTCCACATTTTGCCATGTGAATAGAAATCACAAGTCTTACTTCATACTTAGCCAGTGGAAACTCTAATGGTGGGTAGAGTTTCTAAAAACCAAGGAAAGGATGACAATGAGAAAGTAAGCAGAATGATCTCTAGGAGAATTTTTCCATGTCTACTTTGAGACCTGTTTAAAGGACTGAAACAGTTGGTGAGAAAGGGAAAACAGTGGATTTGAAGGATAAATAACTGTTTGGCCAGCAGACGGAAAGGCCAGGACTCTCAGAGTGAAAGTTATGTACAGTGGCAAGGAGGAAATGAAAACACAAATATTACATAATATATATATGTAATGTGAGTATATATATATTTATGTTTATATATAAGCAAATATAAATATATTTATATCTATATATTTTTATAAATATATATATAATTACACAGTATATTAATATATCTGCAGAGCTTGACTCCAAATTAATAAAGGTTCCTAGAAGCAGCGTGTTGTAAACTTATGATAAGAGACAGATTTAAGGCAGGGGAATACCACTCATCTAATATGTTTTAAAACCCTAGGACCATCACAGCATATAAAGAAAGAAGAGAGTAGGGATTGGGCAGTGTGAATCTGGGCTTGTTGAAAAGGTGCTCATCCAGCTAGAGATGAAGAGGTTTGACCTCAGTCTTCTGAGCAGCACCTCGGTTTCATAAATGAAGAAACTTAACACCTAGAGTAGTTAACAAAACTTCTAAAGCTTCTGTACTCAGTGTGTGGTCCCTGGACCTGCAGCCTTGAAACCACCTGGGACCTTGTTACAAAAATTAGGCCCTGCCCCAGATCTACTGAAAGACAATCTGCCTTTTAACAAAAGACCCAGAGGATTGCTATTACAGTTTTAGTAATGATAGCCTAAAGGCCAATGAGCAGGACACCCAGGGGGCCCTGACCCTGCTTCCATTGAATTCCCCTGTTACTGTTACAATTTGTTGCTTTAATAGACTCCGTGGGCACATCCCTTCCCCTGCTCTTTAAGCTTTGCCTTAAGAGAGGTCCAGGAAAATGCCTACTCCCCCATGCCATCTTAAAATCCTGCCAGGCCATGACGAAGTGAGATGCCTCCGGGATTTGGGCTGTCGTAGAACGTTTTCCAGCTTCTCTGGTGACACCTGTGATCCCTCTGTTCTTTCCCCAGAAGCCTGCATTCTCTGTTCGGGAAAGCCAGCTCACAAAGTTTGGGCTGAACCAATGGGGGTGGAGCTTGAGGCGAGCGCGCGGCGTCCGTCGGTTGCCTAGCGACGGCGTCCACGCTGGCCCTTTGTAAGTCAAGTCAGCCACCGTTTGCAGGCCACCTAGAGGGCCGCCATGGAGACAGAGAGGGGCTCCCTGGTCCCCCGGGAGGTGGAGACCCCAAAGAAGGACGTGCAGCTGCGGGTGACCCCTTCGGAGGTGAAGTTCCTGGACACGCTGGCCGGGAGGGTGTACCGCCTCCCAGTTACTGTACACAATCTCGGCCGTTGCAATCAGAAAATCCGGTTTCAGGAACCCCTCAAGCCACAGGTAACACACTCGGGGGGTGCTGGAGCAGGACCTCAGGAGCGTCAGGGCTCTGAGAGCGCCTCCCCACCTGGGCGCCTGCTTTGTCCGGGAGAGTAGACGCCGGGCACCTGCGGGGATGGGAGCAGGATTGATTTCCTGGGGAGCGGCGGTTTAGGTCTCTCAGTGTTTACGTGTGCTAGCCTTTTTGTTTTGTTTTGTGTTTTTACTTTTTGCTTGTCTTTGAGAGACGGGATGGGGAAAAGTAGATCTAGAACCTCCCAACTTCATCATTCTGCGTTTGGAAAGAAGGGAAAGGGGATTCCTTGTCTGTCGCCTAACAGCCTAGAATTTATGCTTATATACTGTAGAATTACATCAACGAAGTTCATATTCTTTTTTTTTTTTCGAAGTTCATATTCTAACAGACATTTGTTGAGCACCTACTATGCAAAATTAATGTTTCGAGAGGCTGTCCCAATCTTCTGACTTAAAAGTTGACAAAATTGTATCTCAGCCTCACTGTTATTTTAGATCATGTGTGTGAGTGGATGTTTACTATGATCACCTGTTATCAGGAAGACTTTTGATATAAGAAAGGTGATAAGAATTTTTGATATGTAAGTGATAAATAACCTGATTTTTTTTGTGGGACATTCCTAATGATAAATAGTATTGAATGCAGCTGAACTTATAGGTACAGAAATAGAAAAGTATCTGTAATTTTTTTTGTTAAAATTACATATATTTGTTTGAAAAATGTACCGTAGTGATTAGGACAATAAGAAAAAGGCCTTTCATGTTATACTTTTTACACTTAAAAAAATTGATGTACTATTTACCTACACTAAAGTGAACAAATCTAGAAAGTAAAATTTGATGAATTATTATATATTTATACACCCATGTAGCCACCGTTTGGGTCAAATCGTAGAATATTTCCACCACTCTAGAAGGTTCCCTTCAGTAACCTGGAGTAATCACCCCATGGAGGTAACCACTGTACTGGTTTCTAACACCACAGATTAGTTTTGCTCTTTCTTGAGTTTCATATAAATGGAATCATGCTTTGTTCATTTTTATATTTGCATGTTTTAACAATAGTAATATGTATTTTGTAATAAAGTAGTACATCACAAGAGGCTATTAACTCTTTAAATCAGGGCGCCTGGGTGGCTCAGTTGGTTAAGCGACTGCCTTCGGCTCATGTCATGATCCTGGAGTCTCGGGATCGAGTCCCACATCGGGCTCCCTGCTCAGCAGGGAATCTGCTTCTCCCTCTGACTCTCTTCCCTCTCGTGCTCTCTATCTCTCATTCTTTCTCTCTCAAATAAATAAATAAAATCTTTAAAAAAAAACCTCTAAATCAAAAATGACCTGATTACTCCAAATACTGTAAAATTAAGGAAAAAGTTGATTATTTCACTACCTCACTACGTATTTATTGAACAATTGAAAGTATGTCTGAAAAGCCCAGATGGGAGCAAACACTATTTTATGGATGCCCAGGAGAAACTCGTATGGGTGGCTTTTGTGCAGTCAGGAGAAAAATGATATAATTTGTTTTGGTTTGTATCAAGAATTATAAAGGAAAACTATGTAGATCACAAGTCTTGACACTGACAAGAGAATGGCCAGGTAAGCTTACAAATTAGAGGCCAAAGTCATGAGCCCAATATCATCATGAACT
The DNA here is from genome assembly GCF_003265705.2 of Callorhinus ursinus. NCBI lineage: Eukaryota > Metazoa > Chordata > Mammalia > Carnivora > Otariidae > Callorhinus > Callorhinus ursinus. The sequence continues at coordinate 12,812,680 of NW_027397078.1, read as the reverse complement.
TCTCTTTGTTGCAAGACCATGATATGCACTCTTGGTCCTTCATAGACATAAAGGGAATTAGGAAAGAGATAGATTAGCAAAAAATGTATTAGTTATCTTGTAGAGAAAATAAATAAAAACAAAGTACTCTATAAAGAGCATTGTCATCACCACTGTTTATAATTATTTACAAAATGATGCTCCTAACAGACAGTAGTACTTGTTTTCCACCCTGGCTCAAGAGGCTGCCTTGTGGGGCTCCTGGGTGGTTCAGTCATTAAGCGTCTGCCTTCAGCTTCAGTCATGATCCCAGGCGTGATCCCAGGGTCCTGGGATTGAGCCTGCATTGGGCTCCCTGCTCAGCGGGAAGCCTGCTTCTCCCTCCTCCACTCCCCCTGCTTGTGTTCCCTCTCTTGCTGTGTCTCTTTCTGTCAAAAAAAAAAAAAAAAAAAAAAAAAAAAAAAAGAGGCTGCATTGTCTGTGTTGACTACCTAGTATGACCCATATGCAGTGCTACGTACCATCTACTGTGGGTTGCTGGTAGAATATAAAGAAGACACAGTCCTCATCTTTAGTAACTTGGTGGCTGCTGGATCAGTCAAGCCAGTCTTACTTGTAATTGCCCCCTTTACCCCCATGGCTCAGACTCCCTTTTCTTTTTCTTAAAGATTTTATTTATTTATTTGAGAGAGAGCTAGAGTGAGAGCGAGAGCGAGAGAGCACAGAGGGAGAGGGAGAAGCAGACTCCCCGCTGAGCAGAGAGCCTGATGGATGTGGGACTCGATCTCAGGGCCCTGAGATCATGACCTGAGCGGAAGGCAGACGCTTAACTGACGGAGCCACCCAGGTGCCCCTAGAGTCCCTTTTCTTTCAACCCATGTTTTCATTCCCACCGCCTGCAAGTATCACCCTTTTCCAAACCCTCCCCATCTTTGAGGGTCAAAGTGAGTTCCCTTTTGTTCTCTAAGTCTTATCATATTATCTCCAAATTATTTCTTCCCTACTGGATACCAGTTGCATTAACAGACATTTATTATAGTTTGGACTTGAGTCCCGATGACTGCTAGTAAATGTTAGTTTTATCTCAGTTGTCCGTCCATCAGCTCCTAGGTAGGGATGATGTCTTACACACCTTTGCATACTGCTCAGAGGGCTCAGCAACTTCTAATTTGACCAAAAGCCCATGCTGCTGAAGCCCTGTTTTTTCTTCTTCTTCTTCTTCTTTTTTTTTTTTTTTTAAAGATTATTTATTTGAGAGACAGTGTGCATGAGCCGGGGGAGGGGCAGAGGGAGAGGGAGAAGCAAGCTCCACACTGAGCAGGGAGCCTGATGCGGGGCTGCATCCCAGGACACTGGGATCATGACCTGAGCCGAAGGCAGATGCTTAACCAACTGACCCACCCAGGCACCCCATCCTGGTTTTTCTTCTTGCAGATACAGCTTCTTTAAAGGGAGATAGTCCCACCTGATATGTGTATTTCTAACACCCACAGATTTATGCAGGGAATAACCACTTGTTTTCTGACTGTTCTGTAATTGCAGGGGGATTGAGAGTTGGACTGTGATAGTTTTAAGCTATCAGAAGTTTACTGGAAGTGTGAAGCTTTCAGACCATTTGTATCAACGAATCACTCTTCTGCTCTATGTCCTTCATTACTGGAAAGTACTGCTTAGACTCAGCCTGGCATGAAAAGCCCTGAATAATTAATTTCAACAGACCTCCTTCATTACATACTGAAGCTCACTGCCCAGCAAGGCTAGCTTATCAATTGCCTGCTGGGAGACTCTTTTGCTTATTCTTTTCTCTGCTTGTGTCTGAGATATTCCTGCCCCCACAGGGAGCACCTTACTTGCTTGTTCACCTTTTAGGACCATTCCCTAAGCCTAGGCCAAGTACACTCCTTTCTGGCCCATAATAATCAGGCTTTCTCATGGATTTCCATGATACTTATGTCTCCAAGACTCATAAGACACTTAATTAGTCCCTGCCTTGTATTATTTAACCTTCTAGGGGTATATAGTCTGCTTCCTTAAAGAGATTATATATTCAGGAGAGGGACTCATTCCAGTTGTGGGGAAAGAGCTTATATTTTAGAATCAGATAGTTAATTTGAATCCTCACTGTCACAGTGACGTTAGACATTAATTAACCTCTACAAGTCCCAGTTTCCTCATGTATACTCTGGGAGCCTTAACATTGGCCTTATCGGACTCTAGAAGTAAGAGGTGTAGAGTGCTTGACATCTTGTGAGTGCCCAACACATAGTAGTTCTTCTCTTTCTCCCTTCATATTTTTCCTGGAGTCTAGCAAATGGTTTACAAGAATGAAAGTGTTTTTTCCCTCTTTATTCTATTCATTTTTTATATTTCCTCCAAGTTATGAATTCTAAGTCCCCATGCAGAAACTATATAAAATGCTATATGTCCATGTGTATACATACATATGTACATATGCATGTATGGCTGTATTATGCATATGTATAGATGATTCAGTAACATTTTTATTTGATTGCTCTCCCTTTTTTCTCTATTTAAGTATCTCATACTTCTCAAGGAGGCTATGAGCATTTACATGTTTCTCAACTGACTGCATTGTCAGTTTCAGTCCGTGTACTATTAAAAGCATATCTGAAAGATCTAGAATCTGATACATATACATATGGTAATTAAGTCTTTGTCTTTAGGGAAGGGATATTGTCTATGTATTGATATAGCTCTTGAAATAATGTATACTTCTAACTTCCTTTGCTCACATTATTGCCTTATTAGGAGTCACCATGTATCATTTGTTTTTTTTTTTTTTTCTCCCACTAAAGTTCAAACTGATTTTGACCAATCTGGAGAAAGCACTTGCTTCTGGACTTCAGATGACGGCTATGGTGGAATACCATCCTGACAAAGATGAAGACACTTTTGACCAGCTACTTATTTCAATAGGAAATAAAACAATAGAGATCCCGCTAGTTGGGTATGTATTCTCCATATTTCATGCTGACGTCTTCAGCACTCTTCGAATAAAAATAAGGGTCAAAGTAATATTTCGTATTTTCTCTGGATAATAGGGTTTATTGTATCTATAGTTTCCTTACAGCAGACCTTAAAGGACAAATTTTTAGCAACCTGTGGTGTTTAAAACAAATGGAAGGCTAGTTTTCTGGTTCTTTTTTTAAATTTAAATTTTTTAAAAGATTTTATTTATTTATTTAAAGATTTATTTGAGAGAGAGAGAGAGAGAGAGTGGGGGGGATGGGGAGGGGCATAGGGAGATGGAGAGAGAGATCTTCAGCAGACTCCCTGCTGAGCACGGAGCCCGCTATGGGGCTTGATCCCAGGACCCTGAGATCATGACCTGAGCTGAAATCAAGAGTCGGATGCTTAACTGACCAAGCCACCCAGACACCCCAAGTTTTCTGGTATTTTTAATTAAAATAAAAACATTAAACAATTGCATGTATTCTGTTTTTTCCTTGACTCACATCCTATTTTATTTCTACCGTGGTTTTTTGCACCTTTTGACAGCAAGACTTAGTAAAGAAGCCTGTATCGCTGTCTTTACAGTCTCACATTCCACTCTCACTTCAAAACTCCAGACGGGCTGTCTTCCTGAGCTTCCCAGTGAAAGAGCTCTTGCATGTTGCCAATCTATTGGTAATTCCTGCCTTTATCTTACTCCATTTCTCAGCAGCATTTGACACTATTAACCATTATTGCCTTCTTGTGCCACTTTAGTCTCGTGACTTTCCTGGTACTACTTCAATGGCTGCTCCTTCTCCTCTTCTTTGTTTTATTGAAATACAGTTGACACATAACATTGCACAAGTTTAAGTTAGACAGCGTGTTGATGTGATACATTTATATATTATAATATGCAGATTTTAAAAAATATTTATTTATTAGAGAGAGAGAAAGCACAAGAGAGGGGAGGGGCAGAGGGAGAAGCAGACTCCCCACTCAGCGGGGAGCCCGATGCGGGACTTGATCCTAGGATTCCAGGATCATGATCTGAGCTGAGGGCAGACGCTTAACCAACTAAGCCACCCAGGCACCCTATATATTGCAATATGATTACCACCCTAAGATGAGCTAATATCCCTATCACATTATATAATCACCATTTCTTTTTTGTGGCGGGAGCAATTAAGATCTAATCTCTTAGTAACTTTGAAGTTTATAATACAGTGTTGTTGACTGTGATCACTATGCTGTGCATTAGCTCTCCAGGGCTTATTTATCTACTAGTTCCCTATTTGTATCCTTAACCAACATCTCTCCAGTTTCCCCACTCCTTGGGCTCTGGTAACCACCATCCTACTCTCTGTTTTTATGATGTATTCTTAAATGGATTGTGAACCTGTATCCATATTTTAATTTCATTATTATCATAATTATTTCACTGGATTTTAAATAATGAAGATGTTTGACTTCAAAAAAGAATCTAAATTGTGCTCTTTTGAGATTGGTTGAAAAATGTGGACTGATATAATGAATAGAACACAGAACTAAGTACAGTTGACCCTTGAACAATGTAGAGGTTAGAGCTGCCAGCCCTTGTGTAGTTGAAAATCCATGCATAACTTTTGACTCTTCCTACTAATAGCCTACTGGTAACTGGAAGCCTGATTGATAACATAAATAGTCGATTAACACATATTTTGTATATTGTATGTCTCACATACTATAATTTTACAATAAAGTAAGCTAGAGAAAATAAATATTAAGAAAATCATAAGGAAGAGACAATACATTTACAGTACTGTATTATAAAAAAATCTGCATGGAGGTGCACTCACTGAGTTCAAACTTGTGTTGTCCAAGGGTCAACTCTAACTGATTTGGAGATTAACTTTGATACAGGTTATTTATTTGACCAGGAAATTGCCATTTTCATTTTATACTGAAAAAAGTGTATTTTTGTTCATTATAAAACTACCTGTTAAGGCTAGTGTGAACAGTTTAGAGTGTTTTTTATTCGTATACATGCACATATAGATCCTTATTTTCCTTAGCAAGGTGTCATTCCATAGATATTATTCTTTTGTGTGTATTTGTCCACCACCAGCAGAATTAATATTTGAATATTGATATTTGACATTCCTTTTTATAATTTCCCTTGTATTTTTTATTTTTATGAGCTAAATTTAGACCTGCAGTTATTTGGTTCCCCATGTTGTTGAAAGTTCTGATTAAGCACATCACCTTCTGTAAAGGAATCAAACAATTTATACATGGTAGCCTATTACAAATACTTAATTTACATTTTTTAAAACATTTTATTTATGTGAGAGCGAGAGAGAGAGAAAGAGAGCATGGGGGGGAGGGGCAAAGGGAGAGGGAGAAGCAGACTCTCTGCTGATCAAGGAGCCAAACACGGGGCTCGATCCCAGGACTCTCGGATCATGACCTGAGCCAAAGGCAGATGCTTAACCAACTGAACCACCCAGGCGTCCCAGGCATCCCTTAATCAATGTCCATTCTGCACATTGCCATAACTATGAATTGCACTTAGATTTGCTTGTTTGTACCATATATGGAGAGAAGAGTTGAAGATGCTTCTGCCTTTGAAAATAGGAATTTTGTTTTGTCTCTATAATGTATGCTCTCTCTCATCAGAAGTCAGCTTCTTATCACAGTTGCGACATAAGGACACCGCCCTCTTAAAGTATGATGGAAAGGGTTGAATGAAGATTGTGTGTGTGTGTGTGTGTGTGTATCTGTGTGTGTGTGTGTTAAGTTTTTAAGTTCTGTACAATTCTATTACCTGTGTAGGATTTTGTATCCACCACCAGTCAAGATATTCATTCAGCTGTTCCAATACCACAAGGATCTCTCCTATTACTTTTTTATAACCACACCTACCTCCCTTCTGCTTCACACCTACTATCCCCAAACTGTGGAAACCACTATTCTGTCTTCCATTTGTAAAATTTTGCCATATGAAATATGTTATACAGCTTTTTGAGGTTGACTTTTTTTCACTCAGCAAAATTCTCTGGAGATTCAACCAAGTTTTTGTTTATATCAATAGTTTGCTCCTTTTTATTGTTGAGAAGTATTCCATCGTATGTATATACCACGGTTTGTTTCACCGTTGACCTGTTGAAGGATATCAGGCTAATTCCAGTTTTTGGCTATTACAAATAAGGCTGCTATGAACATTCTTTGCTTGCCTCTTGTCTAGAGTTTATAGTTACATTAAATGGGGATGAACATGGGAAAATATATTTATGAAATCTTGTCTAGAAACCAGAAGTTTGTATTATCTGTACTTTAGCAGAAATGATGTAAAGTGATTCTGAGCATTTTTTTTCATGTATCCATAAAAACTATGTCTCTCTTGTACATTTAAAAATGTCTAAAGTTTTTCATTATGAGTTTGAATAGTTGCAAAGATGTAATTGCTTGTACATAATAAATGTTACTATAAGATAATTACATGCCTTTTTCAAATGTATCCAGTAAAGTGGAAATACCATAGTAATTTGTTAAACAGTTGAAAAATTTACCTCTTTCTTTTTTTCCCCCTCAGATTTGTACTTCCATTCTATTTCTTACCATAGCATCATATCCTAATTTATTACATTTTTATACTTAGAAGATCTTTGCTGATCGCCAACAATAAACTATGTTGTAAATTTCTATGTAATTCACGCATATGTATATATGTACATGTGAATAAGTGTAGCCAGTATGTATACATATACAAATATGTATATAAATAGATTTACTATAATCATAAATCTATACGTTTTTAAATTTTATTTAATTTATTTTTTTAAAGATTTTTTTTTATTTATTCATTCGAGACACAGAGATACAGAGAGAGAGAGAGAGAGAGAGAGAACACGAGCAGGGGGAGAAGCAGAGGGAGGGGGAGAAGCAGGCCCCCAGCTGAGCAGGGAGCCTGATGTGGGGCTCGATCCCAGGACCCTGGGATTATGACCTGAGCCGAAGGCAGATGCTTAACCATCTGAGCCACCCAGGCGCCCCTCTTTTTAAAATTTCTTATGAATTATATATATACTTTAAAGATTTTATTTATTTATTTGACAGAGAGAGAGAGCACAAGCAGGGGGAACAACAGGCAGAGGGAGAAGCAGGATCCCTACTGAGCAGGGAGCCCAATGCGGGGCTCGAACCCAGGACCCTGGGATCATGACCTGAGCCAAAGGCAGATGCTTAACGACTGAGCCACCCAGGCTCCCCCTCTTATGAATTATATTAAAAGATTTATTTTAACTCCATATATAAATTACCAAGTTTGATACTTAATTATTTTTCCTTTTTTATTATTGAGATACAATTGACATATAACACTGTATAAGTTTAAGCTGTACACACTGTTGATACATTTATATGTTGCAATGTGATAACTAGTGTGGTGTTAGCTAACACCTCCATCACACAATTATTTCATTTTGTAGTGAGAACATTTAAGATCTCATCTCTTAGCAACTTTCAAATACATAATGCAGTGTCGTTAACTATAATCACAAAGCTGGGCATTAGATCCTCAGAACCAATTCATCTTCTAAGTGCAAGTTTGTTTCTTTTGACAAACATTTCACCAATTTTCCCACCTCCAGCCCCTGGTAACCACCCTTCTCTTGTCTCTCTCTCTCTCTCTTTTTTTAGATTTTATTTATTTGAGAGAGAGAGAGCACATGGAGGGGAGGGGACAAGAATTGGGGGAGGGGCAGAGGGCGAAGCAGACTCCCCGCTGAGCAGGGAGCCCGACATGGGACTCAATCCCAGGACCCTGGGATCATAACCTGAGCTGAAGGTAAAGGCTTAACCCACTGAGTCACTCAGGTACCCCCTTCTCTTGTCTCTTAACGTAAATTCTCTGTTAACATAAAAAGAAAAATGTTATTGGAAAGACTTTTTTATCAGATGGAAGAGAAACCAATAGGAAAGCCAGAAAAACTGTTATAATATTACTGTATTAGCAAGCCCTTACTCCTATGTATATATGCACGTACACATACGTGTGTGTGTGTGTGTGTGTGTGTGTGTGTTGTGTGTTGACTCTTAAGAAATTATTCTTAAGACACTTTTCTGCATCCAGCTAGAGAAATAGTTTGAAAAAATGTTTGGCTTCATATCTTATATTGTTTGTGTAACGATTTCCTCTTTTAGATCCTGTAAACTCTTTATTAATGCAATGATGTACACTATGGTCATTGATCTTTCCTTTTCCTATTACAAAATTACAATGTCTTTATGAGAAGAATATGGGTATGGCTTAAAGAAGCAGCCTATACAGGACAGTCCTGACTGATCTCTGGAATGTCTCTACATACTTGATAATACACAAACATTCACATATAAACATACGGAAGGAAGGCCCACACCACCAGTGCATAAAGCGGTACTTGTGAATGTTTTGTTCAGGTATTTTTATTTATGTGTGTGTGTGTATGTATTTATATTTTGGAGGTTGTATCCTGTGTGGAGTGAATTACTTAATTCATGTGTCTCGTACATAACCTAAGGACTTAATAAAGTTCAGTTATTACTCTGTTTATTATTGGTGCTGTTATCATTGTTAGGTTTGTAAGTGTAATGCATTCAAAATCTAACAGAATAGATTAAAGGCTAAGTTCACCAGTATTATATCCAAATAATTTCTCAGGTAAGTCATTGAGGCTTTTGAAGTCTTTGGATTTTCATCTGTAATGTAGCCATAATAATATTTATTTCCCTTTCATGAAATTTTAGGTATCAAACAGGATAATATACCTGATGATGTTTATAAATTAGAAATTATCCATATATAAAATATATGTATCCTCGTGAAACATGCATATAGGATTATAATGGATTTTTAAAAATGTGTATGAAACATATGATATAGATGTGCCACAATGAGCCCTTTAAGTTAGAGACACACATGAAAAATCATTTGTATCTTTTTGTGCTTAGACCTTGTTTTAGTTTCCAAATGGCATTTTATAGCATAGCACCTTCTTTTATTTCATCAGATTTGGGTCATCCAAACTACTTTGTTAAGATCAATTCCACCCTTTTGGTGGAGGGGCTAAGGAATGTATTATAGGCTTAGGTGGAGATTCCAAAAATGCTTGGAGCAGCAAAAATACTGAGATATGTGGGTAGCCTGTCGAGGTGAGTACTTCAGAGGGTATACCATGTTCTTGGATGCATAAAGTCTGATTTCTTTGTTAAAAATGTATCTCATCTTGTTTTTATGTCTTTATTTCACAGTTCCTTTTACTGACATATGCCATAATAGACTTGTAAGGAAAGATGAATGTCTTACAAGGAATTAATAAAAGTGTTTCTATACGTCCCCCTGTGGATTTAAGTATGAGGGTATAATTGTTTAATTATGTTGTCTTCTCTTCCCCTAGGTTGATTCCATCCTGTCAGTTGGAAATTGAGTCAGAAGTTAATTTTGGCACATTGGTTGCTGATAGTAAAGTATATTGTAAAGGGATTAATATCATTAACCGTGGCAGAGCTCCAGGTAAATACTTTCTGTCGTATGAATTAACTTATACTTTTGGAAGAAAGTTGGTATTATTTAAAATGTATACCTTGTATAAGTAATGGAGTCTCTGATTCAGTCCTCCTTCCCTTCCCCCTCAAAAAGCTGTCTGTCATTTGAAATAGCTCAAAACTGAAGGCCCTTAAATAGGATAACTGTAAAAGACTGATAGATAATAATTCAGGAAAGATGAGTCTGTTTCCTTATGATTCTGATTAACAGCTGACTCCCAGGTGACTAGTGATCTCCCTGAGGACTGAAGGCAGGATAGTGTTATGGGAGTGACTTAGTCCTCAGAGTGAGCCATCCAGAGATAGAATCAGGGCACAGTGCCTTACTAGCTGTGTGATCTGGGGCAAGTATCTTTTAGGACATTGAACTTGATATTTCTCATTTATAAACTGTGGTTAATAAAATGAACTATGGTTAATTATGTACGTACTTAAGGTTGTAGGATGGTACTTGACTCATCATTGGTGCTCAGTAAATATTTGTTCTTTTTCTCTATCGTATTCAACTTTGAATTTACATGATGGTCTCTAGAAAGCTCTTACTTTTTGTTGAAAGAGTAAATGCTTTTCTCCAGACTGGATTATTTCTAGAGATTTTTACTGTGACCTAAGAGTTTCCATAAAGGTGTGTGTGTCTTTCTGTGTGTGTGTTCATGCACACTCTTCACTGATGGTATACAGTAGGTATTAAAATCACTTATACCTTCATTGTCCTGTTGGATGGTCAGCATCTGGGCTGGCAAGGCTTCCATTTCTGCTGAGCTGACATGAGGACTAGCTCCACGTGGGGAGGGCATTTTTTTTTGAGACTGCTTTTCAGATACAGAAAACGGGTCTTAATTCCAAACCTGTTTGTTGCTAAGTGAGGATACTCTCTGGGGCTACTTGACTGAGCAGTGGGAATTATTAAGACAAAGGCAGTTTGTCACTGTACTGATTTCTTCCTGGGGTTAAACAAATAAAACTGATAATTGTTCCTCACCGAATGTTGCTCATTTCAACTTTCCATGCTTTGGTTTTTAAATGATTAAGTTTCTGATGCCTGTGGGATTGTACAATATTGACTCGTTTGTGGTCTGACTCCAATGCTAAGGATAGGGTCTCTCATGGCTAGTGATTATGGGCTGTATGGTCCTTTAGACTCTCTGTTTTTTTAGAGCAGTGGTATGTAATTGAGAGAATTTTATTTTTATTATTTTCCAAAATCTCTCTTAACTGTTGTGCAATCCAAATCCTTCAAAGTTTTGATCATATCCTCTCTTTATTGTAAAATATCACCAAACTGTACAGTTTCATTACATATGAAAGCTCTCTATAAGTTATAAGTATATGTGGCTTTAATTTTAAATGAATATTTAGAATTATTTTACTTAATAAAATAAATAAAATTAAGCCTCAGATCTAGACCCATTCATTTTAGGAAAAGTAATCCACTTTAGCTTTTAGTATTATATTAATATTTTGCATGTGCATGTATTGTATTGTGCATGTATTGTACTGAATACCACAATTTGTAAATTATAATTGAGTACCATGAAATGTTAATTACTATTACCTTACAAACTGAAGCAAAATGTTATCAGTGAAACACATTTTCTTAGTGTTGACTTTGTTTCTCATTCTTCGACTTGAATGATATTATTTTTTCTACCATTAGCAAAATTGATACTATGTTTTATATTCACAGTAGCAAGTGCCTGTAAGGTGTCATAAAGCCCTTATTACCTACAAGCACAGTATATAAATATTCATGAAAATAACAATGTATTTTCATGAGGAAAAACACTTATGCAGAAAATAGATTTAGCAACCAAAGATGATTTTAAAAAAAATTTTTAAAAGGGTTTTATGTGACAAATATTTTATAGTTTTAGAGTCAGAGATCAAATGTTTACAAATTTATATGCATACTTAAGAGGACATTAAAAAGCCATACTCAGCAGATTCATGGTATGTGCAGCTTTGTTTTCTTTCTCTGGCAGTGACACTAGGGTTATTGGTGGATCTATGTAACAACTTCATGATTTTTTATTTTAATGGTTCATCATGGAGTAATTATCCGTGGATTTAGCCAAATATTGTTGAATACATTTTGTTTTCTCACCCTCTGTGTTTCCTGAGTTTATTCCTTACTGTGCAAAGTAGTGATTGTCTTTTCATTTTGAAGACATGGCTCACTCTTTAAGATAAGTCTCTACTATTAGTACTTTGTGAGCTGGTGAACTCCATGTTCTATGATTTTATTGTTTCTCAGTATTTATCTTTTAAAGAACATCAGTGAAAAAGCGTTATTATTGGGGGGTGGAGCAAGATGACAGAGGAGTAGGAGACCTGGATTTCGTCTGGTCTCAGGAATTCAGCTGGATAGGGATCAAACCATTCTGAACACCTACGAACTCAACAGGAGATCAAAGAAAAGAAGAGCAGCAACTCTCTGAACAGAAAAGGGACCACTTTCTGGAAGGTAGGATGTGCAGAGAAGTGAATCCGAGGCAATATTTGGGAGGATAGATGGCGGGGGAGGGGGAACCTCCGTCAGCCGCTACCGGCAAGTGACAGAGCAGTGGCACACAAAATCGGAAATTTTAGAAGTCAGCTCCGCTGGGGGACGTCGCTCCAGTGGCTAAGCAGGGGGTGGAACACTCTCTGGGACAGTGTGGTCTCAGGACCCTCGGGGTCACAGAAAGACCAGGGGTGCCTGAGTGCGGCAGAGCTCCCAGGGATCGGAGCAGGGAAGCTGGCTGCAGAGACGGAGCCAAGGTGCGGGCTCTCAGCTTGGGGTGGCCATAAACTGTGATCCGCAGCACAGGCGGGCCACTGCTCCTCCAGCAGGGACCTAACAAGCGGCAGATCTGGGGAGACTCTCCTTCCTCCCGTGGGAGCGCACTGCAGGGATCTGCTGGGTTTGGAGACTCCACACGGAGTCGGGTGCCAGAGATAGAAATGCTCGGTCACACAGGCTGGGTGAGCACGGAGTGTGGCCAGAGACCGGGGAGATGGGAGTGATTGACTGCTTTTCTCTGGGGGCGCACTGAGGAGCAGGGCCCCGAGTTCTCGGCTCCTCCGGGGCGGAGATTGGGAGGCCGCCATTTTCACTCTCATCCTCCAAAGCTGTACCGAATGAAAGCTTGCAGGGAACAAAAGATCCTGACAGCAAACCCGAGCAGATTACTCAGCCCGGACCAGCAAGAGCAGGGCAATTCCACCTCCGGCAAAGACATTTGGGAACCACGGCAACAGACCCCTCCCCCAGAAGATCAGCAAGAACAGCCAGCCAAGACCAAGTTTACTGATCACGGAGAACGGCAGAACTCCAGTGCTAGGGGAATACTGCACATAGAATT
>NW_027397078.1:12794229-12799741 GCF_003265705.2 Callorhinus ursinus | reverse complement strand
ATATATATATATATAAGTTGTTCTCTCTTTAAAATTTTGAGATACAGTTTCTTCTAACACATCAAAATATGCCCTAAATCTCTAGTGTATGGCTTTGTTCTAGTCTCCTGCCTGATTCACTCCCCTTTTATTCTTTCTTTTATTTTAATGCTCTTCTTTCTTTTTTCAAACAACTTCTTATCAATTCCTTTTATAAAATTTTTTATAATTTTCATCTTTACACTCATATCCCATCCCTTCATCATATCAACCCTTATTTTTGTACATATATAAGTTTTTCTTTCTTTAAAATTTTGGGAGGCACTTTCTTCTAACAGACCAAAATACACCCCAAATCTAGTGTGTGGCACGGATCTATGCACCAGCCTGATCATATTTGATCATATTCTGTTTTTTTGGTTTTGTTCTTTTTTGTTTGTTGTTTTTATCTTTTTCTTTTTTTTTCTCTTTCTTTTTTCTTTCTTTCTCATTCTTTTCCCCTGGTTTCAGGTCTTTTCTGATTTGTTTAGACTATATTTTCTGGGGACGTTGTTACCCTGTTAGCATTTTATTCTCTCATTTATCTATTCTCCTCTGGACAAAATGACAAGACAGAAAAAAATCACCTCAACAAAAAGAACAAGAGGTAGAATCTTACTGCCAGGGATCGACATAATACGGACATTAGTACGATGTCGGACCTAGAGTTCAGAATCATGATTTTAAAGATGCTAGCTGGGCTTGACAAAAGCATGGAAGTTATTAGAGAAACCCTTTCTGGAGAAATAAAAGAACTAAAATCTAACCAAGTCGAAATCAAAAAGGCTGTTAATGAGGTACAATCAAAAAATGGGGGCACTAACTGCTAGGATAAATGAGGCAGAAGAGAGAATCAGTGATATAGAAGACCAAATGATGGAAAATAAAGAAGCTGAGAAAAAGAGAGATAAACAACTACTGGATCACGAGGGCAGAATTCGAGAGATAAGCGATACCATAAGACAAAACAACATTAGAATAATTGGGATCCCAGGAGAAGAAGAAAGATGGAGAGGGGCAGAAGGTATATTGGAGCAAATAATAGCAGAGAACTTCCCTAATGTGGGGAAGGAAACAGGCATCAAAATCCAGGAGGCACAGAGAACCCCTCTCAAAATCAATAAAAATAGGTCTACACCCTGACATCTAACAGTAAAACTTACAAGTCTCAGAGACAAAGAGAAAATCCTGAAAGCAGCTTGGGAGAAGAGATATGTAACCTACAATGGTAGAAACATTAGATTGGCAACAGACCTATCCACAGAGACCTGGCAGGCCAGAAAGGACTGGCATGATATCTTCAGAGCACTAAATGAGAAAAATATGCAGCCAAGAAAACTATATCCAGCTAGGCTGTCATTGAAAAAAGAAGCAGAGATAAAAAGCTTCCAGGACACACAAAAGCTAAAGGAATTTGCAAACACGAAACCAGCCCTACAAGAAATACTGAAAGCAAAGAGAGAGCCTAAAAGCAGCATAGACCAGAAAGGAACACAGACAATATACAGTCACAGTCACCTTACAGGCAATACAATGGCACTAAATTCATACCTTTCAATAGTTACCCTGAGTGTAAATGGGCTAAATGCCCCAATCAAAAGACACAGGCTATCAGATTGGATTAAAAAACAAGACCCATCGATATGCTGTCTGCAAGAGACTCATTTTAGACCCAAAGACACCTCCATATTGAAAGTGAGGGGTGGAAAATGATTTACCATGCTAATGGACACCAAAAGAAAGCTGGGGTGGCAATCCTTATATCAGACAAATTAGATTTTAAAGCAAAGACTGTAATAAGAGATGAGGAAGAACACTATATACTACTTAAAGGGTTTATCCAACAAGAAGATCTAACAACTGTAAATATCTATGCCCCTAACATGGAAGCAGCCAATTATATAAGGCAATTAATAACAAAAGCAAAGAAACACATCAACAACAATACAATAATAGTGGGGGACTTTAACACCCCCCTGACTGAAATGGACAGATCATCTAAGCAAAAGATCAACAAGGAAATAAAGGCTTTAAATGACACACTGGACCAAATGGACTTCACAGACATATTCAGAACATTCCATCCCAAAGCAATGGAATACACATTCTTCTCCAGTGCCCATGGAACAGCCTCCAGAATAGATCACATCCTAGGTCACAAATCAGGTCTCAACTGGTACAAAAGATTGGGATCATTCCCTGCATATTTTCAGACCACAGTGCTTTGAAACTAGAACTCAATCACAAGAGGAAAGTCGGAAAGAACTCAAATACATGGAGGCTAAAGAGCATCCTACTAAAGAATGAATGGGTCAACCAGAAAATTAAAGAAGAACTAAAAAAATTCATGGAAACCAATGAAAATGAAAACACAACTGTTCAAAATCTTTGGGATGCAGCAAAGGCAGTCCCAAGAGGAAAGGATATAGCAATACAAGCCTTTCTCAAGAAACAAGAAAGGTCTCAAATACACAACCTAACCCTACACCTAAAGGAGCTAGAGAAAAAACAGCAACTAAAGCCTAAACCCAGCAGGAGAAGTGAAATAATAAAGATCAGAGCAGAAATCAATGAAATAGAAACCAAAAGAACAGTAGAACAGATCAATGAAACTAGGAGCTGGTTCTTTGAAAGAACCAATAAGATTGTTAAACCCCTGGCCAGACTTATCAAAAAGAAAAGAGAAATGACCCAAATCAACAAAATCATGAATGAATGAGGAGAGATCACAACCAACACCAAAGAAATAAAAACAATTATAAGAACATATTATGAGCAAGTATATGCCAGCAAATTAGATAATCTGGAAGAAATGGATGCATTCCTAGAGATGTATCAACTACCAAAACTGAATCAGCAAGAAAGAGAAAACCAGAACAGACCCACCACCACTAAGGAAATTGAAGCAGTCATCAAAAATCTCCCAACAAACAAAAGCCCAGGGCCAGATGGCTTCCCAGGGGAATTCTATCAGACATTTAAAGAAGAATTAATACCTATTCTTCTGAAACTATTCCAAAAAATAGAAATGGACGGAAAACTTCCAAACTCATTTTATGAGGCCACCATTACCTTGATCCCCAAACCAGAGAAAGACCCCATCAAAAAGGAGAATTACAGACCAATATCCTTGATGAACATGGTTGCAAAAATTCTCACCAAAATACTAGCCAATAGGATCCAACAGTACATTAAAAGGATTCTTCACCACGACCAAGTGGGATTTATCCCTGGGCTGCAAGGTTGGTTTAACATCTGCAAATCATTCAACGTGATACAACACATTAACAAAAGAAAGAACAAAAATCATATGATCCTCTCAATAGATGCAGAAAAAGCATTTGACAAAGTATAGCATCCTTTCTTGATCAGAGCTCTTCAGAGTATAGGGATAGAGGGTACATACCTCAATATCATAAAAGCCATCTATGAAAAACCCACAGCGAATATCATTCTCATTGGGGAAAAGATGAGAGCTTTCCCCCTAAGGTCAGGCACACGGCAGGGATGTCCACTATCACCACTGCTATTCAACATAGTATGAGAAGTCCTAGCCACAGCAATCAGACAACAGAAAGAAATCAAAGGTATCCAAATCGGCAAAGAAGAAGTCAAACTCTCAGTGTTTGCAGATGATATGATACTTTATGTGGAAAACCCAAAGGCTCCACCCAAAACTGCTAGAACTCATACAGGAATTCAGTAAAGTGGCAGGATATTAAATCAATGCACAGAAATCAGTGGCATTCCTATACACCAAAAACAAGATAGAAGAAAGAGAAATTAAGGAGTCGATCCCATTTACAATTGCACCCAAAACCATAAGATACCCAGGAATAAATCTAACCAAAGAGGCAAAGGATCTGTACTCAGAAAACTATAAAATACTCATGAAAGAAATTGAGGAAGACACAAAGAAATGGAAAAACGTTCCATGCTCATGGATTGGAAGAACAAATGTTGTGAAGATGTCAATGCTACCTAGAGCAATCTATACATTCAATGCAATCCCCATCAAAATACCATCCACTTTTTTCAAAGAAATGGAACAAATAATCCTAAAATTTGTATGGAACCAGAAAAGACCCCGAATAGCCAGAGGAATGTTGAAAAAGAAAAGCAAAGCTGGCGGCATCACAATTCCGGACTTCCAGCTCTATTACAAAGCTGTCATCATCAAGACAGTATGATACTGGCACAAAAACAGACACATAGATGAATGGAACAGAATAGAGAGTCCAGAAATGGACCCTCAACTCATGGTCAACTAATCTTCGACAAAGCAGGAACGAATGTCCAATGGAAAAAAGACAGTCTCTTCAACAAATGGTGTTGGGAAAATTGGACTGCCACATGTAGAAGAATGAAACTGGACCATTTCCTTACACCACACACAAAAATAGACTCCAAATGGTGGAAAGACCTAAATGTGAGACAGGAGTCCATCAAAATCCTAAAGGAGAACACAGGCAGCAACCTCTTCGACTTCAGCTGCAGCAACTTCTTCCTAGAAACATCGCCAGAGGCAGGGGAAGCAAGGGCAAAAATGAACTATTGGGATTTCATCAAGATGAAAAGCTTTTGCACAGCAAAAGAAACAGTCAACAAAACCAAAAGACAACTGACAGAATGGGTGAAGATATTTGCAAATGACATATCAGATAAAGGGCTAGTATCCAAAATCTATAAAGAACTCAACTCAACACCCAAAGACCAAATAATCCAATCAAGAAATGGTCAGAAGACATGAACAGACATTTTTCCAAAGAAGACATCCAATTGGCCAACAGACACATGAAAATGTGCTCAATATTGCTCAGCATCAGGGAAATCCAAATCAAAACCTCAATGAGATACCATCTCACACCCGTCAGAATGGCTAAAATTAACAAGTCAGGAAACGACAGATGTTGGTGGGGTTTGGAGAAAGGGGACCCCTCCTACACTGTTGGTGGGAATGCAAGCTGGTGCAACCACTCTGGAAAACAGTATGGAGGTTCCTCAAAAAGTTGAATATAGAGCTACCATACGATTCAGCAATTGCACTACTGGGTATTTACCCCAAAGATACAAATGTAGGGATCTGAAGGGGTACGTGCACCCTGATGTTTATAGCAGCAATGTCCACAATAGCCAAACTGTGGAAAGAGCCAAGATGTCTATTGACAGACGAATGGAAAAAGAAGTGGTATATATATACAATGGAATATTATGGAGCCATCAAAAGGAATGAGATCTTGCCATTTGCAACAATGTGGATGGAACTGGAGGGTGTTATGCTGAGTGAAATAAGTCAATCAGTGAAAGACATGTATCATATGACCTCACTGATATGAGGAATTCTTAATCTCAGGAAACAAGCTGAGGGTGGCTGGGTGATAGACATTGGGGAGTGTAAGTGCTATGGTGAGCGCTGTGAATTGTACAAGACTGTTGAATCACAGATCTGTACCTCTGAAATAATGCAATATATGTTAAGAAAAAAAAAAAGAAG
>NW_027397078.1:12730821-12793829 GCF_003265705.2 Callorhinus ursinus | reverse complement strand
ATAATGCAATATATGTTAAGAAAAAAAAAAGAAGAAGATAGCCGGAGGGGAAGAATGAAGGGGGGGAAATCGGAGGGGGAGACGAACCATGAGAGACGATGGACTCTGAAAAACAAACTGAGGTTTCTAGAGGGGAGAGGGGTGGGAGGATGTGTTAGCCTGGTGATGGGTATTAAAGAGGGCACGTTCTGCGTGGAGCCCTGGGTGTTATGCACAAAAATGAATCATGGAACACTACATCAAAAACTAATGATGTAATGTATGGTGATTAACATAACAATAAAAAAATTAAAAATAGAAAAAGCATTATTATTTTAGCATGCCTGGAACTGCAGTCATTTCCCTCTTCCCCTCAGTAACCTCAAGGTTATCTGAGAAGACTTTTTCTACTAGAGAGTTATGATGTAGAACAGTCTTTAAAGTCCCTAGTGTGATCATCACACACCATTTCTGTGTTTGAACAGTGTTTTATTTGGTTATTTTGCCTAAAAGTTATGACCTTTCTCTTGCTCTTAATGCCCCCTCTCCCCCTTTCCCTGATCATCATCATCATCTCTCTACTTCACTGTCTAGAAAAGACTAACATCATCTAAGAACCAGGAAGTTTGCTAATTTGGACCAACTCCAGGACTGGTCCTTGGAATCCTCCTTAACTACTCAGGGAAGCACCCACTACTTATTCTCAATACATATTTTTTGTTTTCTTGGAAACTGCTGTCATGGAATCTCAATGTACAGTTCTTGCATAATACAATGCTGGCATACAGCAGACATTCTATAAACCTTTGTATAATAGATTTGGTTCAGTGATCTCTCAGAGTTTCAGAAAAGAATCATTACTTGTATGTCAACTGTACTTGAATTAAAGAGATTCTAAAAATAATTTGACCAGGATATTACAAAAGAAGAAAATGCTTTGTCATTTTAGTATATATATAAAAAAAAGAACCATTAAGCTTTCAATGAAAGGTGATTGAGGTTACAGGTAACCTGTTTAATCCCATATGGGCATTCTGAAGAGTCTCCAAAACAGTCGTTTGGAGACATATGAAGATTGGTATATCCTTGCTATGCTTAGATTCAAGGAAACTTAAAAAAAAAAAAAAAGCATACATAGGAAATAACAATGACCTTGGGTATGTGACTCTTTTTTTTTTTTTTAAAGATTTTTATCTATTTATTTGACAGAGAAACACAGCGAGAGAGGGGAACAGAAGCAGGGGGAGTGGAAGAGGGAGAAGCAGGCTTCCTGCTGAGCAAGGAGTCCGATGTGGGGCTCGATCCCAGGACCCTGGGATCGTGACCTGAGCTGAAGGCAGACGCTTAACTGACTGAGCCACCCAGGCGCCCCGTGACTCTTGATTTTCAGTAGAATGGTATAAAAATATAGACTGTTTGCCCTGGTTTGATATTACAAGTGCTTTTTTTTTTTTTTTTTTCAGGGGTAGAATTTAGTGATTCATCAGTTGTATACAATACCCAGTGCTCATTACATCACATTTCCTCCTTAATGCCCAGCACCCAGTTACCCCATCCCCCCACCGGCCTCCCCTCCAGCAACCCTCAGTGTGTTTCCTAGAGTTCAGTGTCCCTTATGGTTTGCATGGATTTTAAGGAGCAGGACAGATGAATGTAGGGGAAAGGAAGAAAAAAATAAAATACTACAAATACTTTTACACAAAAATCTACCTCATAGTTTCTAGAAGAATTTTGGAAGAATAGAGGCAAGGTGACAATGTATATACTTCATCACCCAGTGACTGAGCTGCTTCTCTAGGGAAGGTAGAGCAACTCAGATTCCAAAAACGTACAGGTTTGTGCAAAGGACCTGTCATCCCAAACACACCTGTGGGTAGCCTCACGTGCCCTGTGCTCTCCCAAATCTCAGTGGACAAGGCTGTTTATTTTACATGACTTAATTAGCAACATTTGACACAGGTGACCACTGGTGTTCTCTTGAAAAAAAAAAGCCAAATGTTTGGCTTCTATGACTCCTCAGTACCTTATATAAAATAGTGTCTCAGGTTCTGGAGTGAGGTCTTCCAGGACCCAAATTCTTATAACATTTACTGGCTGGGTGGCCCCGGGCAAGGAATTTACACTTCTGGAACATCCATTGTAGAGATAAACATAATGCCTGCCTCCTAATTGTGATGATGATTAATAAAATGATTAGCACACTCTGTGATATATAGTAAGTGTTCAATAAATATTTACTATTGATGTTAGAATTATTCTTTCCTACTGCCTCCCTCCTCTTCAATTCTCTTCTGTGGATTGCTGTCCCTTTTTTGGGGATTCCTTAAATGTGAGCGTTTCTTAGAATTTGCCATCGACCCACATGTTCCCTCAGTCAACACACTCCCTCTAGGCAATCACTTCCATTCCTGTCAGTTCACTGAGGTCTGTATAATCCTTTGCATTTCCTTCAGGTTTCTCAAACTTCACATGTCTAAAACTAAGCTCCTCACCTTTCCCCAAAACTTCTCCTTTTCTCCTTTTCATTAAATGTCACCACCATATATTTGGGCCAGTCAGAAACTTGGCAAAATCCTTGACTTCTTCCTTTTTTTCACCTCCTCCCCCCTTAGTCAATTGTTAAATCCTGTCTATTCAACTTCCTAATTATGTCAGTAATCCTCTTTTCTCTGTCCCATTGCCTCTTCTCTACAGCAGGCCATCATCTTCTTTTGCTTGGTAATTATACCAACTGAAATTATTTCTCTGAAGTCCCTTATCTCCTTCTAGTTCATTTTCCAAACATCAGCCAGCATCATATCTAAAAAGAAATGAAAATTTGATGACAAAAATGCCTTCTGTAACATCCTTCCTTTAATGACACCCTTCCCTTAGGATGATGTCCTTGCTTCTATTGTTAGTAATTTAAAAATAAAAGTCAAATATTTCATTATTGCTAGTGGCATTAAAGTTATATAACACACAGTAATATTTGTGTAGCCACTGTTTTAATATATTTAGAAGATTGAACAATGTTCTTTTGGTTTTGGTGTTGTTCCTAAATAAACTTTTGAAATATTTGCTTAAATTCTTTTGTCAAATTACATCAAAGTAATTACAGTCTAGGAATATCTCACTGACTCAGCCTTAACTAGACTCACATAATTTTCCTTTTCTGGAGAATTGAGTCGATAATACCTATTTATTTGAAATGGATATAATTTTACAAATTTTTGTTTTATGACAGAAAAACCTCTTAAATATCATGTTATTAGCACTTCTCTAAAACGATCAGATGAACAAATTTTGTTACTGTGAGTTTGTTTGACTTTTTCATCAGATCATCTCTGTACTTACAAAAGTCTTATTGCCTCTTTATACTTTCAGTACTTTTATTATGCTAATATTTTATTTTCCTAAGTGAATTGAATAATTTTGGAAAATTTCATCACATGTGATTTAAAATTTGTGAACTGGAATTTGCAAAGTTGTTTATGTTGGCAGCATGCTCATTTGTGTTTATATTGCATTATGAGATTAAGGAAATTCGTGACCGGCTACTTCCATTTGTTGGACATATTTTGAGTACCACCTGGTGCTAGGCACTGTGTAGGGTGCTGGAACCATAGAGATGAGGAAGACATAGTATGTGATCTCAAGGAATGTATGCTCTAATACAGGTACTAAACATGACCATCAGTTATGAACCATTTCTGCTTTCAGAATAAGACATATTTCTAGCCTCCTTCTCCCATGCTATTTGATTCTAGAAACACATTCCTTTTGCTTTTCCCCATGTGAACTGCATTAATTCATTGATCAGGACGTGATGGGGCTCCTGGATGGCTCAGTTGGTAGAGCAGGCGACTCTTGATCTCGGGGTTGGGAGTTCTAGCCCTCCATGGGTGTAGAGATTACTTAAATAAGTAAATAAATCTTAAAAAAAAAAGAGAGAGAGAGAGAAGTGGCAGTGGCTATGAATGTGAGCCCTTTGGTCAGAAACATGCAAGTGAAAATCCCAACCCTATTAGTTTCTAACTGTAGTAGTCAACTATTGCTATGTAACAAACACACACTATTCTGTATCTTAAAAAGGCAATTATTTTTTAATTGTTCATTTGTATGCAGATTGGCTGGAACTTGACTGATCTAAGCTGGGCTCAGCTGGGTAGCTCTGCTTCAAACTTAGGCGGTTGGGGATGTTCTGTTACTCACTGCAGGTCTGTGAGTCAGCTGGAGGCTCTGTTCCACGTGTGCTCATTCTGAAGCACAGGCCAAAGGGACAGCAGCTACTCAAGCACTTTACATGGTAGAGGTGCAAGAGAACATGTGGCATTTGAGCCTGGCATGTTGCCACTTCAACCCACACACTATTGGCCAAAGCAAATCATGTGGTCAGGCCCCAAGTCAAGGGATAGGAAAACATACTTTGTCCCTGGTAGTGTCATGGTAAGATGCAGAGAAGGGTGAAGAATTGGGGTCAACTGTGTAATCTACCACAATAGTTGTGTGTCTTTGGACAAATCACTCAGCCATTCTAAGCTTTTTTTCCTTATTTATAAAATGGAGGTAATGATTGAACCTATATCATGGAATCACTCTGAGGATTACATGGAGTAACATATACAAAGCTCTTAGCATATGTGCCTGACCACTGCAAGCAGATAGTATATTTTAACTATCATTGAAGCTTGAGTCCTAACAATCAGTTCATATTTGTTGGGTGACCCCAGAGACTAAACTTATAGTCAAAGCTGTGATTCTTGGTCCACAATAGACTATACACTCTGTAATGTGTGGCTGTCTCCTATTAAGGGTGTGACTATGACACTGTAAGGATCCAGATGTAAACCATTTGCTCTTGTTCTCCTTAGGTACATTTAAAGCAGAATACCAGGGCCAATTACCCATTGTCATTTTTCCAAGTAATGGTATTGTGGAGCCCAAGTCATCAGTGATTGTTAAAGTGGATTTCTGTGCTGACCAGCCCAGAATTGTAAATGAAGTGGCAAAGTAAGCATATACTATGGTTCTTAATTCTAATGTAGTTCTTAATACTTTCCTGTTTTACTCTTCAGATATGCCTATTGTCTTGAATGTATATTAGCTTCTTTGTTCTTTCAGTCAGCATTCATTTGCCAAGTCTCTACTATTTGCCAAGCACTAGAGACTCCAAAATGGGAAGAAACAGAGGATGGCCTATGGGTACACATAACAGGAGCTTCTAGTTTGGATTTTGTGGGGGTGAGGGAGTGAATCAGGAAAGGGCTCCATTAAGGAGGGGATAGTGTACCCAAACAGTTATTGGTGAGTAGGAAGTAGCCCGGCAAAGAGCAGTGGTGTGATTTGAGCTGTGTGTGTGTGTGTGTGTGTGTGTGTGTGTGTGTGAGTGTGTTTGTGTATAGGGGAGGTGGGTGTTAGTGATGGGGGTGGGTTAGAAGAGTAATTTCAGGCTGAGCAAGTAGAAGACTTGAAATCCTGGAGGTAAATAGACAGTGTTACACACTGAGCGAGCTGAGGCAATGTAGAGGCAAAGAGATGGCGGTGTGGAGTGATGTGAGATGAGACCAGAAACCCAGAATGGTGCAGGGTCCAGTAAAGTACCTCATAGGACAGCACTTTTTAATGCTCTGTGTCTCAGTCCATTAGCAGAATGTGCATTCACTATAATAGGTCACCACCAGCATCAAAACAGTGAAATAGATAATATCAGGATGCATCTCACGTAGTAAGGGCAAATGTTTTGCAAAACTTGTTTTGTGTGTGTGGGTGCACGTGTGTGTGCGTGCCTGTGTATCTGTGTATGCATGTGTGTGTATGTGTGTGTGCTTGCAATGTAAATACATTTCTCACTGAAGGTCACAGCCAAAAAAAGTTTGAGAAACAGTTTGAGCCCTGATAGAAGCTTAGGTTTCATTGTGAAGGCTGTGGAATCTCGGGAAGGTTTTAGGATGCGAGGGTCTTGATTAGTTTGCAATTTAGAAAGGTCGTGCTGATAACAGTGGGCACAACAAATCAGGGTGGGGTGGGTATGTGGAGGTGTAGCCTGACTAGAAACTGTAAAACAGAAGAGAAATGATGAAAGCTTCAGCTAAGGTACAAATCAGGAGTATGGAGAGAAGTGTGCCGATTGGAGAAATGTTCTGGAGAAATGTTAACTAGATGTAGTGACTGGTTCTAGAAAGGGATGGTAAGAGGAAGGACAGGTCTGGGGGAGAGGATCTTGAGTTCAGTTTTAAACTGTTGGAATTGATTTGCTTTGCAGAATCCTGTGAAGCCTATTAGATTTCCTTATCTTGAGTCCCAGAAAAAAAATTTGGTCTAGGTATATTGGCTTGCGGGTTGTCAGTGGATAAGTTGTAGATGAAGCATGAAGTGTTGAAAATAACTTTGACAAGGAGAGCAGAGTATAAAAGAGTAGGAGAGAGACGCCATTATTCATGGAGTGTATAAAATATCCAAGCCACAGAAGAATGAGAAGGTAAAGTCTGAATAAGTTAGAAGAAAACCAGCCAAGTTTGGTGTCAAGGAAGCTAAGGGAGGAGAGATGTATGTAGATGATATCAGCCCTGAGCACTGTGACAGAGATGTAATGTAAGATAAGGACTTAGGTGATGGTTGTGGAGTGGTCATTTATTTGTGGTATTTGATGGGGTGAGAGTCAAAAGGATTGCACTTATGCCACAGAGGGATAAATGTGCATATGTGGGCAGTTTCAAAAGGAAGTTGAAATTAGTCTAGGAAATGAAGCTTTATTGGGGGGGGATCTTCATTTCAGCAAACAAGTGGGATTTTGCTGAGACACTTCATAGGGAATTGGGTTATTAGGATGGGGATGAGTTTGGTTGTTGGACTTGGGGGAGTGGGATGAGTTAGAAAAGAATCTTAGAATTCTTTTAGAAATCTAAATCATCCCATCTAATTCTAGTGTTTATGAAATAATTGGTGATACGGACCTAGCAATAAGTTCTTTTTGGAGTCAATCCATGTGATTGTTTTCCAACTTTGTTGTTTCTTGGGGACAATGGATTAGGTTGTACATATGCCATTCAACTGTGCAGATTCAGATAGTCAGAAGGACCTGACATTCTCTGGCATGTATGAGAAAGGAACTGCTCTTAGGCCTTTGAATTTTAATTATAATGTGATGTTATAAAATTTCTGTTTATTCAAATATATAGGAGAAAAATTAAGTATATAGAATTCTAATTAAAATATATATGTATAATTCATTATCTTGTAGAGTGAGTTTGCAAGGTCGTCCAGATATACTCTTGAGTGTCAAAGCTCATGTGGTTGAGCAGATTATTGAATTGTTAAACATAAGTAATGACAAAAAGTTGGAATGCATACACTTTGGTTCAGTTTTCTTCGGAACTTCAAAAATTGAACATGCACTTCTATACAATAATAGCCCAGAACCCATATACTGGGTGGCCATAATGCAAAATGATTCAGTTGGAGAAGAACTGGTAAGTAAATAGTGCAACCGGGGAAAATCGGGTATTATGTTTTGAAACAGGTTGTTTTGAATTTACTAATATCAAAAAAAGCTGTTAAATTATTCTAAGTACGTTTCAACATGTGGATAGATATGATTCCCTTTCACATGTCTTCAAGGGTAACCTCAAAAAATTCTGTAAATTAAATAACACTGATAGTGATTTATATCTGAAGTAAACCAGACGAGTGCTTCTTATAGATTAGCAGCTAGTTGTGGGGTTTTCTGTTCTCATCAATTTTTCAACAGTTCCTTTAATTTTATGATGTGCTTTGGTCAAATTTATGTATGTTTCTTTAAAGACATTCATATTCTTGATTTTCTAGACTAAAATTTCAACAATTATGATCTCCTCTTAAGATGTTTTATTTTATTTGCGTTCTGCCTTAATATTCTTTTTATGTCTGATTTTATATTACAGGGCACAAATATTCGACAAAGAACAGATGTTGCTTTAAATAATTTCACCTACTTAAGCAAAATAAAGAACAGTGATGTTACCAATTTTATCTCCTGTGTTCCTAATGAAGGGAGGTTACTACCTTATCAAAAGATTGTAATTACATTTTGTTTCAGCCCAAAGTAAGCAAAAATTCAGTTATGGTGTTTTTTATTAATCAAAAGCATGTCAATCATACATTCAAACTGACTTTAACAGTAAAACTGGTCAGAAGGCACCAATCAGATTTTTCTTATTATGGCTCTCAATGCTTCTAACATGGTTAATATGATTTCGAACATTTAAGAATTTTGTTCTAAATATTTCATGTTCGATTACAAATCTCTTCAGACCTTGTAGAAGCGGAAGTTCTGTGTGGTTTTGTGTTGTGGGCCCAGACGAATCTGTGCAACAAGACCTCGTTGTCCCTGCAGAAATAGGGGATAGCCAGTGGCATGCAGGGTGTGTCGGTGCCTCCAAAGAGGATGCAGGGCTCTTGCCACAGCAAGATGCTTGCTAAGGAGCATAAAGAGTAAGCCTATAGCAGCTGCTGGGATACACCACACTTGCTTGCTGAAATTCATACAGACTTGTAGAACTTTTGCCAATGTATATTTTTCATAATTCTCTGTACTCGGTTTGGTTATTTAGCTTGAAAATACATTTGGAAATGCTGTTTTAAATACATAGGAACAATTTCAGCTATACTTGAGAGGTGGCCGGTTGTGGCAAATAATCGATCCAACTGTATGTTTACCTTTGTGAGGAGACACTGTTCAGTGTACTTCTCTATGTGGCAACAGGGTCGCTTGATGATGATACCGATTGGTGGAGACTGAATTGTATTTTAATTTAAGGAGGGTAATGAATCAAGTAATTGTTCTATTTGTACAATCTGTAATTGCCTCACGAATCATATTTTCCTGCAGGTAATTTCTTGGCCAACATAGAAGATTCTGTTTAACACACGATCTTTGAAATTCTAAATATTCTTTTTCATGGCAGCATGCTTTTTGTGAAAGTCTAGCATAAACTCATAGATATGATAATGGTTGGAAGTCTTAGTTAAATTCGTTTTTAACATGCTACTTCCATTCCTGTGTAATATTTCATATCAGTCTTTGTGTGTGTGTGTGTGTGTATTTGAGTATCCACTGCTAAAATAGCTGCCCTCTAGGTAAGCAAGTAAAGACAGTCAACACGCAGGTCTAGAGGTAACCCATCTCTGACTTTGGTCCTTCTTCCCTCTTCCCGTCTTTCCTTTCCTTTTCTCCTTTGACAAGATTTGGCTGTTATCAAATCTTGTTCTCCAAATCACTTGTTCTCCTCTAAGAATATGGAGAATGTGGCTAGCAACATGTGCTTAGTCCACAGGAGGAGACCGATATGGAACAGAGATTTGCAGTTACACCCAGAGTTATGAAGGACTATTGAACTAGAGAATTGAACAGAACCCTTAGCTAGCAATGAACTCGGCTTGGAAAGAGAATCCTTTACATAGAAAGTGACACTGGAGCTGGACCTTTACAGTTTAGTATATTTAAATTACTTTTGTCTTGCAGATGTTGTCATGAACCCATTTTCTGAATCTTTACACTTTGTGGCCTTCTTTTGGCAAGTCTCTGTATCTGGGCAGTAATTTTGGAAAATAGATCACAATTATATTTTTATTCCTGAACTTTCATCTGTTTGCATAGATTTAAGGATTGGGTTGATTCCTGTTGAGAGCTAATAGAGTGCATCATCTTTGCCTTCAAAATATTTGTAATTTTTTACAGGCTAATGATTGATGGTAAAAAGAATAATGATCCTTCACACAGGCAGGACTATGCTCTCTTTTTGAGATTTGACTCTGTGGGAAGTAAAGATGGATTTTTGAGGGATGATAACAGTAAAACCATCAAAAGTAAGTGCGAAATGAACATAAGCATCAAATGTATAGCAGTTTAAATTATTTAAAAGTTTGGATATCATATTTCTAGAGGCAATTTAATAAGAGTGTATAATTATTGAATCGAACAAAAATGCAAACATTCAAGAAACCTTAAAATGTCTTTTGTGGCATGTTAAGAAAGAAGTCAACCTCAGAATCATTTACATAACAATTTTCCAAGTTAAAATTTAGATGACTTCATTATTTTTAAATGACATTAGATAAACATAATCTAGAGTTAAGGAATGAAAAAAGAAAAAAACCAACCTGGCTTCTTTTCCCATTTAAGTCTATGTTTTCTCTTAGAGATTTTTTTGTTTTTGTTTTTGTTTTTGTTTGTTTTTTATTTGACAGAGAGAGACACAGCGAGAGAGGGAACACAAGCAGGGGGAGTGGGAGAGGGAGAAGCAGGCCCCCCGCAGAGCGGGGAGCCCGATGCAGGGCTCAATCCCAGGACCCTGGGATCATGACCTGAGCCAAAGGCAGACGCTTAACGACTGAGCCATCCAGGCGCCCCATCTCTTAGAGATTAATATGGGAACAAACGACCCATTCCATCTCTACCAGGCTTTTAGCTCTTAGAGTCGGCATTCAGTAACAGTCAAAGTACAAGACCTAGAACTGGAGCTCTAGTAAATAGGGTACAGTATCCTGTTATGGGGTACTGGTAAGTGCATATGCCTTGCAGGCCATGTGTCAAGGTGCATTGTACTTTTTAGTATTCTCAGGTAGTATTAGATGGGCTGTAGTGAGGAAATTGGCAAGACTTGGAGTTCAGCTTAGCCAGACAGATCAAAGAGAAAATAAAGATAGAGACAGGTGAGGGACTGGTTCTAGAAAGATGAGCCGCGGCAAGTCAAGAGTCGAGAAGATTAGTGTGTCAGGATGAGTGATATTGTTGAGCAGGCTTGTACCATTTTCCTAGGACAGAAATTGAGTGCCCTGCTATTATTTGTGTCATGGTTTGTGATTTGAGCTCTGCCTGCCTATCATAGACAGGAGATTTGTTTGAATCTTGCAAGTTAATCTGGTTTTGAATGGCCAGAGATGGAGATGGTAGGTTTGCCTTAAAGGTAATTCAGAGTCTAGGGTTGGCTAGTAAGAGCCTCAGTGAAGAAACACACAATCTTCTTTTGGATTCTAGCTACAATGCTCTCCGTGTAAAACTGTTCATTCACCCAATTAGAGCCTATAGTTTATAGTTCCTACCTCCTCTCTGGTGTCTCCAAAACTTCATGTTTATGTTATTGCCCAGCTTATATTCCCCTGTCCATTATTTTAATCACCTTTTTTTCCATGTACACTTAAGTTTCTTGACCCGTATCCCATAGTGACTGAGTGGCAAACCTCTAATCTGATTAAATTCAACTCTTAGCCTACCCTGGGTCTGCACCTGGGAAGCTAATTGTGCTGGGGAAAAGCATAAAACTATGCTGTGCTGTTTCACTTTTTATTCTACAATCACTAACCCCAAGTGGGTCCTTTAAGATGGTTGACATTCCTGCTGCATTCCTCCTTTCCTTCACTTTCTCACAATATGAGATCAGTATCACACACCTTCCCTTCTCACCTCAAACCTCCAAGACTTCCTCCTTGGTCTTTACTCTAAACTGGTAAATACATTAAGTGACCCAGCAGATGTTTCCACTTGGATATCTATTAGGCATCTCAAAATTAACATGCCCAGAAAAACCCTCCTGGTTTCCCTATAACCTGTCCCTCCTACAGTCTTTCCTATCTCAAGAAATGGCAATTCTATCTCTTCCATTGCTCAAGCTCAAGACCTTACCATCACCATTTATCATGTGTTCAATTTCCTATTTTATATGCAGTCCATCAGCAAATTTTGTTAAGTCTCCCGTTAAAACTATATGTTAAATCTGACCATTTCTTTTTTTTTTATATTTTATTTATTTATTTGAGAGAGAGAGAGATAGTGAGAGCAGGAACACAAGCAGGAGGAGTGGGAGAGGGAGAAGCAGGCTTCCCTCTGGGATCATGACCTGAGCCGACGGCAGACACTTAACTGAGCCACCCCGGTGCCCCTAAATCTGACCATTTCTCATCCTTCTTCTACTACTCTTACCCAGCCATATTTGGTACCTTAGGGTTATTTATTTATTTATTTATTTATGAAAGAGAGAGAGAGAGGCAGAGGGAGAAGCAGGCTCCCAAGGAGCAGGGAGCCCGATGCGGGACTCGATCCCAGGACCCCGGGATCATGACCTGAGCCGAAGGCAGACGCTTAACCATCTGAGCCACCCAGGCGCCCGGTACCTTAGGGTTTTTGGAACATGCCAAGGAAATTCCTACCTTAGAGTCTTTGTACTTGTTCTTCTGTCTGTCTGGAATGCACTTTTCCTGGATTTTCACATGATTTTCTTCCTGAGTTCCTTTATATTTTTGCTCAAATGTCTCCCCATCAAGAGAGGCCTTTTTGGACTTTCCCATATAAAAGAGCAGCCCCAAGACACTGTGCTCTGTCTTACCCTTGTAGGAGAGGAAAAATAATTTCCCCTCTACCTCTCTAGGATCCTGGTTGAGACCCCCCTTAATAAAAGACAGATTAAGAAGGGGGGCACCTGGGTGGCTCAGTCAGTTAAGCGTCTGCCTTCAGCTCAGATCATGATCCTGGGGTCCTGCGATGGAGCCCATTGTAGGGCTCCCTGCTTGGTGGGGAGCCTGCTTCTTCCTCTCCCACCTCTTGTTCTCATACTCTCTCTCTCATGAATGAATAAAATCTTAAAAAAAAAAAAAGACAGTTTAAGAGGGAAAAAAAGCAAACAGAAGTTTAATAACATGTATGCCTCCTCTATACATGGGAGAGACGCAGGAAAACTGAGTGACTCCCCAAAATGGCCGGAGCCATCACTTTAAATGCCATCTCCAGCTAAAGACAAAAGATGTTGAAGTGTGGCAGCCAGTTATGGGAGGTTTTCAAGTCACAGTAAGGGAGGGTATGGTTGTTATGCAGACTTAAGTATCTGCCTTCTTTGAGAGCGTTTCTTCCCAGTAGTTTTCAGAGTTTTTCCTGTATCTGCTGTTACATAACAATAGTCAGCTTAAAATAATCTTTATGCCAGGGATACCTCGGTGGCTCAGTTAGCTAAGCATCTGCCTTTGGCTCAGGTCATGATCCCAGGGTCTTGGGATTGAGTTCCCGCATTGGGCTCCTTGCTCAGCAGGGAGCCTGCTTCTCCCTCTGCCTGCCACTCCCCCTGCTTGTGTGTGCTCTCTCTCTCTCTCTCTCTGACAAATAAATAAATAAAATCTTTAAAAAAACCCTAATCCTTATGCCAAAGAGGCATGTTTTCGGGTGACAAATTGTGCTCCCCTTCACCCTACATTACTTTTCCCCATAGCACTTATCCTGTCTGAAATGCTATATATTTCCTTATTTTATTGTCAATGCCACCTCCCTAGAATATGAAGACCATGAGAGCAGGAACTGTGTCTATTTTATTCACTGCTGTATCCCCACAGCCTAGATGAGTACTTGGCATAGAGAAGGCACTTAATAATTTTGTTGAATGAAAGATTGAATGGGCTACCCATGTATCATCAGGTCTTTCAGATGATGCTATTTGGACCGAGCAAATATATTCTGGATTCCCAACACTTTTTATGTTAAAAAGCTATTATTGCTTCTACAGGTGATCGTTTTCAGAAAGTGGAATTAGCACTGACAGGCACAGGACTTCCTGTCTTACTACAGTTTGATCCAGGAAAGGTCCTTAATTTTGCACCTTGTTTCATGGGTGAACATTCAGAGCTTCTGTGTATTATGCAAAATCGATCCAACTCACTTCCTGTGATGTACCGTTTTCAAAAAACTGCACATTTTAAAATTCATCCTGAAAGGGGCAAGATTGATGAAGGATGTATCCAGGTAAGATAATTATTCGATGCTTTCACATGCTTCAAATATTTTAAGATTCGCTAAAATGACATGCAGAGGATTGAAAACTTCATTTTGTTCCACCAGTATTAAAAATTGTATTTCTTTTGTGGCCTCGTTGTGAATACTTTAGTGTTGGCACTTATACAGTATCCATAATTATTTGTTAAGTGCCTTTCATGTGCCAGGAAAAGCATTTGACGCTGTAGGGAATGTAAAGAAGGACAAAACATAGTTATTGCGTCCAAGGATTTTTTTTTTTTAAGCTCAGAGAGTATTTATCGTCACCCCAGGAGGCAGGCCCCTAAATTTAAATATCCAGCATGGAGCCTTAGTCCTCCCTGCCTTGGGTGGGTGCAGGAACAGGTCCTGAAGCCTTTGTCTAGGACAGTGGAACCCAGCAACCAGAGGGGGGATGCCCCTGAGCCAGTAGCTGCCGATAGCAGCAATAAGTGAAAAGGAGGTAGGAATCAGGCACTTGTCCCAATCTCAGAGATGCTGAAAGGAGTGCAAGATGCTTTGGGACTCACCCCTAGACTGAAGGTTGGCCAAGCTGGGATGCACACATGTGGGACGAATGGAAGTCCAGTGCCTCACCGGCAGAGGCTGTAACCCCATGCCATAGTTAACCCAAGACAGAAGGGAGGGGGTTGTCAGTTTGGCCTCTGAAGCCTTGCCCCCCTGTGAGGTGAGGTGCTATGGGGGAATCTAGCCACTATAGTCTTTACTTGCTGAGGGGTGAGTTTCTCAGCCTTTTGCACAAGTACATGCTCCTTGCCCCCCAACTCATCAGCGGCTGACGTGAAGGGCATCCTGCATCCACTGGTCGCAGGCATCATGTGTCACGGGCACAGTGAGGGGTGGTGGGTGTGGGGGTAGGCTCGCATCAGGCTTGTCGTCATCAGATAGGCCAGCAGATAGCGTTAGTAGGTGTCTGAATGTAGGGAGGACAACAGGTCCTGGCACAGGCTCGGGTCTCGGCCCAGGTGCTTGTGGTCCGGGAGTGACTCGTACAGGCCCACAGCTGGCACAGTAGGGACATATTCCGCCACTGCAGCCCCACTATGCCCTTGCGCAGTCACGGGGGGGGGGGGTTCCACGTGGGCGGTGCTGCAGGTGTAGCAGGGCGGGGCTGGGACGTAGGTGGCGCCGCTCAGCTCCTGCTGTAGGCTCGCTTCTGCTCGCTCGTGGAGCCCCCGCTGACAGCGTGAGGACCGCACATGCCGCGCGGTAGTGGTGGCAGCCCAGCTGGGACACAGCCCGCGTCACCCCCTGCCTTGGCTTAGGGCAACCGGTTCCTGGTCGGTTCCTGGTCGGTTCCTGGTCCGACGGTGCAAACAGCGATGTCTCCGCCTTTCCTCCAACGGTCCGCCCAGTAAGAATTTTTTTTATGTACTAAGGAAGTGTAAAACCTACATACCAACAGTTCTGGTTTAAGAAAAGTGCAAAATGTGTTGAAAGAGATCTATAACGGGGCGCCTGGGTGGCTCAGTGAGTTGAGTGGCTGCCTTCGGCTCATGCATGTCATGATCTTGGAGTCCTAGGATTGAGCCCCACGTCGGGCTCCCTGCTCAGTGGGGAGCCTGCTTTTCCCTCTGTTCCTCACCCTGCTTTCGTCCTCTCTCTCAAATAAATGAAAAATCTTAAAAAAAAAAAAAAAAAGAGATCTATAAGAAGGTGATACAGAAACTCAGAGGACAGTGTTTTTACTTCCAGCCAGGTAGCAAGGTCTTTTCCTATGATAGTAACAGCCAGAACTTGAAGGTTGAGCAGAATTTTCAAATTTGAAACTGATGATACTTAACTGGCCTAGGCCTCCAACTGCTGGTGTGGTGCAGACAATTGAAGTCTGAGGAGTACCTGTGAGTCCCGGGGCAGTTTCTGTCTTTCTCACTACTCACATAACTCTTGTCCTTGTCCCCTAAACTGGGGTTGGCTGACTGTCCTCCACAGGCCAAATCTGGCCTGCTGCCTATTTTTTAAAGTAAACTACCATTGGAACATAGCTGCTTTTATTGTCTGTTGTCTATGGCTGCTTTCATGCTACAAAGGCAAAGTTGAATGGGTGTGAGAGAGCTGTGTTAACTTTAAAAATAAGTTAAAGGGCCGCCTGGGTGGCTCAGTCGGTTAAGTGTCTGCCTTGGGCTCAGGTCATGATCCCAGAGTCCCAGGATCAAGCCCCACATCCGGCTCCCCACGCTCAGCTTCTCCCCCTGGCCCTACCCCCCTCTCGTGCGTGCTCTCTATCTCTCAAATAAGTAAATAAAATCTTAAAAAAAAATAAGATAGTTATTTTACCAGTCAAACTGGGTTTATTTGGCAATAGCAGAGAACTGTAATTCGGGACAAACAAGCTATGGCAGAAACCATAGGCTAGTCCAACAACCAAAGAGAGGAACCTCATTTTATGGAGGAGGAGGAGGAAATTGGGAGTGGTTATTTTGAAGGAAAGTCCATTGAAGAAAAGCGGGAGTTCAGGATGATGACGGTTTGTTGTTGGCTGAGTTGCTGGGGCAGTTGATTCCTTACAGGAGTTGCAAGGTAACATATTTTCGTGTTGGGACCTGTAACTGATGATTCTTTCCAATCCATGTTTCTTCCTGTAATTGAAGTCTAGTGGCAGGGCGTGAGAGCTCCTCCTTCTGCCCTCCCGATTCCATTTTAGTGATGTTTCCCTTTATTAATTTTTACAGTTATATGGCCCATAAAGCCTAAAATATTTACTGTCTGGCTATTTACAGAAAAAGTTTGGAGACTTGCTCTAAACGGTAGCAAGCATGAATGCTTTCAGTTTCACCTCAGGTTCTTATGTTACCATCTTTTCTCCACTGTATTGTGATACGGCTCATAAAGTTATTGATGGAAGCTTTCTCCCAGTTGCAATCAGGAACTATTGTACACATGTTTAAATGCATGCAGCTCATATTTATAACTCTTCCTGCTTCATTAGAATGACTCACTTCCGTCCCCTCAAATTTGGATAGATTTAATCAGTCTTTATAGAATAACAACTGATGTTAACCACATTATGCAAAAACGTTTGCCTTTTAACCGCTTCCTAGACTTTCTTTAGTTCAATCCTCTTAAATCTACCAGCTCAGTTTATTTTCTCCAGCAACATGCACCCTTTCAAAACGTGTTTGATACCTAAGTTCCAAATTTCATTTTTAACCCTCTGTGTTTCTGGGTTTCTCAAGCATTAATAACTTTCAGATTAATAAAAAGTGAATGTGGGAAGTGTAGGGGGTGCTGGAGAACTGTGGCTTGCACAGGCTGGTCAAATCGTCTGTTAGAAGTGAGATATTATTTAGAAGTGAAATAGGATTATTCTTTTTAATACTAGTTTATTGAACTAGAATTCACATACGATAAAATTCACACATTTAAAGGGTATAATTCAGTGGTATTTAGGATAGTCAAAGAGTTGTGCAATCATTAGCACTAATTCTACAACATTCTCATCACCCCAGGAAAAAGTTCCATGTCCATTAGCAGTCACTCCCTCTTCTTATTCCTCAGCCCGTGGCAGCCACTAATCTGTTTTTTATGTCTATAAATTTCCTTGTTCTTGACATTGCATATAAATATAATCATAAAATGTGAGGACTTCGTGTTTGGTTTCTTTGATACAGCATTATATTTTCAAGTTGCATGAGTGTTGAAGTATGTGTCACTACCTCATTCCTTTTTTATGGCCAGACTGTACTCCATTGTATGGATAGCCTACCTTTTGTTTATCTATTCATCGGCTGATGGGCATTTGAGTTGTTTCCATCTTTTGGCTATTATGAATGATGCTGCCATAATTATATTGTTAAAACATTGTTATGATGTCCTTTTTATGGTGAGGACACTTAAGAGCTACCGTCTTAGCAAATTTCAAGTGTACGATATAGTTTTGTTAACTATAGTCACCAGCTCCAGAACTTACTCATTTTGCAGAACTGAAACTTTGTGCCCTTTGACCAACATCTTCCTATTTCCCCTTCCCTCCCACCCCTGGTAACCACCTTCTACTCTCCTTCTCGTTGTTTAACTATTTTAGATTCCACATGTAAGTAAGATCATACAATATTTGTCTTTCTGTGTCTGGCTTATTTCACCTAATGTTCTCTAAGTTCATCCATGTTGTCACAGATGTCAGGATTTCCTTCTTTCTTAAGGCTGAATAAAATTCCATTATTCTTATGCATGTGGATATCCAGTTTTTCCAGCACCATTTATTAAAGAGACTGTCTTTTTTCTACTGTGTGTTCTTGGCATTCTTGTTGTAGTCTAGTTGATTATAAATGCACAGATTTATTTGTGGGCTCTCTATTCTGTCATATGTTCATATGTCTTTTTTATGCCAATACCATACCGTTTTGGTAACTGTAGCTTTGTAATATAGTTTGAAATCGGGAAGTGTGATGCCTCCAGCTTTGTTCTTTTTGCTCAAAATTGCATTGGCTATTCAGAATCTTTTGTTTACATTAGGAGCAAAAAGAATAAAATACTTAGGAATAAACTTAACCAAAGAGGTGAAAGACTTATACACTGAAATATCAACGAAGGGAACTAAAGAAGCCATAGATAAAGAGAAAACCATCCTGTGTTCATGGTTAGGGAGAATTAATATTTTTTAAATGTCTATAATACCCAAAGTGATCTACAGGTTTTTTACAGTCCTTATCAAAATCCCAATGGTGTTCTTTACAGAAATAGAAAAAAATCTAGAAATTCATATGGACAGGTTTTCAGTACTCTTTAGCATACACTGAAGAGTGGAATTGTTGAATCATGTGATAATTCTGTTTAACTTTTTGAGAAACTATCATACTGTTTTCCAATGAAATTGTACCATTTCATAACTCTTACCAGCAATGAATATGTGTTTTAATGTTCTAATACCTCCACACCTTTGCCCATATTTGTTAATGTTCTTCTTTTTGATTATATCTGTCCCTGTGGGTGCAAAGTTGCTTCTCACTGCAGTTTTCATTTACATTTCCCCAGTGACTATTGATGGTGAATGTCTTTTTATATGCTTATTGTGCACTGGTATATCTTCTTTAGGGAAATGTTTATTCATGTCTATGATAGGCAGAATAATGACCACCTAAAAGTGTCCTTATCCTAATCTGCGGAATTTGTGAATATGTGATGTTTCATGGCAATGGAGGATTTAGGTTTTAATTGGAAGTAATGTTGATAATCATTTGACTTTAAAATGGGGAGATTAATCTGGATTATCTGTGTAGGCCCAATATAATCACAGGGGTGCTTAAACATGAAAATAGAAGGCAGAAAAGTATGAGTATCAGAGTGATGTGATGTGAAAAATATTTGCATGTCCATTACTGGCTTTGACAACGGAAGGGGAGGGTGATGAGCCAAGGAACACGTTGACCTCTAGAAGATAGGAAAAGATAAGGAAATAGATTCTCCACTAAACTCCAGAAATGAACGTTGTCCTGCTGAAATCTTGGTTTTGGTCCATTGAGATTGGAGTTGGACTTTTGACGTACAAAAGTAGAAGATAAGAAACTGAACTGTTGTAGCCCACAGAATTGTTTGTAATTTGTTATTGTAACAATAGGAAACTAATATAAAATTCTTTACCCATTTTTAATTGGGGTATTTGTCTTTTTGTCGTTGAATTGCAAAAGTTCTTTATGTATTCTGGATACAAGTCCTTTATCAGCTATGTGAATTACAAATATTTTCTCTTCTGTGGGTTGTTTTCACATTTTCTTTTTTGTCCTTTGAAGTACAAAAGTTTTAAAGTTTGATTAAGTCCAGTGTATCCTTTTTCCCCTTTTGTCACTTGTGCTTTTAATATCCTGTCTTAGTAGCTATACAATATCCAAGGTCATTAAGATTTGTTCCTATATTTTCCTTTAAGAAATTTAGCTTATGCATTTAAAATATATTATCCATTTTGAGTGTTATTTAGAGGTCCAGATTCATTCTTTTACATATAGATGTCCAGTTATTTTGGAATCTTGGCATACTTATTGAAAAAACACCTGACTGTAAATGTTAGAGTTTATGGACTCTATTTTATTTATGTTTATCCTTATGCCAATATCACAGTGTACTGATTAGCGTTGTAGTAATTTTTGAAATTGGGAAATGTGAGTCCTTCAGATTTGATCTTTTTAAGGAAATTTTTGACCCATTTGAGACCCTTGAAAATTCATATGAATTTTAGAATTAGTTTACTAATTCCTATAAAAACAAAACAAAAAAAGAACAAAACACCCCAGCAGCTGGGATTTTGATAGGAATTGTATTGAATCTGTAAATCTGTTTGAGAGTATTTCCATCTTAACAATATTAAATCTTGCAACTTATGAAAATTGGATAGTTTTCATTTCCATTTATTTATGTCCTTTTATATTCCTTTCATTGGTGATTAGTAGTTTGCAGTACACAGGTCTTGCCATTCTTTTAAAAATGTATTCCTAATATTCTGTTCTTTTTGATGAAATTGTATTCTTAAATTAATTTTTGTATCATTTACTGCTAGTATATAGAAATGCAATTGATTTTTGTATATTGACCTTGTATCCTGTAACCTTAAAATCATTTATTATTTCTGATCATTTTCACTGTGTTCTTTGGGATATAAGATTAATGTTATCTGTGAATAGAGACCGTTTTATACCTTTCTTTCCAATTTGGATGAATTTTATTTCTTTTTTCTTACATCATTGCCTTGGCTAGAACCTCTACTATGGTATTAAATAGAAGTGACAAGAGAGGATATTTTTCTTCTTCCTAATCTAAGGGGAAAGCATTTAGTCTTTCACCATTAAGTATGATGTTAGTTGTGGGTGTTTCATAGATTGCATTTACAAACTTGGGGAAGTTTTTTTCTACTCCAAGTGTTTTAGGTGTTTTTACTGTGAAAATGTGTTGTATTTTCTCAAGTACTTTTTCTGTGTCTGTTACAGCAATAATGTGTTTTTTGCCCTTTATTGAGATGGTATATTACATTGACTGATATTCTGATGTTAAACCTGGGATAATTCCCTGTTGTACATAGTGAAAATCCTTTGTACATATTGCTGGATTCAGTTTGATAGTATTTGGTTGAGGAATTTTGCATATATATTCATTAGGGACATTGGCCCATAGGTTTCTTTTCTTAAATATCTTTGGTTTTGACAATGGAGTAAAACTGGTGTCACAGAAAAAGTTGGAAAGTGTTCTCTTCAATTTTTGGAATAGTTTGTGAAGGACAGGTGCTAATTCTTCTTTAAATGTTTGATTTAAAAAAAATGGTAAAATTCACCATCAAAGCCATCTGGTTCTGGGCTTTTCATTATCAGGAGTTTTTTTGATTTCTAATCAATCTCTTGTTATCCCAGGGCTATTCAGATTTTTTATTTCTTCTATAATCAATTTTAGAAGTTTGCAACTAAGAATTTGTCCATATCATCTAGGTTATCTAATTTGTTGGCATACACTTGTTCATCATATTACCTCATACTTTGTTTTGTGTGTGTGTGTGTGTCAATTTTTGTTTTCTATTTACTGAAATCAACTACTTTGTTCACATGCATTTTATTTTATTTAAATGTATTTTTCTTTATTAAGTTTTGAATTTTAATTCCAGTGTAGTTAACATTCAGTGTTTTATTAGTTTCAGGGGTATAATATAGTGATTCAACACTTCTGTATATTACTCAGTGCTCATCATGGTAAGTGCCCTCCTTACTCCCCATCACCTGTTTCACCCACCCCCCATCCACCTCCCCTCTGGTAACCATCAGTGTGTACTCTTTAGTTAAGGATCTGTTTCTTCATTTGTCTCTCTCTCTCTTTTTTTCCTTTGCTCAATTTGTTTCTTAAATTCCACATATGAGTGAAATCATGTGGTATTTGTCTTTCTCTGACTGACTTATTTTGCTGAGCATTATACTCTAGCTCTATCCATGTTGTTGCAAATGGTAAGATTTCATTCTTTTTAATGTCTCAGTAATATTCCATTGTGTGTATGTGTGTGTGTGTATATATATGTATATATATATATACATATATATATGGCATCTTTGTCCATTCATGTATTGATGGGCACTTAGGCTACTTCCGTGATTTGGCTATAATAAATAATGCTGCAATAAACATACAAATGTATATATCCTTTTGAATTAGTGTTTTTGTATTCTTTGGGTAAATATCCAGTAGTGCAATTGCTGGATCTCTGGGTAGTTCTATTTTTATCTTTTTTAAAAAAGATTTTATTTTTATTTATTTGACAGAAAGATTGAGAGAAAGAGAGCACACAAGCAGGGGGAGTGGCAGACAGAGGGAGAGAGAGAAGCAGGCTTCCCTCTGAGCAGGGAGCCCAATGAGGGGCTCGATCCCAGGACCCTGGGATCATGACCTGAGCCGAATGCCAATGCTTAACGACTGAGCCACCAAGGCGCCCTGTTCCCTCACTTTTTATTGTTGACAGTGATATTCTCTCTATCATTCTTAATTGTAGCAAATTGAGTCTCTCTCTTTTTTTGTTTTTTGCTTGGTGAGTCTAGCTAATGATTTTCCATTACTGATGATCATTTCAAAGACAGTTTCAGATTTGTTGGTCGTCTCTATTGCTTTCAGCTCTCTATTTCATGGATTACTGCTTTTGTCTTTATTATTCCTTTTCTTCTCTTCACTTTGGGCTTACTTCTTTTTTCTATTTCCTAAGGTGGAAGTTTAGGTTATTGCTTAAAGGCCTCTTAAATTTATTTCATTTTTTTAAAACTTTTATTTCTTATTTTATCTTAAAAATTTTTTTTTAAGATTTTATTTATTTGTCAGAGAGAGAGAGAGAGAGAGAGAACACATGCAGGGGGAGCAGCAGAGGGAGAGGGAGAAGCAGGCTTTCCGCTGAGCAGGGAGCCTGGTGCGGGACTGGATTCCAGGACCCAAGGATCATGACCTGAGCCGAGGGTAGATGCTCAACTGACTGAGCCACCCATGCATCCCCCCCTTTTTTTTTTAAAGATTTTATTTATTTATTTGACAGAGAGAGAGATAGTAAGAGCAGGAACACAAGTGGGAGAGGGAGAAGCAGGCTTCCCGCTGAGCAGGGAGCCCAATGTGGGGCTCGATCCCAGGACTCGGATCATGACCTGAGCTGAAGGCAGACGCTTAATGACTGAGCCACCCAGGTGCCCCCCACGTGTCCCTTTTTAAACCTTGTTAAAAAAAAATGTTATTTATTTATTTATTTATTTTTGACAGGAGAGTGTGTGAGAGAGCGTGCGAGAGAGCGTGTGCGTGCACGTGGGGGGAGGGGCAGAGGGGGGAAGCAGACTCCCCGCTGAGCAGGGATCCCAGGACCCTGGGGTCATGACCTGAGCCAAAGGCAGACGCTTAACCCACTGAGCCACCCAGGCGCCCCTTAAATTTACTTCTAATTACAGCTTTTGCTGTATTCCATGAGTTTTGACATGTTGTGTTATAGTTTTCCTTCATCTCAAGGTATTCTCTAATTTCCCCTGAGATTTCTTTGACCCATTGGTACTTAGGAGTGTATTGTTTAACTTCTACATATTTGTGAGTTTTCCATATTTCCTTCTCTTTATTTGTTCTTTTTAACAATTTCTATACTGTATTGATAGTCTCTATTTTTTGAGATGTTTTCATACCTTTTCTAATCCTTTTTTATTGAGGTATAATTGACATAGCATTAGGTTTCAAGTGTACAATGTAATGATAATTTATATATATTGGGAAATGATCATCATAATAAGTCTATTTAATATCTATCACTATACATAGTTACAAATTTTTTTCTTGTGATAAAAACTCTTAAGATTTACTCTTGTAGCAACTTTCAAATATGTGATATAGTATTAACTCTAGTCACTATGCTGTACGTTATATCCTCATGACTTACTTATTCTATAACTGGAAATTTGTACCTTTTGACCCCCTTCATCCATTTCACCCACCTGCCTCCCCTTGTCTTGACTACCACCAGTCTATACTGTGTATATATGAGCTTGGTTTTTTTTGTTTGTTTGTTTTTTGTTTTTAGATCCCACATATAAGTGAGTTCATACAGTATTTGTCTTTCTGTGTCTGACTTATTTCACTTAGCATAATGCTCTCAAAGTATACCTGTGTTGTCAAAAATGTCAAGGTTTTGTTTCTATTTTATTCCTAAACACTTGATCTTTCTTGTCTTTTTGATAATAGTGATTTTGACAGGTGTGCCATGATACTTTATTGTGGTTTTGATTTGCATTTCCCTGATGATTAGTAATGTTGAGTGATGATGATTAATGAGTGATATTTTTTCCCATCCCATGGGTTGCCTTTTCATTTTGTTGATGGTTTCCTTTGCTCTACAGAAGCTTTTTAGTTTGATGAAGTCCCACTTTATTTATTGTTTATTTTTACTTTTGTTGCCTTTGCTTTTGGTGTCTTCCTTTAATTCTTTAGTTATATTTTCCATTAGTTCTTTGAGCATATTTATAATAGTCAACTTATCATCTTTGTCTAATAAATTCAACATTTGGGTTTCTTCGGGCATAGTTTCTATTTATTGCATTTTTTCTGTGTGTTGGCCATACTTTCCTCTTTCTTTTTGTGTCCCATATTTTTTTTTCTTGAAAACTGGGCATTTTAAATGATATAATTTGGCAACTCAAATCAGATAGCTCTCAAGATTTATTCTCATTGCTCTTTGTTTTTGTTCTTTTTCTTTAGTAACTTTGTAGACTGAGTCTGTAAATGTTGTTTTCTTTGTTATGTGCAGCCAATCAAGGATCTGCTCAGTTAATTTAGGGGTCAGCTAATGATTGGGCAGAGCTTCTCTTAAATTCCTTGAATCGATAAGTCTCACAGCCTTTGCCAAGAGCGTTTGTGTAAATGTATTGGGTGAGGCATATCTTCATTGTTCTGTCAGGTATTTTATAGCTTTTATTGGCCTTTAATTTCACCTTGTACAGAGTCTCAAAGTCAGCCAGATGTCAGAAATTAGAGCTTTCTCAAATCTTTCCTGGGCATGTACACTGTCCTACACATGTGTGTGGTGGTCTAGATTCCCAGGAATATGTCAGAGCTTTTCAAATATCCTCTGAATATTTTGTGTTTTTATTTTCCTTTTTTCTTTTTTGTTTTGCCTCTTGTTGGCCTTAAATGGTAATGCTACTTCAAGTTGCTGTGATGTTTAGCAATTGCTGCTGATTTTTTGATGAGGGGGAGGGGAAGAGGGTACAAAACTGGGGGGAGAGAGTTGTTCACAAAGAATGAGCCCCGAACCAGGTCAATTAAAAATAATACCCTGGGGCACCTGGGTGGCGTCTGACTTCAGCGGCTCAACTCATGATCCCGGGGTCCTGGGATCGAGTCCCGCATTAGGCTCCCTGCTCTGCAGGGGGCCTGCTTCTCCCTCTCCCTCTGCTGCTCTCCCTGCTTGTGTTCCTTCTCTCTCTGTCAAGTAAATAAAATCTTAAAAAAAAAAATACCCTTATAGTAGGCTTTTTAGCTAGCTTCTAGACAGGACAAATAGGGACAATTCTCTGGGGATAGGATTTTTGGAGAGCTCCAAACGCAATCTTTTCCCTCCCTGGTTGCTAGGCTAATAGTTTTTACAGCTGCCATAGTTACAAGGCTGTTGTTTTTCAAGGAGAGCTCAAAACCGGGGAGAGGAGGATGGGATTACGGTGTATAAAAATGACACGAAACCTGTTATTCTTTCAGAGATTCAGCTATTTTAAAAATTTTATTTAAATTCAATTAGCCAGTATATAGTACATCAATAGTTTTTGGTGTAGTGTTCAGTGATTCATTAGTTGCGTATAACACCCAGTGCTCATTACATCACATGCCCTCCTTAATGCCCATCACCCAGTTACCCCATCCCCCCACCCACGTCCCTTTCTGCAACCCTCAGTGTGTTTCCCAGAGTCAAGTCTCATGGTTTGTCTCCCTCTCTGATTTCTTCCCATTCGG
Source organism: Callorhinus ursinus (assembly GCF_003265705.2). Classification (NCBI taxonomy): domain Eukaryota; kingdom Metazoa; phylum Chordata; class Mammalia; order Carnivora; family Otariidae; genus Callorhinus; species Callorhinus ursinus. Next base: position 12,768,157 of record NW_027397078.1, on the reverse strand, counting down.
TTTTCCCTCCCTTCCCCTATGGTCCTCTGTGCTATTTCTGATACTCCACATATGAGTGAAACCATATGATAATTGTCTTTCTCTGACTGAGTTATTTCACTTAGCGTGAATACCCTCCAGTTTCATCCATGTTGGTGTAAATGGTAGGTATTCATCCTTTCTGATGGTTGATCAGCTATGTTTTTCTTAAATACTCCTTGGATTTTTATAAGCTTTTGGGTAATTTTAAAATATGTGTAAAGTTGATTTTGACAGTTATTCCAGTGGTTTCTTTCCCTTGTAGAGGAGTAGATATTTGGAGATCCTTGATTTGCTATTCTGGAGGTGCTTCAATAACATTGTTCTTAATTTTTTCTTAAATACTTTTCCAGTAATATATATCTTAAAGGTTTGTCAATGCTGTATATGGTATTTCTAAGCTACTTTTATATTACGGTGGCTAGCTCTCCTTTAAAAATTAAAAAAAAAGTTTTTTATTTGCTTTTTATTTTTTCCAACAGTTTAATATTATTTTTGTAATCCATTTGGACTGCTAAAACAAAATACCATAGATTGCATGGTTTATAAGCAACAGAAATTTATTTCTCACAGTACTGTAGGCTAGAAGTCCTAGATCAAGGTGCCAGCATGGTCAGGTGAGGGCCCTCCCAAAGGCCCTATCTCCTAATTCCATCACATTGGGCATTAGGTTTAAACATGTGAGTTTTGGGGATTCACAAACATTCAGCCTATAGCAATTGGTTACTTTTTCTTTTTTTAGACTGTGACATGTTCATTCATTCCACATCAAGTAGGAGTCTTTAAAGTGAAGCAATTGATAGAGATTATTGGCTCAGTGGCAGATGAAAATTTGCAGTCATCACTAAAGCCTTTTCATCAAATATATTTAGATTTCAAGAGCATCTGCAAACCTTCCACCAAGAAAGTTGTGATGAAAATTAATCCTGGTAAGCTAATGTGGACACATATTTTTTTAAATTAAGGTTATATAGGATTATTTTAGCACACCGATTGCTTAGCTATGTGTATCAAATGTGGTCTGATCTTGTGGTACTTACCTTATGAATGCATCAAAATCACTTAGAAGGCTGGTTAAAATAGATCTCACTGGTCTGTATCCCAGAACTGATTGTTAAATAGGTCTTTGGTAGAACCCAAAGATTTGCATTTCTAACATGTCCCTGACAGTTGCTGATGCTGCCATTTTGAGGATTATAATTTGCATAGCACTGCTTTAGTGATCTATAAAATTTATTAAGTATTTTATTGGTTTTTATATTATATTCTACATTTTGGTTTGAGTCTCTAATATAAACTAGTTTTGACCATTCCATGGATTATCTTGTTGCTATTTCCTGTAATACTCAATTATCTTTTATACATTGAGCCGTATGAAATTGCTGATATTCAGCTCTCTTTGATCTATAAAAGCTTATGTCACATAGGCTAACCCATTCCTTCAAGTTACTATGTTTTCTTTTTTATGTATGCAATATTTTCTAAATTGTCTTGTGTAGGTCCATTTATTAGATGAATTATTTGTATTTTCTGAATGTGTTTTTTTAGGGATTTAGTTTTAAGTTAGAACCAACAGTGTAGTGTATTAATGCATGGATATTATTTGGAAAGCTGAAATTCAAGAAACTGTATTTAACTTAATATTCAATTCCATAAAAGGTATATCCCCTTTGGTCAGTAATCCTACGGGACAGTTTGTGGTTAGAGACTTGCCAAAATACAAGGACCGTGCACCTGTTACAATGCTTCAATCAGCCATGACACGCCTTCACAATCATCGCATAAGTAAAGAGTCAATGGAGGGTGCACTGATAGCCTTTCCCAATGACCGAGCTGCAAGTATCAGGTCTGGAGACCAGCATAAAGTTTTCAGGTAACATGTTATATTAAAAACCAGAAATTTTGAAAGATACAATGACCAACATGATATGCAGGTCTTAGCAGATCCTGCTATAACAAACTAATGATGACGATAATAATAATAGTAATAAAATTTTATCTCTCTTGTTTTGTTTTACATTGGAGGTGATGGTTATTGAATGCTACTGTATTTGCTTTGTCCTACCTCTCATCACCTCTACTCTGTGCCTGACAGGAAGTGGATGGTTTACCAGATGATTATTAAAATATGCTGTTGAAAAATATAGAATAATAGAAAAAAATCACTTTTAGAAATCTATCAAGTTCTCAGACTAGTCATACTCATTAAGTATGGCTGACAGCTTGAATTTATCTAAAATAAAAATAAACATTTACAATTGTGAGAAACTAGTCATCATCGTCATTATTGATCATCATCATCACCTTTGTTCCCCTCAAAGTCACATTTCTCATAACCTTTCCCAAATTGAACTAAAACTTCACCAATTAGGATCAAAGGTGATGTCAAACCTCAATTTAAATCAATCCAAACCTCAAAGAAATTACTACCTTTCAAGTGCTTAGTGAGAGGAACCCAGGCATCCTGGTTTTTACACATTGCAGACAGAAATGAATTTTTCTGCCTGCTTGTGTGTTACTAGTACACTATCTAAACTTGATAATGTCCCTGGGTTTTCTCTACTTGTCTCTTTACCTTTGGTGAGTCATTGAGCTCACTTAATTTTACAGTCATTTTCTTGCAATATCATTTGATTTTAGGCCATAATTGTTTTATTATCCACAATTGGAAAATTCTGGGTCTTTGCATAGTCAGTCTTGTTATTTTATTTTACAAATTTTATTCGTACCAGCCTTTCTCTCTCTCTTTTTTGTTTGATACGTACCATGAAGCATAGGAGTGCAAAAATCACTCAGACTCCATTTTGAATAATTATATAGTATAAAAAAGGAAAACTCATCTCTCCCTCTGACTCATTGCACTCCCTCCCATACAGAAGTATCTGTTGGAAACAATTTTTTATGTATCCTTTTCAGTTCTTTCCTATGTTTATACAAATATGTTTGTATAGATATATGTTAATTAAATATTAATATTTTTTCTGTCTAAATCAGTCTTAATATGATCTAAAAAATGCCAGATTTTAAAAATACTCTATTTAAATTCAATTTAGGTAACATATGTAGTGTTAGTTCTGCCAGATTTTTTAAAAAAATTATTTAAATTCTATTAATTAACATATAGTGTATTATCAATTTCAGAGGTAGAGTTCATTGATTCATCACTTGCATATAATACGCAGTGCTCATTACATCACATGCCCTCCTTAATGCCCATCATCCCCACCCACCTCGCCTCCAGCAACCCTCAGATTGTTTAACTATAGAGTTAAGAGTCTCTTATGGTTTGTCTCCCTCTCTGATTTCATCTTATTTTATTTTTCCCTCTCTTCCCCTAAGGTCCTCTGTTTTGTTTCTTAAATCCCACATATTAGTAAAATCATATGATAATTGTCTTTCTCTGATTGACTTATTTCCCTTAGCATAATACCCTCTAGTTCCATCCATGTCATTGCAAATGGTAAGATTTCATTTTTTTGATGGCTGAGTAATATTCTATTGTGTATATATACCACCTCTTCTTTATCCATTTATCTGTTGATGGACATCTGAGCTCTTTCCATAGTTTGGCTATTGTGGACGTTGCTGCTGTAAACATTGGGGTACAGGTGCCCCTTGGGATCTCTGTGTTTGTATCCTTTGGGTAAATACCCAATAGTGCAATTGCTGGATCGTAGGGTAGCTCTATTTTCAACTTTTTGAGGAACCTCCATACTGTTTTCCAGAGTGCCTGTACCAGCTTGCATTTCCACCAGGAGTATAAGAGGGTTCCCCTTTCCCTGCAACCTCACCAGCATTTGCTGTTTCCTGACTTTTAATTTTAGCCATTCTGACTGATGTGAGGTGGTATCTCATTGTGGTTTTGATATGTATTTCCTTGATGGCAAGTGATATGGAGCATTTTTTCATGTGTCTGTTGGCCATTTGTATGTCGTCTTTGCAGAAATGTCTGTTCATGTCTTCTGCCCATTTCTTCAGTGGATTATTTGTTTTTTGGGTGTTGAGTTTGATAAGCTCTTTATAAATCTCGCCAGATTTTTTTTAAAGAAAGCTAAACATTTCCTATTTATCTCATGGCCAAAAGTATTCTTCTCAATTTATTCTTTTCCATATTAATAGAGATACAAAATTTAGTTATTTTCTGGTTAACAATTAGTAACTTTAAGTAATGAAATTTTATGATGTATTAAATTGTTGGTAACTATAATTACTATTTTATTTCTTAATGCATTTTATTAATGATTTTGACAAGAAAATAAAGAAAATAAGTTGGGAATTTTTGTCTAACTTTTTTTAGTACAGTATGTCCTGTGTTTAGAACAGTGTCAGGCATATAATAGGCACTGGGTAAATATTTTTAAATAAATAAATGAGGAAAAGTGTTTTATTTGCATAATAAATTTTGTCCCCTGTATTTTGCACATTAAAAAAAATCACCTACTCAAAGCTGAAGAGGTATGTCATGAAGTTTATTCTTTTTTTTAAAGTTTTTATTTTAATTCCAGTTACTTAACATACAGTGTAATATTAGTTTCAGGAGTACAATTCAACACTTCCATACATCACCTGGTGCTCATCACACCAAGTGCACTCCTTAATCCCCATCACCGATTTCACCCCATCCCCTCACCCACCTCCCCTCTGGTAACATCAGTTTGTTCTCTATAATTAAGAGTCTGTTTCTTGATTTCTCTCTCTTTTTTTTCCCTTTGCTCATTTGTTTTTTTTCTTAAGTTTCTTAAGTTCCACATATGAATTATATGTGGAATTATATGGTATTTGTCTTTCTTTGACTGACTTACTTCCCATAGTATTATACTGTCTAGCTCCATCCAGGTTGTTGCAAATGGCAGGATTTCATTCTTTTTTTAACGACTGAATAATATTCCATAGCGTGTGTGCGTGTGTGTGTGTGTGTGTGTGTGTGTGTGTGTGTGTGTGTGTGTATACCACATCTTCTTTATCCATTCATTAGTTGATGGACTCTTGGGCTGCTTCCATATCTTGGTTATTGTAAATAAAGCTACAGTAAACACAGGGGTGCATGTATCCCTTTGAGTTAGTGTTTTTGTGTTCTTTGGGTAAATACCCAGTAGTGCAATTGCTGGATCTTAGGGTAGTTCTATTTTTAATTTTTCAATGAACCTCCATACTATTTTCAAGTGACTGCACCAGTTTGCATTCCCACTAACAGTGCAATAGGGTTCCCCTTTCTCCACATCCTCGCCAACACTGTTTTTCTTGTGTTGTTGATTTTGGCCATTCTGACAGGTATGAGGTGATATCTCATTGTAGTTTTAATTTGCATTTCCCTGATGGTAAGTGATGATGAACATCTTTTCGTGTGTCTGTTGGCCATCTGAATGTCTTCTTTGGAGTAATGTCTGTTCATGTCTTCTGCCCATTTTATGATTGAATTATTTGTTTTTTGGGTGTTGAGTTGTATAAGTTCTTTATATATTTTGGATAGTAACCCATGTCTTCTACCATTCTGTAGCTTGCCTTTTAGTTTTGTTGATTGTTTCCTTCACTGTGCAGATTTTTATTTTGATGTGGTCCCAATATTTTATTTTTACTTTTGTTTCCCTTATGACAGGAGACATATCTAGAAAAAAGTTGCTATGGCCAGTGACAACAAAGTTACTGCCTCTATTCTCTTCTAGGACTTTCATGCGGGTTTCAGGTCTCATATATAGTTTATTTTTTTTTAAGATTGATTGATTGATTGATTGGTCGGAGAGAGAGCACAAGCAGGGGGAGCAGCAGGCAGAGGGAGAAGCAGGCACCATGCTGAAAAGAAGTCCCATGTGAGACTTGATCCCAGAACCCTGGGATCATGACCTGAGCCGAAGGCAGACGTTTAACCTACTGAGCCACTCAGAAGCCCTTAGTATAGACATTTTAACAATATTTGTTCTCTAATCCATGAGCGTGGAATGTAGTTCCATTTCTTAGTCTCCTCTTCCTTTTTTTTTTTGCTATGATGTTTCTTTTTTTCTTTAATTTTATTATTTTAATCACCAGATATCATTAGTTTTTTTAATTTTATTTCATTATGTTATGTTAGTCACCATACATTACATCATTAGTTTTTGATGTAGTGTTCCATGATTCATTGTTTTCGTACAACACCCAGTGCTCCATGCAATACATGCCCTCCTTAATACCCATCACCAGGCTAACCCATCCCCCAAGCACCTCCCCTCTAGAACCCACAGTTTGTTTCTCAGAGTCCATAGTCTCATGGTTCAACTCCCCCTCCGATTCCCCCCCTTCATTTTTCCCTTCCTACTATCTTCTTCTTCTCCTTTTTTTTTTTTTAACATATAATGTATTATTTGTTTCAGAGGTACAGGTCTGTGATTCAACAGTCTTGCACAATTCACAGCGCTCACCATAGCACATACCCTCCCCAATGTCTATCATCCAGCCACCCCATCCCTCCCACACCCCACCACTCCAGCAACCCTCAGTTTGTGTCCTGAGCTTAAGAATTCCTCATATCAGTGAGACCATATGATATATGTCTTTCTCTGATTGACTTATTTCACTCAGCATAATACCCTCCAGTTCCATCCACATCGTTGCAAATGGCAAGATTTCAATATTTTGATGGCTGCATAATATTCCACTGTGTGTGTGTGTGTGTGTGTGTGTGTGTGTGTGTGTGTGTGTGTGTACACACCACATCTTCTTTAATCCATCCATCTGTTGATGGACATCTTGGCTCTTTCCATAGTTTGGCTATTGTGGACATTGCTGCTATAAACCTTGGGGTGCATGTACCTCTTCGGATCAGTACATTTGTATCTTTGGGGTAAATACCCAGTAGTGCAATTGCTGGGTCATAGGGTAGCTCTATTTTCAACTTTTTGAGGAACCTCCATACTGTTTTCCAGAGTGGCTACACCAGCTTGCATTCCCACCAACAGTGTAGGAGGGTTCCCCTTTCTCTGCATCCTCGCCAACATCTGTCGTTTCCTTTAGCTATTCTGACTTGTGTGAGGTGGTATCTCATTGAGGTTTTGATTTGGATTTCCCTGATGTGATGTTGAGCACTCTTTCATGTGTCTCTTGGCCCTATGGATGTCTTTGGAAAAATGTCTGTTCATGTCTTCTGCTATTTCTTGATTGGGTCATTTGTTCTTTGGGTGTTGAGTTTGATAAGTTCTTTATAGATTTTGGATACTAGCCCTTTATCTGATATGTCGTTTGCAAATATCTTCTCCCATTCTGTCGATTGTCTTTTGTTTTGTGGACTGTTTCTTTTGCTGTGCAAAAGCTGTTTATCTTGATGAAGTCCCAGTAGTTCATTATTGCCCTTGCTTCCCTTGCCTTTGGCGATGTTTCTAGGAAGAAGGTGCTGCGGCTGAGGTCGAAGATGTTGCTGCCTGTGTTCTCCTTTAGGATTTTGATGGACTCCTGTCTCACATTTAGGTTTTTCAACCACTTTGAGTCGACTTTTGTGTGTGGTGTAAGGAAATGGTCCAGTTTCATTCTTCTGCATGTGGCTGTCCAATTTTCCCAACATAATTTGTTGAAGAGACTGTCTTTTTTCCATTGGACATTCTTTCCTGCTTTGTCAAAGATGAGTTGACCGTAGAGTTGAGGGTCCATTTCTGGGCTCTCGATTCTGTTCCACTGATCTATGTGTCTGTTTTTGTGCCAGTACCATACTGTCTTGATGATGACAGTTTTGTAATAGAGCTGGAAGTCCGGAATTGTGATGCCACCAGCTTTGCTTTTCTTTTTCAACCTTCCTCTGGCTATTCGGGGTCTTTTCTGGTTCCATACAAATTTTAGGATTATTTGTTCCATTTCTTTGAAAAAAGTGGATGGTATGTTGATAAGGATTGCATTGAATGTGTAGATTGCTCTAGGTACCATTGACATTGTCACAATATTTGTTCTTCCAATCCATGAGCATGGAATGTTTTTCCATTTCTTTGTATCTTCCTCAGTTTCTTTCATGAATATTTTATAGTCATCTGAGTACAGATTCTTAGCTTCTTTGGTTAGATTTATTCCTAGATATCTTACGGTTTTGGGTGCAATTGTAAATGGGATCGACTCCTTAATTTCTCTTTTGTCTGTCTTGTTGTTGGTGTATGGGAATGCAACTGATTTGTGTGCATTGATTTTATATCCTGACACTTTACTGAATTCCTGTATGAGTTCTAGCAGTTTTGGGGTGGAGTCTTTTGGGTTTTCCACATAAAGCATCATATCATCTGCAAAGAGTGAGAGTTTGACTTCTCCTTTGCTGATTTGGATGCCTTTTACTTCTTTTTATTGTTTGATTGCTGTGGCTAGGAGTTCTAGTACCATTTTGAATAGCAGTTGTGATAGTGGACATCCCTGCCGTGTTCCTGACCTAAGGGGGAAAGCTCTCAGTTTTTCCCCATTGAGAATGATATTCGCTGTGGGTTTTTCATAGATGGCTTTTATGATATTGAGGTATGTAACTTCTATCCCTATACTCCAGAGAGTTTTGATCAAGAAAGGATGCTGTACTTTGTCAAATGCTTTTTCTGCATCTATTGAGAGGATCATATGTTTCTTGTTCTTTCTTTTATTAATGTATTGTATCACATTGATTGATTTGCGGGTGTTGAACCAACCGTGCAGCCCAGGGATAAATCCCACTTGGTCATGGTGAAGAATCCTTTTAATGTACTGTTGGATCCTATTGGCTAGCATTTCGGTGAGAATTTTTGCATCCATGTTCATCAGGGGTATTGGTCTGTAATTCTCCTTTTTGATGGGGTCTTTGTCTGGTTTTGGGATCAAGGTAATGGTGGCCTCATAAAATGAGTTTGGAAGTTTTCCGTCCATTTCTATTTTTTGGAATAGTTTCAGAAGAATAGGTATTAATTCTTCCTTAAATGTTTGGTAGAATTCCCCTGGGAAGCCATCTGGCTCTGGGCTCCTGTTTGTTGGGAGATTTTTGATGACTGCTTCAATTTCCTTAGTGGTTATGGGTCTCTTCAGGTTTTCTATTTCTTGCTGGTTCAGTTTTGGTAGTTGATACATCTCTAGGAATGCATCCATTCCTTCCAGATTATCTAATTTGCTACCATAGAGTTGCTCATAATATGTTCTCCATAATTGTTTGTATTTCTTTGGTGTTGGTTGCGATCTCTCCTCGTTCATTCCCGATTTTGTCGATTTGGGTCATTTCTCTTTTCTTTTTGATAAGTCTGGCCAGGGGTTTATCAATCTTATTAGTTCTTTCAAAGAACCAGCTCCTAGTTTCATTGATTTGTTCTACTGTTCTTTGGTTTCTATTTCATTGATTTCTGCTCTGATCTTTATTATTTCTCTTCTCCTGCTGGGTTTAGGCTTTATTTGCTGTTCTTTCTCCTGCTCCTTCAGGTGTAGGGTTAGGTTGTGTATTTGAGACCTTTCTTGTTTCTTGAGAAAGGCTTGTATTGATGTATCCTTTCCTCTTAGGACCACCTTTGCTGCATCCCAAAGATTTTGAACAGTTGTGTTTTCATTTTCATTGGTTTCCATGAATTTTTTAAATTCTTCTTTAATTTTCTGGTTGACCCATTCATTCTTTAGTAGGATGCTCATTAGTCTCCGTGTATTTGAGCTCTTTCCGACTTTCTTCTTGCGATTGAGTTCTAGTTTCAAAAAAAGCATTGTGGTCCAAAAATATGCAGGGAATGATACCAATCTTTTGGTACCGGTTGAGACCTGATTTGTTACCCAGGATGTGATCTATTTTGGAGAATGTTCCATGGGCACTAGAGAAGAATATATATTATGTTGCTTTGGGATGGAATGTTCTGAATATGTCTGTGAAGTCCATTTGGTCCAGTGTGTCATTTAAAGCCTTTATTTCCTTGTTGATCTTTTGCTTAGATGATCTGTCCATTTCAGTGAGGGGGATGTTAAATTCTCCTACTATTATTGTATTGTTTTTGATGTGTTTCTTTGGTTTTGTTATTAATTGGCTGGCTACTCCCATGTTAGGGGCATAGATATTTACAATTGTTAGATCTTCTTGTTGGAAAGATCCTTTAAGTATGATGGAGTGTCCTTCCTCATCTCTTATTATAGTCCTTGGTTTAAAATCTAATTTGTCTGATATAAGGATTGCTACCCCAGCTTTCTTTTGATGTCCATTAGCATGATAAATTGTTTTCCAATGCCCCACTTTAAACCTAGAGGTGTCTTTGGGTCTAAAATGAGTTTGTTGCAGACAGTATATCGATGGGTCTTGTTTTTTTATCCAATCTGATAGCCTGTGTCTTTTGATTGGGGCATTTAGCCCATTTACATTTAGGGTACCTATTGAAAGATAGGAATTTAGTGCCATTGTATTGCCTGTAAAGTGACTGTTACTGTATATTGTCTCTGTTCCTTTCTGGTTTATGTTATTTTTAGGCTCTGTCGTTGCTTAGAGGACCCCTTTCAATATTTCCTGTAGGGCTCATTTCGTATTTGCATATTCTTTTAGTTTTTGTTTGTCCTGGAAGCTTTTTATCTCTCCTTCTATTTTCAATGCAGCCTAGCCATATATAGTATTCTTGGCTGCATGTTTTTCTCATTTAGTGCTCTGAATATATCATGCCACTTCTTTCTGGCGTGCCAGGTCTCTGTGGACAGGTCTGTTGCCAATCTAATGTTTCTACCATTGTCAGTTACAGATCTCTTGTCCTGAGCTGCTTTCAGGATTTTCTCTTTGTCTCTGAGACTTGTAAGTTTTACTATTAGATGTCGGGGTGTTGACCTATTTTTATTGATTTTGAGGGGGGTTCTCTGTGCCTCCTGGATTTTGATGCCTGTTTCCTTCCCCAAATTAGGGAAGTTCTCTGCTGTAATTTGCTCCAATATACCTTCTGCCCCTCTCTCTCTTTCTTCTTCTCCTGGGATCCCAATTATTCTCATATTGTTTCATCTTATGGTATCACTTATCTCTCAAATTCTGCCCTCGTGATCTAGTAGTTGTTTGTCTCTCTTTTCCTCAGCTTCTTTATTCTCCATCATTTGGTTTTCTATATCACTAATTCTCTCTTCTGCCTCATTTATCCTAGCAGTTATAGCCTCCATTTTTGATTGCACCTCATTAATAGCTTTTTGATTTCACCTTAGTTAGATTTTAGTTCTTTTATTTCTCCAGAAAGGGTTTCCCTAGTATCTTCCATACTTTTCTCAAACCCAGGTAGTATCTTTATAATTGTCATTCTAAACTCTAGTTCCGACCTCTTACAAATGTCCATATTGATTAGGTCCCTGACAGTCGGTACTGCCTCTTGTTTGTTTTTTTGAGGTGAGTTTTTCCGTCTTGTCATTTTGTCCAGAGGAGAATAGATGAATGAGAGAACCAAATGCTAACAGGGTAAGAACAACCCCAGAAAAATATACACTAAACAAATCAGAAGAGACCTTCCAGAAAGTGGTCACTTTTCTGTTCAGAGTTGCTGCTATTGTTTTCTTTGATCTCTTGTTGATTTTGTAGGTGTTCAGAATGGTTTGATACCTTTCCAGCTGAATTCCTGGGACCAGATGAAATTTAGTTCTCCTACTCCTCAGCCATCTTGCTTCTCCCCTCTCATCTTCAATTTCTTTCATCAGTGTTTTATAGTTTTCAGAGTACAAGTTTTTCACCTCTTTGGTTAGGTTTGTTCCTAGGTATTTTATTATTTTGGGTATAAGTGTAAATGGGATTTTTTTCTTAATTCCTCATTCTGCTGCTTCATTATTAGTTTATAGAAATGCAACAGATTTCTGTACATTGATTTTGTATCCTGCAAATTTACTGAATTTGTATACTGGTTCTAGCAATTTTTTGGTGAAGTCTTTGAGGTTTTCTATATATAATATCATGTCATCTGCAAATAATGAATATTTTACTTCTTCCTTAACGATTTGGATGCTTTTTATTTCTTCTTGTTGTCTGACTGTTGTGGCTAGGACTTCCTGTACCATGTCAAATATAAGTGGTGAGAGTGGATATCCTTGTCTTGTTCCTGACCTTAGGGGAAAAGCTCTGTTTTCCCCATTGGGTATGATATTAGCTGTGGGTTTTTAGTTGATGGCCTTCATTATGTTGAGGTATGTTCCCTCTAAACCTAATTTGTTCAGGATTTTTATCATGAGTCGATGTACTTTGTCAAATGCTTTTTCTATGTCTATTGAAATGATCATATGGTTTTTATCTTTTACTGATGTGAAATATGTTGATTAATTTTTGAATTTTGAACCACCTTTGCAACCGAGGAATAAATCCTACTTGATTGTGGTGAATGATTGTTTTCAGTGTATTGTTGAATTCAGTTTGCTAGCTTCATGAAGTTTCTTCTTTATGGGCGAATAAGCATTTAGGTATGTTAATAACCAGCTCTTTGTCCCTTCAGGCATTTATTTTACTACTTCTTTCCATGACCTTCCTTTACTCCTTGTTACAGACCTTGAGACTTCAGATATAGGAAGCATTTCTAGATTTAAAGGTGGTTAAGGTTCCTGAAGCCTGAGGGATGTTTAAATTAACTGTCTTTTTTTTTTTTGCTTGTTTTAATTTTTTTTTGAATTATAGTTGACATGCAATATGATATTAGTTTCAGGTGTACATCATTTTGATTTGACAATTGTATACAGTAGGCAGTGCTTATAAGTGTAGCTATCATCTGTCATCATACAATGTTATTACAGTATTATTGACAATAGTTTCTATGCTGTAGTTTTCATCTCTGTGACTTATTTTTTTATAACCAGCAATTTGTACCTCTTTTATCCCCTTCACCTATATCACCCATTCCTCTTACTCTCTTCTTCCCTGGCAACCACCAGTTTGTTCTTTGTATTTGTGAGTATTTCTGTTTTTCTGTTTTGTTTTTTAGATTTTACATATAAGTGAAATCATATGGCATTTGTCTTTTGCTGTCTGACTTATTTCACTTAGCATAATTCCCTAGGTCCATCCACTGTTGCTAATGGCAAGATTTCATTCTTTATGGGTGAGTATAATATTCCATTATGTGTATATACATATATGTGTGTACATATATATTACATCTTATTTATTCATGCATCTCTTCATGGACACTTAGATTTCTTCTATATCTTGGCTATTGCATATATTTTTTTGAATTAGTGTTTTTGTTTTCTTTGGGTAAATACCCAGAAGTGGAATTACTGGGTTTTATGGAATTTCTATTTTTATTTATGTTTTATTTTTTTAAAGGATTTGTATTTTTTTTTTAAAGATTTTATTTTTGACAGAGAGAGAGACAGCAAAAGAGGGAACACATGCAGTGGGAATGGGAGAGAGAGTAGCAGGCTTTCTGCGGAGCAGGGAGCCTGATGCGGGGCTCGATCCCAGGACCCTGAGATCGAGCCGAAGGCAGATGCTTAACGACTGAGCCACCCAGGCGCCCCATATTTTTATTCTTTTGAGGAACTTCCATACCATTTTCCACAGTGGCTATACTAATTTACATTCACACCAACAGTGCAGGATGGTTCCCTTTTTTCCACATCCTCATCAATACTTATCATCTCTTGTGTTTTTAATACTAACCATGCTGACTTGAGTAAGGTGATATCTCATTGTGGTTTTGATTTTTATTTCCCTGATTATAAGTGATTTTGAACACATTTTCATGAGTCTGTTTGCCATCTCTATGTCTTCTCTGGGATAATGTCTATTCCAGTCATCTGCCCATTTTTAAATTGGATTATTTGGGTTTTTTTGGTGTTGAGTTTTATACGTTCTTTATATAATTTGGATATTAACCCCTCATTGCACATATCATTTCCAAATATCTTCTCCCATTCAGTAGGTTGCTTTTTCATTTTGTTGATGGTTTCCTTCACTGTACAAAAGCTTTTTAGTTTGATATAATCAAATAGTTTATTTTTACTTTTGTTTCCCTTGCCTGGGGAGACATAACCTGAAAAATATTGCTAAGGCTGATGTCAAAGAGATTAGTGCCTATGTTTTCTTGTAGGAGTTTTATGGCTTCAAGCCTCACATTTAGATCTTTAATCCATTTTGAGTTTATTTTTGTGTATGGTGTAAGAGAGTGGTCCAGTTTCATTCTTTTGCATGTAGCTGTCCTGTTTTCCCAGCACCATTTATTGAAGAAACTGTTTTTTCCTCATTATATGTTCTTGCTTCCTTTGTGGAAGATTGAGTGTATAAGCATGGGTTTATTTCTGGGCTATTTTTTCCATTGATCTATGTGTCTAGTTTTTGCCAGTACCATACTCTTTTGATTATTATAGCTTTGTAGTTTATCTTGAAATCTGGAAGTGTGATACCTCCAGGTTTGTTCTTCTCAAGAGTGCTTTGGTTCTTGGGGGGTCTTTTCAACAGCTGTTTTTGAGTAGCAAAGCATTTATTTCTCTCTTATTGTCTAACTCTCATAAAGACTGTCATTCAGTTAAAGTTATCTTACTGTAACCATTGAGGACTTGTTGAAAACAGGGAGAAATATTAAATTTCATTTGACCATATGACTAATAGATTCATACTTGAGTTAATTATTGAGGGTAAGAATCTTAATGATTGATAAAATCTGTTGAGTATTGAGGTAGACCAAGGTGAGAAGATATGAATAATTGTACATTTTGTTTTTATGGAAAAATATGGTGGGTGAAAGGAAGAGCATGAACTCAGATGAGCGATCATGAGATATAACGTAGATGTACTTCATTTATGGATTGGTTTCTCTCTATCAATTTTCCATTGATGGTTCCTGCATAAGCTCTGAGATGTTAAAAAAGTAATGTGTTTTAACAAAAGGATTTATGATTATATATATATATATATTTCTAAGTTTTGTCACAGCCATTTGAAAGTAACTACCTCTTAGGAAACACTAATCAGATTCAGATCTAGTCCCATGTGTAACTCTAGAACTCTCCATTTTTTTTTAAGGTTTTATTTATTTTTTAACAGCGAGAGACACAGTGAGAGAGGGAACACAAGCAGGGAGAGTGGGAGAGGGAGAAGCAGGCTTCCCGCTGAGCAGGGAGCCCGAAGTGGGGCTCGATCCCAGGACCCTGGGATCATGACCTGAGCTGAAGGCAGACACTTAACGACTGAGCCACCCAGGTGCCCCACTCTAGAACTCTCCAAATTGCTTACTTGACTAATTCCTGAAGGGTAGTTTTAGAGTAGGCACCATTGTATGGCAGTGACCTTAGGAATTTTCTCTAATTAGGTTAGGAAGAAATTTAGATCTTATTCTAATTCTATATGTCATAATGTCTTGCCATGTAAGAGGATATGAGGAAAAGGACTAGAACCTGCCTTCCTTACCATTCTGTGCTTAGCCACTAGCGTAGGAGACATTCAATAAAGACTGATTGAATCAATGCATATATATATAAATATTGACAAAACTTGCTTATCTTGTAGGACGATTTTCACAAAGATTCCAAGGTATAACTATGTGGATCCTGATTTCGCATATACTAAATCTGAAAAAATTGAAAAGCAAGCACATAAAAATTATTATGCGAGATACATTAAACATTTAAGAAGTGTGCGCCTGCGGAAACAAGCAGAGAGGTAAAGGTCACCTCCTCAAACAGTATGAAACGGATCGTGGTGCCTGCAGAGCCAGATTTTTTTTTCTTTACTCCTTAGTTTCTTTTTAGTGATTTAAGTGACCTTTTCATATATGAAAATAATGAAAGCTTGAACTCCTTTAACTGCAGTTATTTCCTTCTTTCCTTTTGGTTCGGGAATGTCTTACATTGTTTTGTTTCCCCAGAAGCAGTTCTTGAGGTGGGTTCCAACACAGTGCTCTTTTAGGAGAAACAAGATGAGGGAAGCAGGATAGGGCAGGGGAGGGAACTGAGAAATGATGTGTTTCAGGTAAGGCTTACACTCAGCCTGATGCGTAGGGTCTCTTGAAGCATAAATTATGCCACGTAGATGTTCCTGCGTTGAGCCAAAGGGGCTTGTCTTTTTTTTTTTTTTTTTTCTTTTAAAGGGGCTCCTTTGTGCTCTCTGTCAGCCGTTGGTTGTGAGCTGTCCTTGGTTGTGGTGGGGTGGGCCTGACTTCCTTGGTGAGGTCTTTGAGAATGGGGTCTTCTCAGCAGAAGGTAATTTTCTGCAGATTAGCACATCATTCTTCCTAAGTGGTTCTGAGTGTGTCAGCAGCAGCATGAGCTATGGGGAATGTTGGGATTTGCCAGTGTATTTTCTAAAACCCTTGGCCTCAATTAGTTGTTATTGTGATTTCAATAGGGAATGCATGGATTCATGTAAGGATACTGACATAGGATTACAGCCAGCGTCAGGTCTAAAGTCACCTTCACTTTCAGAAACGGAAATAGAAGAGGAATTATATTCAGCAAAGTGTCTGATCAAACCTAACCAGTTACTAAATACCAGAAATATAGAATCCAAGGAGACGAAGGCTCTGAGAAGAAAGGCATGTGCAATATTTTACATTCCATTAAGTCATGAGAATTCTTAAAATATCTTTTGCTAATATTGAAAATTAATCTTGGAGTAACATTTTCCCACAGGTTCTCAAAGGACTCAAATCGGACCCATCCACGCCCCATGAAAAACATGATTGCAGCTTAATTTTGACACCAAAGCAAATTCATCAAGTAATTGTTGGTAAGAATCTATAAAAAGCTATTAAAGCCTTTGTTTTTAACAGATTTATTGGAGCATAATTTATATTCCATAAAACTGACCTGTTTAAAGTATGCAAGTCAGTGAATTTTAGTAAGTTTATGGGATTATGCAACCATCATCATAATTCAATTTTAGAATGTTGCCATCACCCTCAGGACCATATGTACTTACTCCCAAATCCCACCCCTAGCCCCAGGCAACCGTTAATCAATTTTCTCTCACTGTGGATTTGCCTCTTCTGAACATTTCATATTAAAGGAATCGTACAATATGTAGTCTTTCATATATTGCAGCTTTTACTTAGCATAATGATTTTGAGGTTCATCCAATAGGTATAAATAGGTATAAATATTTTCTTCCTTTTTATGTCTAAATAGCGTTTCATTTTATGGGAGTACCACATTTTGTTTATCCATTTACCAGTTGATGGACACGAGCTGTTTTCAGTTTGAGGCTATTGTGAATAATGTTGCTATAAATGTCCGCATATAATTCTTTGAGTGAACATATGTTTTCATTTCTTTTGGTTAGATTCCTAGGAGTGGAATTGCTGAGTTGTATGGTAAATTACTGTCCAACATTTCAAGAAACTGCCAAAAACTTTCCAAAGTGCACCAAGTTACAGTCCCACCAACAGTGCACGAGGGTTATGATTACTCCACATTCTCACCAGCAGATGTTATTTTCTGTCTTTCCCGATTATAGCCGTCCTGGTGGTGTGAAATGTTCTCTCTGTGGTTTTGATTTGCATTTTCCTCGTGCCTAAGATGTAGAATATATTTTCATGCATTAAATTGACATAGATGTATATCTCCTTTGGAGGAGTGTCTTTCAAATTCTTAGCCCAATTTTTAATTTGAACATTTGCCTTCTTATTGCGGAGTTGTAAGTATTGTTTATATATTCTGGATACAAGTCCCTTATCAGATATATGATTTCCAACGTCTGTGGCTTGTTTTTGTTTTTTAGTTTTTAAATAGTGTTGTTTAAAGCACAGAAGTTTTTACTTTAAGTGAAATTGAATTTATCATTTTTTAAAAAATTTTATTATAATTTTTTTCTTTTATAGCTCATGCTTTTGATTTCATACCCAAGAAATCTGTAGCTAACTCAGTGTCACAAATATTTTCTTTTGTTTTCTTCTAAAATGTTTATAATTTTTAATCTTACATTTAGTACTACAATTCCATTTGGGTTAATTTTTATGTATGTTGTGAGTTAAGAGTCTAAATTCATATTGTTGTATGTGGCTGTTCAAATGTAGCATTTGTTGAAAATACTATAATTCCTCATTGAATTAATTGCCTTAGCACCCTTGTTGAAAATCAATCAACCATATATATCAGGCTTTATTTCTGGAGTCTCAGTTCTGTTCCGTTGATCTGTATGTCTATCCTTATGACAGTTCTACACTGTCTTTGATACTGTGCCTTTAGAGTAAGTTTTGAAATCGGTTAAGTTGAAATCCTCCAAATTTGCTCCTTTTTCAAGATTGCTTTTGGTTACTATGGATATAAATCAGATTTTATTAAGACCCACTTTGTCTTGCTTCTGGATCTCTTGCTTGCCCCAATCAGTATTGAAACCTCAGGTCATGATGTTGACATTCTCTGAATGTTCGCCATTGAGATAATTATTTTGACAACATCCCTAGGCATGAGTTAAGAAACAAGTGACAGGGGCGCCTGGGTGGCTGTCAGTTAAGCGTCTGCCTTTGGCTTGGGTCATGATCCTGGAGTTTGAGATTGAGTCCCGCATTGGGCCCCCTGCTCAGCTGGGAGTCTGCTTCTCCCTCTCCTCCTTCCCTGCTCGTTGTCTCTTGCTCGCTCGCTCTCTCTCTCAAATAAATAAATAAAATCTTAAAAAAAAAAAGAAACAAGTGACAGTTCCCTTGCAGAGGTGTTAAACAGTATCCCTCCCTAGGTCATTTTCACTATTAAAAGATGATTATGGTTAAAGAAATAGTAGTCTATACTAGTCTGCAGAGGAAGTTTGTATTTCATTCTAGGCAGGATTAGGGTGGCCTTGAGGAAGATGTGGGCAGAAGATGATTAATTGGTATGGATGTGCTGATTTTCCCTCTAGGGAGAACTCAGGGCACAAAACACCAAATACCAGTTCTTTTGTTATCCAGACTAAAGGTGCAAGGTCAGAGGCAACACAGTGGGAAGTGCTTAAATATCTGGGTGGTGATGGCTTGCTCTGGCTAGTCAGTGGCCAAGTCTCAGATCAGTGAGGACTGTGGGAAATGCCCAAAACAGGATCTGGCTTCTGGGGAAAGCGGGTGACATGGACTGGCAAAAAGATTTGGAATCTCCCACCATTCACTGAGGTTCTGAATGGGAAATAGGACTCTGTGCTGTAAGAGCACTGGAGGTAAACCTCCCTGCCACACAGTGACAGTGAGGCCCTTGGGCATGGCAGACTGGGAACTCATTAGTTCATTGGCTGTCTGGAGTTGTGGATGCAGTTCGTTTCAGGTTAAATGTCATTTACTGTGCCTCTCTTTTGTGCCAGGCATGTGATAGGTACTGGGCTTTATAGTCCCAGGGACTTATTTTCATCATTGGGTGTTACATGCTTTGTGTCTTCCAAATTGGTGACTTATTAATCAGATAAGCAAATCTATATAAATTCAAAAGGAGCAAAGTTAGAAGGCAATGTCCAGTGTCTCTTCTACAACTCCTCCACCAGCTTCTCTCCCTTCTTCACCTGGTGTCCTGAGTATTTTAATAATGACCCTTTCTCTGGGGATGGGGTCCCTGTGTGGGTTTATAAGGTCAGCAATTGCGATGGTGGGAATTTTGTATCACCCTCATTTTTATACCTTGAAGGTGTTTTTTGAGCCTCTGCACAGAACAGGGACGGGCACGATCAATGGAGATTACAATTTCAGAAAATTTTGCTCTGTATTTATATTTTAGAAAAGTGAAGTGGGGACCCCTGGGTGGCTCAGTCCGTTCAGCATCTGACTCTTGATTTCGGCTCAGGTTATGATCTCAGGGTCGTGAGATCGAGCACCACGTCGGGCTCCAACGCTGGGCTTGGAGCGTGCTTCAGATTCTCTTTCTCCCTCTCTCTCTGTCTTTCTCCCGCTTCCTCTCTCTCTCTTTCTCTCTCTCTCAAAAAAAAAAAAAAGTGATTGTCAACAGACACAGTAGAGGATTTAGAGATTAATTGAATCCGTTAGTGAAAACTGTTGTAGAGGGGCGCCTGGGTGGCTCAATTGGTTGGGCAGCTGCCTTTGGCTTGGGTCATGATCTCTGGGTTCTGGGATCAAGTCCTACATCAGGCTCCCTGCTCAGTGGGGAGTCTGCTTCTCTCTCTGCCTCTGCTCTCCCCTTCCTTGTGCTCTCATGCTTGGGCATGTGTGATCTCTCTCTCTCTCAAATAAATAAAATCTTAACAAAAAAGAAAAAACTGTTACAGAGTCTGGGTTACATTGGATGTTGTGCAGAGAGTATTGTTTACTTCATCAGCAAATGTCGAGTCACTTTGGTTTTAAGTTACCACTTATTGATATATAAGCCCGACATTGTATTGAACAATGTATAAACATGATCTTATTTAATCCTTCAAATGATGTAAGCAACTTATAAGGTAATTGCTTTTACTTCCATTTTAGAGATGAGTAAAGTGAAGCCCAAAGAGGTGATAAACCTTAATCAAATTGCTCAGTATTTAGTGGAAAGGAGCGGATTTGAAATTAGGTTTCTCTAGCCACACTTTTTAAATTAAAATAGTTAATTAATTAATTTAGAGAGCTTGGGCAGGGGGGAGGGGCAGAGGGTGAAGAAGAGAGAGAATCTCAAGCCAACTCCGCACTGAGCATGGAGCCCGACTGGGGGCTTGATCTCACGACCCTGAGATCATGACCTGGATTGAAACCAAGAGTCAGACACTTGACCTACTGAGCCACCCAGGAACCCCTCTACACACACTTTCTCAATTTCTCTTTCTATTCCTCTTTCACAACCTGTATTTTTCTCTACAGTGTTTGTCTCAGCTTCTTCCCCAACTTCCTTTATGTCTACTTCACAGTATTGTTAAATCAGAATCTAGAATTCTGTATCTGTTTTCATAAAACATATTAGTCTGCATTTTTGCTTTTTTAAAGTTTGTTTTTACTATTTTTGTTTTGGCATTTAGAGTAATGTTGGCCTCATAAACTGAGTTCAGAGACTTAGAAAATGTTCATTCCTTTACTATATTCTGAAAGAGATTATGTTGAATTGTTTTTCAAATGTTAAGAGTTCTTCACAGTAACCATATGGGAAAGGAGAGTTCATTTTCAGAGGATGTTTTATTACAAATTCAATTTCTTTAATAGTTGTAGGACCATTCAAATAATCTATGCCATTTTAGGAGAGTTTTGGTAGTTTGTGGTTTTTCTGGAATTGATCCCCTCCATAAAGATATCCCATTTATGTGCATAGAATTGTTCGTAGCATTCCCAAATTATCCCTTTATTGTCTAGGTTAGAAACATCTGTAGTGATATAGCCTCTCTTCTTAATATTGAGAATTTATGTTTTTCTTGTTATTTTGCTTTCTCAGTCTCAGTGGAGGTTTATCAACTTTATTGGTCATTTCAAAGAACCAGCGTTTGGTTTCATTGATTTTCTCTATAGTTTTTCTGTTTTTAATTTTAATGGCTTCTTATCTTATATTTGTCATTTCCTTCTATTTACTTTGGATTTTTATTTGGATTGCTCTTTTTTTTTCTAATTCCTTGAGGTAGAAGCTTAAATTATTGATTTATACCCTTCTTTTTTTTCCTTTTAAAGATTTTATTTATTTATTTGAGACAGTGACAGAGATAGTGAGAAAGAGCATGAGTGGGAAAGAGGGAGAAGCAGGCTCCCCACTGAGCAGGGAAGCTGATGCAGGGCTCTATCCTAGGACCCTGGGATCATGACCTGAGCCAAAGGCAGACGCTTAACTGACTGAGCCACCCAGGTGCCCCTACCCTTTTTTTTTCTAATATAATCATGTAGTGCTATGCATTTCTCACTAAACAGTACTTTAGCTATATCTTACATATTCTTAAATATTTTCATTGTCTTTTATCTCAATATACAGTTGACCCCTGAACAACGTGGTTAGTGATGCCAACACCCCCCACACACATACCATGTGGTTGAAAATCTGTGTATAACTTTTGACTCCCCCAGAAGTTAACTACCTACTATTGATTGGAAGCCTTACTGATAAGATAAACAATTGATTAACACATAGTTTGTATGTTATATGTGCTATATACTGTATTCTTAAATAAACTAGAGAAAAGAAAATGTTACTAAGAAAATCATGGGGCCCCTGGGTGGCTCAGTCAGTTAAGTGTCTGCCTTCGGCTCAGGTCATGATCCCAGGGTCCTGGGATGGAGCTCCATGTGGAGCTCCCTGCTTAGCGGGGAGCCTGCTTCTCCCTCTCCCTCTGCAACTCCCCATAGCTCATGCATGCTCTTTCTCTCAAATAAATAAATAAAATCTTTAAAAAAAGAAAATCATAAGAAAATACATTTACTGTACAGTAGAGTAGTAGAATGAGGCACCCCACATCTCCTTGTCCCCACCCGAAGTTCACAAAGCTGGATCCTGGAGTGACACCTGCTTCTTGTTCCTCTACCCAGGAATGTGGGAAGCCTCCTTCCAAGTGGAGTCTGGGGGAGTGCAGAGAACCAGGAGAGGCCGATCACCTTTATCCACTTCTCTAGGTTACTTGCTCTATCTGACCCCTCTTATGGGGTTCTAACACAGTTTCTGCTTTCAGAAAATGCTGGCAAGTGTTGAGCGGCCAGTTACCTGACAGTATGAACTCCCCACCTGGAAACACTTTCAGCACCATATACAGAGTGCCCCTCTCCGTTGTCCACTTTGGGCTTCTCCCGGGGTCAATTCTGACCTGCCTGCCCCGCCCCCCTCCACACACACATCCATGTTCTCCCAGACTCCTTGATCCAGGGGTGGAAGGTGCGTTATCATTCAGTGGTCCTGTTCAACTCCCACTAGTGAAGGGCCCTGCTGCTTTGGCGAGAATCCCTCCCCAGAGCCAGTTCCTTTGTGAGGAGTGTCTGGATCAGGCAAAAGCCTTGCTGTTCCAGCTTTTTCTACATCTTTCCTCAGCCTTCCCTTTGCTTCTGGTTATTTGGTGATTAATATAAAATACATGTTTATTGGGGTGGAAGCGCATATAAGTGGACCCATGCAGTTGAAACCCCTATTGTTCAAGGGTCAACTGTGTTATCTAATTTTCTTGAACTACTCTCTTTGGCTCATC
The DNA here is from genome assembly GCF_003265705.2 of Callorhinus ursinus. Taxonomy (NCBI): domain Eukaryota; kingdom Metazoa; phylum Chordata; class Mammalia; order Carnivora; family Otariidae; genus Callorhinus; species Callorhinus ursinus. The sequence continues at coordinate 12,745,245 of NW_027397078.1, read as the reverse complement.
AGTTATTTAGAAGTGTGTTACTTAAATTTCCAAGACTTTTTGGTTTTCTTTCTGCTATGGTTTTCTAGTTTGATTCCATTTGGTCAAAGTACACACATGTATGTATTCAGTTCTTTTAAATTTTTGAAGATTTGTTAAGGGTGATCCTGGATGTGGTCCCTTTTGTTGAAGGTTCCTGTGACTTGAAAAGAAGTATTCTGCTATTGTTGCATGGAGTGTTCTTTAAACATCAATTATATCCCAATTAGTTAATGGTATTTATTTCTGCTAAATCCTTACTGCTTTTTTGTCTGGACAGTCTGTCAGTTATTGACAAAGGTGATTGACATCCCAAACTGTGATTGTAGATTTTGTTATTTCTCCTTTTAATTCTGTCAGTTTTGCTTCACGTATTTTGAAGCTCCCTTGTTTGGTGCATACACATTTAAGACTGTTATGCCTTCTTGGTCCCTTTTATCATTATGTAATGTCCCTCTTTGTCCCTGGTAATTTTCTTTGTTCTGAAATGTAGTTTGTCTGATATTGATCTAGCTACCAAAGCTTTCTTTTGTTTAGCCTTTGCATTGTTTATCTTTTTTTTATTTTTTTTATTTTTTTTTTAAAGATTTATTCATTTGAGACACGGAGATACAGAGAGACAGAGAGAGAGAGAGAGCACGAGCAGGGGGAGAGGCAGAGGGAGAAGCAGGCTCCCCGCTGAGTCAGGAGCCAGATGTGGGGCTCGATCCCAGGACCCTGGGATCATGACCCGAGCCGAAGGCAGATGCTTAACCATCTGAGCCACCCAGGCGCCCCTGCATTGTTTATCTTTTTACTTGTTTCTACTTTTGACTTACCTATGTCATTGTATTTGAAGTAAGTTTCCTGTGGGCAGCATATAGTACTTTTTCATCCATTCTGACAATCTCTGTTTTTTAATTGGTGCATTTGTGTCAATTACATTTGATATAAATGTTGTTATATCACGACTATGGAATGTTATTCAAGATTCTTTGTTTTTACTTTCAAAAGTTTATCTCAAAAGTTCAACTAAAAAGTTTTCAAAAGTCTGGGCATGGCTTTCTTTGGATTTGTTCTGTTCGGATTTCACTGAGCTTCTAGAATGTGAACGTTTACTGTTTTTACTACATTTGGGCATTTTTCAGCTGTCATTTTTTCCCAAATATTTTCCCAGTCCCCTCCATCCTTTACTTTCTCATTCTGGGGCTCCACTTACATGATTTTTAGACCTTTTGCTTTTGTTCCATGGGTCTCTGAGACTCTTAATTTTTTTCAATCCATTTTCTTTTTGTTTGTCAGATTGGATAAATTCTGTTGATATTTCTTCAGGTTCACCAGCTTTTTCTTCTGTCCTCTCATTCTGTTAAAGGGCATACTCAAGAGGTTTCTATTTTACTTCTTGTATTTTTTAATCTAAGAGTGTCTATTTAGTTCTTCTTTGGATATTCTCTTTCTTTGCTGAAACTGTTTTTCTGCTTATTTCAAGAGTATTCATCATTGCTTATTTGGTCATTTTTATAATAGCTTCTTTAAAACTTTTGTCAAGCAATTTGATCATCTCTGTCATCTCAGTCTTGGTATGATGAGTAATTTTGGTTTATACCTTGGGCATTTTGAGTACTATATTATGAGACTTTGTTTACTATTTAAATAATCTATTTTCAGATGCAGATGATCCATTTAGCTCTGGAACATACATTGTAGTCCACATTTGTGTGCTGGGTAACAAATATCAATTTAATTTTGAAAGCGTTTGTGGTACTGTGCTGGTTTTCCCTTTTTGTATGCTCCCCAGAAGACTATATGAAACCCAGGCGTTATTTCACATTGCAGTTCTGTTCTTTTTTTTTTTTTAAGATTTTATTTATTTATTTGACAGAGAGATTGAGCACACAAGCAGGGGGAGTGGGAAAGGGAGAAGCAGGCTTCCCGCCGAGCAGGAAGCCCGATGTGGGGCTCGATCCCAGGACCCTGAGATCATGACCTGAGCTGAAGGCAGTCGCTTAACCAACTGAGCTTCCCAGGCGCCCCTGTAGTTCTGTTCTTAATCCATTTGCTGTGTTGGTTCTGATAGATTTCACACATGGGCTGTTCAAAATATGACCACAGCTTCATTCACATATTTAAAAATAGGTCCTTGGCTAACTCCCACCTCTCTTTGTCCCTACCCTTACTTTTTAGGTGGGGGGGGGAGGGGTGTCAGTTATTTGCCTGCTTTTGTTTAGTGAGGAGTGGCCACTGTGATAGTAGGGAGGTAGGGGCAGCATCTGTTTGCTGACATTTGTCTAATACAGGGCAGCCTTGGTCTGCAGGCCTTTATTTCATATACTGTAGTGCCAAGTGGAGGGGAGGGGTGTTACTGCTGTTCCTCTTAGTGCAGGGTGCTGGTAGTCAATAGGACTCTACCCAGTAGTCTCTTAGGCACATGGTCCAGAGGGAGAGAGGCACTGCCTCTGTCAGCCTTCATGCAGGACAGATATGGTTGACAGGGCTCAACCCCAGCAACTCCACAGGGACTTCCTCTTTAGTGGAGAAGGGAAGGAATGATGTCTCTCTTCGTCTTACTGCAGGGTAGGGATCGTTGACAGGGCTCTACTCCAGTCTTCTTAGAACCTAATGTTGAGGGGATCAACTTCTTTCATGATGTTTGCCTGGAATAGGGCAGGTATAGTTAAAAGGGTTTGGCCCAATAGGGCCACCCTCTTCCCAGTTCTTTGGGTAGAGAGAATGGGCTGCAGGCTACTCTAATGCCCAGGCCATAGTAATAACGCAGGAAAACTCACTACAGGTTTATCTCTCTATTCCTAAAATTCCTAGACAGTCCATTTCCTCATGACTTTTCTGAAGTTTCTGATGGTTATTTCATAGATTTTTGTCAACATTTTAATTTGTAATTAGCAGAGGAGTACAGTGGATTGTGTTTACTTAATTTTGTCTAGAAATAAATTCTTGAAATATGGAAGAGAAGTATTACTCTAAAATCTGCTATACTTCTTGAATATATTGCTTTTTCTCTTTTGTAAGGGGCTGGAAGACATTAGCACAGAGAAACAAGAATAGACTGATAGAAAATATTTGCAAATTATGTATCTCATGAAAAAATTGCAACCAGAATGTGTATAAAACTTTTGAGACTCAATATTAGGAAAACAAATGATCCAATTAAAAAATGGGCAAAGGGATTTGAACAGATACTTCATCAACAAAGATACACACATGAGAAATAAACACATAGAAAGATGCACAATGTTGTTAGTTGTTAGGGAAACACAGAATAAAACCACCATGAGATACTACTGTAAATCTATTAAAATGGCTAAAGTTAAACAAAACAAAACAAAACAAAATGAACAATCCAGAAACTCACCTTTTCAATTGTTGCCAAGGATGTGAGGGATCTGGGACTCTTATACATTGCCAGTGAATTGGGAAATTACACAACCACTTGAAAACAGTTAGGCAGTTTCTTACACATTTATACATGCATTTACCATATGATCCGTGCATTCCACTCCTAGATATTTGTCCAAAAGGAATGAAATCATGTGTTCAAACCAATATTTGTGCACAAATATTTTAGCAGCTTTAATTGTAGTAGCCAGTACCTAGAAGCAATCCAAGTTTCATTTAACAAGTGAAGAAAGATTCACCTGTAATGGACTACCACTTTGTAATACAAAAGAATGGACTACTGACACCTAAAACAACTTGAATGAATCTCCAGGGAATTTGTAGAGTGAAAGAAATTAGAGCCAAACTGCACATGTTACATTATTCCACTCTTAAAAAACTCTAGAACATGTGAACTGATCTACTGTGACATAAAGCATATGAGTGGGGGTCTAGGAAGGGGGAGTACTGAGGATGATGGGAAGGAGAGAATATAAAGGGGCACAAGAGAACTTTGGAGTGATGGATGTTCACTCTCTTCCTTGTGGTGGTGGTTTCATAGGTGTATATGTATGTCAACACTTAGGAAGTTCTACACTTTAAACATGTGCAGCTTATTGTATATCAGTTACTATTAAATCAAGCTGTTAAAAGATGTAGAAGACCTATAATTATTAAAATTGTATTATATAAAAACTTTTGTCATTTAAAAGGGAAAACTTAAAACTCCCCTCACTCATGCTCTCTCTAAAGTAAATAAATAAATCTTAAAAAAAAATAAAAGGGAAAACTTAAGTACTGAGCAATGGGAAAATTACCAATTTCTGTAAGTTCTGGGTAAATGAACATAAATGTATTGATGGAAGTGGAGAAGGTGTTGCAGTATGCAAATTAGTGTACTAAGATGAGTTATGAGTACTAATAATTTTTCAATATCATTTGCCATATAATTAGGATATATTTATATTAAATTTTAGCCACTAATCTCCAAACACCAAATTATGGGCATTTTGATAAAAGTCTTAGTTAATAACTTCTGATATTAAAAGAAATATTTTTCTGAGTACCATTTTTTATAAATTAATTGGTGAAAATATAGTATGGAAACTTAAAATTACTGAATACGTTTGCCAACATTAAACTTAATCATTTTTCATTTTTTCAGGGCCCTCTGTCCTTAACTTTGGTGATGTTTGTGTGAACTCCACCAATACTCGTCTACTGCATGTTATTAATATGCTACCTATGCATATTTTGATCCAGTTAAATATTAATTTGGAAGAACTTCAAAAAACCAACCAATTTTCATATGTGATTCCACCAACAGCTAGTACTTATGTTTCAATGGTATTTGAATCTCCCACCATTGGAAAATTTTGGAAGTAGGATTTATTTTTGAATTTCTATATGCTAGAATCAAAGTGTCCTCTTTGTAGAATATGTATTTTTTTGACTCAGTAATTGTAGAATATGTTACGTTTTGTCCTCGAACATAGAAACTATATGTACATCAATTTGGGGATTTGTAGTTTGATATTTCAGTGGTAGCCTACCATAAATATTTTGACGTATTGCTTACTAATCGTGGGTGTTAATCAATAATATATGCATTTTTATTTGTAACTGAATTCTGTTCATGCAAATAGCTATTGTCATTTAAGTTTGACGGCTTTTGCTGTGTTACAGGTCTTTCACCTTTACAGTGAACAATATACCTGGTGGCCATATCCTAGTGATGGCAGTTGTCATGCCAGTAAAGCTTGAGCTCTCTTCTAATGAGCTAGTATTGAGACCACAAGGCTACTCCGTGAAAACATGTTTTATGGGGACAGTTGGGTTGTATAATCATCAGAATTATTTTGCCAAATTTGAATGGCAACCAGTAACCACAAAAAGAGGAATGGCATTTTCCATCTGTCCAGCTAAAGGTAATAGTTTGTTCTATTTGTTTGATTTAGACACTCATTTATTAATGTGCTCAGGCAGTAATCATTTATTGAGTATGAAATGTATAATGGTGCTAAAAATTGAAGCAAATCAGACATGGTCATTGGGGCATTTATATTTACATACATAAATATGTAAATTTGATTTGAAAATATGGATCCTGTATTAGGGTTCTCCAAAGAAATAGAAGCAATAGGAAATATAGAGAGAGAGGGAAAGGGAGAGAGGGAAAGAGGGAGGGAGGAGATTGATTTTAAGGAATTGGTTCATATAGTTGTTTGGGCACTCCAGTAGGCTGGCGGGGTGGAGACCCAGGAAGGAATTGATGTTGCAGTCTTGAATCCAAAGGGACTTCAGTTTTTTCTCTATAGCCCTTCAATTTATTGGATGGGACCCTTTTACATTTTGGAAGGTAATCTTTACTCAAAGTCTACTGATTTAAATGTTCATCACATCTGAAAAATACCTTTACAGCAATATCTGGACTGACCAAACAACTGGGTACCATAGCTTGGCCAGGTATGGCCAAGTTGACAAAATAAATCTTCACAGATACTGATGAACACAGTATTGTTTTGTTTAGTTTTAGTTTGATAACGGTGATAAGATATGATTCAGAATGACTTATATTTTGTTAGATTGTGAATCATTTTAGAAGCATCCACCAATTCTTTATAATCAATATTTAATACAGGTAATAAAATCCAGTTAATAACATTAAAAACTTAAAACTGTCATTTAAACAAGTAATTTTTTAATTAATAGAAAATATTCTCCGATTTACTGTTTTTGGTGGTTCCATATATTTGTTAAGTGTCCTGTTAACCTTCTTTAGCCATCCCCCCGAATCTGTAATTCCACATGATGTGCCTGCCACAAAACTGAGCCCTGGTAACTGCTAAAGTGTTAACCTAGTAGCCTGTCAAATTCAGCAGACATCATTGTGATGTGCTGTGAGGACCTCATGAGGACGGAAGCTATTGTTTAAAGAAATAAGATGGCAAGTTAGAAGTTGAATGATGAAGAGGCACCTGGGTGGCACAGTGGGTTAGGTGTCTCACTTTTGATTTCGGCTTGGGTCGTGCTCTCAGGGTCATGAGATTGAGCCCGCATCGGGCTCCTTGCTGAGTGTGGAGCCTGCGTGACATTTTCTCCCTCTCCCTTTGTCCCTACTCTACCCCCACCCCCTGCTCCTGCTTTAAAAAAAGAAAAAAAAAGTTCTCTCTCTTTAAAAAAAAAGAAAGTTGAATGATCTATATAGTATCTTCTCTCTCTTAAAAAAAAAAAAGTTGAATGATCTATATAGTATCTTCATTTTATGTACATGTTATCCCTTTTCAGCTAGCTGGAAGGATCTGGATTTTTGTATGGGCAGTTCTCTCTCTTTAAAAAAAAAAAGAAGTTGAATGATCTATATAGTATCTTCATTTTATGTACATGTTATCCCTTTTCAGCTAGCTGGAAGGATCTGGATTTTTGTATTGGCAGTGACTCATGTGGTGGTTTATAATCAGCTAAAATCTATTTCTGCATGAATGGGAAGTAAAACAAACTTTGGGGTTAGATAAACCTGATTTCAAAACTAGTCTTAGCTTCTTGCTAGGTTTGTGATCTTGAGAAAAGTACTCTATAAGCACTAGTTCCCTTATTTGTAAAATGGAGAGACTAATATATCTCATAAAGATTAAATGTATGGAAAAGTCCTTCCATAAAGACTGGCAAAGAGTAGTTGTCAAAGAAATAGATAGCTATTTGGTTATGAAAATTCGCTAATTCTGTTTGGATCTAAATAGACTATATTTCAGATCACAGAGAAGTACTGGTTTGTAGAAATCTTGCCATAGGTGTATATTCTTGTGAGTATCGGTCATTTCCAAATCATGATTTTTATGTGTCTACCGGTGTTTGTAACAGGGAGTGTTACAAACCAGCTTCACTATTAATTTAAATTCACTTAATTTTAGTATGGATATATTTGTGCATCTATACGGTGGTAAAGTAGTACTGTACCTTCATTAGGGTTGGAAGTCATTGATATAGCCATATTTAATCTTTTTATTAACATGTATTGATTTAACAAATCCCAGATTATCATTTATTAAGCATCCAAGTTATACTTCCATCAATATCTGGCAGATTCATTTGACCAGGCTCTTTTTTTTGTTATTAATACTGGTAAGGCTGAGTCCTGGCTCGGTACTAGAGAAAAACTGAGTGAATAATCAGAGAAGAGAGAGAAAATATTTCTGCACATTTCAGAGATTATGGATAAACCTTCTCTAGTTGTTCTGAACAGTCATCACATTGTGGTAGTTATATTATCTGTATTCTTTATAGGTTTGATTAAGCACATGATAAAGCATCGAGCATGTCTGGAAAGTACAGTGCTTGGCTCTTTTCCTTGTATTTCTCCATCCTAACCAGGGCTGAATGGGTAGGACTTTCCCCTTTTGCCTGCCTTGGAAATGTAGTGATGATGTTTGATTTGACAAAAGAGAAGTGGAATTATAATATTATGAACTAGAACACTGGTTATGCTCCTCATAATTGTGAGAATTCTTATTTTTACAGGGGTGATTTTAGTGTTTCAATTTCTTTGGTGGTTCATAACATCTGCTACATTTTTTAATCAAAGCACAAAACACAAAGACATTTAATTCCAAATACAATGTTTTTGAGTAATACCATTAGGCTTTAAGTACTTTTGAATTTTTTTAGAACACAAAAAATAAAGTACTCAAATCTATTTCATATAGCATTGAAGAAAGTGTGCATAATTTATATTATATACATGGGTTTTTCTTATGTCATCTTCCTTTTGTTGCTCTGAATGTTCATGTAATAATTAAATTTTTTGCCTCTTTGTTAAAACAGAAAATAACTTTTTCTTATGTTATTTTTCTTATATCCCTCTTGCTATATTGGTTTTACATCCTGAATAATACAGTTAATCCTGTCACTGTCTATATCTTTGTAAACTAAAGTGAATAGTTCTAAATTAAATTTTATGTTGTGATTGTGCTTTCTTCTCTGAAGTGTGATGTATTTTGGATTTGGGTTTGGGTCGTGGATATTGTAGGGGGGCGAGTGTAAGAGTGGGATTGATGTTTCCTAAGATAGAATTGGGCTTCTAATTTGACTTTTTCATTAGGTACTGTTCATGTTTGTGCTTGTGTTTTTATCCATGTTGTCTTTAATCTTACTGAACTCTCGAGTCTGCCCAATCCTCACACTTGGCTTCAAGCAGTTCACTCTCACTGTCTTCCAGTAAGACACCCTTGGCCATGTATAGTACCTGCCAATCTTTATAGGTCGCGTCAGGACCTACTTTGTCAAAGTTACTTCCAATCAGCCTTTTTGACATACCACTCTCTTCCAGCGTGGTCACTTGACTTTTATATTCCCCCAGGCTTTGTCTTCCTGCAGCTTCTGCTCATTTTTCGCAATTCAAATGCCATCTTCTTATAATGAAGTTTCCTCCACTTTCTTGGGCTAATTTAGGCTCCCCCCACCTGCTCCCGCTGTGTATTTGTTATGTCATCTATAATTATTTGTTCATATCCATATCCTATTGTAATAGATATTGCTAAGCCCATATCTGATATCCATTCCCCTTTCCAAGAGGACCCTCATTTTGTTGGGGGAGCAACGTTCATATCTAGAAATCTCTTTTCCCCAGTTTTTCTTGCTAATGAGGTATGGACAGAAGTTTCTTTTAGCTCCATCTTCCTTCGTACCAGGCACTGTTTGAAGTACTTCTTCATGTATTAGCTTCTTTAATCCCTACTACAATTCTCTGAGTTACATAGAACTGTTATCCCCGTTAATGTCTAAGCCTGTGTGACATATGTTAAGTAAATTGTCCAAGGTCTCAGGTAGTAAATGGCAGAGCTGAAGTTGTACCAGGGGTTCCGACCCTAGAATTCGTGCTTTTTTAACCACAACACTATGACACCTTTCTACATGGAGGAAAGCCACATAGTAAAGAACAGTAGTATAGGAAGCTAGAGGGATCATTGCTCCGTGAAGGCATCATCAGCCTGCTAAGGCAGCCCTGGAGTACCGATCTGTGGACTTCTCATGGCCTAAGATGAATAGAACTTCTAAGTCATTCTTTCCATCAAGTATTATTTTCTTACTCCAAAGGAAATGATGAATTTAAACAGATGAAGCAGCTCATACCAAATGTGCCTCATACCTCCTGGGTTCTCAATACATTTGAATTATAGAAATGTGTTAATTACTAATAGCTACATCAGAGGTGATATCTAGGGATGTGAACAAATTTAAAAACAATAAAGCCTATGGTAATTGTAATTCCTTCCTCTGAAAACCAAATGAGTGTCTGATGTTAATAACTGTTAGTGTTGGGAAGCATATGAAGGGGACATTTTGCTAAATACCGGCGTTCTTTTTGTCAAATATTATGATCTGCCTAATAAAATTGGAAAATAAGGTATGCATTTTAGATTTTAATCAAACTCTATAGGTCTATACTCATTTGATAATCTCTCATGCAGCATTTCTGTATATTTTGAGTTTAAATAATTTGTTAGATAATGTAATTATATTTTTATGCCACCTCTTATTTTGGATATTAAAATGAATATAATTAAAATGTGGTCAATGTCTGTATTTTCTAAATTCTCTGTAGGCACGGTTGAACCATACTCTTCATTGGAATGTGAAGTAACATGGCTGCCGGGTTTCAGTTCTCCAGAAAGGGGAGAATTTGTTCTTCATGTCAATGAAGGAAACACGCTGACACTAAAATGTGTTGCACATGTAATGATTTCCTTTGGATATGATTTTTATTTTGAGGACTCTAAATTGGTTGGGTATATATATATGTGTGTGTGTGTGTGTATAGTTGAGTATATATACTATGTTAGTAAAACTGATTTTGCTTGCAATATTTAGTTAACTGAATTACCATCTTCTTGGTCCCACTTCTCTACCATAAATGAAGACTGCTAAAAAAAATGTGTTGTGTTACCTAGAATTAATTCACAAATCCAAGATTGTTGTGCCAACAATAGTAGATTGTCGTTAGAGCCTCTATAAACATACAATACCATGGGGGCCACTTGAAGTTAAATTATTTCATTAACAGAAACCAAAGAAAATAGAGAAAAGTGTATTTTTGTCCTATTATATTGCATTGTTAGAATTCTAGTGGTAATTAATAATTCAGTATGAAATGGACCACATAATTTACATAGCAAGGAGATATGGAAAATTCTAATTTTATAGAATATACTTTGTATAATAAAAATGGGTAAACCTAAGCTGCAATATGTAATTTTAACTTTCCTTTTGTGGTAGAGCCCAGAAGGCCTTAACTTCATGCTTCATAATCAGCAAGAATCCTCTTTACTTGTGTACGAAATTTTCTTCCCAGTATTCTCAGTAATTTAACTCAAGCCAGTGCTGTTTTACTGAATCTCATCTCTATCTCCAGGCCATGATCATGCTTGTAAATATTTTAGCTATGAAGGAGCTCATAGCCTTAAGAGAGAAGAGATTCATCCACTTTAATGATGGCAAGTGCAGTCAGAAAATCAGTAGGTTCATTCCTCTGCTCCAGACTTGAAATAAGCTGGACCCTGCTGCTTTTCCTACATTTAAATTACTTGCTCTTCTTTTTAAAAATTTCTATTGAAGTATACAATACACACAAAGGATACATACTATGGCTTCTGTATCATTCAGTCTTTATAGACTGATAGCATCTTTGTAACTCACACCCAGATCAACCAGATCAAGAAGCAGAATATGACTAGCATCGCAAAAGAACCACCCTCCCCATCCACATTTCCATCCCTCTGTGTCTCTCCCAGAGTTATCAGTATCCTTACTTCTAACGGCATAGATTAATTTTGGTTTTAAACTTTATATAAATGTAACCAAAGCATGTGTTCTCTTTTATGTCTGGCTTCTTTTGTTCATCATTAGGTTTGTGGGCTTTGTCTACGCTGATACATGTGATGACAGAGTATTCATTCTCATTCCTGAATAGTATTCCATTGTGTGACTATACCATCATTTTTCCATTACACAGCGGATGGGGATTTGGATTGTTTCAGATTCTTAGCTACTATAATAGTGCTTCTCTTAACATTCTTACAGCTCTGTTTTGGTGAACATATGCACACAGTTCTTTAGCTGTTAATTACATAACTGTGTTTGTCAAAGTTAGTAATATAAATTTGCCCACATACTCACACCATGTGTATTTTTTGCTAACAGGCAGAAGGTGAGCAATTTAGTAATTTAGACTTTGCATTAATAATAGGTATCATTAATTACTGTGTGTCATGCGGGGTGCTAAATGCTATTCATGTATTATCTAATTTAAACCTTACAACAACTCTGTAAAGGTGTACTAGTAATTCATTTGATGGGTGAAGAAATGGAGGATTAGAGTGAGTAATTAACTAATACAAGTTCACACACGCAGTAAATGCCCTAGGTAGAATTTATATCCCGATATGTTTGCCTCCACCGTGTTTGCTGTTACCCTCTGATCAAATTTACTTTCTGTTTTCCCTACACTAGGATTGGTTAAGAATTAAAGTCCCAAGATATCAAAATAATGAATTGGATTATTTTATGGGAAATTTTTGAGGTCCTTTAGGTTAAATGAACTGTGAAGCGTTTCTCTTACAAAAGTAAAGCTGGAGGAACATGAAATGATTAAATACAACGTTCATTTAATGTTTGTCATTAATTTATGAATGACTTACTTGACCATTTCGTCATCTGTTAGCTTTGTTTAGAAATTTATTGTTCCAATTACCCAAGTCATGTTCTTCAGATAATTATAAGGATGTATTAAAACTTCCCAAGACAATAAATAATTTATCATAGATAAAGACAGTAAGGTCTGGTGTAAAGAGCACTGTGTAAGGAATTGGAAAACTTGGATTCTTGTTCCCCTTGGCTTTTGTTTGCTTTCCTGTGAAATGGGAGAGGTGGATAATGTCAGCATTTTCAAAAAACTGTTCCATGATACAGTAGTTCTGTGAAGTGATTTGTGTGGGGATAAGGAGGAAGAGTCCTGCACCTAAGCAACTCGGGGAATCACAGTGAACCACCTCCCCATTCTGAGGTACGCACAGTGTGCCTTATCAGCATATTAAGTGTTAGAAGACTAATAGTAAAAGCATACCTAGATAATCTCAGTTGGCACATTATTTCACATGCTGGGGGACTCTTGAACTCTTTCCTTTTGCATAGCACATAGTAACACCCTGTACATAGTTGGATAGATGATCTCTAAGATCTCCTACATGATTCTCTGTCCTGGATTTACTTCTTCCATAGAATTGTCTTATTCCCCTTGCCTTCCTCGGTTTAGGAGTACATTTTAGATATTCCATTCTATTTTCCTTTATTTTAAGTACAGCATAACATCTGATAACCCTTCATGTTTTAGAAATTTCCACGAGGCTGAAAAGATTTGGGTCATTTGGAAGGGGCTAAAAGAATATTATTTCTATTGTATCTTCTCTCTTCTCCTCTTATTATTAGCTTGGTCACACCAAGGTCATATTTTTGGAGCCAAGGATCTTCTTCAGTAATAGCCCTCAAGGTTTAACAACTTGGAGGAAAGCCATTCTTCACAACGTAGGACAAAACCATGCTTATTTCAAGGTAATGTAGAATCTTGGAATCTTATTTGGATCGGATCACATTATAATTTGAATTAATTTTTTTTGCCATGATCACTGTGCTGTTAATACTTTAGTCTTTATAAATTAACTAATGCTAATATTTAGGTATTTCACGTGAGACTTATCTAAGTTCATTTCATCTACTTCTTCCTTTTAATTTCCCACAAAAATCATGTCTCCTTAGTCTTTCTTCCTCTTACCCCTTTTTTTCTTCCTGTCATTTTGTCTTATTGAAAAAAAGATAATTTGGAAAAAAGAGCACTGTCAAAAACATCCATTGTTGCTATTACAACTCATACTTAATGACATACTTTTTTCCTCTTCTCATTTTCACTTTGTCATCAGGACTGTTATGGTAGAAACTGGGACCTAGAACAAGATCCTTCTAAAGATACTCTATAGTTGTTGCCCCTGATTTAAATTACAGGGTGGGGGGTGTTTTAAGTGGTGATAGAACATTTTGCTGAAAAATATATTAAGATCTCCCAATAGTGACAATAGATAGAGGTTAGTGTTTGAGATCTTTCATTCAAGCGTTATAGCTACATGTTTTCTGCCCAAGCAAACAAATGCAGATACGTTTTTCTACTCTGTTGCTTCAAAATTAGTTCTGAAGTCTCTTTGTTCCCTCATCCCCAAAATACCTTAACCAGTTTTACTTTAAATTGTTCTGGCTTAAAGCATGGTAGATAGTCCTAAACTAGTCCCCAAGAAACCATACCATAAATCCCTTGGTAAGTTACTTATAACTTTTTTGAAGGTCAAAATGATATCTTAGACATTAGGCTATCAAGGAAATAATAAAGAACAGGAGGTTACTTTATCATCTGCCTCCCCACTAACTTTGCTTTCAGTGTTTACTGTCAGGGAAAAGGCAAACTATCAAAGTAGTATATAGAATTTTGTCATCTCCTCTAACATATATCTCATCCTTGTAAGTTTTGCTAAGTCTTGAGAATGTTCCAGACAAGAAACTTCATCATCTTATTTGAATTGGATGACACCACTACTGAAAGTTCTGTTTGCTGGGTTAGGGGTACAAATCCTTGTTGATGTTTATTTGTGCGTCCGGTGTTGGAAAACATATTACAAAATCATCTCATGCTCTGTGCCCAGGGGTCCTCTCTCTGGGTTGTAGTTTGGAAGCTTTCCTATGAAAGCTTCAGACCAGCAACTTTAAAGGATAATGTAGCATTTCTGCAAATTTTCAATTACAGGTTTGTGACCAGAGTCTTTTGCCTACCATTAATATTGTTCCATCACAAGGAATAATTCCTTTTGGGGGGTTAACTGTTCTCAATATCTCCTGTACACCTACTGTAGCAGAAAAATTTGATACAAGAGCAAAGGTATGTTTATGCATATATGTATTCATACTATATATATATATATATATATATATATATATATA
>NW_027397078.1:12591477-12730721 GCF_003265705.2 Callorhinus ursinus | reverse complement strand
TGTGGATTTGTTTGGTTGTTTAAGAGATTTATAATAGTAAGTATAATGCTATAAAATGGTGTGTTTATTCTTAGAAAACTTGTTTTAAGGATTTCTTCTAATGGGAATGATTTTAATATTATGATACTAATGAGTAATTTTTTAAATTTTGGTTACTTTGTTAGCAATTGAGTTACCTCTAAAGAAATGCAGTTTTTAGAGATCTATAGAATAAGCAACCTTACTTATAATAATCTTGTAGAAATAGTTAGCAGAACCTGGCAAGAGGATTTGTAGAAAATATTTTTGGTGAAAATTGGTAATGAAAATTTCTACTAAGATGCAATGGATACAGTTCATCAACATGAGGCATTTTTCACATGAAATTAGAATGATATTTGGCATCTCTGAGTTGTGAGAAGTTCTCACTAGTCACAGAGGAAAGGATGACTTTTTTCATGGCATTAATTAGATACCTTAGGAAAAATTAATCAATTTTGGAATGTTAATTCTAAAGAGCTTCAATGACTATATGAATTATAGGCAAATTCTATATGGTGTTAAGATCTATATTTATAGCATGCATAGAATATTTTACTAGTTTATATGCTGGAAATTATATAATTGAAAAGACATTACCTTGATTTTAGGGGCTTTTCTAATTGTTCATTAAATGGAATAAATAAAACAGAAGACTAGTCTCGTAAATTTTATTATAAACTAGAGGAATGGAATACTCTTGATTTCCAATCTGATCATCAGCTATGTACATTTACTCACATTAAAAAATAATATGTACACTGTTATCAAATCAAAATGAATAGTTTTAGATACATCCCCTATTTTATCCTTAATTTCCCATAAGTTCTTTTTTTATAACAATTCTTTTTTTTTAATTTTTTAAATTTTATATTCAGTACAAATTTTATAACAATTCTTAAATAATATGTAGCTTAATGTGATAATACCAATTTGCCCCAGATAAACAACCTAATGATTATATCTTTTATGAAGAAGTATGTATTGAAAGACATTTATAAATTATATATTATGGTACATGGTCTGAGATTTGGGCAGAATTTTTTTATATAATAGTCTGGAAAAAATAAAAAATATGGCCAATAGTTTCACTAAAAGATTAATTTCTACTGTATTTTAGAAAAGTATGCTGTTTTTACAAAGCTTACCTTTTTCACATAATATAAGATTCATTTATACATCCAACACATATTTACTGGGCACAAGTTTTATGTTAATTTCTGTTGTAGATTCAGTGGATGATGAATAATAGGGAGGGGGGTGAAAGCCAGCCATGAGGAGTTGAGACTTATATATGGGATTCATCAATGAAGACCATGTTGATTTATAATTTCCTCTGAATCATTAAATTGTGCTTTTTATGATTTTAGTCAAGTATTTTATTTATGTACTATATATTCTTTAAATAAAATGTGGAAATTGTATAATGTGAATATAGTGATTTAGTTAATTAAATGACATGTTGCTTTCCCCAATAATTTTGAAAAAATGATAGTTGGGAGGTTTTTTTTTTTTTTGCCTATGAACAGTGTCACTGACTTTCTATGGAAAGAGTGAAATACACTCCTATCTCTTTCTTAGATGTATATTTAGATTTAAATCCAGACTTGATGCTCCCTGTTCTTATATAGGTAGGGCTCTCAGCAAATGCTGTTTTTGTGCTTCTGAAAGTTTGCTTAGACACTTATATGTTCAGATAATCTACAGTTCTAATTTTGTAGGAATTATACAACTAAATTCTTATTTCACTATCTTAATTTTCTCAGAGGCAGTTGAGTGTTCAGGCAGTCCTTGGTTCATATTTAACCACTGCTGTTTTGAGACCATCAGGAAAAAGTTAAAATACTTAATATTGGTAACCTCACAGGATACTGAGGATTAAAAAGGAGACAATGTATTTAGCACCATACTTGACCCATTTACTCAGCAATTTTTAGCTACTTTCATCATTATTATTATGATCATTATGGTTATTAGTATCTCTCTGAGGGAGGAAGTGTTTGTACTCAGTTCCCTATCTGTTTTAATTTTGAATAATCCATTGAAATTAGGTAAATACAGAAGGGATACAGAGAGTGGCAATAATGTGTAGTTAAATGGGTAGAACTCTGCAGTCAAATTCACAAGCTATGAACTGGTCCCATTTGTGGTGGAGGTTTTTAAGAGTTGAGGTTTTTAAGATATTCCTCTTAGGAATATCAATTCTGCATAACAAGAAATGTGATGACAACTACCAGAATAAATCTTGTGACATTTATATGTTATGATTATTTAAATTAAAAAATATTGCCAAATGCCAGGTAATACTTTAGCGGTATATGAGTAGATTTTAATGTGGTTTCTACAAGGCTTTATATTTTTCTCAAATAAGGTTGCTATTCGCCGTGCAGATGTCATAGACCTTAGGATTGCTGGATCTGTTGAGATTGCTGATGTGGAAATTAATCCGGTGAGTGTGTTCGTATGTTAACTATTTGAGTAATCAGTTTATGAGTGTGGTGACTTTTGTTATGTGTCCCTAGTCAGCCCATTTATGTTTGAAAATATTTCATTCTGTAGTACTTTGACATGTAGAAATTAATATATGTAATATAAGTGATGAAGCAGAATATTAAATGGAGTTTTCAGAATTTACCACTGAACTTAACTTTCAGAACACTACCAATACCATTAAAGTCATCTGTAGGCTTCATCATGATCCCACCCCTCTTGAGAGATAACCACTTTACTGAATTTTCTGATTATTCTCCCTTTACTTTTTCTAATCATCTCATCACATATGTATGAATTCCTTAACCATTCATTATTTAGTTTAGTTTGTTCATTTTTGAGCTTTATGACAGAAATGTGCTGTGTGTAGTCTTTGGTGAGTTACTTTAAGCTGAATATTGTATTTCCAAAGTTCATCTAAGTTGTGTGTAGCTGTATTTTTTTTTTTTTCATTCTCACTACTGCTTAATAGTCCATTATGTAGACATGTTGCAATTCGGAGACTCAATCTGTTGTCTATTCAATTGGATGGACAACAGATTGAGTTTCTTTTTTTGTTATTACAAACACTACAGCTGGGAACATTCATGTGCATATCTTGTGAGGTACAGATGCCAGAGTTTCCCTAGGAGTGAAGTCGCTCAGTCATAGAATACATGCATTTTTGGCTTCACAAGATAGCTTCCATATTTTCTTCTCAAGTTTCCATTGCTCCACGTTCAATTGCTCCATAAGTTGTATTATAAGACTTAATGTTTGCCAATCTATTCAGTATAAAATGTTATCTCACTGTGGTCTTGATTTGCATTTTTTGAACTATAGTTATATTTATTTTTCAAATTATTGCTCTGGGGGCACCTGGGTGGCTCAGTTATTAAGCGTCTGCCTTCAGCTCAGGTCATGATCCCAGGGTCCTTGGATCGAGCCCTGCATCGGGCTCCCTGCTCAGTGGGGAGTCTGCTTCTCCCTCTGACTCTCCCCCCTCTGGCTTGTGCTCTCTCTCTCTCTCTCTCTCTCACTTACTCTCTTTCTCTGAAATAAATAAATAAAATTAAAAAAAAATAAAATTAAAAAAATAAAATTATTGTTCTGAACCCTGATAGAACTTTGTTCCACAATTGGTAGAGTGCACACACATACTTTTTTTCCCCTGGCAAGTCTTTCAGGAATTAAATCTGTTCTCAACTACTCAAAAAACTTACCCTGGGGGCGCCTGGGTGGCTCAGTCTGTTAAGCGTCTGCCTTCGGCTCAGTTCTTGGTCCCAGGGTCCTGGAATTGAGCCCCGTGTCGTTGGCGGTGGCTAAGCAGGGAAACAGCTTCTCCCTCTCCTCCCCGCTTGTGCTCTCTCTCCCTATCTCTGTCTCTCTGTCTCTCAAATAAATAAATAAAATCTTTAAAAACAACAACAACAACCAAAAAAAACAACTTACCGTGATCCTTCAAAGCAGGCTCATATGCCCCTCCATTGTGACATTCATAAGATGGTACAAACATCTTAAACTCTGGAACCATCTTCATCATAGCAATTGTCCTGTTATTTTCAGGTTATCTGCACTTCTCTTTCTCTCTCCCACTCGTACTGCAGCACCTTGCACCATTCTGGTGCTGAATTAAATCGAGCAAAAATGGGTGAGGCTGCCAGTGCCTCAGGTAGGGCCTTGTTACTAGTCTGTACTTTAATGGCATCACCACAATTCTAGTGTCTGGTTTTGAGTTATAATTTTCCAACCTTTTTTATTTGGTATTGAAGGCATGATGAGTCTAGATAGATTGACAGATACTAGGCTAGCTTGTCTAAAACTGTGGTTATTCTTAGAGATTAAACCCTGTAGTACCCAGAGTGCTTTCTCCATTGCTATGGTGTTTGTCCTTGAACAATATTAGAAGTGTATTGAGAGTTTGACTATTTTATTTCCACACCCTAAAGGTATCTGTGGCATGCTTTGTATGTGATGGTACAATTAAGTAATTTATAAGACTTTATATTCATATATATTAATATTCCCTGATTATGTTGAATTTTAAACACAGCTGCCTAGCTGCCTTTTAAAAATAATATTCTGGCATCATCAGATATCATCAGTAAGACATTTAATAACTGTATGGCATTGAATATGTATCTCAATATGTATCTTAATAACAATTAGGACATTTTATCCAAATGTGCATATGTACAAGGCCAGAATAGTATAAGAGGAGGGATCTTGTTGCATATACAAAGCATCAAGTTTTCATTATCCATATTGGATTTTACAGGTTTCTCCTGTAGAACTGGGTTGATATTTTAAGTGAAACAAATAGTGGCCAGTTGACCTTAATGCAATATTTTCCTCAACATTAGGATACTGTTGCCCCTTTCTCTTTAATGTTATATGTAATTCTTTTACTAAGTACCTGTAAGGCTATATATAGTAATTCTGCCAAAAGAGGAATCCTACAGGGCTCTGTGAGGTAGGCACATACCTGGCATGTAAGCTAAAGTTAAGATACATTCAGTAGGGCACCTGCGTGGCTCATTTGGTTAAGCGACTGCCTTTAGCTCAGGTCATGATCCTGGAGTCCCAGGATCGAGTCCCGCATCGGGCTCCCTGCTTGGCAGGGAGTGTGCTTCTCCCTCTGACCCTACCCCATCTTGTGCTCTCTTCACTCTCTCTGTCTCTCAAATAAATAAATAAAATAAAATCTTTAAGAAAAAGATACATTCAATAAACATTCCTTACATATATTTAAGCTAGGCATCGGGTGCTAGGGATACAAAAATGAATCAGGCCTAAGGTCCACTAGGAGAGACAGATTGGTAAACAAATAAACAGACTTTATGATGTTGTAATGGTAAGTAAATATAAGGAACAGAAGTAGTTCCGAGCACAGTGTAATAAAATATGGTTTATCTAACTGGGATTTAGAGATATATAATATCTTACCAATCAATTATGAGTTAAAGAAAAGCTTTCCTAACAGAAGGGACACATTGATAAAGATACAAGAGGATGAAGCATCAGGTATTGGTTGGAAAGGACAGGTCATACAGCTTGCTCAAGTATGAAGTGATTGGGGTAAGAGTGGAGCTGGGTGAGGCAGGGGAAGGTCAAGATGAGCTTTATGAGTCCTGCCAAGGAACTTAGACATTGTCCTGTAGTTGGAGGAGAATCATCACGTTTTAAGATAGCAAGTGCAGATTTTCAGTTAATTTAATTGTGACTTAGTTTTGGAGAGGAGAATTGGAGAAAGTACACATCTAGAAATGAAAGGAAAAGTGATGCGTTATTAACTTCATACAATTATGTTAGGGATAAGAGGTGAAGGAGGTAGAATAAATGGGATTTGGTAACTGATTAAGTATAGGAGGTAGGGGAGAGGAAGGAAAATGTGACCAGTTTTTTTAGAGTACAGTAGTAACAGTAAAGTAACAGTGTACAGGTATAATTGACATATAACATGTTCATTTTAGGTATACTAAATAATGATTCGATGTCTGTATGTATCACAAAATAATCACCATAATGAGTCTAGTTAACATCTGTCACCAAACATAGTTACATTCTTTTTCATGTGATGAGAACTTTAAGGTCTACTCTCTTAAAGTGTAATTTTTGGTTTACATTATTTTCATAAAATATTACTCTGCTTTCTGATTCTTTTTCTCTTTTTAAATTTTAGGACATATTTAACTTCAGTGGTACTTATGTTGGTGCTACTCAGATTATTCCATTTATAATAAAAAACAAAGGTATAACCCGTGCTAGAGTGGAGTTTAATCTACAAGACTTTGAATATTTTTCTTTGGATTTTAAAGATAAAACAGGTATATCTTTTATACTGTAATAATATTTTTATAAAACAGTTTTAAGTTGCTTTAAGGTATAATGTTAACAAATACTAAAAGTCAAGGGCAATCGTTTTTAAGTATTTTTAATTACTCAATGCATGCTTTTCTTATACTCTGTAACCCATCATGGTTTTATTTCTAAAAATACATCAATATTAATATCAGAATACTTTGGTAATGCATAACATATATCCATGCTTGTTAGTTGATTTAATATAGTTAGTTAAGAATGTTATATATGAGTAAAAGAGAAGGTTACATACTATAAATCAAAATGAAATTATTAATTGCTGATTTTAGTTGCCCAAGAATTTCAGGTAAATGTCTAGAGAGCTCTCTCTGTATGTTTACTCCTTTATTAAGTATCTTTATGTCACATTAAGTTTAAAAGATAGGTACTTCTACAAAGATATTTCATTTGTTTACTCCAGGGGTTCGCACAGTAAGGTTTGTGGGCTAAATCTGGACTGACATATGTTTTTATAAATGAAGTTTTATTTATAAATAAGTTTTATTATTTATTTATAAATAAATTTTATTTATTTATTTATTTACAGAGACACTTATTTGTGTATTGTTTTTGGCTACTTGCATACTATAATGGCAGAGTTGAATAGTTGTGGAAGAAATCATACGGCTTGCCAAGCCTACAGTATTTAGTATCTGGACCCTTATAGAAAAAGTTTGCCAACCATTGGTTTGGTCATTTCTTCTTCAATAAATATTTGTTGAATACCAATTATAGGCTAGATACTAGACGTTGAGTCTATAAAGATAATATGGTATTTTACATATTCTCAAGAAGTGAACAGCAAGTGTATCAGTCAGGGTCTCAGTAGTTAACAGATGACTCACTCAAAGGGTTTAACTGAAGAGAGTTTAATGAAGGAATTATCTATGGAGGTGGGACCTGGATTAAAAGAAATCAACCAGGGATGGAAGCTGCTACTACGTCTGCACCTGAAGGAGTAAGAGGAGGCCACATATTTCTGGAGCCCCATGATTGGTGAAACTATGAAAGAGGGGCCAACTGGTAAGAGCTCTAGTTGTAGAAGAATGCAGCCATTGCTAGAAACTTAGCCAATGCAGTGAAGACATGAGGGCATAAAGACCTCCTACCTTCTGATATCCTACTGGTGTCTCCCTGTGGTTGAACCAAGTCAGAGCAAGGGGGCCTAGCTGAAATGAGAAGTCAGGACAGAGCAGAACAGAGAAAGGTGGCTATTGAATCTAAGTGACAAACGAAGAACACCTGTAACAGTAGGGGAGCTGGACAAAGAATCAGCTTATTACCATAGAGCACGGCAGATGCTGTAAGACGAGTGAGTACATGGTGCTAAGGGAGCATACGTTAGGGAAAACTAGCAATCAGCATAAGGGAAGATTTCTTGGAAAAATCGATGCCTAATCCTAGTCTTGAAGAATGACGAGAAGATCCGCAAGAAAAGGGGATACGTGAAAGAATCAAGCAAAGGCCTAGAAGCGAGTCAAGATTGTGAGTAGTTCAGGAGGCCCAGAGTGTAGAGGGACAGGACTGGAAGGGCAAGTGAGATCCAGGCCACTAAGGATCTTTTCTGGACTTTTATCCTGGAGGTTAGGCAGCACCATTGAAGGATGTATTTCCAGGCAGTGGTGTGATCAGACTCACATTTTGCTCATTTTTCTTTTGGAGCAAAGTTAAGAATGGGCTGGGGGAACATGTGGGAATGGGAAGGGCAAGAACAGAGAGAGGGAGGCACAGCTAGGGGTTGTGGCCATACAGGTGAGAAGTGATGAAAGCCTGAACACAGGCAGTGATGCTGGAGTTGGGAAGGAAGGGAGTACAAAGGTGCCGAGACATTAGAAATGCTCTGACTTGCTTACCAAGTGGACCTGGGTGTTAGGGAGGAGGAGCAAGGCTCAGCTCTCTCCCAGGTTTTGATTATAAGAGGTAGGCGACTGGAGGTACAATTCATGGTTGAGGTGATACAGGAGGGGGGTCAGGTTTAGGCGAGCATGGTGTGCGAGGAGACTGCATACTAGCCCAGGAATGATTATAGCGGGCAGTTGGAAATATGTAGGAAGCCTCTGTTCTTTTTTTTTTTTATTATTATTTTTTAATCCGGATGCTGAAACTTTAGTTGCCTGACAGTTTACTCTTGCTGACTGCCTCATATACTGTCACGCACCTTGTTCACTGGATCACAGACTCCTTTTGGTTATTCTGCAAAGCTAGTCCGCAAAGTGCATGTGTTTTCACAATTCTGCCTTAGCCCTAGCTCAAACCTCCCTTCTAGGCCACTGCATCATCTTTTCAAATGCTTCCCCTGCCTCCAAGCTTTTTTCCTCACACCTGTTCCAGAGAGTGGTCTCCTTAAAGCACGGATCTTATCACATCTCTCCTCTGCTCAAAAAGTTTTGCTTGTTTTGTATTACCAGTAGTGGTGATTCTTAGCAGTAGGCTGCCGACACAGGCCTAGGAGGTACTTCCCTTGTTCTTAATTATTATTAACAATTTGCAATAAAGTTTATACTTAAAATGTTCTGAAAATGTATATTATAAATATTTTAACACATAAATACCCTTCTGTGACAAATTAAGCTTGTTTTTTTCTCGTGATCATTTCAAAATGATTGGATAGAGGAGTTATGGGAGAGGACATGTTGAGAGCCATTTGGGGATGACTCCACTTTGTCTTTCCACCTTTTCCATTGCAGGCTCCAGCAGCTCGCTCTGCTGGCACTGGGCTTCCCTTCTCCTAGGCTGGTTCTGCCTCTTCTGTTCCTGGTGCCTGTGATCCCACCCCCTTTTATAAATTAGCTTAAACCTCATGAGTCCCTATGAATCATTAGCCCCATACCCACCCCTGTCCGGTTGGTTGAAATTATTTTTTTAATCTTTACTCCCTTAGGACATTGTGTAAGTCTCATTTCAGCACTAACCATTTCTGTCTTGTATCAGAGAGAGCTGTGGACCTGTTTGACTTCCCTACTACACTGTGAGCTCCATGAGGTCAAGGACTACATGTATAATTTTTGTTTTCTACTAGAGTTGTCCACTATAGTGCTGCGTACATTATAGATACTCAAGAAATAGTTACTGAAGCTGTCTTGGATTATTGCATTTCACAGACTATATGTTTATATACATTCCAAATATATTTATGAGTATTTATCTTTTTGTATTATATTTTCTGTGTTCTAGATATATACCCATTCTAGGTGGGTATTCTTTGCTGTATAATATGTGTATCTTTTCCCACACTACAAACAGGGCTGGTGTTAATATACACTTAATGGGTTTTTTTTTGTCATTTAATGGTTTTTCATCAAGGTGAGTGAAATTGATTAAGTTGGAAGAGGGTGCAATGAGTTATTCAAGTTCATTTCCACACAGGGGTGATTGAAATAATCATCATTCCTTGGATTAATTAGAAAACTTGAAGGAGAAAATAGGATTTTTAGAATTGTTTAGATAAGGACAGAGGTTCTACTGTAACAAACATTTGATCTTTCAGGAACTTCTTCTAGAAGTTTATTTAAGTGGTTATAATTTTTCATCCTGAAGTGTGCATTATTATTCAACAATTGTTTATCTCCACCTAATGCTTTTATGTCTGGAGTGATTCTGTTTTGTCAAAAAGTGACCTTGTATAAAATTGTTCATCTCCTCTGTGGCCTCTTGGAGACATCAGTGGAGATCTGGGTCTCTCCTGCTCTGTCTTTGCTGGAGAGGGAGTCTCCCACTTTCTTGGACCTAATATTTAGTCCCATACCTGACTTTGACCTTCATTCCTTTCTACATTCTTCCGAATATGACTGTCATAAGCTCCTTGAACTTTGGAGATTTAAAAAAAAATGGGTTTACTGTCTGTTTTACTGACTGAATATATGTTTGCTACATGTTTGAATATCAGTTTTGCTGATTGGAACCTTGGTATTAAAAGTCATTCTTTAACGAGCAGCACTGTTATGCAGCCGTGCACAGCAATTGCTTTTTGATTGTTATAGACAGGTTTATGAGGCTTCTCAAAGTTTCATTTACACATTTAACAGTGGTATTATAGATATGCATTTGGCTTTTTAAAAAAAATATGTTTTTTTTAATGTTTTATAGGGGAATTCACAGACCCTGCGTTTCCTGACATATATTCTTTGGAGCTGGAGAAAGGGACATCTCTGGAAGGTGGCATAGCATTTTCTCCCAAAGAAGTATGTTCAGCTTTCTATTACTCATTTGACTGGAGAGTAGTGGAGTTAAGATAATCCTAACTCAGAAGCTATCAAAGATCACCTAAACTCTCTTTGTAATGGGTCTTTTTCTAACTTGTGAGCATGCCTGAGTATACCTTTTAATTCAGTAAAATGATTGTTAGAGGTGTCTGACTCATGCTTGCGGAGTGTCTTGAGAGGTACACAGAATACACACAAGGAACCTATGGTCTCAGTCCTGCTTTCTAGAAAATTCAAGATATGACATGGAAGAAAGTTGAGGCTAACTCAAAAATCACTTATATTTGAGCCAGCATGTGCTTTGTACTTATATTTAAGTGGGATATGTTTAATGTCCCTGGAATCACTACCTGAAATTACCAAAGATGTGCTGTGAGGATTTAAGACGGGTTGCTATGATACTGGTTCTTTTTATAGGGTCCCTTGATGTTTAGTAATTTAAGAACAACAAACAAACAAAATCAAAGGGAGTATCTTTCCTGGAATATGCCCAGGAGCAAGGGGTACCACTTGGCAAACTTTCGGGGGCCATTTCTCATGTTTTTGCTTCCGAGATTTTGCAACAAAGTGCCAAGGAGAGAGCTTCTTGCTACCCATGATGAGGAATGTCATGTTGCTGCATCTTCCTAAACAAGAGTCAAATTTCTCTATGACAATTAGAGTATAATATTCTTACGTCAAAACACTTTTTACATTCCAGCATAACTAGCATGACGCCTTGAACCCAATAGGTGTAGAATAGAATGAACTAAGTGAAAATAATTCATAATGCAGTAAGAAAGTGTTTTGAATGCAAGTACTGTCTTTAATTACCCATTTTTAGTCATGTCACTGAAGTACAGTTTCCTGAGATTGAAATCTTGTTTTAGGAACAATGATAGCTGTTATTTATCTTTCAGGAGGAAAAAGTAAAGGAAATTTGAGGACATTTTTAGATTTAAGAAAATGCTAAAGAGTAATTTTGCTATTTAAAGTACAATACATTAGTTGGGATATGTTTTGTGGGTTCTGTGCACATGTGATTCATGTGGAATGATGTAGTCTACAGAGTTCATGTGTGTCTGTTCTAGCTGTAGGCAAGCGTAGTGCATGAGGTAGCAAAAGCTACTTTTTTGGCATTAGAGAAAATGAAAATTCTCATCTTATACAAAACAGTAAGTATACTCAGATGTATACTATACTATATTCGATTTCTATAGGTTTCATCTACATTAATAAACAGTGATATTTAGATACTTTTAATTTTATTTGTTTTTTGGAAAAAATTTTCTAATTTGTTATTTTTTAAATTGAAGTATAATTAACATAGTGTTATATTGGTTTCAGGTGTACAATATAATGATTCAACAGTTCTTTACATTACTCAGTGTTCATCACTATAAGTGTACTCTGAATCCCCATCACCTGTTTCACCATCTCCCCGCCCCCCACCTCCCCTCTGGTGATCTGTTCTCTAGATAGATACTTTTTAGCAAGGTTACCAGGAAGAGAGAGAAGTCTTTTCTTTTTTTTTGAAAATTATCTTGCACATGTTTTTCTTTGACTTAATTTAGGCTATCAGATAATATCAGAGTACAAATATTATTTAGATTTTCTTTTTATCTTTTCAGCAAAGGACTTTCAAGTGCATGAAATATTGTCAGGGTATTTCTAATTTGTCTTTCTAATTCAGAAAAAAGCATAATCAACAAGTGTATTGAGGAGATTCAGAAGATGTTTCTCTTTTTAATCTTTACAGTATTCTAATATCTCCTCAACTCTCACATACCTGACCATTTGCAGATTTTGTCAGCATCAACTTATATTTTGATCAAGTGTGTCAATGATATTCTCTTCCTGCTTATGAAAGTTAAAATGAGAAGTTTAGAAGAGCAGAAAGAAAAAATAAGCAATAAATAAATCCTAATACTTGACAATGACCCCTGGTTTTATATAGGGTTCGCTCTGTTTTTCTCTCTCCCTCTCTCTAACTCTGTGCTTATATTTTTACATCTATAATTGTAATGAAGTAATACTTTATGAATTATTTTTAACCCACATTTTTTACTCAGTGTATCAATTAAAATGTCATGGATAGCTTTTTGTGTTTTGAATTAAGTATTCTAAATACAATTTAATTGTTTAGGGATGATCTATCTTATTATTTAATGGCTAAATCATGTTATAGTCCCTTAACTAATCCTTCTTACTATGCACTTAAGATTTTTCCATTTTGGGGGCTTTATAAATGATGCTGTAGAAAACATCCTTGTAGATAAATGTTTGCTTTCACGTTATTTATTTTCATTATATCTTTCTAGAAGGAGAGTAGTTGGGTCAAACTCTATGTACATATTTTAGGCTGTTGATATGTATTGCCAAACTGCTCTCCTAAAAAAGTTATACCAGTTATATTAAATGCCAGTAACAGTGTAAAGTGTTGCTCATTGTCTTTGTACAACTAGGTTGCATCAGTTATATATGCAGGCACATATAATATTCTGTCAATCTGATAGGTGAAAAATCTTTTCAATTGCGTATCTTGGATTCTTCTTGTGTAACAAACCACCCTACCACAGTAGTGATTTATTTGCTAGCAATTTGGTCTGGTTGGTATTGTTACAATTCTTTTAACTCTCTGGTAGGATAAGTGGCCTCTATTCTTTTCTTTTTACAATATTATTGGCCAGTTTTCTGTTTTACTTTTCCTGATAAAGTTTGGAATCATTTTCTCAAGTTTATAGCCATAAGTCCTATGGGGATTTTGATTCGTGTTGCATTAAACTAATAAAAAAATTTCAAGGAAGTGATTTTTCTATAAAATTGAGCTTCCTTTTCAGAAATAAGAGTAGCCTTTTATCTTATTATTTTTTAAAGATTTATTTATTTGAGAGAGGGAGAGAGAAAGAACTTGAGTGGGAGGAGGGGCAGAGGGAGAGAATCTTCAAGCAAACTCCCTGCTGAATGTGGAGACTGTCTTGGGGCTCCATCCCAGGACCCATGAGATCATGACCTGAGCTGAAACCAAGAGTTGGATGCTCAATGGACTGAGCCACCCAGGCACCCCAAGCCTTTTATTTTATTAAAGTATTTTATGCTACTCAGCAAAATTTTGAGATATTTTGAAGTAATTTTGCCATGTTCTTTTGTGCTGTGTAAATGTTTGGGTTTTATGTATTTTATGCTCTTAAATTTTGAAAATAATGTTGGTGAGGTATATATAAAACTGTGTATCTTGGGGTGCCTGGGTGGCTCAGTCAGGTAAGTGTCTGACTCTTGATCTCAGCTCAGGTCTTGATCTCAGGGGTTGTGGGTTCAAGCCCCATATTGGGCTCCACGCTGGGCATGGGGCCTACTTAAAAAAACAAAACAAAACAAACAACTGTCCATCTTACCTTAAGCTTCAGTTATTTTAAATTATCCTTCAATTTATTTTAGGTTTTTCAGGAATACTGTAATAGACTGCAAATATTGTTATTTGTCTCTTCCAATTAAATAATTAAAATTTTTACCTATTTTTCTTATATCGTTTAGAATTTCCAGAACCAGGTCACATTATTTTCTTGGCTTATCTTATTCCTAGTTTTCTGTGAAGCATCATAATGTTTTAAGCTCATGTTGGGAAATATCTTTCTAGTACTAATTTAATACAAATTTTAATCCAAAATAGATGTAGATTTTTTTATTTAGTCAAATATCTTTATGCCATCAGTGATATTATTATTCAAAGTAGGAAAACAGTTTGATATATAGTTCAATGTTATATTTGTAGCATTAGTGTATTTTTGGCACCCATCAATCAGTAAGTATCCATTCAATAAGTAAATTAAAATACAGCGCATAAATCTGCACATTCATTTTTGAGAACTTATTCTATTTTTTTCTTTTAGATAGTTGAAATTAATGAGGAAAGGATATGTGCATTTTAATTATTGGCACATATATCCACACTGCCACCATAAAACTTGTATCAATTTATATTTCCATTGATAACCATCCACAAATATTTATTGAGCACCTACTAGCTACCCTGCATTCTTCTGGACCTTGAAGTTATAGTAGAAAGCTTACATTCTAGTCTGCTAACATGCTGTCTTTTTTTCACATCTTCTTTATATTGGGTATTATCATTTGCCAGTGTAAAACACATGTCTGACAAAAGTCCAATGTATCTGTTTTTCTTTTTTTTTTTGTCACTTTTGCTTTTTGGTGTCATATCTAAGAAGCTATTACCTAACCCAAATCATAAAGATATAAAGATTTCTGTTTGCTTCTAAGAGTTTTATAACATTACCTCTTAGGTTTAGGTCTATAATCCATTTTGTATTGCTTTTGTGTATGCTATAAGAATCTAGTTTCATTCTTTTGCATGCAATGTCCATTTGTTCCAGGAGAATTTATTGAAAATATTGTTTTACCCCATTAAACTGCCTTAGCACCCTTGTCTAAAATCAGTTAAACATAAATATAAGTGTTTATCTCTGGAGTTTCATTTCTGTTCCATTGATCTAGATGTCTTTCCTTATTCTAATAACACAATGTCTTGATTAGTGTAATAAATTTTATAGTAATTTTTGAAATTGGAAAATGTGAGTCCACCAATTTTGTTCTTCTTCAGTAATATTTTTGGCTAATTTCTGTCCCATGCAGTTCCGTATGAATGTTAGGATTACCTTGCCAATTACTGCAAAAAAAAATCCAGCTGGGATTTTGATAAGGACTCTGAAGAATCTGTAGATCAATTTGGGGAGTATTACCATCTTAACATATTAATTCTTCTAATCCATGAACATAGGATGTTTTTGCATTTATTTAGGTTTTAATTTCTTTCAACAATGTTTTGTAGTTTTCAGTGTGCAAAGTTCCCACTTTATTAATTTTATGTCTAATATTTTAATGCTATTGTAAAGGAGATTGTTTTCTTAATTTCATTTGCAAATTGTTCATGTTAAGTGTATAGAAAAGCAATTGATTTTAAACATTGATCTAGTATTTTGTAACCTTGTTGAGCTTATTCATTAGTTCTAATAGTTTGTTAGTAGATTCCTTAGAATTTTCTATAAGAATATGCCTTTAGCAAATAGAGAAAATTTTACTTCTTCCTTTCCAACTGGATGCCTTTTACTTTTTTTACTCCCTGATTTCCAGAACCTCCAGTACAATGTGGTTTAGAAGTGGTGAAAGCAAACATCTTAACTTGTTCCTGATATTAGGAGGAAAGCATCCATCTTCCATCTTTAAATATGATGTTAGCAATTTTTTTGTAGATTCCTTTTATCAGGTTGAGGAAGTTCTCTTCTATTCCTAGTTGAGTATTTTCATCATGAAAGAAATTTGGACTTTGTCAGAAATTTTTGGCTTCTATTTTGGTGATCTTGATTTGTCCTCTGTTAATATGGTGCATTGTATTGATTGATTTCTATATGTTAAACCAACCTTACATCCCTGGGATAAATCCCACTTGATCATTACACTTGGAGTATAATCCTCTTTATATATTGCTGCATTCAATTTCCTAATTATTTTCTTGACGGATTTTGCATCTGTGTTCATAAGGAATATTGATCTGTAGTTTCCTTCCTTCAACTGTCTTTGTTTGGTTTTAGTATCAGGGTAATATTGACTTCTTAGAATGAGTTGAGAAGTGTTCTCTCCTCTTCTATTTTTGAAAGAATTTGTGAAGGATTCTATTGTAAATCTTCTTTAATTTAGTGATATATTTCACCATCGAAGTCATCTGGTCCTGGGCATTCCTTTGTCATATTTATTTTAAATTACTAATTCAATCTGTTTGCTTGTTATAGATCTATTTACATTTTTTATTTCTTTAAAATATTATAACAATCCTTTAATTGATAATTATATAGTACTTAAGAGTTTGTAAAGTACTTACAAATCTCATATCACTTTATTTCCATCTGAATCCAGTAAGACAAGCATTGAGACTTTAGATTTTTTCCTCCTTTTTCCAGTCATAGAAGCCAATGCACAGCGAGGCTAAGTGATTTGTCAAGGCTACCTGCTAGAGCCTGAATAAAACAATGTTACATCCTCAGCCTCCTGACCCACTGGATCTTCATGATACCATGTTAGGAATCCAAACATGATAAAGAATAGTACATATTCTTTTAGCCTATGGACACAAAACTTTTGTATCTATTCTTTAGGTTTATTAACTTTGTTCCTAGTCATTAGCACTCAAAGTCTTCAATTTCATAAAGTTACACTCATTAAAATGTCAATTACCATTTTTATATGGTCTCTTTCATAGAAAGAAAGGGAAAGAAATTTGCAGTCACAATTAATTTCTTCTGGGATTAAGTTTATTTGGGGGGATAATTTCTAAATGCTTAACTAATTATATCTAGAAGGGTATCTATAGAAGCGAATAAAATAAAGACCCATAACACAATGGGAAAAAAGAAAAGAAATTGACACTTGTCAGGAATTTGTAGAATATCGGAAATGTTATCTTGACTTAAATATATATCTGTACAAGACAATTAAAAAAATTAAGGCCATGTCATTGGAGGTGGCATGATTATATTATTTGACACAAAATATCTGTCATCCCAGTTGTTAAGCATGAGTAGCATTTCTGTGTCAGATCAAATCATGGGCAGACTTTAAAAATGTTTTTTTGCATATATTCCTCTTTGCAAAATTTATAGCATCCAGATCAAAAGGAGAGTTTCTCTTGTTTCTCATCCTTTAGTTCTTTATTAGTATTGCCTGTTTGATTTCATTTATAGATTTCATATGAGTTTCTTCTGTCTTATGTTCCACTTTGGATGGAGCTCATTGGATGTTGGTTTCATTCCCTATTGTTCATTCTGGAATGACCTGATGTTCCTTTTGTATTTATGTTTTCTCTCCTGGGAACTTTTTATTTTGCTGTAATCAGTTCTCTGGCTTCCCTTCAGAAAACTAAGGCCAATGGGTCTCTCCTACTTTCCCTGCCCCCTTTTATCTATATCTTAATAGTTTTCTTTAATACTTCTTTCAGGCAAGTTTCCCTATTTTTTTATTGAGATATAATTGACATATAACATGTATTAGTCTCAGGTGTACAACATAATGATTTTATATGTGTATATGTTGTGAAATGATTACCACAATAAGTTTAGTTAACATCTATCACCTCATATAGTTAGTTTTTTTTTCTTGTGATGAGACCTTTTAAGATCTACTATCTTAGCAACTTTGAAGTATAACAATACAGTATTATTAACTGTAGTCACCATGCTGTAATTATATCCCCGGGACTTATAACTGGAAGGTTTTTTTTTGGTGGTCAAATTTTCTGTTTCTTCTCGGGAAATTTTATCTAAGTTATCTAATTTGTTGTTATACAGTTATTCATGGTGTTCTCTTATTATTTTTATTTCTGTAGGATAAGTAATAATGTTTCTTCTTTCATTTCTGATTTATTTTATTTTATTCTTTTAGGGGAGGGGGTGGGGGGATGGGTTAGCCCGGTGATGGGTATTAAAGAGGGCACGTACTGCATGGAGCACTGGGTGTTACATGCAAATGAATCATGGAACACTACCTCAAAAACTAATGATGTAATGTATGGTGATTAACATAACAATAAAAAGTTTTAAAAAACAAATGATGTAATATATGGTGATTAACATAACATAATAAAAACAAAACAAAACAAAAGACTTTATTTTAAAATTGAGTCATCTCTCTCTTCATCTTGGTCAACCTATCTAATGGTTTTGTCAGTGTTGTTGATATTTTCACGATTCAATTTTTAGTATAGTTGGTTTTCTGTACGATTTTTGATGCTTTATTTCTATATTTCCACTTTATCCTTTACTGTTTACTCCCTTCTGCCTACTTTGAGTTTAGTTTGCTTTGCTTTATTTCTTGTCTTTTTTTAAGGCAGAAGGTTAGGATATTGAGTTGAGATCTTATTTTTTTTTTATAGGTTTTAAAGCTCTACATTTCCCTCTAAGCATTGTTTTACCTGTATTTCAAAAGTTTTGGTCTGTTGTGTTTTAATTTCTGTTCATCAAAGTGTTTTGCAATTTCATACATAAGTTTTTCCTTTGATCCATTGATTATTTAGGGTATGTTGTTTAACTTCCACATATTTGTGAATTTACCAAATTTCGTTCTGTTATTGACTTCTAATATAATCCTATTGTGAATGGAGACTATACTTTGTATTATTTAAATATATTTGAATTTATTGAGGCTTGTTTTATTACAATCCATATAGATTATTTAGCTATGTTGAGGTAAATCTTTGGCCACTAAGAGAGTTCAAAATGATTGCATCTGGATTTGTGTATGTGTGCGTGTATGTGTGTGTGTATGTGTGCAAGTATACAATAATGCAGGGAAGAGAATGCTAATTTTCAAAATAAGCTATGTGGCATTATTTTTGTTTTATTTTTTCAAATCTGTACTCTTATTGATAAAGACAATAACACAATAAAAAGAAAATAATCCTTTTGTGACAGTTAGTATTTTGAAGCATTATGTCTTTCTCCTACCCAATGCCTGCATTTTGTATGCACACAGAAGTATGCAAACGCACGCACGCACACACACACATATTCTTCAATAAGAAACTAAGGGAAAGAAGAGAAAGAAACTAATAAGTTTGTGTAGTAATTTAATCTTTGCATTTTCAAGTGTGTTAAGATCAATTTATATGTTTTCTTAAGTCTATGTTGTGATTTTATATTTTTATATAGTGGAAATATATAACTGTGTTTTTAATGTCATCATTAATCCACAAAAGCATTTTAACCTGAGGGTCACTAAAAATTAGAAAAAGTACATAATCCAGTTTATGTTTGTTATATGACTTTTTGGGAGGATTCATATGCAATTTGGTATTTTCATTTTTTGAGTTCAATTTACTTTTTAACATTGTCAACAATTAAAAACTTGTTGATCTATTTTTTAATGTTTCAATTGTGGTTCTCTTAGGATTCTAAAAATTTGCTGTAAAATTAAATTACATGCATTTAGTTCTCTGGAGTGCCACACATTCCTTAAGATTTTGAATTGTTCTGCATTTATTGGGTATTTTAAAGGGAGATTTACTTAGAGTATCAGAATGCAATTCAGTCCAACAATGAGATGAACATAAAAAAAACCCTGCATAGACCATATGCCCTGTGAGATTTTGGTCTATAAATTTGTGCCAGTGAGGCAGACTGATTATCTAGTTTCTAGTCATTTCACATATCCTCCACTCTGTTTATAGCTAGCTATAAGTCATCTTTCTGTGTGTGTGTGTGTGTGTGTGTGTGTGTGTGTGTGTGTGTGTGTAGATGTAAATAGTCAGTGGCTGCTCTCTTGGTTGACTTGTGTAACAGGCAAATGTAAAATCATAAAAGGCTGGATTTATTTCTAGTTGTAACCCTTCTTTTCCTATACTGCACCGGGTTTGGGTACAATTAAAAGTACTGGTGGGCAATTACAGTTGTGTTTGGCATCCTTGACTGGAACAGTTTGTTTACACTGTCATTCAAGCCCCTCCTTTCCTTGTGGTCTTTTTGGCCAGTGTATAGAGTTGTGCTTCTTTATATGGTAGCCACTAGCTATGTGTGGATATTTAAATTAAACTTTAAAGTTAAATAAAATAAAAATTATTTCCTTAGTCAAAATAGCCACATTTCAAGGTCTCAGGATCCCCACATGGCTATTGGACAGTGCAGAATATTGCATCATCACAGAAGATTGTATTTGACAGCACTGGTGTAGATCTTCCCTGGTTCTTACCCTTACTTTTCCTGCCACCATGGCCCAGGTTCCGCTCTGTGGCACAGGCTAGTCAATCTACAGTGGCTTGGTTGCTCTGAAGCTCTCATCTGTCCTGCTCTATATTTGCCCTAGCACTCTTGAAAATGAAGGAGAATCGCTAAATTTTTTAACTTTTTTCTTTTTTCTACCAGCCTATGTTCTTCAAGGATATACAGCCTTTGGGTAAATGTTTTGTAGTGATTAATCTGGATTTACAATCAGTCTTACAGGAAGGCAGGGTGATCCTTTAAGGATTAAAAGAGAGGGCATTTGAGTGAC
This sequence comes from Callorhinus ursinus, assembly GCF_003265705.2. Classification (NCBI taxonomy): domain Eukaryota; kingdom Metazoa; phylum Chordata; class Mammalia; order Carnivora; family Otariidae; genus Callorhinus; species Callorhinus ursinus. Next base: position 12,710,142 of record NW_027397078.1, on the reverse strand, counting down.
ACCCGCCCCATAAACATTTTTGTCCGCCAACACTGGCTGGGGGACTGAAATCTTCATCAGAATATCATTTTCAATTTGAGGTGTTCCTCTGTTTGAATGACAACAACTCAGAAAGCACTTTATCCAATTCACAAAACTTTCCAAGATTTCCCCCTTCATTAGATAGCTCAGTGGTTTCACAGTAACTGCCCTCATTTCCTTTCCTCTCTCTGTATCACTGAGTTTCTGTGTGAGAGATAAATCTTATATTCTTTAGTTCTGTTGTGAGGATAAGATGTGGGTGGAGAGATCATGGAACCTCTGAATTTTGCATTCTGAGTAATTACAGGGCTACCTTGGGTATAAATTCATTTTATATAAATTGTGAAGATGCGAATTATGAGAAAGCAGGTCCAGTATAACTTCCCACATACATGCATCTGGCAGTTAGAGAAGGCAGGGGATGACTCTCAGCTCTGTGAATTCGGCACATAGTGTTTTAGAAAATACGTGTGTTTTGAGAGGGAAAAAGGTCTCGCACTTAAAACAAAAGAGACAGTTAAGGGCGGAGAATCGGTACATAGAATTACCTTGACAGTTACCAACATCTGCATCATTTATGACATCAGATATTCTCTAGTGAAGCTGACAGTCATGCTCTATGTTAAATCTCTCCTACCACTCCCATCTTCCACTCCTGTCATCACTGACTTTGGGACGCAGCGCTAGACCCAGTGACAGTCAAGACTCAATACTCAGTGACTGTCAGGATTTTAATCCATCGTGATCACATTTTACCTCAGTCATCCCTCAAAGTGGAGACCTCTGTGAATAGATTCTCATCCCTACTAGCTCTGAGCTCCCTCACACTTGGCTTTCTTTCCCTTCCTATCTGCCTGCTAGGATCCCTGTATTTACGTAAGTTTTCAATGTTTTTTAGGGCTTTCTTTCCCTTCATAGTTTCTTCATATTATGAACATGGCTCTCTCTAGGGCACTGTTCCTTATATAGCCTTTCCTTTGGATCTGGATGTGGCTCTAGAGGTGATGCTTTCTGGAAGCCTCGCTCCCTGGGTGGATTTTTCTAGATGGTCTTTTTCTGTTAAAAATGGCTGCTTCTTTGAACTTCATATTCTATGAGCTTACCATTTCCCCTTATGCAGAGTAATAATCTCTGGACATTGCTACCAGCCAGTCTCATCGTATATTCTGTACTCTACTCCTCTAATTTTCTGAGTGATTTCCATATTCATGTGGAGGTCCATCCAGAATCCTGGCCTCCCATTTCCTTGCCTTCACATTTCCATTGATCTCCTCCATTCCCCTCTGCTTCTTCCATTGGGAATCCATCTCCATCCATCCCAATCAGATAAGGATGACAGTTTGGGAAACATTCTTTTTGAGACTATTTCACTTTAAAATATGTATTTGTATTATATGAACAAAACCTAAAACTTAAAGAATAAGATAATCTAAAAATAATATAAATACTGTTAAAATACATGTGGTACTGATAAAATACATATGATAGAAAATACTGATTTATGTTAATGCTCAAAATAAGAACAAAGATAAACCAGAAGAGGAAAAAAAGAAATGGGGCAGAATATAACTATTTGCTGATGATTAACAATGACAAATTGTAGGGGAAATAAGGTCAAGCAAAATTGTTTTGTTTTAAGGACTGATATATGAAATCAGGTAGTATTTATACATGAAATATATCTTTATTCAATTCACTCCTTGACATCTGTGTATTGGTGTCATTGCAGAAATCATGGGAATGAGTTGCTTACTCTGATTTGTCAAAATAAAGAAATATTCATGAAAATAAAACAAGCTATAGTATTTTTTGCTTCTATTATTCCGTTATAAGAATAGTCTGTTTATGAAAGATTCTATGACAAGAGATAGAATTGTCAGTGGTATGGCCAGAGTCTCAGTCTGTTCAGGTTCCGTAACAAAATACCACAGACTGAGTAGTTTGTAAACGATAAAAATTTATTTATCACAGTTCTGAAGGCTGGAAGTCCAGGATCATGGCACCAGCATGGTAGAGTGAGGGTCCTCTTCTGGGTTGCAGACTTCCTGATGTGTCTTCACATGGTGGAAGGGGTTAGGGATTTCTGTGGGGTCTCTGATAAGGCACTAATCCCAATCATGAGGGTTTCACCCTTGGCCTAAGCACCTCCCAAAGGCTGTAACTCCTAATACTGTCATCTTTGGGGGTTAGGCTTTCAACATGAATTTTGAGGGGACACTTTCAGACCACAGTAGTCAACTAATGTTAAATAAAAACAAAATGAGGGGCGCCTGGGTGGCTCAGTCAGTTAAACGCCCGCCTTTGGCTCAGGTCATGATCCCAGCGGTCCTGGGATTGAGCCCCACATCAGGCTCCCTCCTTGGTGGGGAGCCTGCTTCTCCCTTTTCCTGCCCCCTGCTTGTTCTCTCTCTCTCTCTCTCTCTCTGTGTGTGTCAAATAAACAAATGAAAAACCAAAATGAAAGCCTAAATGTTTTGCCTACTAGAGTGATATGCATGGCTGGAACTCTAAGTATAACTTTTCTATTATTAACTATTCATTTTATTTAAAATTTTCAGGTTGTCAGCATGGGCTTGATGAGTATAGCAAAGCACTAGGTATATGTACCTCTGAAACCATCATTGCTTGTTGTCATGATCTTGGAAACTTAGATATGTCAGTGGTACTGTTGTTCTTCCCTTTCTTACATTTAAAACATTTGCCATTCTTGCCTATTATATTCCTCCTTTCCACCTCCAGAAACTTACCAAAAAATCATAGAGCAACAGTTGTTGCAGGATATCAATATTTTAAAAATTATTAGAAACATGAATAATGTTAGGTTTTAATAAAAAATCAATATATAGTTAAATGGGTCTTGAGAAAAAATGAATTTTGATCATTTTCATATTTTATAATTTAATTTAAAATGCAGTAATAGTTTTTATGTATGTAAATATTTTAGCATTGACATTACTTCAGTTGTATTTTAGTTCTTTTATACATTAATTTTAGTTTTTATAATTTTAAATTTTCTAATAAATTATATAATTTATAAAATTTACAATTTGATTTCCAAAATTGATATTTGGGGCTGTAGCCACTTCTAATCCTACACACACATCCTTACCCAGGTTCTTTAGTTTTTAATTGATGAGCTCACAGCGAGGAAATTACCAGTCAGAATTCAAAGGGTTAGGCCATTTCAATTTTCAAGTGAGCTGTTCATCAGAGACATCCATCTAAAAGAGGGAGAATGTGAGGTAGGAAGAATAGTTAAACTGTTTAATCTCAATAAATAGAATAATCTCATATAAGACCTAGTACAATACAGTCCCTCAATCATTTTGCAAAAACAGACTCTCTTATTTTTTACTTCTCTAGAACCTTGAGATCATCATATGATAGGGGTCTGGGGGAATTCCTAGAAACCTTTGATTGACTTCTTCCTCTATTTTTTAAGAAATAATTTGTTGAGAGGAAATTTATATAACGTAAAATGAACCATTTTTAAAGTAAACAATTCAGTGGCTTTTAGTGCCTTTACCGTTTGGTATAACCATTCCCTCTGTCCCATTTAAAAACATTTCAGTCACTGCAAAGCAAAACCCTTTATTTATTAAAGCAGTTTCTCCTCACCTCTCTTTCCATGAGCCACTGACAGCCACCAAACTGCATTCAGTCTCTATGGATCTATCTCTTCTGGATTATTTCATATAAAAGGAATTATACAATATGTGACCATTTGTGTCTGAGTTCTTTCACTCAGCACAATGTTTTGGGTTTTTATTTATATTGTGTTAGGAAACATGTAACTTAAAATTTGCATCTTAACTATTTTAAATGTTAAATTGTATTCACATCGTTGTGAAACAGAGCTCCAGAACTTTTTCATCTTGCAGATCTGAAACTCTGTACCCATTTAAAAATACCCCCCTTTCCCCCTCTCCCCTGAAACCTAGGCAACAACCATTCTACTTTGTGTTTCTATAAATTTGACTACTTTAAATACCTCATATGAGTGGAATCATACAGTATTTGTCTTTTGGTGACTGGATTATTTCTTTAACGTAATGTCCTCAAAGATCATTCATATTATAGCATGTGACAGGTTTTCCTTTATTTTTAAGCCTAAACAATATTTATACCAGATTTTGTTAATCCATTCATCTGTCTGTGGACATTTGTTTTGCTTCTACCTCTCAGCTATTTTGAATAGTGCTATTACGGTGATAGGTGTACAAATATCTCTGCAAGACCCTACTTTCAGATCTTTTAAATACATACCTAAAAGTGGGATTGCTGAATTAAATGGTAGCTCTATTTTTAATTTCTTGAGGAACCCCATACTGTTTTACATATTGCTAGCACTGTTTTACTATCCCACCAATACTGTACAAGGGTTCCAATTTCTCCACATTCACATCAACACTTATTATTTTCTGGACTTTTTATCACAGCCATGATAATGGGTGTGAGGTGATATCTTATTGTGATTTTGATTTGCATTCCTCTGATGATTAGTGTTGTCAAGTATCTTTTCATATACTTGTTGGACATCTGTATATCATCTTTGGTGAAATACCCACTCAAGTCCTTTGCCCTTTTTAAAATTGAATTATGTTTTTTTGTTGTTGTTGTCGAGCTATAGTTCTTTATATATATTCTGGTTATTAATCCCTTATCAAATATATGGTTTGCAAACATTTCTTCCCATTTCGTAAGTTGCCTTTTCACTCTGTTGATTGTTTACTTTGATGAGCAGATATTTTTGTGTCTGATATAGTCCCATTTGCCATTACCACACTGTTTCGATTACTGTAGCTTTATAATAAGTTTTGAAATTGAGAAATATACATTCTTCACCTTTATTCTTTTTTTTCAGATTGTTTTGGCTATTTGGAGCCTTACTATTACTTACGAATTTAATGTTTGGCCTATCCATTTTTGCAGAAATGGCCATTGGGATTCTGATAGGGATTGCCATGAATTGTAGATTGCTTAATGCAGTACTGACATCCGAACAATACTAATTCTTCCAATTGGTGAGCATTGGATGTCTTTCCATTTATGCAGAACTTTAATTTCTTTCCACAATGTATTGTAGTTTTCATTGTACAAGTTTGTCACAACTTGGACAAATTTATTTTATTTATTTATTTATTTATTTATTTCTAGGAATTTTATTCTTTTGGATCTTATTTTATTTAAAAAAATTATTTATTTTAGAGAGAGCGAGCGAGCAAGCACCCATGAGCAGTGGGCGGGGCAGAGGGAGGAGAGAAGCTGACTTCCCATTGAGTGTGGAGCCCAGTGTGGGGCTTGATCTCATGACCTGAGATCATGACCTGAGCTGAAATCAAGAGTTGGATGCCTACCTTACTGAGCCACCCAGGTGCCCCTTGAATCTTATTTTAAATGAAACTGTTTACTTATTTTATTTTTCAGAGTTCATTGCTAGTGTGTAGAAACACTTGATTTTTGTTTGTTGACCTTGTACATTATAATTTTCCTGAATTCATTTATTAGCTCTAGCACTTTCTTTGTGGATTCTTAGTGATTTTCTCTATACAGGATCATTTCATCTGCAAATACATATAGTCTTAATCCTTCCTTTCCAATCCAAATGCCTTGTATCCCATCCTCTTTTTTTGTCCTGATTGCTCTGACTAGAACTTTTAGTACATTATTCAATGACATTGGCAAAAAGAGGACATCCTTATATTGTTCCTGATCTCAGGGGGAAGACTTTCAGTATTTCACCCTAAAATATGATATTAACTGTGGGCTTTTCATAAGTGCTCCTTAGTGTGTTGAGGAAGTTCTCTTCTATTCTTAGTGTTCTGAGTGCTTTTATTATGAAAGGATGTATGATTTTTATCAGGTTTTTTTCTGTATCAAATTGGCATCACCATTCTTTCTTTAATTAATGTGGAGTATTTTATACACACATACACACACACACACACACATATAGTTTTAAATATGGAACACTTCATAAATTTGTTTGTTATCCTTGCACAGGGGCCACTCTAATCCTCTCTGAACCATTCCAACTCTAGTGTATGTGTTGCTGAAGCAAGCACATTTACTGATTGATTTTTGTATGTTGAACTATCTTTGCATTATTGGGGTAAACCCCACTTGGTCATGGTATTTAATGCTTATAATATGCTGATAGATTTAGTTTGCTAGTATTTTCTTAAGGGATATTGATCTGTAATTTTTTTTCTTGTAATGTTTTCATCTATCTTTGATATCACCATAATGTTGACCTTATAGAATAAGTTAGGAAGTTTTCTTCCCTTTTCTATTTTTGGAAGATTTTGAGAAGTATTTGTGTTAATTCTTTAAATATATGGTAGGATTCACCAGTGACACCATCTGGTCCTGAAATTTCTCTGTTGGGTGGTCTTGCTGATTAATTATCCACTTCTATAGGTCTGTTCATAATTTCTATTTCTTTTGGGTCAATATTGATAATTTATGTTTTTCTATGAATCTGTCAATTTCATCTAGATTATTTACTTTATTGGTATACAAATTCTTTTTTTATATAAGATTTTATTTATTTGTCAGAGAGAGGGAGAAAGAGAGAGGGTATCCACATTCATTTTTTATTTTAGTTATTTATGTCTTATTTTCTGTTCCCTTTTCTGTCTGGCTTAAAATTTTGTACTTTTAAAAAAAATCTTCAAAGAACCAACTTTTAGTTTCATTGATTTTGATTATTTCTGTCTCTTTGTTGATATTCTCATTTTTTTCATACATCATTTTCTTGTTTTTCTTTTTTCTTTCCCCCTTTTTCTGTTGTTTAGCTCTATGAGCAATTTTTTAAAAAATATTTTATTTATTTGAGACAGAGAGTGAGCAAGCATGTGTGGGGGGAGGGGCAAAGGGAGAGGGAGAAACAGACTCCCTGCTGAACAGGGAGCCCAATGCAGGACTTAATCCCAGGACCCTGGGATCATGACCTGAGCCAAAGGCAGATGCTTAACCGACTGAGCCACCCAGGCCCCCTATCTATGAGCATATTTAAGACAGCGGATTTAAAGTCTTTGTCTAGTAAGTCCAATGCCTGGACTTCTCTGATGGTTTCTGTCATTTAGCTTTTCTTTTGACTGGGTTATGCTTTCTTTTTTCTTGGTATGCATTTGTTGTTGTTGTTGTTGAAAAGTGGATATTTGAATGTTATAATGTGGTAACTCTGGAAATCAAGTTTTATCTGTTCTTGATAGTTGAAGGCTGCAATCATCCAAACTAATTTCCAAATTACTTTTTGCAAAGAATATATGCCTTTTGTGTGTGTTCACTGAAGTCTCTGGTCCCTTAGCTTTGTTCAGCTAATGTTTTGATAGAGATTTCCCTGTGGATTGACTCTGTGCCAGTGCACTTATTCAGCATTTATAACTCTGTTCTGGCCTTTATATGTTTATTGCATTTAGCCTAGAGATCAGACAAAGGAGATATCTTAGGATCTCCTCAGTTCTTTCCTGATCACATGTCCTTCCCTAGGCATGCTTTTGGTTTTCTAGATTCTCCAGTACACACACGTTCTTTTGAATGCTCTAATTTCCCAAAGAAACTCTCTCCCTAGCTTTTCTTTCCAGGGGTTACTCTGTTTGCATGTCTCAACCATAATCTTTTGTCCCACATGTCTGCATGTTGTTTGTTTGCCTGACAGTATTTTTGGGCAATGTCTACTAATTTTCTCACCTGAGTGATTTTGAAGTCTGGCAAAACAAAAACAAGCACCTTGCATCAGTCCTTCAGGTAACCCGAGACAGCTTAGAACAAACAAATACAATGACTTGTGAATAAGGTCGGCTCTATCTCATCCAAAACCAGATATCAGAGTTTCATACTAGGACCTCCATCTTCAAGACGGAAGATGAGTCAGAAAGGGAGAGGCTCAAGGGCAAGTAAAAGTGCCACAAAGCTTCCCTACTGTTTTAAAGTTGTCTTTTTCTTGATTCAGTGTTCACTTGGTTGCTGCAAACCTTTGACTATTTTCCAGAGTTCTAACAAAGTTGGTCCTGTCAACTTTTGCTTGTTTTTCAATGTTTCTGTGGAGGGATGGGCATTTGGGTTTGGATTTCCATTATTTGGCTGACATGATCCCCTCCTTTCCTTTTGTTGGGAGCCCTAAACACCAAGAGTAACTCTTTTTCTTCTCTTTGATGCAAGGTTGTATTTTTGTCAAGGCTGAACCACAGAGTCTTCATTTTAAAATGAGAGGCTAGCACTATATAATTTCTAAGATGTTATGAATCTCTAGGTGTTCATTCTTCTATGACTCATCTTGTTAGCTGCCTATATTGTTAGTCTGTTTTAGATTTTAAAGCCAGATGTATTAAAACCAGAGCTAAAGAATTAGCTTTACCTTCTTTTCATTTCATTTGTTTTAAAAATTATGAGGCAGTAAGTAGGAAGGGAGAAATGAAGAGGGGAAATCGGTGGGGGAGACGAACCATGAGAGACTATGGACTCTGAGAAACAAACTGAGGGTTCTAGAGGGGAGGGGGGAAGGGGGATGGGTTAGCCTGTTGATGGGTATTAAAGAGGGCACATATCGAATGGAGCACTGGGTGTTATATGCAAACAATGAATCATGGAACACTACATCAAAAACTAATGATGTAATGTATGGTGATTAACATAACATAATAAAATAAAAAAATTATGATGCAGTAAAGTTGTCTTTTTGTTATATGAATATTGACAAATTGTACAGTTGCATAGCAAATACAAAAATCAATATAGAGAACACTTGTATCCCCTCATCTAAATTTTTTTTTTACCTGTTTGCTGTCAGTGTTTCCCCAAATTCCAGTTAATAACAAACACTGATCTCATTTTGTTTGTATAATTTCACCTTTTCACTTATATATCATATTAAATGAAGTCTTAAGATAGGTTGGCTTTTCAGTTTGGCTTCTCTTACTTAGAGTAATGCATCTGATATTCATCCATATTATTATATGTAACACTGGTACATTACATTTCATTGTTGAAAAGTATTCTTTTGTGTGGATTTACTAAAGTTTGTTGTCCATTCACTGTTTGGAGGGAATTTGGCTTGTTTTCAGGTTTTCATAATTATAAATAAGGCCACTATGAACATTTACATGCAAGTGTTCATTTCTCTTTGGTAAACACATAGAATTAGGAATTGTGAGCCTTATGTTAAGTGCATATTTACTTTTCTAAGAAAGTGGGAAACTGTTTTCCATAATGACTATGAAACTGTGTATGCCTATCAACAATGTATAAATGGTTTAGGTGCTCACATCTTTTTTAGTTCTTCGTAATGTCGTTTTTGTTTAAGCCATTGTGATAGGTGTGAAGTATTCTCTCCTGTGAATCAATTTACATTTCCCTAATGTGTGATGATGTTAAACATCTTTTCTTGTGGTATTAGGTATATTTTATTTTCTCAGTTGTCTTTTCACATCTTTTACTTAGTTTTCCATTAGGAACCTTACTTTTTATTGATTTTGTATGTTCTTTTATATATTTTGGATACAAGTTGAATTTTTTGGTCAAAAGTGTGTTTTTGGCTTCTCATTTTATTTATTAAGCATTGTCTTTAACAGGACAGATGTTTTTAACTTTGATAAAATATAATTTAATCATTTTTCTTTTGTAGATTATTTGTTTGGTATTGTATTTAAGAAATCTTTTCCTAACCAATGATTACAAAGATTTTTCTCCTAAATGGTTTATAGTTTTAGGTTTTATATTTAGGTCTTTGGTCCATTTTGAATCAATAGGAACTATTCTTAAAATTTAATTTTATTTTTAAGAATTATTTTTAGGCTGGGCACCTGGGTGGCTCAGTTGGTTAAGCGACTGCCTTCGGCTCAGGTCATGATCCTGGAGTCCCGGGATCGAGTCCCGCATCGGGCTCCCTGCTCGGCGGGGAGTTTGCTTCTCTCTCTGACCCTCTTCCCTCTCGTGCTCTCTCTCTCTCATTCTCTCTCTCAAATAAATAAATAAAATCTTAAAAAAAGAATTATTTTTAGGCTCATGAAAAATAAACCAGGTCTTATTTAAAAAAAAAAAGCTACTTTCAACATCACAAGATACTTTTCTTTTTAGAAAATGTGTTTTTTTAAACTGCTATTTTGCTAGATCCATAGTATCTCATTAGATCTCCAGAACTTATTCATCTTGTATAATTGAAACTTTGTACCTCCTGTCCAACATCTCCCCATATCTCCCTCTCTCTAGCTCCTAGTAACCACCATTCTGTTTTCTGCTTCTATGAATTTGACTATTTTAGATTCCACATATAAGGGAGATCATATATTATTTGTCTTTCTGTGTCTAGTTTATTTCACTAAGCATAATGTCCTGCAGGTTCATCTATATTTTTTCAAATGGCCAAATTTCCTTCTATTTTTAAAGCTGAAAAATATTCCATTATATGTATATACCACATTTTCTTTATCCATTTATCCTTTGGTGGACATTTAGGTTATTTCCATGTCTTGACTATTGTAAATAATGCTGCAATGAACATAGGAGTGCAAGTATGTCTTTGAGATCCTTATTTCAGTTCCTTTGGATGAATACTCAGAGGTGAGATTGCACGTAATATAGTAGCTCTGGTAACAATACTGTACTTTATACCTGAAATTTATTACGAGGGTGGATCATATGTGTTCTCACAGCAAGGTGGAGGGTAACTGTGTGAGACGATGGATATTTTAATTAGCTTGATTGTCATGTTACTTCATTATGATATGTGTATCAAATCTTCAAGTTGTACACTTTATATACAATAAAAATAGTATCACAAATTTCTTAGAGCAAAAATAATCACAGGTGTAATGTATTTTTTTCTCTGTCAGGTGGCAACATATGACTTCAGCATTCAAGTTCAAATTAATTTCTTCAGGGCTTCAGAACTTTACACTCAATATTGTTTGTCAAATTCTCCTATGATTCCAAAGACAACACCACTTATTCGACCGTGTTATGTTCAAGCTACTGGTATGTACTGTGAAACATTCACTTGGTGTGCCCATACCAAATATTTACACTTAAGCAGCTAAAAGTTTAACAATTCAGAATATGATATTTACTTTTTTAAAAATAGAAATAGTCGAAAGTAAAATTATGATAGGATTTCTGCGTGTGTGATTTAAATTGTGCCTGTGAGAATGAATTTTGAGAAATAGTGTAACCAAACCAAGTTCACTCCTTGTTGAGTTACAGAAACTGCACCTGGTGAAGTTGTCACACAAAGATAACTTTATTGAGGAGATCACGGGCAGTGGCTTCCAAAGCCGTGAATCCCTGACATCAGGTGAAGGGTTACTTTTTGTTTAGGGTTAGATGAATATTTATTTATTTCTACTTTTAATTTTTATTTAATTAATTATTTATTTTTTCCTGAGAGAAAGAACATGAGCAGTGGGGGAGGGGCAGAGAGAGAAACTGGAGCAGGCTCCAAGCTCAGCGTGGAGCCTGATGCAGGGCTCAGTCTCACTACCCTGAGTTCATGACCTGAGCCGAAATCAAGAGTCAGTTGCTTAACTGACTAAGCCACCCAGGCAGCCCTAGGATGACTATTTAGCTAGGGAAGCCTTCTTATCATATGTAGAGGTGGCCATAATGTCACACATGAGCCTTAATGAAACCTGCCTATACATACATTGTATGTTATGCAAATGAGGCTGAGGCTCCTCCTTGGGTGGAGATTTTAGTACTATAATGAAGCAAAGGTACTGGTAGGTCATTCCAGAGGTCACTCCATGGTGTGTCTGTGCAGGTATGAGCTAGAGGTTTAGCTCAAAAGGTCCGGGTAGTCTAGGGTGGGTGGGAGGTCTTGTCAGGGCAGTTGCCATCACCTACAGGGTGGTTTCCAGTTTCATTTGCCTGAGTTAGGAGGTAAGCTGAAAAGAAGAGCTTAGGGAAAAATGTAAGACAAAGGTTAGTGAGTTCAAGCAGGTGGGCAGTAGAGGTCAGGTCTTGGGGTTTAGCAAGTGACAATAGCATGGACATAATCTCAGATCAGTGGCTCTTGCTTTAAAAAATTGGTTATAATTAAAAACAAAGGTCAGTTTAGTTATTTATTGTATGGGTAATTTTAAAATGATTAAATCAAAATGTAAATTATTAAAATACTTTAGATATATAATGAAATGATGAAAATTTTATTTAAGAAAAATTTCCCCCCCCCAAGGAATGGGTTACTAAAGGACTAAGTTCATGTAAAGAAGGGTAAGTAAAAACAAAGAAACAAAAGAAGGGTAAGTATATTAAGTTTTTGAGTAATTTACTCATTTTCTCTAAATATTCAAATATAAAACCAATTCACTCTGTAAACCCTACCTTTTTTTTTTGTAAACCCTTCTTTTGACAAGCTTTGGTTTTGTGTTTTATTATATGTGTTTTTTTTTTTAAAGATTTTATTTATTTATTTGAGAGAAAGAATGAGAGAGAGAGAGCACATGAGAGGGGAGAGGGTCAGAGGGAGAAGCAGACTCCCTGCCGAGCAGGGAGCCCGATGCGGGACTCGATCCCGGGACTCCAGGATCATGACCTGAGCCGAAGGCAGTGGCTTAACCAACTGAGCCACCCAGGCGCCCTTATTATATGTGTTTAAGTAGTTTTCATGAAAAGTTAAGTCTAGTCTATGCTATATTATGAAATACTTTGTTTTTGTAATTCTAACATTAAGTTGTTATTAATAATAAAATAGTGCTCAGTTGATGATTGCGCTTGGCACCTAGTAAGAGAAGCCTCATGAAAGTAGCATACACAATATAGAGATTTATTTCCCTGCTGTTTAAAATACAGAAAAATACAGAATTAAGAGTTCTGCAGCTGGTAGGGAGGCTCCATGGAGTTTTGTCCCTTGTTTTTAGATATCATTTTAGGGAAAAAATCATTGTCTAATTTTGTTTTCTGAATTAGGTAAATTACTTAGGTGAAAAATAAAATTTACCTACTTGACAAATAAAAATTAATGTATCGTCATTATGGAAAGTTGGAAAATGTTAGAAACACAGAAATGTCATCTGGAATGAGAATATGTAGAGCATACTATTATTAATATCTTGGTAACTTACTCTTCTTTTGTTCTATGCCTTTATTATGTTTTTTTAACATAGTTGTGATCTTAACTGCCAGTTAAGTTGAAATCTCTTCACTCTTAATAGAAACTTTTACTTGGATGTTATACACTCTTAATTGTATAAATTAACACTGATAACTATTACAGAATATTTAATCCAATAAGTGTCTCTTATAGATTATTTAAGCATAATCATAAGGATTTATATGAATAAGAAAAATAAGAAAATAAATTTCTTTTATTTTCTTATTCATTTTTTAATTTTCTTATTCATATAAATATTGTAGTATTGAACATTTTTGTGTAGAATACTTTCTCCCTGTTTAGATTTTTTAAAAAGTGAGATTCTCTGAATTGGCTGCATTCCTTCTGAAGTCCATACATATTAGGGATGCCTGGGTGGCTCAGCCGTTAAGCATCCAACTCTTGACTTTGGTTCTGGTTATGATCTCAGGGTCATGAGGTTGGGCTCCATGTTGGGCGTGGATCCTGCTTATGCAATCTCTCTCTCCCTCTCCCTCTGCCCCTCCCCCCTCCTCCAACAAGTACATACCCGGGCTTTCTCTCTCTCTCTCAAAAAAAAGTGTATACGTGTTAAAGCTCTTGATACATTTTGCGAAAGGGCTTTTGTAAAGAGTTAAGCTGTTTTACCTCTCCTTCAGTGTAAACTCTAACCAGCCATGAATTAAAGAAATTGGCTATTTTTCTATGTGATTAAAAGAATATCATTTCAATTTCTTTGATTACTTATGAGGATTAAAAATTTTTCTATCTTTGCTCTTAATAATATATTTCATATGTAAGTTATCTGCTCATGAACTTTACCTTTATCATTGTGGTGATGTATTTGTCTGATAGATGTCAGTAATTTCCTTATTTATTTATATCAGTTTTTTTCACCTTTACTGTGAGTTTTTTCCAAGTTCCATTGTTTGCTTTTAGTTTTATTTGTTGTTCAATAAATACTTTTAATAATTTTATAGTGAAATTTAGCTATGATTTCCTCTGTGATTTCTAACATTGTTCTAAAGATTAGACCATCTTCCCCATCTTCAGATTTGGTATATATGTAATTCTGTTTTTTTCTTTTTCTATTTTTAGTGGTTTAAAATTCATTCAACAATTTCTATACTAATTTGTAAAAAAAAAATTGCTGTATTTCCAGAAAGGATTGGAATGTCAAAGCAAACTTGATTATATTATATAACTTACCAAACCCAAAGTTTACTAATGATTCAAATGATACAAGTATAGTCAGGCAGACATGTAACATTTCTTCCTGTAGAAGTTGGCATCTATCAGACACAGCTTCCAAATTGTCCTTTTCTCCCTCCTTAAGATGCTTTTTGCTTTTGAGTTAACATATGACTTTTGAATGTCATTTTTAGAAACCTGTTCCCAAGGGAAGCTGTTTTTTGTTTGGAGCTTCCCATTTTTGTACTCTTAATATCAGTAGGAAGTATCTACATGAGGAATTCTCATTCCCTTACCAGCAGTGCCTCATAAATCCATAAATTCCAGATACATTTGATTGGCCATTTGGACAGGTAATGTATGTCAAGGTTTTTTTTGAATAGTCCACTGGTCAATTCCATTTTTATGTTTCAAGGATGCTTGGTCAAGTCCGTTATTCCCTGAGCTCCACCCTCAATAGAAGGATAATGCCTCAGTAGGAGGCTCACAAGCTTTCTGTTATCACTTTTCTCCCAAATTACATATATATATTTTAAAAGTAAAATAGTGCTAATCCAGAATTGCAATCCATTATCTCCTTCTCAGGGCTTATCCTGCATCCCAGAGGCAGTGATTTTTTCATTAATTATCTAATGAAAACACTTATTTAATGACAAGCATCTGCACTAACTTGAAACATTAACTCCTGTTATCCATTTTGTAATGTAATTATAGTTGTAATTTCAATTAAAATTTTTATCAGAAATATAATTGTTATGATGATACATTGTTCATTGTTAAGCCAAGTAGTGTAACTGCATAGTTATTTTATTTACTTTCCTTCAAATTTTTGTTTATCCCTGGAGTTATTAATTGCTCAATTGTCCTTAGATATTTGACTAAATTCTCCCATGCCACAAAGCTCTCCTTTATATTACGCTTGTCTGGACAATGTTCCACATAGTCTAGACTGTCACATAATATGTCATATCTGTTTATTCTCTTAAAGCAACTTTCCTGGAGCACAACAACCTTCTTCTACAACATGAAGTAGATACTTTCCCTGCGGCAGAACTTTTGTCTAAGATTTCCTTTCACTATAATTGTAGGGATTTTTTTTTAACTCTTTTCTGTTTTGAATCTCCTGTTTTTTCAATCCCTACCTTCCTATTTCTTGGTTTACTTCACCATTTAGGTAGATTACATTTTCCAGGAGCTTGTAAAGAAAGGGCAAAGGGAGCTAATTTTTAAGAATTTCCATGTCTGAAAATATCTTTGTTTTTCCTTTCATACTTGAATGATAATTTGGTTTAGTATAAAATTCTCTTATTTCACACTGATAACTTTAGTGTGAATCTTTTGTCTTATGTTCTTGTCTTATGTTCTTTTCAATCTGGAAATTCATATCCTCCAGTTCTATAAAGTTTTCATAAACTATTTCCTTGAAAAGTTCGTCCCACCATTTTCTATATTTCTTTCTCTAAGGCTTTATTGGTTGTGTTTTGTATGTCTTGGGTTATGTTATATATTTTAAATGTCTTATATTTTCTTTCCTATTGTCCTTTTCCTTATCTTTTTGTTGTACTTCTCAGGATATTTTTCTGATTTTATTATGTCTTAAGAAATTTTGGCAATTTTAATCTAATGAGAGTTAACTTTTGTGATTATTTCTTTACCTATAGAATTCTGAAAAATAAAAACATTTTTTATCTCCACTTGTATTATGATAATTTCCTTGAAATTTTCTTCTATTACTACATTGTCTCAATTTTTGCTGAATTATTTCTCCTTCATGCTGAGGAGCTACTTAAATGTCTGTTGATTTTTGCCGATTCTCTCATGATTATTAGTGAGTCTCACAATGCTGGCTTCATTATCAACTATTATATCATTTCCTGACCATCTGGATCCCAGTGAATGTTGAAAGAGGTCAAAATGTTAGTGCGTAAGACTTTAATCTTGAGCACTTCAGGTTTTCTGGAAAATATTTCTTCAAATTAAAAGGATAATAGGTTAATACATCAACAACAATATGCATGCAAATTTGATAAGCTAGATGATATGGAGCAATTCCTTGAAAGACACAATCTACCAAAACTCACACAAGAAGAAATAGACAGTCTGGATAGACCTCAATCTATTAAAAAAACTGAATTAGTAATTAAGTAACCTTCAAAAACAGAAAGCACCAGGCCCAGATGGATCCATTCGTGGACTCTATCAAACATTTAGAGATGGAATCATACCAATTTTCTGTAATCAATTCTCTACAATCTCTTTCAGAAGATAGAAAGAGAAAGAATACTTTCTAACTCATTCTAACTCATTTTGAGGTCAGTTTTACTCTAATACCAAACCAGACAAAGGCATTACAAGAATAGAAAACAGCAGACCAATATCTCTTCTCAGCGTGGATACAAAAGTCCTTAACAAAATATTAACAAATCAAATCCAACAATGTATAAAAGAATTATGCACCATGAACAAGTGAGATTTATCTCATGTATACAAGGTTGGTTCACATTCAGAAATCAGTGCATTCCATTATATGAACAGGATAGAGAAAAAAATATCACATGATCATATCAGTAGATTCAGGGGAAATAAAACATTTTATAAAATCTAATACCCATTCATGAAAACAGCTTAGGAAATGAGGGCTGGAACAGAATTTTCTCAACTTGATAAAATTATATATAAATACCCTGCAGCTATTATCATTCTTAATGATGAGAAACTCAAAGCTTTCTCATTAAAATTAGAAACCCAGCTAGAATATCCCTTCTCACCACTTCTTTTTATCATTGTACTAGAAGTTCTAGCTAGTGCAATAGGACATGAAAAAGATACACAGATTGGGAAGGAAGAACAACTGTTCATTTATTGATGACATGATTGTTTATGTAGAAAATCTGAAAGAGTCACTTAAGAAAAACACTTCTGGAACCAATAAGCTATTACAGCAAGGTTGCAGGATACAAACTTAATGTACAAAAGTCAATTGCTTTCCCATATATAAGCAATGAATAAATGGAATTTGAAATTAAATACAAAATACCATTTACATTAGCACCCCTCCAAAAATGAAATAGGTATAAATATAGCAAAGTATTTACAAGATCTATATAAGGAAAGATAGCAAATGATGAAATTTATCTGATGAAAGATATCAAAGAAGACTTAAATAAATGGAGTGATATTCCATGTTCATGCATAGGAAGTCTCAATATTATTAAGATGGCACTTCCCAACTTCATCCAGAGATTCAGTGCAATCTCAATCAAAATCCCAGAAAGTTATTTTATGGGTATTGCCAGATTGATTAAAAGTTTATATGGAAAGGGGAAAGACCCACAATAGCCAACACTACTGAAGGAGAAGAACAAAATTGGAGGACTGACACTATCCAACTTCAAGACTTTCTACAAAGGTGCAGTAATCACAAGACTTTGGTATTAGCAGAAATATAAACAAATAGATCAGTGGAATAGAAAATAGAGCCCAGAAATAGACCCACATAAATGTAGTCAATTGATCTTTGACAGATGAGCACAGGCAATACAGCTCAGGAAAGATAGTCTTTTCAAAAAATAGTGCTGAACAACTGGACATCACAAGCAAAAGAGTGAATCTAGATACAGACCTTGTACCTTCACAAAAATTAACTTAAAATGGATTACAGACCTAAACATAAAATGCAAAATTACAAAACTTTTGGGAGATAACAGAAGAAAAAAATCTACATGAACTTTGGCGATAACATTTTAGATACAACAACAGAGGCAATATCTGTGAAGGAAGAATTGAGAAGCTGGAGTTCATTAAAATGATAAGTTTCTGCTCTGCAAAAGATACTGTCAAAAGACCAAAAAGACAAACCACTGACTGGGAGAAAATATTTACAAAAGACATGTTTCTTTTCACTTTTGTACTTCTGCATTGGTCAAACTCTATTATAGAGATCATTTTAACTGTGTTTACTTTATTCTCAGCTCAATATTTAGTATATTTTATACTTTTAATCTCTCAAGGCTAATTTTTCTATTGTACTTGTAATTAGTTACCATTAAAATACAACACTGGAATTTTATGGATGTGATAAACCATGATATTCTATAAATATTTTAAAGTGTGACTTTGTTTTCTGTCTGGGTACCTAAAGATAAAAAAAATTTATTTTTATTGTTTTGTGTTGAAAAGTGTAGTAATAATTATCTATAAGCTAATATCTCTTAATATTTTATCAGTGTATTTACTTTCATCTCATAGTATTGCAAGCACCATTGAGACTATCCAGCACTGATTTTATATTTGAAATGCCATTACATATTTTGGATCCTAATAACAAGGTCACAAAAACTCAGGTATGTATAGAGAATTGATGCAGTTTACAACTTTTTTTTATTATGGTTTTTAGTTTATTGAGTTGATTTTTCTGAAACATGTGTTGTAAGAATACTTTCATTTTTAGAGAACTTGCATATGTATATATCATATTTCTCAGAAGTAATTATCAAAGTATATAAATACATATACAGCCATTTTTTATATATACATATATTTAATAGGACTATTCAAAATATTTTAAATAGAATTAAGTTACTAGACTCTCCTTATATAAATGGAAGCTATGATTAAATTAATATGAAATATGTTCAAGTCAGGTAAGGAAATGTGGTGAAAGGTAATAATAAAAATTGGAAAGGTCCAGCCATATAATAAAGTGACTTCTATGACAATCTACTCTTTTTTCTTACTAGATATTTATGTGTCTCTCCTAATTATGAATCCATCTAGAAAGAAAAAGAGACATGCATAAGAAGGAAGCTCATGCATACATAGTAGGAATTTGTATTTGTAGTACCCCTTTATTGTCTTATATATTGCCTTCCTGCAATCAATTTTGAACCTCTGTAGCTTTGAAGAAAAATTATATGGAGAAAATATTTTACATTGCATGTGTCAAATAATAGCAGAGTCCTATATGAAATTATAATTAGAGAAGAATAAAGGATCTCTTTTGAAATTAAAATGTGACTGTTTCAAGTATAAAATATCAGTAAGACTTCCAACTCTAACATAACTTCAAGGATGCAAAAGGCTTTGTATGTGGGGCTAGAAAGGAAGATTTAGTGAACTGAATTGGACTGAATTCCAAAGGAAAAGCAATTGCTTTATAAATGTGAGATTATTTTATATTATTGAAATTTTTTTCACTTGGCATAATAAAAGATGATCTAGACAAGAGCCTTCTCCCTTGAGTGGCAAAACAGTCACATTGGCCCCACAGAGAAGGAAATGTGACTCTAATGCACTGCTTGGATTTGCATGAATGATATTTACATAGTCATAATAAAATACATAATACAGAGAAGGCTTAATATGTTTATGGGGCAGAATTAAAATTTGATCATATATAGTATATTACCTGCAAAATGACAGATGTGTGATATGTACAATGTGTATGTGAAGATTAAGTTGACAGAAGGGTTGGGAATGGTAGAAGAAAGAAGAGTGAAACTCATTTTACATAGTAAGTAATTAAAGGGAATTATCTAAAGTTGACAGAAGAACTAGAGTTATAAATATACTGCTTTAAGCTACCAGGTGACTAATGAAAGAATTAAAATAATATAAATATCCAAAATTGGGAGGTGGACAGAGGAGGGAAGATTATATATATGAGCTAAATCCTCGTCTTTACTAGTTGGCACTGTAGAGAATAGCTGGGTCTGATAAATCACGAAATAGCCATGTGATAGAGTAATGGTCCCCAAAGTTATCCAATTCCAATCCCTAGAATGTGTGAGTACACTATCTTATATTGTAGAAGATACTTGGTTGATGTGTCATGTGATGGAGATGAAGGCCCCTGAGCAAGGGAGATTATGCTAGATTGTCTAGGTGGTCCCAGTTGAATCACATGAATGGTTAAAACCAGAGAAACTTTCCTGACTGTGCTCAGAAGGAAATGTGATGACAGAAGAAGGGTAGAGACATATGATGTTGCTGGATTTGAAGATAGTGGAAGGAGGCCACCAGCCAAAGAATGTGTTTGCCCTCTAGAAACTGGGAATGGCAAGGAAAGTCTTCTTTGGACCCCTCCAGAAAGTATCATAGTTCCTTCTGACACCTTGATCTTAGTCCAGTGATAAGCCTGTTGAACTTCTAACCTACAAGACTGTAATTTAATAAATTTGTGTTGGTTTAAACTACTAAGTTTGTGGTAATTTGTTATGGCAGCAATAAGAAAACTAAAGTAAGCCTTATCAATGTTGCATTTAGAATCAGGCTATAACGATTAGAGAAAATCCAAAATTTAGCTAAAATTGGTTGCTTCAGGGAAGCAGAATTGTTGATAAGGAGAAGTTGAGTGGGACAACTGTTTTTTTTGTTGTTGTTTGGGAGAACTGTTTTTTTATAAGCATTTTTGAATTATTTGTGTAATCTGTGTACATGTATCATCTTGATAAAATTATTTTAAAAAAATAACACAATATGATATATACTAAACAATGTTTCTTTATAGATGACTGTATCAATTCTATTCTTGGGGATAGGATTGGAAGTGGATAGTAGTTTTAGAGATCTACCATTTCCTCATTTCAGAATGAGAAAAATGAGGCATTCAAATGACTAGTACAATTTCATGTCCACCTTCTTTTTTAAGAGATGTTGTTTTCTTTATAAGCTGCAAATATTAGACCTAAATAGATGTTTAAGTACTGAGAGACAATGGGAATAAAATTGACTAATTTTAAAATCCTGAATATTTTAAATCAATCATACTTTAGAAAGTTATGAAGTACATTATTTTGTTGTGGTGCCAATTGTATGGATCATTCTATACTTTCCAAATTTTGAAGAGTAAAGTTAAAACAATACCTAGATGAAGGTTTTATTTTAATAGTATGTTGTACTGGAAAGACAAGCCTGCACACAAGTCACGCATATATCTCCCAGATTTACCAGAACATTACAAACACAGTACAGAGAGTTATGTATATTATTCACACAACTTTCCCTATTAACATGTTATAGAACCATACAACATTTTTTAAAACTAAGAAATTAACATTAGTACAAAATTATTAATTAGACAACAGATTCTATTTGGGTTTCACCAGTTTTTCAGTAATGTCGTTTTACTGTGTCAGGGTCCAATCAAGGGTATCATATTTCATTTCGTTTCCTCTGATATGTGACAGGTTCAGGCTCTCAATCTTGCTCATTTTTTTATGACTTTGTCAATTTTTAGGAGTACTGGTTTGGTATTGTTTCAGAATGTTCTTTAATTTTAGCTTGTCTGATTTGTTCCACCTGACTCAACTGCATTCTTATTTTTCATGGGTTTTGGGGAAGAATGTAACAGAGGTGAGATGTCTTTTTTGTTACATCATGTGAAGGGAGTACATGATATCAGCATTTATCACTGGTGATATATGTCACGAGAATTGAAAGGAAGTTGGAGAAACTTTTTGTTTTTTCATACTCTGCATTTTAGAAGTGACTTGTCAATTTCAGCCTACACTCATGGTTTTGGGGGTCAAGCTGCACCCTCTGGAGGGAGGTATTTACATATATTATTTGGAATTTTTCTGTAAGGAAAATTTATTTATTAGTTATTTTATTACTTAATATGTCAGTGTGACCTCACAAATATTTATACATTCAGTTATAATCCAATATTACATTATTTTTGTTATTAAATTTGTTCCAACTCTGGCCCTTCAAAGTTCTTTTAGACTGGCCCTTTGACATGCTTCCTTCATTATCATTTTTTTAAAGTATTTTATTTGTTAGGGAGAGAGAGAAAGAGAGAGAGAGCGCACACAAGCAGGGGGAGCAGCAGGCAGAGGTATAAGCAGGCTCCCTGCTGAGCAAGGAGCCTGATGTGGGACTCGATCCCAGGACCATGGGAACATGACCTGAGCCTACGGCAGACGCTTAACTGACTGAGCCATCCAGGCATCCCCCATCATTATGATTTTTAAGCATTCTTATACTTGGGCGCCTGGGTGGCTCAGCTGGTTAAGCGACTGCCTTCGGCTCAGGTCATGATCCTGGAGTCCCAGGATCGAGTCCCGCATCGGGCTCCCTGCTCGGCGGGGAGTCTGCTTCTCCCTCTGACCCTCTTCCCTCTCGTGCTCTCTATCTCTCATTCTTTCTCTCTCAAATAAATAAATAAAATCTTAAAAAAAAAAGCATTCTTATACTTTCTGGCACTACCAAATGGTCCAGGCTTATCTTTTATTTATTTTTTCTAGCTCTCTAATCAATATTTTCTCCAACAAACCCCAGTACCATTTATGGAAGAATGGTATTTAGAAACCAAGATCTGTACACTAGATGTGCTAGCTGCTACTGGGGTGTCACATGTTCTCAGCCCTTTTGGCAAATAGAATCAGGAAATATTTGTATGTATACTAACTTGTAAATATACATATATCTATAATTTCTCTGTCATTCTATCTCATCATCCATCTGTCTATCTAGCTAGCTAAAGATGAGTTCAAACTGATATTTCTGAATCTAATCTAAACTAGCACAAGGCTTGTTCCAGTCTTTCTTCCTTGCTCCTTTTTAACTACTTTCTCTGACAATGAGAAACCTGGTTCTCTTATTTATAATTTATTTGCTTATTTTTTACTAGTTTGCTAGTAAGGAAGTTTCACAATTTTTATCCTGTAGCTAGAATTGCTAACATATTTACCAACTATAGTACAGTGCTCATAAAGAGTAATTTTTTGTCTTTAGCTATATAGTTTCCAGTCAAAACACGGTTTTTCTGTTACTTAAGCCATTCCTCTTACCCCCACTAACTTCGGTGAGATTATTTCATACATTTGTAATATAGCATGTTGTACTCTACAATCCATCCTGGGATTCTCAACATCTTGGTTGATTGTTTTTAATTTACGTACATTTAAGTCCACTCTTAGTAGTATACAGTTCTATGGGTTTTGAAAAATATGTAGAATAATTTGTCTACCACTTCAATACATTACAGAACAGTTTCACGACACTACAAATTCTCAGTGTTACCCCTTTTCAATCCGCTACTCCTCCTTCCACCAACACTTGGCGATCACTGATTCTTTTTTTCCATCTATGTAATTTTGCATTTCCAGATTGACAGGTAATTTAATTATACAAAATTTGGCCATTTGGGTCTGGCATCTTTCACTTAGCCAAATATATTTAATATTCATTTATGTTTTTGTATGAATTAATACTTCACTTACTTCATCACTGAATTTTATTCCATTGTACGAAATGTTTATCCATTCATTATTTCAAGGAAATCTTGGGTTTTTTTCCTCCATTGTTTGGCAATGAGCAAAGTTATTATAATCATTAACGTACAGATTCTTATGTGAACATAAGTTTTCACTTAAGTAAATATTTAGGAATGGGATTACTGGGTCCTATGGTAGTTGTATGTTTAACAGTATAAGAAACTGCCAAACTGTCTTCTAAAGTGACTGTACCATTTTACAGTCTCACAATCATGAATGAAGGTTGTAGCTACTCTACATCCTTGCTAGCTAGCATAGCTATTTTGACATTTTTATTTTACCCCAGTCTCTATCCTTTGTGTATTTTTCATAGTTGTTAATCGGCTATGAACATACTTGCATACCCCTTTTTTGCCTAACATCACTTTTAAAACTATCCATAAATTCCACTGTTAATCATTTGACTTTGTACATAGGTTCTTCAAGTTGGCATGGTAAAACAAGTTAAATTTTATATTGCATATTATAATTTTTATAAATGTCTTTTATTTATTTATTTGTTTTGTGTGTAAACAGGATCTTGTCTTACATAATACTTCAAAACAAGATGTGGAATGGACTTTGGATATTAGTGACACTGGGAAACTTTTCAAAGATGGCACATTCAAGATTAGTGTGCTGAGTGGGATTCTGCAACCACACGAAGAATGTACTATTTCCATAAGTTTCTGTCCAAGTAAGTACTTTTTTCCTATATTTGTTATTGATATTTCAATTTATCCCCACATATTATTTAATTTTCTCATGTACACAAAAGTTTAGATTATTTTTTTATGTGTTCTTAAAACAGTTCTAAGGAAGTTTCATACTAGAATTTTGTGGTCACCATCCCCCAAAATGAACCCCAATGATCCTCACCTCTTGGTATTCATGCCCTTATAGAGTCCCCTCCCACATCAAATAGGACTGATATATCACCCATGGGATATTATGGGTGTGAGGGTTTCTGACTTCCAAGGTTAGGTCAGAAAAGGCGTTGCCACATCTAGCTTGTACTCTTGGATTACTTGCTTTGGGGGAAGCTGGTCAGCATGTCTATTTATCTATACATCTATTTCTTTACTGGTGTTTTTTATTAAACAACTTTATTGTACCTTTTTATAATTGGTGTGACAAATTTTCTGTCATTACAAACCTATCACAAAAATTCTTGGCCGTTCTTACACATTTACTTTTCTAAATGAACTATACATTATTTTTTTCCTGTTTCTAGAAAACGGCATACAATTGAATTTTTCCCTTCAAAGAATAGCATGTTTTTCTGGTAGTGAAAGTTTATTTTATATGCATCATTGTGAATGAGAATTTTTAAATTCTTTTTTTAATTACCTATCACTATATAAAAAGAATATATTTGTAGTTTATCTGGCTCTTGGCTCCTATACTGAACTTCTCGGGTTATATCTGGAAGTTTTCAAAGACTATTCTCTGTTGTTTTTTAAATAAATAGTTTTATAATCTAAAATCATAGTAACTAATGAATTTGTTTCTTCATTGACAATATCTCTTTCTCTGCCTTATTCTCCTCCTGAATCTGTTAATACAATATTGCTACATTACATTTATATTACAATTGCATTACAATTGTTAGTATAATCTATCTGAACCTGTTACTACAATGGCAGTTTGTTAAAACTTTGATTCCAGTAGTTTTGCTTTGTATCTTTGTATGTTATAAAAAGTATATGTCTTATATATCTTTTATAAATAAGTATATACATTTAAAATAATGTTCTTTTTTCTACTAAATGCTATTTGCTTGAATGCTGTTTATGTGATACATTGCCACTTTGTCTTCTGTTTGTCAGCCTTTGGTTGATATATCATTTTATTTTCAGTCTGTGTCTTTTAAATTTAAGACCAGTACTGCAAAGCAAAGGACCTTGCTTTTCTTCCTGAGCAAGACTAAAATGTGATTTTTAGGAGGGAAATTTAACTTACTCATATTTTGTGTTATAATATATATTAATTTTCAGGCAGTTTCATTTCATATTTCCTTTATATTTTTTATTTTTCATAAATTTTATGTACTGATCAAATTTTTGTTTTATATACTATACATCTTATTTCTCTTCTCTATATCATCTTTAAACCTTTGAAAACAATACCTTTTTGGACACATATTTTCCTATCTGTTCTATGATGGAACAGTATTCATGAACTTGCCCACAGACAAAATTATAGTATGGGTTTATTTCTTACTCAAGAAATTGTTGAAATACTTTGGAATTTTATTTCCATTTAGTGTGTTTACACACTAACTGTCATTCCATTCCTCTTACTGCTTGATCAGTGGGCTGGAGTCTTTTCCATCTCTAAGGCATTGAGGTAGCAGGAGGCAAGACTCTAGCAGATCAAAGCCAACAGGTTGGATGAAGAGTGCTGGGTTCTTCAGAATTAAACAGCTGAATGGAGAATGGAATCTTCGGGGAGTTGGAGTTGAGTTATAGGGGCCTTTTGAGTTGGGACCAGGGTAGTACCTCCTTGATCTTTTGGTCACCCTCATTTATTTTCTTCTAGTGCAGACAACTTTTACTTTTCCTGGCTCATATGGAACTGAATACAGCCCTTTTAACTTTGCCTTAGTAGTTCTTTCCAAATCAAGTATGCATTTATTTTCTGGTTTTCTCAGTTGTTTTTATTGTTCATTTAAATGGGGATACTACTAGAAGAGGAAGAAGATGCCTTCTATTTTGCCTTAAATTCTTATATTTTAGATTAGATACTATAAAGATAAAATTCACACTCAGATATGATTATTTTTAAAAGTGTGTTTTTTAATTACAACTTTATTAAAATTTGATTCACAGACCATAAAATACATTTTTTTAAAGTGTACAATCTACTAGTTTTTAGGATAGTCATAAGTGGGCAACCATCACCACAGCCTAATTTTAGAACATATTCATTGCCTGCGAAGGAAAGTCCATACCCATTGGTAGTCACTCTGCATCTCCCCCTCCATTCAGCCACTGCTGACCACTATTTGCTGTCTCTAGGAATGTGATTACTGTGGACATTTCATATAAATAGAATCATACAGTGTGTGTCCTCTTGTGATTGGCTTCTTTCACATTGCATAATAATTTCAAGGTTTAGCCATGTTGTAGCATCAATCTACTTAATTCCTTTCTATTACCAATAATTGTAAGGATATATCACATGTTGTCTATTCATAGACATTCATTGTCTATTCAGTTGATGGACATTTGGATCATTTCTACTTTTTTGGCTTTTATGAATAGAACAGCTATGAACATTCATGTACAATTCTGTGAGGACACATGTTTTCCTTTATTTGGTTATATATCTTGGAGTGGAATTGTTGGGTCATAGGACAATTTGATGTTTATTATATTTTTTTAATATTTTATTTATTTTTGCAAGAGAGAGAGAGCATGAGCAGGGGAGAGGGGCAGAGGGAGAAGCAGACTCCCCGCTGAGCAGGGAGCCTGATGCAGGACTCAATCCCAGGACCCCAGGATCCTGACCTGAGCCGAAGGCAGACGCTTAACCGACTGAGCTACCCAGGCGCCCCTTGATGTTTAACATTTTAAGAAACTGCCGAACTGTTTTACAAAGCAATTGTAACAATTTAAAATCTTATCAGCAATGAATGAGGGTTCCAGTTTCTCCACATCCTTGCTAACTCTTCTTGTAACCTTTTTTTATTATAGCTATCCTAGTGAGTATGAAGTAATAGGTCATTGTAGTTATTATTTGCATTTCCCTGATGACTAATGATGTTAAGTACCTTTACATGTGCCTATTGTCAGTTTGTATGTCATCTTTGGAGAAAGGTCTGTTTGAAACATTTGTTGATTTTAAAATTTGGATGCCTTAAAAAAAATTTGGCTGCCTTTTTATTTTTGAGTTGTCACTGTTCTTTATATATTCTGAATAAAATTACTTTGTTAGATATGCAATTTGAAAATATTTTATTTCATTCTGAGATTTCTCTTTTCAACTATTGGAAAATAGTTCAATTTTGATGAAGTCTGTTTTATCTAATTTTTCTTTTGTTACTTTGGCTTTTCAGTGTTATCTTTTTTTCTTCTTAAAGATTTTATTTATTTATTAGAGAGCATGAGCAGGGGCAGGAGTAGAGGGAGAGGGAGAAGCAGACTCCCCGCTGAGCAGGGAGCCTGATGTGGGGCTCGATCCCAGGACCCTGAGATCATGACCTGAGCCAAAGGCAGATTCTTAACAATTGAGACACCCAGGTGCCCCTTCAGTGTTGTATCTATGAAAACATTACATAACCCAAGGTCATGGTGAATTATTCTTCTGTTTTCTCCTAAAATCATGTAATTTTACCTCTTACATTTAAGTCTATGGCTTATTTTGAGTTATTTTTTTTTTAATACGGTGTAAGGTAGGGCTCCATCTTCATTTTTCTGCATGGGTATATCTACTTGTACCAGCACCATTTATTGAAAAGAATATTGCTTCCTCATTGAATTGTCTCGGTACCCTTGTTCAAAATCAATTGGCCATAAACAGAAGTATTCATTTCTGTTACCGTGCTCTTAGAGAATGTCTTGGGAAGTACTCATATTCATACATATTAATATATATTAATATAACGATATTTATATAGCGATTGATACTAATTCTTCACAAAATGTTTAGTAGATTTCACCAATGAGTGCATTTGGGTTTTGGCTGTTCTGTGTGAGAAGTTTTTTGATTACTACTTCAGTTCACTGAAATTCTTACATGTTTAGATTAATGGTTTTTTTTAATTAAATTTTTAATTAAATTTTTTAAACTAAAATTTGGATGCTTTTGGCCATTATTTCTTCAAACAGTGTTTCTCCCTCTCTGTCTCTTCTCTATCCGAGGGATTCTTATTTTGCATATATTGGTATTCCTCATGATGCCCTATAGATCTCTGAGGCTCTGTTCATTTTTCATTCTTTTTTGGAAAACAAGTTTATTAACATGTATATATCATGTATACATGTATATTTCATGTATACATGGGAGATAACTCAGAGGAAAATGAGTAAGTCTCAGAGGTGGCTTAAAATTTAGGTTTAAATACCATCTTCAGCTAAAGACAAATCAAAGCCTTTTTTCTTTCTGTTCCTTAGAATCAGTAAATTCAACTGACATTTTTTCATGTTGGCTGATTCTTTGTGTAGCTAGTTCAAATCTACTGTTGAATCCCTATAGTGAATTTTTCATTTCAGTCATTGTATTTTTAAACTCTACAACTTAAATATATGTTTATATATATTCATATGTATATATGTCCAATGCTTGAACTTTTTCAGGGACAGCTTCTGTTGACAACCTTTGTTTGCGTGTGTATGGATCATTCATTATTGACTTAGGATTTTTTTCAGTTATACCGGTAAGATCTTGGCCTTGTTCTTTGGGCTCTCCTGTAGCATCTGCCATTTTCTTCTAGCAGGCATTAGGAATGGATTATACTTTGCTTCTGCCCTTTTCTTGTAATCTGACTGTGGTGTAAGCCTCTTATCCCAAGCCATGGTCAGGGCCTTTATGTCTCATTCTCTTTTCTTTGCCTTGTAGACACATCCTTTGCCATCAATATCACCTAAGTCGGGTGGATCTACATAATTCCACATGGCTAGACCTGTTATACTGGCCACCACGCAGAGCTGCCTTATAAGGTCAGGGCCTTCAAGAGTTTTAGTGAGGTGGTTTTTACTTTTCACTCCCCCTTTCTTATCTCTTCCTTGGACCCCCACAGGGACAGTGGCTGGGGCTGTGATAGAATATGTGACCCATACTGATCTCTAAGGGAATCTCCAATCCCTTCTGAATCCAAACCATTGTTCTTGAATCTAATTTAGGTGGGTAGACTCTCACTTTCCTTGAATAAGATTGTTCTCAGTTCTTATGTAAATAGCTTCAATGTTTCACTCCCCAGGGGGCACATAATTTAGAAAATTCCCAACATGAGAATCCCTGCTGCATAAAAATATAGAATTTTTCTGGTAATGAGCTTCAGGAAGTGAGGGTATTGACAACTAGCTTCTTTAAGCAGACTGAAGCAAAGGAACAGCAGGAAGGTGCTTGAAAACACATCTATGAGGATTTTTTTTTTTCTCCTTTTTGAGGAACTCTATCCTGGTATTTGTCTTTAATTTAAAGCATCTGCTTCAGTACCTTTACAGTTTATATGCCTTAACTAAATAAGCACACCAAATGCCATTTCCAGACTATTTTTCTGTTTAAAAGGATGTTACAGTAACTTACCTATTATTCTTCTTAATTATTCTTACTTAGAAAGCAACATTAGGATTGCAGTCTCTTCTATATGCTGTTTGGGCCCATCCAGATTCCCATTCCTGGGTATTCCCATCCATCTCTCAGTTGTGGGTATTGGCTTCTGACGGGCTATATCTGTCCCTTTCTCTAGAAGGGTGCCCTTAGCGGAAAGAGGTATCTAGGAGGGTAAGCTTCACCAGCGCTACTACCTCAGCTGGCCCAACTAACTCTCCCTCAGCTGGGACAGCCTCTGGTGAATTAACATCCCATAGCTGCGTATGGGATCAGTTTGAATCTGGATTATAAAACTACAACTTTTCATAACTTCTTGCCCACCTCTGTTTTGTTTCCTTCTTCACTTACAGGTTCTTCCTGAGGGCATGCCCTCCGTAAATCACTTGCGTCAGAATCCTTGGGACAGTACTGTTTTACACATCTAACACAAATGTGGCAATCTAAATTGAATACCAAGAACTAGCTATGTTATCAACAGAAAAGGCAGAATAAGAACCTATTATGGCTTTTAAGCTTTTTAGATTTCATTCAGCTGTATATTTTCTCAGTAATATGCTATTAGCCCTGTGTTGCCTTAACTCAGTGTCCCCGTACCTCTATTAGCATGACATTTTAGTTTTTTGTTTTTTCAGCATGGCATTTTATAATCATTTTCGTTTTAATGGCAGGAAACAGTACGTAGAGTACTGTGATTGATAGATTTGAAAAATGTTTCATCTTTTATTATTTCTGTTTAGAACTCTGAAATATAATAGAAAACATCGTATACTCTCCCCATTCTGAAGTTTATTTTGTAAAAGTAATTAGGTTTCATTATGTATTTCTGTGTATTTCTTCTCAGTTTCTGTTATGTCTGGTCCTGAAAGAAATTACAGGAAAGCCAGTCCAACTAAAGCCACCATATGTATTTCTGTATAGAGCTTCTCCTTTATGTCTGTATCAACATTTTTATCCAGATGAAATAAAATAGATTATCTAGAAGGAAATAAGTAGCATTTCCATTTGACTTTTCCTTCAGCATGGGGCTAAGCCTAAGCAGTCAAATCTATGAGTTGCCTTCTTAGGATTTCAACCTTGCTCTTAAGAAAAACGTATCTGTAACACATTTATATAACTTAACATCTCAGATGAGAGAGAAGGACCACCTGAGCTTAGAAAAATGTGTTACCAAACATCCAGTAGTCTTAGGTTACACAGAGAATCCCCTTCTCCATGACCTCAGAAACGTTTACCAGGTGTGAAACCCAGAAATAATCTCAAAATAGCCCATTCAAAATTCAGAATTCAATAAGTCCTAATTAAAACCTTGCTTAACTTTGGAAGTAATTGAACTTGATTTTCTTTCTCCCCAAAATAAATTTTACAATATCAGATTCATTAAATGAAACAATCATTTCTCTATGGATTTACAGTTTTAAACACATAAATTCTATTATAATTCATTTTCTCAGCTCAAGGTATAGATATAGTCTCTCCTGTTTTCACATAGTCTTTCCAGTGCTCATCTGTCATGATTAGTAGGAAGTCACTAATTCACTTCCCTCTCCAGCCACCTCTCATTTTCCAAGGATCCTAGACTATATGAACAAGTAAAAGACTGGACCAAGTGAAGGCACCCAGCACAGAGAAATCTAGTGGGTATGATCAGTTCAATGATACCTTGTTTTTGTGTATGGTTCACAGTGTGTCACTTCTGAACATATGTCATCCAGAACACTCATCATGTGCTCTGGTGGTACTCTTGGTGACCCTGATCTGTGCCAGGTCATTCTGGTGTCTAGTTTTTGAATTGAAAGATATTACCTTGAGTTCATACTCACCAGATCATATTTTTCTCTCTATGAGACACTGTGTTTGGGCATTTGGGTCTAAAAAGGGCATTGGCGGCTTGCTGAGATGGAACCTGTTGTCTGGGACTAGCCTGCAGCCTGAGATGCTGAGCCCTTTTCTCCAACACAGACTGCCTTACCTCATAGTGAGTTGCCACATGGGAATTTCCTGTCTTTTCCTACCAGGTGAAATTGGCCAGTCAACCCTGGCAGCTTTCCATAAACTTAAAAATCTGGGAGGAACAACATTCCTTTCTTCTCGGCACACCCATTTCACAGTACTAGTCCCCTGAGATCCTTATGGCAACTATCTGACCTCATCTTCATATTGCATATACCAAAGGGATGGGCAGCTCCTGTTAAGGCACAGAAAAGAATCAAAAAAAGAAGTCCTGTTGCACTGTTTCCTCCATGTACAGGTATTTTCCAATAATAACGAAAATTTGCTTTAAGGAGATCTGCCCTATTTCTAGGCATAGTGCACTTTAGCATATTTTTGATTCAGTGACACTTCATTAACATGTTTTAAGTTCCTTGGCAGGATAATTCCAGTTTCTGGGTAATCTATTCTCCATTGAGCTGTAACTTCGTAGTACATTTTAATATTTAGTAAAGTTTAAACTATGTAAATGTTTTTTGTGTACGTGAACAAATCTAAGATACTTTTAAAAAATTGTTTTTCATTAGATCATCCTAGAAAATACACAGCTGATATTCCCATTCGTCTAAATGATAATCCAGTTTGCTATCGAACGTTATGTTTGGTTGGAGAGGTGAAATCACCCATGTTATTGTTTGACCCTCCATTCATATTTTTTACTCCTGTTCCTCTGGATGTAACAACTGGGATGGATATCAACATTTTACCTCAAAACTATTACAGGTAAATGCTTAATGTGAATTTACCACATTTTCATTTAAAGCCCACTTAATTACCTCCCAGTTAGTCATTTGATTTTCTTGTAAAAAAAATTTGATATGTCTCTCTTAATGGTACAAGAAGCAAGCTTTCTATTTCTATGTGACAAATTACCACAGACTTAGTGCCTTAAAACATAAATTTGTTATCTCGTAGTTTTTTTGGGTCAGAAATCCAGGTTTGTTTAGCTGCATCCACTGTTTATGTTCTCAGTAGGCAGAAATCAAGGTACAGACTATAGCAGCTGTCTCATCTGAGGCTCAGTCCTCCTGCAAGCTTTCTGGTAGTTGGCAGGATTAATCCGTTTGGTTGGAGAACTAAGGTATCATTTTCTCGCTGGCTGTTGGCTGGGATCACTCTCAGCTCTTAGAGGCCATCCTCACATCCTGGCCAAATCCTCCTCCCATCATGGTACTTTACTCATTGAAAGCCAGAAGCAGACCATCTTTTGACTTCTCAGTCACTGACCTCCAAACCTTCTTTTAAGATCTTACCTGATAAAGTCTAATCCACCCATGATAATCTTCCTTTTGTTTTACTTGAGTTTATTTAACTAGGGATGTCAATTACATATGGAAAGTCCCTTTACCATGGCTGTATAACACAGCTGATTCACCAAAGTGATATCATATTTACAGATTCTGCCACCCAAGGGGTGGGAATTAGAGTTTGTATGTACACTAAGGCTCTTGGGGACCATCTCAGAATTCTGCCTATCACATGTACATAGTATAGCAGAATGCAGTCCGTTTTCATTTTTTAAAAAAATTTAGCAGCAGCCGAAACCCTAATAGTATATTGCCCTAGATACATTATGTACCCTTGTGTTACAAAACAAGTAGATTATGTGTGTGTTTAATTAATTAGTTAATTAATTAATTGCTGGCTTCTGAGAAATGTGGGAGGTCTCCAAAGGGCTCAGATCAAACCAGACCAAACCAGTACATACTTATAAGCTGAAACCAGAGTAGGAGTGGTGAGCTGTAATAATCTGCCAAATGCAGGCTTGTTCTTAAAACTTGAGACAAATTCTTCAAGGTAGGAAAACAATCTCAAATTCCTGGATTAATCCAGGGACACTGGAAGAGGCTAAAATAGTTCACGTGAGTAAATCCCTCTACCTTTCAGCATAAGCAAGCAAATCTTCTCTAGATCAGTGGTTCTTAAACGTCAGTGTATATCAGCATTGCCTGAGACACTTTTTAAAACAGAGATTGTTGCTTCCCATCCCCAGAATTCATGATTCAGGAAGCCTGGCATGGTATGTAATAATTTGTATTTCTAGTAAGTTTCCCAATGATACTTAGGCTGCTGATGCATGGACCATGCTTTGTGAACCTCTGTTCTAAATGAAGCCATCCTCAGTTTTGGCTGATACTTCAGTTTCCACAATTGCTATCAACCAGACATGAGTGTAATATCAAGTATTGCAAAACTCACAAGAAGGGAAGATGCCATCATTTAGAGGCAGCACAAAAAACCATCTTGAAATTTAGACTCTTAAGTCAGTCAGATATTGCAATTATCAGACACGGAGTATAAATAATTTTTTAAAACAAGATAGCATTATAAAAATTAATAATTAACATGGAATTATACAGTATAGAGTTGAAAATGAACCAAATATAACTTTTAGGAATTTTAAAACAAAGTGTGTAGGGTAAATTTTTAAGGGCATCCACAAACCTAAGATTGTATATAACTACACAGATGGTATAGAAATCAACAGAATCTCAGTTAATTTTGTAAGAGAGAAAAAGAGATGCATACTTTAAAAAGCAAGAAAAAACTGAAACAAAAATGATGGCAAAAACTCTAAGTAGTTGAGTAATACAATCAAATGTAAATAAGTTACTCTGACTAGTTAAAAGACAGAGAATGTTAGAGTAAATAAAAAAAAAAATCCAACTGTTAAAAGAAGTATATGTGAGACATAAGGAAAAGAAAGATCAAAGTAAAGCAGGGTTTCTCAACTTCAGAACTGTTGACATTTTTGGAAGATACTTCTTTTTTTTCACCGGAGGCTATTTTGTACATAGTAGGATGTTTAGCAGCCTCCCTGGTCTCTAGCCAGGAGCATCCTCCCCCAGTTATGATGGAAAAATAAAAGTCTCCACACATTGCTGCATGTCCCCTGGAATGCAGAGCCACGCCCAGTTGAGAACCACCAAACTAAAATCTTAGGAAGAGTTATAGCAGAATAACCATAAGAAAGCTGGATAGCAGTATTAATTTTACATGTGATAACCTTATTTAAGAGGTAAGATGTATTTTTAATATTAAAAATACATTAAATAATTATAAAAGATGTAGCTCACTGAAAACTATCAGAATTCTAAAATTGTAGGCACAACTAAAATAGTCTTAAAATATATAAACCCCAAATTAAAATAATAGGGGGAAATTGACTAGTCCTTCATCACTGTAGGATATTTCAACACATACCTCAATTATCGATGAGTCCAAAAGACAAAAACACTTGTATAGATAAAGAAAATTTGAAAAGGTTATTTTAAAGGCTTCATTCATTTAATACTAATATTATTAAAAATACTAAAAGTAGTATTAGGGGCCCCTGGGGTAGCTCAGTCATTAAGCATCTGCCTTCAGCTCAGGTCATGATCCCAGGGTCCTGGGATCGAGCCCCGCATTGGGCTCCCTGCTCAGCGGGGAGCCTGCTTCTCCCTCTCCCACTACCCCCTGCTTGTGTTCCCTCTCTTACTGTCTCTCTCTCTGTCAAATAAATGAGTAAAATCTTTAAAAAAATAAATAAAAGTAATATTAAAAATAGTACTATAAAATACTGCACCCTGCAGTTATAGAATACACAGTTTTCTCTATCATATAGGAGATATTTACAAAGACTGAAAGTGTATCATTCTATAGTTCAAATTTAACAGTTTTTTTAAAAAAGATTTATTTATTTATTTTGGAGAGAGAGAGAGAGAGAGAGAGAGAGAGAGCATGAGTGGGGAGTGGGGAGGGGCAGAAGGATAGAGGGAATCCCAAGCAGACTCCCTGTTGAGCGCAGAGCCTAACTCAGGGCTCAGTCTCAATCCTGAGATCAGGACCTGAGCCAAAACCAAGAGTTGGATGCTTAAGCAACTGTATCACCCAGGCACCCCTCAAATTTAACAAATTTTGAAGAGTTGACATCATATATACTATGTTTTCTGATAATAATTATAATTTTAAAATCATTAAAGAAAATATTAACAGATCTGCCATACATTTGGAACTGCTTTAAAAAAACTTGCTTTTTTTTTTAAATTTTAGAGAGAGAGAGAGCACACACGTGAGTGGGGGGAGGGTCAGAGGGAGAGGGAGAATCTCAAGCAGGCTCTGCGTTGAGTGTAGAGCCTGACAAGGGGCTTGATCTCATGACTCTGAGATCATGACATGAGCCAAAATCAGGAGTCAGACACTCAACTGACTGAGCCATCCAAGTGCCCCTAAAAAAACCTTCTATAGAGAGTCAAAGAAGATACCATACTGAATTCTGCAAATAATAATTAAAATACCATGTATCAAAACATGAAAACAACATTCACTGATATAAAAGCAGTGTTTGAGTATTAAATTTGAAGACTTAACTTGAAACACATACTGTCACTTCTGTTGCTTTCTTTAGACAAATAAGCCTGCATCTGTGTTGAGTTAACTGCATCTGTTATATTAAATTCCAGTGGTTAAGCATTAAACAAATAAATATACTTATGGAATGTAGCAAAAATGGTATTTAGATGGAAATGTGTAGTCTTAAATGCTGATAGTAGATGAAAAATGGTTAGAAGTTTCAAGTATTCAATCTAATAAATAAGAATAAGAATAATGGATTAAACCTAAGGAATACAGAATGTAGATAAAATGAAAAAGTAGAAATAAAAGCAATAGAAAGCAAATATATAGAAGATAGGCTCACTGAACCCAAAAGTTGGTTCTTTGAAAAACTAATACAATGGATACTGATACAGTGATATTGACAAGGAACAAAAAGAGAGAAGATACAACTAAATAGTATTAAGAATAATGGGGCATATTCTATATCCAGTGGAGAAAAATGAGATAATCAAAATACTATGAGGAAATTTATTCCAACACATTTGAAAAATGAAATGGGAAGTTTGTAGAAAAAAATATAATTCACTAAAACCATACTGGGAATGCATAGAAAGTTGAAAGTCTTTGAATCAATATTTAAAATCTTCATACAAGGAAAATATCATCTTCTGATGTTTTTATAGGCAAGTTTTACTAAACTTGCAAGAAACTGATATCTCAAACCTTGTAGAAATTCTAGACGAGAGAAAAAGAGACGATGTGCTCTAATTTGTTTTATGAAGTCAGAAAGTTTTATTATAAAATTAGATAGAATATGAGAAAGATAAATTATAGGCCGATCTCTCTTATGACTATAGATGCAGTAATCCTTAATGAATTAAATTATGTATACATATTAATATAATGTATATTACATATATAATACAAATATATTAATAAACCATGACCAAGTTGGGTGTATCCCAGTATTGCAAGATTTGCCTAATGTTAGAAAATCTAAAATACCTTTGTATTTCATCTCCACATTTACAAATTAAGGAGAATAATGATATGATCATTTCCATAGATGCAGAAGAAAAGCATTTGGTAAAATTCCAAAACCACTCATGATAAAACTCTTAATAACAGGAATAAAAGAGATATCCCTTAAATTGTTAAAATTTTCTATCATGTATCTAGAAGAGACATTATCATGGATACTGGAACATAAATTAATTCCCTTTAAATAAAAAAGAAAAGGCAAGGATGCCTGTTATCACTGTCTCTCTAGCACATTTTCCTGAAAAATGTAGTCCATGAATGAAGTTAAGAGAAATAAAATATGTAAGGATAGGAAAATAAGCACTGACATTATCTATAGATTAGATGATTTTCCATATAGGAAATTAAAGGAATCTACAGGTAAAATTTTAAAGCTATGAAGATCATTTATCAAAATAGACACATATGAGTTCACTATTTAAAATACATAGCAGTGGGGTGCCTGGATGGCATAGCTGGTTAAGCCTCCGTCTTGATCTCAGCTCAGGTCTTAATCACAGGGTGGTGAGATCAAACCCCATGTTGGGCTCTGCACTCAGCATGGAGTCAGCTTGGGACTCTCTCTCCCTCTCCCTCTGCCCCTCTCCCCAAGCCCCTGCTCCCCCTGTCCACATCGCTCTCAAATAAATAAATCTTTGAAAAAAAGAAAAAGAAAAAGATAGCCAAGCCATTCCTAAAGAAGAATAAGATAAGAAGGGCCTGCCTTACCAAATATCAAGACTAAACCAATATGGTAGTGGTGTAGCAATAAATAAACATGATCAAAGGAATAGAATAAAGAGACTTACAGAAAGCCCATATATGAATGGGTAGTGAATATTTGACAAAAATGGTATTGTTGATCGTTGGAGAAAACAGGTTACTAGCCAATAAATGGTGCTGGAACAATTGATTGTGTGGAATATTTCAAACTGGATTCCTGTCTCACATAATACACAAAGATCCATTACAAATGGATTAGTCTTAAATGTGAAAGGAAAAAATTTAAAAAATATTTTAGGAAACAATTTTAACATCTTTGGGTAGAGAAGAATTTCTTAAGACTTAAAATCATGCTAACAAAAAAAATAAATGACTGATAAAAATTAGTTAGAAAAACAATCAAATCACTCAACAGAAATGTTGACAAGAAACTCTGATAAGTACTTCACAGAAGAGGATTCACAAGTGGGTAATGAACATCTGAAAGCATATAATTGACCTTTTTGTAAAGTTGGAAGTGAAAATTAGAGACTACAATAAGGTAAGCATTTTGGTTGTCATAGGTAGGCAAACGTTAGGAAGTCAGGTTCTAGTTACAATGTCAATGAGTTAGGACCACACTGGATAATAATATGCAAAGTGTAATATTTGCATATTTCAGGGCCCAGTAATTCCACTTCACAGTATATGCAAGAAAAACTCTTGCATGTGTGTACTATAAGTTATGTTTGAAATTATTTCATAGTAACCTTATTCAGAACAGCAAAACCTGGGAACTGCATAAATGTCCTGTGGCAAGTAAAAGTCAAGCAAGACTATGTATATGTATATCCTTTGTGTAAAACAAAAAAAAGGAAAGCCAAACTAATTTTTATTTAGAAATATACACCTGTCAGTAAAGAAGTAGATATAAAGATTGGCTTGTTGACATGTTAAAATTATACAAAATTTAAGGATTAGTACACCAGTGTGAATTGCCTGTAAGCATTATTTTCATCAACTTCTAGATCTTGTAGCTACCTCAGAGCTTCTCTAGTTCATTCTCTTATTTTACAGTTAAGCATTCTGAGATCCAGCGAAAAAAGTTCCAAGTGTGATGTGATGGTTGAAAATAAATGGATATTATTCAAGTTGTGGAGCCCAGAGCAACTTGTAGTTTCTAACGTTTGGCCTGCAAAATATGATGAGTGCTTACTTATACTTTAGAGCTTGCTCTGAATGCCATTTGGTGACAAGAATATAGTTGCTCAGCATTAACTGGCCAACTTTGGGATTCCCAGTATTTTCAAGACCCTGTCTCATAAGCAGACACTAATCCTGTTGCTTAAACAGAAAATAGAAGTGGCTTGAATTATATTGTGCTAAAAAGTATTTTTTTATCAAGAAACATTGTCTAATATATGGATTAATATTTTACTCTTTGAACTTCTGAATCAATGTATAAAGTTATCAGTTTAAAAATCATCTCACGTCAAAAGTTGAATCTTGAAAAAATGTGGTATAATGAAAGGAACATGTAACAGTGACTGTAGACATGATATAATCCAGTCTCCTCATTGTACACACAATAAGATCAACAGCATTAATGACTTATCCAATGACACTTAGCTACTTAACAACAGAATTGGATTTAAGCCTGATTTATAAATTACATTTTTAATTTTTTTATGCAATGAACCATATCAGTTTAAGTAACTGAAGTTGAGATCTTTCTTTACTTTTTTTAGTTAATTAGCAGAATGATCTTCATTGTAATTAACACACTAGGGAAATATGATTCCCATTTGATAACACTTCTTATTTGTTATAGGAGCCTACATATATAATAAAATTTTAAAAGTAATATAGCTAAATATTAACTGACCACTAAAAGTTATCAAGTGTTAGAGTTATAAGTGAATACTACATATTTTATTATTAGAAATAATGAACATTTTAGATTGGTTAAATAAATTATAGGTATATAATGAAATATGTGAACATTAAGTGGAATTTTCTAGTAGTAATGATTAGAAACTATTCATGACATATTTATATAAGTGCTTAATAGTATCTACACTAAAAATTTTTTGTGTGTATATGCATCTATTAGTATTATATTTAGTCTACATGCATTAAAGCTTTAGCTAGCAAATTGGTAAGTTTTGGTAAATTTTTATAAGGATACATTCAAGGACAACACTATATCATGGCTATTGATAAAAACACATTGTATTTAGTCAGGTGTTTTAATCCTCTTTTTTAATTCATAGAGGACAAAAGGAACTTTGGATCATCTTATGTGGTCAAATTAATATATTATCCATCTTACTTATATTGTGGCCAGAAAATAAGAGATGATGCAAAAATGTCTTTAATAATTGGGCATATTATTGCAAATATTTCTTGTTTAGTTTTTCTAATGATTCAAAAACCAGAAGAAGACACATTTAAATCCAATTATTTGCATGTATTTTGAGCTTTTTTTTTTTTTTTTAATTTTAAACAGAGACTCAACGTTAAATGTCCAGATTCCCCCGGCAAGACTTTTCGATGGGGACGAGGTTCATCCTCTTTCTGTGACGTTTCCAAAAGGCAGAGTCATCACAGGCTCTCCCAGTGGAATGAATGCGGAGCTCACCTGCCACCTCAGCTTCAGATCATCTAAACCTGTGTCCTTTCTCACCGATATTCTTTTCTGTGATAACAGAGATAACTGGTAAGATATTCTTTTGTATCTGACAGCAAAGAATAATAAGTTTATGTTTTACACTATTGTAAAATGTTAAAAGGAGAGACATGTAAAATAATGACTTTGGACATAAGTTGTACAATAAGTTTCCAAATGTAGCATTGCTCCCATGGGAAACAGCTTGACAGCTGTTACCAGCACATACTGTAGCTAGAAAATGAGAAATATCAGCATAACGAGTTTCCAAACAGTACGATTTTATTACATGTTGCCTTAACAGACTCAGGGAAATTCAAATACACCTTGGTAAAAACATGTTTCTGGATTTCTTACCTTGTAGGATCAGAAATTCCACTTTTCCGTCGCACCCTGAGATGATTTGATTCCCAAAGTTAGAAGAGGCTAATGGGTAGAGCAAAAAAGTTTGTTAAAAATGTTTATAGTGAGTCGGGGCGCCTGGGTGGCTCAGTTGGTTAAGCATCTGCCTTCAGCTCAGGTCATGATCTCAGGGTCCTGGGATCGAGCCCCGCATCGGGCTCCCTGCTCAGCGGGAAGCCTGCTTCTCCCTCTCCAGCTCCCCCTGCTTGTGTTCCCTCTCTCACTGTCTCTCTCTACATCGAATAAATAAATAAAATCTTTAAAAAAAAATGTTTATAGTGAGAAGTAGCATTAGAAGGAATTGTATACTAAAGATGAGTGTCAGTGTATGTACTCAGTGTGATCATTTATTGATTTGTAGTGGGGTTATTACTGTTTGGTATATTCATAGTCAAAGGATTGATTTCTGTGTTAGGAATTAGAAAGGAGAGAGACAGATGCTATTGGAATGTTGTGTCCAGAGCAGAGTGTGGCTGTATCTAGTTCTCCTGAACTCCACCTTCCATGTCTCTTGCATATGTAGGTGGATAAAAATCATCTAAGTTATACCACTCAGACTCCTGTTTTTCTCTTTTGATGCTAACAGTCTGTCTTTTGTTGATATTTAAAAACAAATTTTTAATGGTTTTGCTTTAGGCTCCCATCAGGCACTGAACTCAGTCCTGGGAGACAGTTGTCTTTTTGTGCATTACTGACCTTGTTCATGAACAAATAGATATGGTGGTCTCCCCCCTCCGCTCCCCCCCCTTCCCCGCCCAGAGCAGTACTGCTCATGACTGGAAATCAGAATCACCTGATAAGTTTTGTTTTGTTTTGTTTTTTAAAGATTTTATTTGTTTGAGAGAGAGTGAGCAAGAGAGAGAGAAGGAGCAGGGGGAGCTGCCGAGGGAGAGGGAAAAGCCAACTCCCTGCTGAGCAGTGAGCCCAACGTGAGGCTCAATCTTGGGACTCCTGGATCATGACCTGAGTTGAAGGTAGACACTTAACTGACTGAGCCATCCAGGCACCCCTCACCTGGGAAGTTTTCAAAACTATGCATGCCTCAGTCCAACCTATAGACTATGATATAATTTGTCTGGAGGGTCAGTTATGCACTGCAAATTTAGAAAGCTCCCCATGTGATTCTAATGGGAAGTCAAAATTGAGAACCCTCACGCTAGAACCCCGGTTCTCAAGTTTGACCCTACATAGGACTCACCCTGGGGGCTTGTTAAAACAGATTCTGAGCCCCACCTCCAGAGTTCCTGATTTAGTTAAGTCTTGGGTGGGGCGTGCACATTTGCATGTCTAACAGGTTCCCATTTGAGGCTGAGGTTGCTAGTCCAGACAGACCCTGAGCTGGTGTGAAAGGCAGAACTTCAGATCTCATTCTGGATCTAAGGAACCAACACCTGTAGTTTTAAAGTATCCCCGGATGATTCATGTGCAGTAAAGTTCATGAAGCAGTGGACCTAAAAAGACTGAATAAGGAAAAATGCTATCAAGAGAGATTAAAGAGTGGAACACTTAAATATTTGGCAAGAAATAACATTAACACTAGAAAATGGTATTGCTGTGAGAATCTTTAAATACCCATCTTTCTCTAAGAGTAGGTTTGCTTTATTTGCTAATACATTATCTAACTTAGTCTGTTTAAGAGATCTACATTGTGAAGTATAATTCTGAATTTATAGCAGAGGAAATTGAAGTACTACTATTTCTATTTGTGACCCTCACCCAGCTATCTTGTGAAAGAACCTAGATTTGAGATCAAATCTCATTATCTCTATCACACAACTTTGCTTCCCTTTAACTTTTCAAATCCTAGGATTTTATTGTTAAAACAGGGTCAGATTACTAAGAACATTGAATAAAATTATTTCTAAGTTTTGATATGTTATGTGGTATATAATCCATTACTTGAATAGGAAGATTTTGAGTTTTAAGGCAAGTTGAACTACATGTTATATTCTGAATGAGAGGCTGATTTAGAAATGTACAGGAAGAATAGTACCAAACAGGTTGTTTGGTACATGAGGCTAAACTAAAATCAGGGCTGCTGATTAGCTGGCACACAGTGATAAATCTTTGCCAGTGAAATATTTTCCAAAGAAACATTTCTTTGCTGGTTGGTAACTAGCCACTGTCCTAGGTCCTCACACCGGTGCCTGATCTGCCCTCAAGCACTCCTTTTGAACCTTGGACCTACTCAAGACTTAGTAACTTTTTTTTTTAAAGATTTTATTTATTTATTTTAGAAAGAGAGAGAGAGCAGGAGCAGGAGGATGGACAGAGGGAGGAGAAGCAGAACCCCCGCTGAGTAGGGAGCCTGAAGGGGCTCAATCCCAGGACCCTGAGATCATGACCTGAGTGGAAGACAGAGAAGACAGACACTTAACTGACAGAGCCTTCATAATTAAAGGGCTAAAGCCAGTCATAGCCAGAGTTCAAAGGATTCTGTACTATTTTTCTTTTGGGTCAGTCTCACATTATCGATAGTGACTATTGGCTAGGAATACTGGAAGCACCCACCTGCCCCTGTGCTAGTTGTGGCGAGTCCCCACAGACATTTCCCCTTTCAGAGCCAATGTTGTAGCTGGACCGAGACCCTTGTGATTGTTACTATGATTACAAGATGTGCCCCAGCAACAACCATCAAGGAATTTCGAAAAAACAAAGTTTATTACCCACATGTTTTTAAGGGTATAAGGCACGCTCGGGGCCACACAGTGAGGTTGCCAGTAGAAAGAAAGTGTGCAAGCCTGGGGTTGAGGGTAGGGCACCTAGGGTTTCAGGGGTTCACTCTTTATTAGTGAATTTAAAATATAAGAGCAGAAATTAAAGTGAGGGAAGGGGGAAAAAGCAAGCAGTTAGATGGTCAGTTACCTAGGTCAACCAGAGATCTCCAGAAAGGGGAACTTCCCAGGTGGGGTGGCCTGGCTATTTAGCTGTGTAGCGGGCAGTATGTTTATATCAGACGCATGTCTTTGAAGTGATTGCCTCTGCAGTCAGAAGCCTAATGTCAGGCACTTAACATTACAATCAGAAAAACTAATTGTCAGGGTGCTTACACTACATATTGATATACACCTCCCTTTTAGATTGTAGAATTCATTGATATTCAAGGATAAAT
Organism: Callorhinus ursinus; assembly: GCF_003265705.2. Classification (NCBI taxonomy): domain Eukaryota; kingdom Metazoa; phylum Chordata; class Mammalia; order Carnivora; family Otariidae; genus Callorhinus; species Callorhinus ursinus. Next base: position 12,666,112 of record NW_027397078.1, on the reverse strand, counting down.
ATTTTAATATCACCCTTTTACCATGTGAAACATGATTTTTGTATCCAAAAAACACAGTTAATACAGTTCCAATGACATCAGGAGAAGTGGTCCCATACTTTTGAGTTTAGCTGGTATTTAGAAGCTTCAGTGTCATTAGCAGCAAAGCTGCCCCTGAAGTGTCTGCTCTGTGAATTTCTTGGCACAGAAATTTCTGGGTTGTGCCTGATTTAGTTGCTCACTCTAAAGCAATACAAATTTGTAGTTCTCCTAATCATGAGCAAGATGTGGTTTTGCAAAATTCTTGATCTTTTCTGAAAAGTAACTAGTCACAGTCTTGTTTTGCAAGTTGCTGCTTTTAAGGTACTGGGTTCTATATGTCTTCTGACGTTAAAACAAAATAAGGAGTTGGCATATGTAGGTAAATTAATGCATTGATAGGAAGCTTAAATGATAAACTGTAATTTCTACCTTCTTCATTGATATGTGTTAGTTATTCCATTCTAAATTTAGAGATAAAGCCCGTAGTCTTAATTACAAATACACTGAACATTTCGCTGGTGAGGAAATATATTTTAAAGTGTGCAGATCTTTTGTTTAAAACTGAGGGGCGCCTGGGTGTCTCGGTCATTGGGTGTCTGCCTTTGGCTTGGGTCATGATCCCAGGGTCCTGGGATCGAGCCCTGCATCGGACTCCCTGCTCAGTGGGAGGCCTGCTTCTCCCTCTCCCACTCCCCTTGCTTGTGTTCTCTCTCTCGCTGTCTCTCTGTCAAATAAGTAGATGAAATCTTAAAAAAAAAAAAAAACTGAGAATGTACAGCTCTTAATTATATCTCTTTCCACGTATAGTCGCATTTTATTAACCTTGTTATGGATTCAAAAACATTTTTGAGGCATAGTAAAACTTGTTATGTTACTTTTATTAAAATAATAAGGCATTGACAATCACGTAAATTGAAATTGTATTATTTTTTAAAGCATTCAGTACAATAAAAAGGAAATGAGAATAATGAAAAGTGATTCTAATTATTGTTTTACTCAGTGCATGATTTGGTATTTGTATAGTGTGTACCTGGCAACTTTGGTTCTGTTTCTAGTATTTCTTAGCGTGCCTTTTCCAGACACCTTATGTTTTTGAAGGGGTGGGAACTTGCATCACATAAAGGAGATTAATAGAGAATGAATCAGACCCAGAGTCAAACATATAGAGCATTAATGCATTCAGGTTGGTAATGTGACCTTAATAACTCTAGTGTAAATTAGTATCTGCTTTGTATGTGACTTTCTGGGATATTTAGATATTTAAAATAAGCCTGTATATATATATTTAAATGGACTTTTAAATATTTAAAGTAAGTATATAAAGTGAGTCAAGAACCTTTACGGGACACTACCAGATAGGTAGAAGCAATTTTGGGGGTATTCAAAACTCCCCGTATGTATTAAGAAGACCAGTTATTTAGGACGTGTTCATCTTTCAGAGTCTCCATTCTTAGCACAAACCTGCTGACTGTTAACAGTGAGCCATCTAGAATTTTAGCATCATGGCTGCTGACATGCAGGCAGTGGGAAATCTCAAGAATATTTCAATAACCATCTAATAGATCATAACTGAAGACAGTGTTGGGATACTGCCCTGAAACATTATCTGTCATGTTTTGGGGGGCTGGGTTATACATAACACTGTGTATTTGTCCACCTTTCTTGGTGTTGTGTGTATAGATAGAATGTGCAGTTAGGAGGGAGTAGAATTCATAAGGGGCCATGCTTTGTTCTGATATAATCATCTGTTCCTTATTCCTTGACCTAGACCTGTGGAAGGCTGTTTGTAATGGCACCTTCATTCTATGAAGAACATTATTTTCATGGTAGATCTGTTAAGCCAGAGCACTGGATTGTAGCACAGTCTCAATTATAAAGTAGAATGTTTATTTGTCTTTAACCAAAACATAGGATACCAATGTATTATAATAAACTCTCAACAGAAAAATTTCATAATTATGATTTGTCCATCATTCACTTATAGCAAAATGGTAATGCTTAAAATTTGTATAGAAATTTCAAAAACCCAGAAACTTCCAATATAATATTTGCCATTATTTAATGGCAATATTTAAATCATAGTGCTTTTAACACAGGTTGCAGAAAGAAAAGTTAACCACAGTCCTTTTTCCTTCTCTTTACCCTCATTCTCTTTGGTGCCAGTGATGGTTGGAGAGTCTCTGCCCTGCTTAGAGACTTTTCATTTTAGAGGAAATTCTAATGTCTTGCCCTTTGTCTCTCCCTTGCTGGTTATGAGCCCCTGCCTGATTGCTGGTCTTCACAAAGCTCCTAGAAGTTGGATCCCCATGCAGTTGGTTGCCACCTTGGGACCTATTGGTAGGGTCCTCCCCATCCCTCTTTCCTCAGACCCTGTCTGGCACCTCAGCCCTTCACCTTTTTATAAATATGAATTGATTAATCAAGAAAATACCATAACAGGATTATAATATTTGATTGCTGTTATAATATTTGATTGCCTTATGCATAGAAAACCAGGCATGTAAATAACAAAAAGGAATGCATGCTTATTATAACAATTCAAACAATGCAAAAGTTGAAAACACTACTAATAGTTAGCTTCTCCACCTTTAATCCCACATACATGATCACATACTGTAAAATGCAGTATCTTTTCATTAAGTACCTTTGGTTATACAAATACATGCAACCCTACATATGTATGTATGGACAAATATGTGTACATTGATACAGACATAGATAAAGGTGGTTTTTAGATAATATTATGCCTAATTAGTCCGTGGTTTTTTTTCTGCATATGTCACACAACAGAATGAAGTGGTAAGGTAGTCTGGGGCTTGTGGGCTAGCTCCAACATCTTTAATGTGCAGCTTCTGAAGTCTGCTGCTGTTACCTCTAGACTAATGGAATAGAATGCAAGGAGTGCAGGCCAAAAATTTTGAGGGGATGAACTAGAACATGTACCCATCACCTTTGCCAATATGTCACTGGCTCAAGCTTGCCCTGGGGGCTTGCCTAGGTGAAAGTGTGTGTCCCTGCATGGCTGTGTGTCCTGTCAACCCTTGGGAGGGGGATTCTATTTCTGTAAACAAGAGGACAGATTCTGGGCAACAGCAGACTCCAACCCAAGTAGGAAAGGTCTTTCTCCTTCACAGTCCTTCTGGTCTTTTATTAAATTTTGCATCCTATAAATCCTTCTTGGTGGTCTAATTGCATTTCATACAGTCGAAACTTTTAGGCAACTGCAGATTTGGCCTTCTCCACTGGAAGCTGTGCAAGACCCAAAAGGCCCTGACACTGGTGCCCAGTTTCCGCCAGCAGGCTTGGTAGTTGTTGTTTCAGTGGGAACAGTGTGGAAGAAGGTGACATGACTCCGCACGCTAGCCCCAGCTTTCAGAAATTTTCCTTTTGGTGCTCAGATATGTTTATCCTTTTGTGTTTGTATTGAATCCTTCGATTTGTTTTTATTTTATTCTATTTTTTAAATTTTTTTAAAGATTTATTTATTTGAGAGAGAGAGAGAGAGAGAGCTGGGGGCGGGGGAGGAAAAGGGAGAGAGAGAGAGAGAGAGAGAGAGAGAGAGAAAATCTTCAGCAGACTCCCAGCTGAGCTCGGAGCCTGTTGCAGGGTCGATGCCAGGACCCTGACAACATGACTTGAGCCGAAATCAAGAGTCAGCCGCTTAACCTACTGAGCCACCCAGGTGCCCCCTTGGATTTGTTTTTAAACATATCCTGATTTCTATGTTTGTCCATTCTGTATTTTATTTTACTTTATTTTTTTAAAGATTTTATTTATTTGACAGAGAGAGAGAGAGAGAGAGAGAGAGGGAGCACAAGCAGGAGTTGCTGCAGAGGGAGAAGGAGAAGCAGACTGCCTGCTGAGCAGGGAGCCCGATGCGGGGCTCGATCCCAGGACCCTGGGATCATGACCTGAGCCGAAGGCAACTGCTTAACTGACTGAGCCACACAGGCGCCCCTGTCCATTCTGTATTTTAGATTCCTCCAAACAAGTATGTTGGTATTGTTGACCTATTATTAATAAGAAGAGGTTTGTTCACATATTTCATGGTATGGCATATTGGGGTTTTCTCTGTTGACTACTAAAGGTTGCTTCCTGCTGTCAGTGCTGATTATAATCTTGATTTGGAGATAATGTGGGGAGATGTTTGTGCTAACATTCCCAGTTTCTAAATGCCAGCATCGATTCCACATTTGCCAAGAAACTTCCAATCACTTCTAAATTTGTACTTAGTGCAAATGGTATTTTCATGGTGAGAATTTTCAACTACCACAGCAGTATCAGTTTGAGGGCGTTTGGTTTACAAGTTGCTTTTTTGATTAATTGTTTAGAAAGGTTTTTTTTCTTCTGGAAACAACATAGATAAAACTATGTGAAATGAATTTACCTATCTTAACAAATCATTGTAAACACTTTTATCTACCGCTCTCGTCCAGAAATAGAACATCACTGATGCCCCCAGAGATCTCTTGTGTATTTCTTTCCCATTGCAACCTGGTTTAATTTCTGTGGCCATTAGTTCTCTATAATTATTTCTCTCTCTAGTTTTGAGCATTTCACATTAGATAGGTGATACTCAAACTTATGCTTTATGTTTACAGAAGGTATTACTAGAAATCAAAATTCATTTACTTTCCTCAAGTTAAAAAAAGGCAGAACGTGGTACAACTAATTGAATTTTTTTTGTTTATAAATTTGCATTCAACTTAAAACTATATAACTAGCATTTCTTATTTTAATATGTTGATTAAAGGTATTGAACTATCTTAATATTCTTAATTTTATGTAATTTTACTATTTTAATTTTTTTTGACCTCTACCTATGGCCTGAACACTTTCAGTATTATAACCAAATAGCAACTGGTATAATAAAGTGCCTTAATAATAGTGTTTCAGAATTTCATCAGGCTGCTTAAAGTTAATCATTTAAATGCTTGGATTTTATGTAAAGATGAATATCATTATAATGAATCTTAGAGGATGCAGTCATGCCCTTACTTTCAAAATGAAAGTATTGTCCACTTGCATTCAGTTGGTTCCCACTTGTTGAAACCCTAACTTTAAATACCATACCATTGGCCATCAGGTATTCAAATGATACTTATTGCAAAAGATGAGTGCTATGTGACATATACAGTGAATTCATACTAATGGATAAGAGCTGGGCATTGGGAAAATTGACTAAGAAGGCAATTTCACATTTATAGTCAGTAGAATTCTAACATGTGCCTCAAGACTCTGTTCTACAAAGAGCTTCATGGATCTAGGGAAGATATGAAGCTCTTGACTGGTCACTCAGCCTCTCCTTACTTAGGCAGAGTGGCTTAAATTGACCAACATGTTGTAAAACATGTGAAATGAATTTACATATCTTAAAACCAAGAGTTTTGGGTTAGCAGTTTATACACCTTGCTGTACTAGATGATAATCTCACCTGGTAGATTTTTCTGATTTAGAAATCAAAATAAAAACGGGTTGATTAGTATGGAATACATGGAACTGCACCTCCTTGTGCCCCTTCAAGGTAGGATTTGCTGTTCAACCATGTGGAATGAAGCCAGCCGTCTACTTCCATTTGTCAGCTCCTATACAAACTGTCCCAGCTTCACTTGGCCTAAGGTTACACGCCACCAGGCAAGCAGCCTACATTCCCTGACTGATTCAGGCAAGCTTAGGGGGCCAGACATTTTAGCCCGATGCCAGAATCTCTGAAGGGCAATCCAAAGCTCCCTGCCCAGTTGATCAAGGCCTTATTAGGCCGATATGGCTGTTCTGCCTCATCCTCTTCTCCACACCTTGCAGCCCATCTTCTTGCTCTTATTCTCCAGTCTACTTCCTCCCTCTTTCTTACATAGGTATTGATTCTAATAAACTTCTTAAACCCCAGACTATCTTCTTCCAATAAACCCAAACTATGATAATTTGAGGTTAAATATTATACTTGTGGTGTCCCTGATGAGGGCTATGAAGTAGTCTTTTCTTTTAGCTCAAATGGATCTTGAATGAGGATGTCAGTCACTCCATCCATCCATCCGTCCGTACATCCATCCACCCATGTATGTAGTCACAACTTCCACGTATCTTTTATGTGCTGTATACTGGTCTTTGCCTGTATGGAGCTAGATGAAAGAGAGAAGATATTTATGTGTTGGGTGACTGTAAAAATACAGACTAGAAATGGAGAGACCACTAAATAAGCTCTCCCAGACTGATGCTGTGAAGAGGTAGAGAACTACAGTGATGGTAGTAAAGGGAGAATGGGAAAGAGTGATTTTGATTCAATTGATATAAGGACATGGTGACCGATGGCAATGCCTGACATCAACAAACCCTTGAAATGAAAGAAAATTTAAAAGCAGCATATATGAATGTGAATTAGATGCTAATTAAATAAATTTTTGTAGCTTGCTGTAGTTTGTTCTGTGTAACTGAATATTTCCTTACTTTTTCTTTTTAAAGATTTTATTTATTTAATTGACAGAGAGAGAGACAGAGAGAGAGGTAACACAAGCAGGGGGAGTGGGAGAGGGAGAAGCAGGCTTCCTGCTGAGCAGGGAGCCCGATGTGGGGCTCGATCCCAGGACCCTGGGATCATGACCTGAGCCGAAGGCTGTCGCTTAACCAACTGAGCCACCCAGGTGCCCCAATATTTCTTTACTTTTTAAAAAACATTTTATTTATTTGAGAGAGAAAGAGAGAGAGCACGAGTTGGGGGGAGGAACAGAGATAGAGGGAGAAGCAGACTCCCCACTGAACAGTGAGCTCAACATGGGGCTCTATCCCAGGACCCAGAGAGGGGTCAGAAGGCAGACTTTTAACCAACTGAACCACCCAGGCGCCTCTTCTTTACTTTTGTTAACAAAATATCCTGCATGCTACTAATCTCCCAAATATAGTCTTTGTAGTCATTAGTAAAACTCTCAAAGTTATCAGTCAACTTACTGAAGTGGCCATGCAAATTTATTATGTTTTATACTCTTTTGGTTTATTTATTTTATACTTTCTTTGATGCCTTCTTTTTCCCTAATCTCATGCTCTGTTGTTCTCTTGACAACTGTTTACCTCAGGGTTACTGTATTTTAAGGGTTTTCTTTTCTAATTTACAAATCCAGCAGCAAATGTTTGCCCTATGATCTTAACAGCATATTCCCTGTAACAGTGAGAATCAGTCTCCTAGTGCATTTTGTAGCCAGCACATGGGTGTTTGTAGATAATGGAATCTGATCTCTTCCATGATAAAATGAAAAAGGTAGTTCAGGATTCTACTATAGGGTTTGATGATACCTGTCTTTCATACACTCCAAATGATCTTTATCTCAGTCTTGCATAAACTAATGGGATACTAGTGTGGCCTATTTTAGAGTATATTCAAGCTGAAGAGCAATGGTTTTATGTTTCAAGTACTGCATTTACTAGACCCTCTACATGAGATACATTTTATTCTGATATTTCTTTGAGAAAACATATTACCAAGTTACTCTAAATTCAGTAACACTTTAAAGTAAAATTTATTTTTATTAACTATTAGGGCACATACTGAAATCTCTAAGTTCATTTTTTAAAACCTGTGTTAGGCAAATTACTTTTCAGCAAATACATACCCTATGCTGCTTTCGTAAGAGTCTGTGGACCACAAGTTGGAACCATTTTCATAGATTATGGAAACCTGTTGGTAGATTTACTGTTCTACACTGGTTAATGATTTTGAAGAGGTAACTTCGCATGAATTTCATTTATCCCTTTTTGGAAAGGAATAAAACAACACACAATTCAAATAAACTTGCTCTTTTCCTATCACTGGACTTAATGCAATGGGAATATTCTGAAAGATATCATCTAACTTTGGGATATTAATGAGGTAAGAGTATTTTATGCTGTGCAGATGTCCCTCGAGTTATGATGAGGCTATGCCCCAATAAACCCACAATAAATTGAAAATATCGTAAATTAAAAATGCATTTAATACACCTAACCTGCCAAACATCCTAGCTCAGCCTAGCCTACCTTAAACGTGCTTAGAACACTTACATTAGCCTAGATTTAGGCAACGTCATCTAACACAAAACCTGTTTTGTTATTAAGTATTGAATATCTCATGTAATTTATTGAATGCTGTACTAAAAGTGGAAAATATAATGGTTCTAAGTATATTGTCCTGCAGGTCACTAGCCTGAGAAAGATCGAAATTCAAAATTTGACGTATGGTTTCTGCTGAATGCATATTGCTTTCGCATCATCCCCAAAATCTAAAAATCATAAGTTAGACCATCTAAGTCAGGGACCTGCTGTACTTCATACCTGGTAACTCCTGGTTAATTTGCTTTTCCCTTCCCTTCAGAACCACTTTCTTTTGCTGGGAGTCCCCAGCTGACCTCATCCTCTGCAACCATATTCTCTGTGAAAGTGTTGCCAGACCATCACCTGGTTTCCCAAGCCCTGTGGTCCATTTCATCGTATCCTAGTTGCTTTCTAATAAGTGTTCCCTTGCTTAGGTCTTAATCTTTAACCTTTAAGATACTCATTCCTGATCGAGTATGCAAATGTTCTGGATTGCGTTGCTCTAACCCAATAACAATACATATTTTATTGTGGGATTTTAGGCCTTTGGCCAGACAGTTAGGGAAATGATTTTTCACAAGGTATTCTATTAGAGGAAGTTCCATCATGGCACAGAGTTGATGGCCTCCAACTCTCAACTCTGATCTTAGTCTGTGTTACTATAAAAACAAAAACAAAAACGAAAAGCTCTTCCTTAGAACTGATTGATTCTAGATGTTTCAAATCATGAATTCTTATTTTTTGTTAGGTTCATTAGAAATGCATATGTATCCTGAAATCTTCTAAGAGATAAAATGAAACTAGCTTGTAAAAACTACCTAGTTTTGTGTTTTAGCTGGATCATGGTTGTCTTCTAATGTAAAGTGCACTACAGCATTCTAGAAATAATATAATGAGGGGTGCCTGGGTGGCTCAGTCAGTTAAGCATCAGACTCTTGATTTCAGCTCAGATTGTGATCTCAGGGTTGTGGGATTGAGCCCCGCGATGGGCTCGGCGCTCAAATTCTTTCCCTCTGCCCGTCCTCCTCACTGCCCATCCCCCCACCCCCCGCTTATGTGCGCCCCCCCCTCAAATAATCTTTAAAAAAAAAGAAAGAATTTAATGAAAGTAAGCTTTTTGTTTTGTGTGAGTTCATGTTATCATGGAGAGAGTTTTACTGTTTGGTTCCATCAAGTTGTAAATCCTGACCTGTATATTGTATCTAATAGCTAGAGCTTTGGCTCTAAGTTTTTTGGAATTAACCATTAAGTATATAATGATGCAAGCAGCAGAACAGCTAATGATTCACCCACCTTAGAAGTAATTTTTAAACTCAACTTTATTACGCATTATTGTATTAATCACATTATAGAGCATGCCACCATATTTAGCAGTTCTACTTTTCTGGGGGTGAAGGTAGTGCCCTTTCTGTGTTAAAGTAATGTTTTTCTTTCTGATTAAAGTATAAGTTTTTCCTGAATATTTTTAGAATATAATAAGTTTATATACCTTCATGAAAACAAATACACTTTGTTTATACATTAATGGTATACATATCTATGCATAGACACAAATGGTAAATTTTGGTGGCAAATTTTACTTTTTGTCTCAATTCTTTCCTGGAAACCCATCAACTGTGTTAACCACTTATATATTTTCCCATAAGAACACCGAATTAAGAGTAAAATGTTTTGAAAGAGTATATTAATCAAAGTTAATGATTTAAAATTGTGAGAATAGACCTAAAGAGAGATTTTAAGATTTCAAAAATGGTTTAAATCAATTATGGGATTATTTCCAGATTTTTGGGCAGACCGAAAATGAGATGATTCTTCTAAAAAGAATTGATATATATTTAAAATATTGCTAAATGGACATATATTTCTAGACTTGAGGGTTATCGATGGATCTCTCATGTATCTAAAGAATTCTCTGCCTTTACCTTACTTTGCTGTGATAAAAATCAGTGGAATGCAGTCACATGTGAAACACAGTTCTGTGGATTTATGCACATTAAAATAAAACCGAAAATCTTTTTAAGATCACTAAATTGGTTAATAGCATATATTTCCTAGAATTATTAATGTTCATAAATAACAGCACCTTGATGGGCTGCAATGTGGATTATTGCAATGTTCAGAAGAGCAGCTATAATTTTATTTCTTTCCCCTTCACTCAAAGAAGGATATTGAAAGAAAGCTAAATAAGTGAGAATCACATTATCATCAAGAATCTTTTCATTCTGTTTTGACCTATTAAAAATGAATAAATAAAAATTCTGTAACTTTATTAATGATTAACAAAATGATGTTTGATGTCCTCACTGGCGATAGAGAGATTCTTCTCTCTGGCAACATCATGGATGACCTCGACTGTTATAAATATACATTACAGTACCAGATTAAGTCCCATTGATTGGCCTAACTAACATAAATGTACTAGCAATGGTAAGCATTAAATATTTAAATAAACATATCCACCCTTTTTGTGTGTAAATTTGTAAAATGTTAAGAATTATTGAGTTGTACATCTTAAAAAGATGGATTTCATGATATGTAAATTATATATTTTAAATGTTGGTATAAAAAATGAGGGCATCTGATGGATACTATCATAACCAAATGACCAGACTCAGTATCACTAATAAGGAGGAACATTGATCTGTTGGGCTTCCTGGTGGGATGAAATGAGAACTGTGCCACAGCACATATGGAGTTTTTTTGGTCAGAAATAAAACATTATCAGTCTTGGGATAGTCAGAATATTTCTGACAACTAGCCTTGACTCTTATAAATAATGTCAATGCCATGAAGGACCACTCAAGACTGGGAGATTGTCCTGGTTTAAAGGAAAGTAAATTCAATCAATGATCTCAGTTTGGACTTTGACATTACTGGGACTCTTCAGTATGGACTGTAAACTAGATAATATTCTTGTACTGATGTTAAATTTGATGGTAGTCATGATACGGTTATGATGATATAGAATAATATTCTTGTTCTTAGGGTATACAGGCTGAATATTTAGGGGTACATTTGTGTACACACACATTTTAAGAAAAATTTTTTAAGAGATTTTATTTATTCATTTGAGAGAAAGAGAGGGAGGGAGGGAATGCACAACCAGGGGGAGAGGGAGAAGCAGACTTCCCGCTGAGCTGGGAGCCCGACGTGTGGGGCTCCATCCCAGGACCTGGAGATCATGACCTGAGCTGAAGGCAGACACTTAACCATCTGAGTCACCCAGGCACCCCAGAAAATAAATTTTTAATAGGAGAGAAATGAATGTGGCAAAATAGTAATTGCTGAACTGCGTGAAGGGTACATATATGTTTATTTTACTAGTCTTTCAGTTCTGTGAATTTGGTAAAATGCAAAGTACAATGTTGAGGTAGAGGGAAAAAAAATCATTAATGAGGAATTTCAGGTGAACCTGAAAATGACAAAGGATAAAAATAAATTGTGCACTCCATATTTGACTTTCTATACATTATGGTATTTACTGATTGATTTATCATACTAAAATATTCATAGTTTGTGCATGATGGTCGTATCTAAAGTGGTGGGAGATAGAGAGCAGCCAGAGTTTTCCTCTCAGTTTGCATTGTCCCCTAGGGTACAGCAGTACCTTTTGTGTCCATGCACAACTGCAAACTTTCCACCTCTGTGAGAATTTTCATGTGTCCAACAGGAGAATTTATGTCGATTTTATAAGTGCTGGTTATTGTTTACTTAGGAAAACATCTGAAATAAAATATTTCTCCCTTAGAATCCAGGAGAATATTTATAGCTTCCAAAAAAAGGCTTTTATTTAAACCAGCTTCTAATAGGAACTTTTATAATTTAACATTATTTGAACAGCTGTAAGTATTAAAATGCATGCTGTTTAATGAGATAATTGATAAAAAATGTTTGTAAGTGCTTACATCCATCATCATATATATGACTCTATCACAACTTGGTAACTTTGAGCATATGTGCAACCAGACAGATCTTGAATGGAAGCTAACCATTCTCATGCAGTGGCCAAAAGCATAGCTTTGCTTCGGGTCTACTGAACTTGAACTTGGGCTCTCTATTTCCTAATTGTGTGACTTTAAACAATTGTTGACTTTTTCTGGACCTTGCTTTTGTAACTAAAGTCTGAGAGAGTTAATAATATATATCCTCAAAGACTGTTGAGAAGGTTTATGTAAATGAAATAATGCATTTTAGATGCTCAGAACAATAGCTGCCACAAATAGTTCAAGCCCATTTCTATCACCACCAACATCTGCATCATATCAACTCTGTTGCCAGGAATGTCCATCCTTGTTTTTGCCCATTGGAACTCTTCTAAATCACTTGTGCTTCAAGATTGCTATTTAAATCTCCAAATGGAACTGAAACCCATAATGTCAGCGTCACTTCACTGTTACTGTACAGTGTTATAGTCATTTTACTGTTACTGTAATTTTGAGTATTTTTAGAGTAAATTCACTACCACTAATGGTTCCTGGCTATATGGATTGGTATAGGGCTTCCATAAATAATACCATTATTCTCTGATAAGGTGCCCTATTTTCCCAGAAATTTTTTTTTAAATGTAGCGTATTAATATTATTGATTGCAAGTCCCTTTTCTGTTTTAATGTATTTTTAATAATAGTGATATTAATGTATAAAGTGCCCATATTCCCATGCTGTGCAAGTTATATAATTTCTTTATCACGTGCTCCATAGAAGAATGTAGTCAAATGAATTTTGTATATGTTGGTCATTCTTTACTCTGAGGAATATCTGAAATCAATGTTATCATCTGCAACAAACTAGTTTTATAAGAGGAAAAATTACAATATTCACATTTCATTCTCCAAATGAATTTTAGTTCAACCTTATTTTCTTTAGTTCTGTATTTTCTTTAGTTCTGATACTTCTTTAAGCAGTATCATTCATTTGGTTCATTTGGTTGTTGTCTTGGGTAGGGGTTGTTCACAAGCAGACTTTTAGACGAAGATTCATAGCTATGTGGTTTATTAAGGAAGGACTGCCAGGAAAAAACAAGGTAGGGGAAGCAGAACACAGAATCAGTCATCCCAAATAAAATGAAATTTGAGTCAGAGTCCCAACCTAAGCTTGATCTCATGGGATCCTCTGGAGATGAAGTTACACCACAGAGTTTTTGTCCTATTTGAAGCAAAGAACCTGTTCTTTTAAACTCCTGCCCCACACAGGCATTGGCTATGGCATTACCCAGGGTACCTTAAACTCCCAAGGCAATTGAAGCTTTCAGCAGCTCTAGCAATCCAACACTGGTTCTTGAAGGTTACAGTTACCCCACCATGCCCACCCAGAGGGTGGGAGCCCAGCACAAAGAAATTACATCCTAGGAGATAAGGACATAAGGGCAGGAGCAGCCACACCATTTGCTGGAGGAATCTTTTTTCCTTTCTGTTTTTTCTCTTCCTATAATCACTGTTAAAGCAGAAAGCATTTTTGGTTCTAAGATAACAATGATGATGGTATCTATGGATAAACTATGTTATTTAATCTGAAAAATATTAGACAGTTGGGCAGTTAATGGAATTTTGATTGATCACTATGTGTAGCATAAATACATAATATATGGAAGTCATGATTCATGCTATCAAGGAATTTTAAATTTCACTTTAAGAAGGGCATCCTATAGAAAAAAACAATTATAATATAGAACTACAATTTAATCCTGACTAGGGCAATCTGATACATGTGTTTAGGATGATGGAATAGAATGATCAGGGTTGGTCACACGAGACAATGTTGAATATATATAGTTTGCATAATATTTTAACGCACGTCGGTAGGTAAAGAGAAAAACATAATGCATTCCTTATGAGAAAATATGCAGAACTAAGGTGAAAATCAATTCATTTACATATAACATGTTTACTTTAATGTTCCTGACAGCTCATTATATTTCAGCTACAAAGTTTTTCTTAGTTTCATCCTATTCTATATTTTATTTGTATCAACTTGGATTATAACATGGATTTTGTCATTTCACCTTTTCAGTGACCGTAAACTACATAGAAGGACTAATATGATACATAATTATTAATTATCTTGATAATTACTATAATGCAGAAATTAAGCCAATAATCCAATATTACAGTGGTATAGATATAAAATATAGTACTTCTGGGGTGCCTGGGTAGCTCAGATGGTTGAGCGTCTGCCTTCAGCTCGGGTCGTGGTCCCAGGGTCCTGGGATCGAGTCCCGCATCGGGCTCCCTGCTCAGCGGGGAGCCTGCTTCTCCCTCTGCCTCTCTCTCTGTCTCTGATGAATAAATAAAATCTTTAAAAAAAAAAATAAGTAAATAAATAAATACAGTACTTCTGTTAAAAGATCAGTTGGGGGTGCCTGATTGGCTCCATCAGTAGAGTGTGTGACTTTTAATCTCAGGGTTGTGAGTTCCAGCCCCCTGTTGGGTGAGGAACCTACTTTAAAAAAAGTTGGGCAAGGACAGAGTTGTCACATAAATTGGACAGGCCCAATATAATCTTAGAGTATTTTGTGGCTCTTATTAATAAGAAAGTTCACAATGCTTTTATAAAATAGTTTAATAGTGTGTAGGTTGTGGAAGGGATTAATACTCTAGTGGTTGAATAACTTTTATAGCATTGTTTTCAGTTCTCAGATACATTTAAACGACAAACACAAAATAAAAGATCATCTGAAGAAGGCAGATGGTATGTGAAATTTCTGAAGACCTTGTAGTTGAAAGAAACCTTGAATGTTCTAAATGTTTTCAATTTGAAGAAGAGAAAGCCTAGAGAAGATACAATGACTGTTTTTCAGTATTTGAAGGACTGTAACAGGGCTCAGATCATAGATTTTGTTCTCTGTTACCCTGAAACAGAATGTCTGAAGTTAGAGCTCTCCAAATATGAAATGGGTTGTCTCTGAGGCATGAGTGTCACTCTGGTAGTGTCTCCCTAGTAGTGTCAGCTGAGGCTAGATACTATTCGTCAGGGATTCTACAAAAGAAGAAGGTGAGTAAATTCACTCTCAGGCTCCTTCAGTTCTAAAATTTCCTGAATCTGTTTGTGAACCTGATGATTACAAGCAGTGTTCTAGAGCACACCTGACAGTGAAATTAACAATCTCTGTTAAAAGCTTTAGAAGTAAACCGTCTTAAACCATTACAATAGTTACAGTAGGTGGTTAAGAAAAACAAAGCAGGTGGAAAGAAAAATGATGAATAATTCATGTCTTGATCATTTAAGCCATCTTGGGTACTTAAAAAATATTTCATTGTATTTACTGCATCTAACAATTTTATTTTATTGAAATGCAATGTTTTCACTTTTAGGTTTTTGCTTCCAGTTACTGCAACAGCAGAAAACTGTCTTCTTACCATTTACCCATATATGGCAACTCATCTTGATAAGCAAACAATTATTTTAAAGGATGGTAAGTTAGATATGACAGTTGTCTCCTATTCTCACCGTATATGTTCTTGTTATCCAAGGTCGACACCTGGAAATAATGTGACTTTAAAATTAACAGATGTGGGGCACCTGGGTGGCTCAGTCAGTTGTGTCTGCCTTCTGCTCAGGTCATGATCCAGGGTCCCGGGATGGAGCCCTGTGTTGGGTTTCCTGCTCAGTGGGGAGCCTGCTTCTCCTTCTCCCTCTACAGCTCCCCCTGCTTGTGCTTGCACTCGCATGCTCTCTCTCTGTCAAATAAATAAAATCTTAAAAAAAAATAATAGATATTAAACTCCCACCATTTCTAGGAGCTGTATTTAGCCTTGAGAGCAGAATATGGCTGTGTCTTTAATTGCAAAAGCTGAAAATCTAGTAAAAGACACAAATAAATAAATACAAAGAAGATTGAAGTAAGAGCCAATTGTAGTGTTGGAAATGTGGGTGTGGTGCAGAGGCTAATGCTGACTTTGGGGGTCTGGGATAACTTTATAGAAGAGATGATATCTGTGTAGAGTTTGACAGATGATCTTGAACAGTATAATCTGGGCAAAGGGCCATGTAGCAAAAGCATGGGGGTCTGAAGGGCTGCACCCTTTATTCTGGAATAGTGGGAACCCTCTGTGATTTCTGAATATCAGTGACTTAGAAAGGGAACAATTGTTGGGATGAGAGTTGAATTAAAATGGGAAAGACAGAGGTCAGCAGGCCAGCTGGGAGTTGCTACAGGGGAAATGGTGAGAGACTGAGAACAACCCAAGAGAAGCTACTGAGCTGAGAAATTTGCAATGCAAGACACAGAGGCGAATGATTGATGGAGTAAATCTCAGAGGAGGAGAAAGGATAAGGAGTGGGAAAACATTCCATCTGTGTAGATTGTCAAGGCCTTAAGTTTCAGGGTTGAATTGGACATCTTTTCCGTGTTTGTAGCCAGTTTTCTCCTATTCTCCACTTTTTCAAATGTTTGCCATTCCTATGAAATCTATTCAGTCCTGTTCTGCCTCAGTCTCAGGGCATGACCTTTTCTCTAACTTTCCAGCAGAAATAGAGACCATCAGGCAGGAATACTCTGAACTTCCAAATACCAAGCATGCATTGGAACCCATCATCTCTCCTGTCACAAAGCTGGGAGAGGCAAGACTCTCTCCTTCCTGATTTAGGCCATTCCTCCATCTGAATCCCTTCATCCAGAGACCTTGCTTAATCAGCTAACCTTGCTTACTCTTGCTCTTCAAATCATGCCTCCCTCTTAGCTGCTTTGGGGGCCTGTGCAGGATGACAACAGGGAAGAAAGAGGAAACTATATCCTCGCAGTGGATAGGCTCGTTCCCGAAGAGAAAAAAGGTGAATCCAGGCCTTGCGTTCCTGATTTAATCTTGGCAAATTTACCAATCAGATAAACCACTTGATTTCCCAGACAGGGGTAGAAAAATAGCAAAGGAAACTAAATAATTAGAGTACCATAGCTTCCTTTAACAGGAAGGACATGTCAGGGGTGAGGCAGAACATTCTGCCATTATACTGCTGTTACCCCGCAACTGAGCAGCAGCTTACACTGTTGATCACCTCACCCCTCATCCCCAACGTCTCATCAGACTCCCTCCGGACTTCCACATACTGTACTTCCCTGGGGTCGTTCTCACCTCTCTGTTCCTTCTGAGCACATATATATATTACAAATTTATACACATTCTCAAAATTTAAAAGATTTTCTGACTGATCTTGATGTTATATTTTTGTATTCTTCTAAAATACTTGGGAAGGGGGCAGATTTCAGATAATACAACATAACAGAAAGAGCAGTGGATGAGTATCACAGAACCTGGGTGGAAATTCTATTTTGTGTTCTAATCTCACCATTTTGCCATATGCTTTTACCGTTAATTCTCAGATCCTCAAACATCTGTTATTTAACAAATGTGCATGGTAGGAGGAATAATAGGATGCTAACAATATCCATTTCAAAAGGCTTTTGTGAGGACTCATGGAGTAAATACCTGGAAATTATTATTATTACTATTATCATTTTATTATTATTACTATCATAACTGCTATTATTATTATTACTTTAACACTCTTATATTTTTCACAATATCCTCCAAAAAAATAATGAGGAGTTACTGTATAAAATATTGCTATTTCTTTAAAAGCTAAACTATGAATAGAATCTTAGTGCTTGTATGATGATTGAGTATGAAATCTGTGGATTAAAAATAATGCATCCATTTCAGTAAGTATTACTATAGAAAGACATGATTTTTAAATATTTTAAAATATCTTTAGAAATATGTACAGTAAAATTTATAATATATATTTAATGCTTCCCAGGCATAGGGTGCTCTGCTAAGTGCCTTATATTTGTTATTTCATTTAGTGCCCCCAACAACTGAGTGTGATACTCTTATTAATTTCACTTTACAGATAAACAAACTGAGTCATAAAGAGTTTGAGCAGCTTACCCCAGGGAATTCTAACCAAATTTGTAATACCTCAGAGCCTACACACTTAGCTACTGTGCTCTAGAGTGTGATATATTCAGTAAAGGTGAAATCTTAAAACACATTAAGTATTTCAAAAAGTAAAGCAGTATGATTTACTTGTTCGAGCTAATATGCTGAATATAAACTATTATATGAATCATTGCCTTTAGTTGAAGAGTACAGATGTGAGTTTGCACCCCACTAGGAACTTTTTACTATTTGATGGTAAGTTGAAAAGATAGTGCCTAATGCATCCACAATGAATCATTCTATCATTGAATTTTCTAAGGCTCATTTTTATGAAGTCTATAGTGGTGTAGCGTTGCAGAGATAAGCACATTCTCTGGTAAATTCTGAAAAAAATGGAAGGAACCTAGTATGTGCCAGCTTACCTATCTGTGTTATTGCCTGTAAAGTAACCCTTACAACAGATTCATGAGCTCAGAACCTTTGCATCATTTCATGGATAAAAACATGTTTCGGAGAACTTATATAACATCCCCGCTGTTTAATAGCTCAGGAGTTGTAGTGCCAAGATTTCAAATCAGAAATTCCTAACTGCAAAGGCTATGCTTTTCTGACAATTACATTATGCATATATGTATGTGCATATACATATACATATGTGTGAATAGATAGAAAATAGATGATAGATAGATGATAGATAGATAAATAGATAATCTGGCCTTCGTTCACATATACTGCCTTTTCTTTCTTTCTTTCTTTCTTTCTTTCTTTCTTTCTTTCTTTCTTTCTTTCTTCTTTTATTATTATTTTTTTATTATGTTCAGTTAGCCACTGTATAGTACATCATTAGTTTTTGATGTAGTGTTCAATGATTCATTAGTTGCATATAACACCCAGTGCTCATCACAACATGTGCCCTCCTCCATACCCATCATGCAGTTACCCCATCTCCCCACTCCCCTCCCCTCTGAAACCCTCAGTTTGTTTCCCGGAGTCCATAGTCTCTTATGGCTCGTCTCCCTCTGTGATTTCTCCCTCTTCAGTTTTCCCTCCCTTCCCCTATGGTCCTCCGTGCTATTGCTTATGTTCCACATATGAGTGAAACCATAGATAATTGTCTTTCTCTGCTTGACTTATTCACTTGGCATAATCCCCTCCAGTCCCATCCATGTTGATGCAAGTGGTGGGTATTCATCCTTTCTGATGACTGAGTAATATCCCATTCACACATACTGCCTTTTCTTAACATTGCCTTTGGTTGGGTTCAGATTACCATGGTGGCAAATTCTAGTGTATATGCAGACACCTCTAACTGGAATAGAGATTGAAAGCCGTGCAAAATGGTGTCAACTCATAACCAAGCAGTGATTTCATTTCAGAAAATTAATGAGGAAGAAATTACTTTTGTTAGTGATGCTCTTCTTCTGTTCAATTTTGAGCACCATATAGAATCCAAAAATTTTGGTGTACAAACATTTAAAATGGTTTACATATCTTTGTTTATCCTAAAGTTGAGCATTGTTCATTCTCCAAAAATTTTGATATGCCAAAATAATGGCCTTGTTGAATAAAAATTCAGTTCAGAAAACCATATCAGCTTTTACAGTCTTTTCCTTGACATCTTATTTTAAGTATGGACATTTATACTTAAAAAAATTTTTTTACTCTATGTGTATACATATATACACATATTTATTATATATAATATAGAAAATTATGAAATTCAGATTCAGTAATTTGAGAGTGAGCTCACAAATGCTTGTTGACTTACTGTGTTCCAATGTATCATTTGTAGATAAGGATGACAGTTCTTTGAAGAATAGAGACAATGTTTTGCTTCCCTACCAAGAAGCTGGTTTATCCTCTCCTGCTCCTACTAAATTTAATGATGCTGAGCCTGCAGAAAGAAGATTATTTGTTGGTATGTGGCAAATATATATTGTCCCGAGCAAACCCATTTCTTAACATGATCTGTTTAATATTATTGAATTGAAAACTTGGGCTTCAGGTAAGAAGAAATCCCTGAAGTAAAACATGAATTTTTAATGTTTTAAGGGGGTCACCTGCTTTGGGAGCTCTCTCCAATGATGTGGAGCAGAGATTCTCTAATGTTTTTTGTTCACGGTATACTTAGTATCTCAGTATTTTTCCCCTAGGTCAAAAGATGTGCCAAGCAATTCCCTTTATTAAATGTTTTGGTTGAAAAACCTAAGAGTAGTAATTCATATGATATCCAACATATATATTTAACTAAAATGTTAAATATCCTGTAGAGCCCCTCTAAATTTGCCGTGACCTCCTCCCAGCTACCCTCTCTACAGTCTGAGAACTGCCAGACTGTGGGTTTGTCTGCCAATTAGTTAGCTGGACCCCGTATTATGTATCTTAGAAAGAGATGACCACAGATAAATAGATAAAGATACAAATTTGACATTATCATTTGTAATTAACTATTCAAATATTCCTTTCTCTGGATATAGGTAATATTGAAAATTTTCCTGTTTATTGAATGGACCAAACTAAATTAAGTATTGTGAGGTTTTGAAATGACGGTGTGCTTGTGCCATTGCATAGATATTTGTGAAAAAAAAAAAATAAAACCATTTTGTATCCTTGAAAATTTCTCTACCTTGAAACGTTTTGTTTTATTAAAGTGCTTCACTAGGATAAAAAGTCATTTTGAATATGAAACCAATATTTTGTTTCTGTAAGTTTTCCATCTAGGGTTTAATTCCGTCTATGAAGTAGAACTGAAGAATGGTCAAAATATTTTACGTGTGTAATTGAAGATGAAACATTCCACTTTGGGGAATGTTTTCACATACCATTATGGCAAGAAGAAAATTTAATGGTTTTCTTTATTGAAATTCTACCATTTTTAAAGTATTTCTGTTAGGTATTTGAAAATAAATCTATTTTCTTGTTTTCAAGATACAGTAAATTGACTCAGAATTTCTTTGAGAACATAGCATAATTTGTAAAATGAGCTTTATTTGTCTGCATACGAATAGCAATAGCTGACAGGATTATTTTACTCTATGGTGATGTAACCTTTTTTTTACAAACAAATGTGAATTTTAGGAATTAAAATAATACATGAAAGGCTGAACTCAGGCAAAAGTAAAACATCAAAGAAAGACAATGATAGATCTATGGAAAAGGAGGAGAAAAATGAGCAATGGTTTTCTCCTGAAGAAGGAACAAAGGCATATGTCTTCTTTGAGAAGGTTGTAAATGCTGCTCAGACCTGGTTCAGTCTCTTCGGCTGGCCTGAAGGACCCCATTCTCTTTCTATTCCAGAAACAATAAGAAGGTAACAGCTTTGTGTTTCTCTAAAACTTGCTTTGTATCATATAATAAAATATAGTCTACTCATTGGGGTGGTTTTCCGTGAAACACAATGTTAAATGATTTATTCTACGCTGGTAAATTAGGAGGCTACTAAGAAAAGCAAAAGGACACAAATATAAATTCTTTGGTATAGGTATACTTTTTTAAAAAAATAAAGATTTGTTTATTTATTTGAGAGAGAGGGAGTGCGTGTGCATGCGTGTGCCTGCGTGCACGCGGGGGGAAGGGCAGAGGGAGAGGATCTCGAACAGACTGGGCTGAGCGTGGAGCCCCACATGGGGCTCCACACGGGGCATGACCCGAGGACCCTGAGATCATGACCTGAGCCGAAACCAAGAGCTTAACTGACTGAACCACAGAGGCTCCCCTGGTATAGGTATATATTTTTTATTTCTTCTAAACACTGTATGATTTGAGGCCAGTATTTAAAATCTCTGAACCTCACTTTCCTCATCTGTCAAATGACGATGGGTAAACTATATGGGTAAGAAAAGCCATTTTAAATCTGAAAACTTGGGAAAGTCCACGGGTACATATAAAGGAACTATCAGCCCTCGATCTGCAGTATGGTCAGGTAGACAGTACATTTCCTTCCCTCTTTCATGGACTTTGTAGTACTCAGCATATCTCAAGTAGATAAACTGCATTGGTTTATATCAAGTCACTTAATTCTGTTATTAATTTAAATTGGAATTTAGCACCTCCCTTGGTTCACATTACTGCTGTAGTGGTTCTCACAGTTCTACCTCCTTTCTCAGATCTTGGGGTGATTTGTTGGCACCATAGGGGCGAGTACTTCATCTCTGTAGCTAGAAGAGCTATAGTAGCATTTTTGTATCTATATTCAGGAGTGAGTTAGGTTATGCTAAATCTGTAGTTTTCCTTTAAGTTATCTTTTTCAGTTTTTTTAGATTAATGGGACAATATCAGCTTCATAGAATGAATTAGCTAATATTTCACCTATGCTGGGAGAAAATTAATACAGCAGGTACACTGAAAATGTACAGGCTTGATCATAAAATCATCTGACTCCAGGGAATATTTTTAGAGAAGTTATTCTGTTAATAACTTTTTAGTTTTCTGCCTTGCTGTTTGTTCTACTGAAAACTGTATCTATTTTGAGTAAATTTTAATGATTTATTTTCATTTTAAGGGAGATCATTGATTGGACATTTAAAATTCATTATCTGACAGTAGTGACTACTAGTATTATTGTTTATATGTTCATAGTCTCTTTCTCATTTATAATTTTTATTTAATTTTTATTATACATACTATACTTTTATGTCTCCTGTGATGAATAAATTTTTGAATTAATGTATCCATTTCTATGTTTTCTAAATCATTTAATGCTGATTTTTTTCTTTAAAATTCATTTCTTTAAACTTGTATGCTTAATTATTTTCAGGTCTATACATTTATGTCTTCATTTCATGTTGGATGTATCCCAGAATTTTTGCTATTAGGCATTCTCATTTTTGTTGTTTTTTATAGAGCTTGTGATCTTAATTTTTATTTTCTATATATTTTTACTATAACAGTTGCTAATTTGTTGTATAATACGTTATTGAATTTATGCATCTTTATATACTTACATTCTCATTAACTTGGGCGTATTTAATTGTTATTTTGTTCTATATTTTCCTAATGTAAGCAATGCCAAGATTCAATATATCTGTTTGTAAATAGTAGCAGATATTTCTGGATGTTACATAGGAAGGATTTCAGAGTGGGATCACTGGATCAAATAATATAAGCTTGTAAAAATCTGTTTTATTTTTGGGTGATTTTCTAGTGAGTTTTCTATTTTATATCCCTACTAATGAGTTACATTGGTGGTCTGGTTTTTAACTGACAGAGTTGAGTGCCTTGCTATTTTGATAGGTGGGTACCCAATCATGTCATTGGGTACTGCTTGGGGAAACAGTTCTAGAGGAATATGGGGACCTCTTTAACCCTAGGAAGAAAGCTGCCCCAAACCAAATATCTCTAAATAAATAAAAACTTTGTCCAAGTAACAATGTTTTTCACTGCTAATTCATTATTTGAAATCTTTGAATCATGGACTCTCAATCTAAGAAGATACTTTCAAGGTTATATAATGTTGCCAGTCTTTGAACCCCCTACCTCCGTGTTTCCTACATTACCCCATTATCTGGACTCACTCAGTTTTTTTCATGAGAAGTCTGATTTCATATTTTGTGAGTACCATGTTCATTCTTTCAGAATTATTTTATGGTTCCCATTTCTTTGCTAATCTGCAATTTATGAAATAAAATCTGACTGTGGGAATATTTTCTGTCATTGAATCTCTTTGCTATTCATTAGGCCCTTTCACTTAGAAAACTCATCTTTTGACCATTCTCCCCTCCCTCCTCTTTCCTGCCCTCTCTTGTTCTCTGTTCTCTCTCTCTTAATCTCCTTTTAGAATGATGGTGCATCTGCATGCCTGATCCTTTATACCACTTTCAGTTTTGTCCTATGATTTTCATCTTTTTCTGTCTGTGCTTTCTTATGTTTGTAGACCTTCTTTTTTAAAAAAATATTTATTTATTTATTTGAGAGAGAGCGTGCATGTGAACACAAGCAGGGAGAGGGGCAGAGGGAGAGGGAGAGAAAGAATCTCAAGCAGACTCCGTGCTGAGCTTGGAGTCCAACGTGGGGCTCAATCCCACGACCCTGAGATCATGACCTGAGCCCAAACCAAGAGTTGGATGCTGAACCGACTGAGCCTCCCAGGTGTGCCTTATGTTTGTAGATCTTATTCATTTGCTCTTCCAGTCCTGTATAAAATTTTTAAATTGGTGTTTATAGTTTGGTTTTCAGGAACTCTGTGTTATCCTTCCTTCCTTCCTTCCTTCCTTCCATCCATCCATCCATTTCTTTCATAATAGCATCCTGTTTTTGTGTTTTGGATGCCTGCCTTCTCAAATATCTCTTCCAAATATAGTACTTGAATTAATCATCATGGTTACTGTACTGAAGGTCACTTCCTTCCTCTGTATCTGCCAGCTATAATCTTGGTGACTCTCTTACGTTCCTTTGGGGAAAAGGGTGTCCTTTTCCCCTGTAGCCTACTGCTATGCAGTCCATCATTTTAATTTATTCATCAGTACAATTCCATCCATTCTTTGTTTTATAGATTTTCTTCAGAGTTGTTGGTATACTGATTACTCTTTTCCCAACTTTAGTGTTGTTATAGGTCTCTAGTCTTTCTGACATTTCAGGAATATTTTGAGAGGGAGAGAAGATAAGCACGGATGTTCATTTTATCATCTTGAACAGAAAGTTGATCTTCCTTCTCATAGTTTTCCACAGTTTTACTCTTCCATTTATCCCACCTTAATGACCTATCATTTTTGTTATTGCTTTCACTATTGTGGTCTAGTAATCCATGCCCTACTGAACTTGCTTGGCAATATGTCTCTTACCTTGTTACTTTAAAAATAATTTTGTGATGGTATTTTATTAATGATAATGGTTCATATGTATTGAACTCTTACTATGAACAAGGCATAATTATATGTGCTTTGTGGGTATTAATTCACTTACTCTTTATAATGACCCTCTGAGGTAGGTACTATTATTATCCCCATTTTACTGATGAGAAACTGAGGCAGAGAGAATTAGTAACTTTCCCAAGGTCACTCAGCTGATATATAGCAGAGCCAGGATTTGAACCCAAGCATTCTACCCCAGAGCTAGTACTTTTAAGGATTATGCCACTTGCCAATTATTACAGAATCAGATTAAAATTTAGGAAACTTTAATACTTGAAAGACATGAGCTCCACCATTTGGCATTTTTGTCTTTGGCTTTAGACTGGGCACTATTAAGTACCTATGGTTAGGTATATTAGTTCAAGAAAATTAAGAATACAGTAGTCTAGAACTGAGGAGAGTTATGTAATCCTAATGTTTATAGGCTAAAGTCTAGGATTTCAGATCAAGTGAAGCTCAAAGTCCTGGGCAAGCCATGAATTCTAGTGAAGTCAGCCATATTAACAGGGAAAGTGGAATTGCCTGGCCTTATATCAATAACCCCCCACTGGAGAGTCATTCACTACAGGACGGATAGCCTAGAAGACCAGAAATCATTGTGAAGTATGGTGTGGCTATCAAAAACTTTTTGTTTTCCTTTTAACATTATTGAACATTTTTTGACATGTTTATGCATCACCTTTCTTGAACCTGCAGATACAGGTTGTCAGAAATGCTGCTTTATTGGTGTATTATCTCAGGTAATTTCACTCTTTACAAACACCAATTTGCAGCAGACAGGCAATATGGCCCATTTCATTTGTTGACTTGAGAGATATTCAGGTGGAATAGCAGAAACCAATTATTTGAGGGGATTACCTTTATTGATTAGTAGTCTGTTTTCAATTCTTAGAGGCCCCTAAATATTATTTATTTTTAGCCCTTCCCCAAATAACCAAAAGATGGAAATAGCTATTGAAAAATATAAAAGAACACAATTTGTGTTTCAGAAATCATCAGAGGAAATGTACTTAATATTATAGTCCACTTACTTCAAGTTGGATGAATTGTGGGAATTAACATTTTTTCCAAACACTACTGGGAAGATCTCTGAGCAACTGATCACAGAAACGTTCAAATCCTAGTGACAATTCCACTGCATCTGGTAGAAGTGATTGCAGTACTTATCAGTGCTAGTCCAAACTTCCGCTCCCACATGTACCTCCCTCCAGCTGACACACACCAAGAACACATCTGGGAATGCCAGTCAGGAAGCTTAGGGGGCAGGGCTCAAATTGTTTCAAAGCTACATTCTATCCCAGAAGTTTGCATGTAGTGTAGGTATATAGAATCTCACAGGAAGTCAATCAGTGGAATGTTCTACCATTCGTAATGACAGCATGCAAAATAAAATATTTTCTCAGTGCCTCTGTTTACTCATTTGTAAAAAGGAGTAATGATGAACCATGAGAGACGATGGACTCTGAAAAACAAACTGAGGGTTCTAGGGGGGAGGGGGGTGGGGGGGATGGGTTAGCCTGGTGATGGGTATTAAAGAGGGCACATTCTGCGTGGAGCACTGGGTGTTATGCACAAACAATGAATCATGGAACACTACATCAAAAGCTAATGATGTAATTAATGTATGGTGATTAACATAACAATAAAAAATTTTAAAAAGAGGTAATGATAATACCTACCTTATAGGGTTCTTGTGATATTTAGAAAAGGTAATTTCTTTATCAGAACAGCGCATAGGACCTAGTAAGCATTCAATAAATATTAGCTGTTAATATTAAATTTAACCAGGATTATGTTAGTAGTGTTCTATATTTCTGATTTCATTCATTGTATTCACTAACTCTTCTATTTGACAGTGGAAGGTAAATTTAAAACCCATCTTTTCCTGGGTGGCTCAGTCGTTAAGCATCTGCCTTTGGCTCAGGTCATGATCCCAGGGTCCTGGGATCCAGCCCCGAGTCGGGCTCCCCTTTTGGCGGGAAGCCTGCTTCTCCCTCTCCCACTCCCCCTGCTTGTGTTCCCTCTCTTGCTATGTCTCTCTCTGTCAAATAAATAAACAAAGTCTTAAAAAAAAAAAAACCCATCTTTTCCAAGCACTTACCAAATGATAGTTCATTAACAGTATTTCTCCTTCCCTCGCACAGGATTTTTCCCCAGTTTGATGTAGGAAGTTCTAATGTTTTCTAAAAAGTGTGTGTGTGTGTGTGTGTGTGTGTGTGTGTGTGTGTGTGTGTGTATGTGATGCTTTTTCTTTGCCACTTTGAGCTGATGGCAAGATCACTGATAAGTTTAATAATATAAACATAAAGTTTCTCCACTGTTTCTGAGCAGCCTGCCTCTTCTTTCTGCCAGCTATGTCCAACAAAGTCACAAAAATGTGTCTTTGGCCTGAAAGTGTTAAAAAAAAAAGTGGTTAAATAACTGATTAGAGTTGGCTTCCTTGAGTTTTTTTCATTGCTCCACATTGCTGTAAGAATAATGTATCATTTTATAATTCTTTTCAAGATAGTTTCCTTCTTTAACCATTTTATTGCTTGCTGGTGATAGTGATTAAGTGGTAGGTGGTTTCTTTACCTGGAAAGATAGATCATGACATAAGTACATTGAGCCTTTTGCTTGTGCATATTTTCAATATCCAAAGTAGGAGGACTCTCATAATTGAATAAGAAACTTAAAATCATTTAACATCCTAATATATAAACAAGAGGAGAAGGAATATTGTTAACAATTATCAAGCTTTTAATTAACGTAAAGTCCAGATTTTTTA
This sequence comes from Callorhinus ursinus, assembly GCF_003265705.2. Lineage (NCBI taxonomy): Eukaryota > Metazoa > Chordata > Mammalia > Carnivora > Otariidae > Callorhinus > Callorhinus ursinus. The sequence continues at coordinate 12,638,544 of NW_027397078.1, read as the reverse complement.
AAATTTTATTTTATTATGTTATGTTAATCACCATACATTACATCATTAGTTTTTTAAAATATTTTTATTGTTATGTTAATCACCATACATTACATCATTAGTTTTTGATGTAGCGTTCCATGATTCATTGTTTGCATATAACACCCAGTGCTCCATTCAATGTGTGCCCTCCTTAATACCCATCACTGAGCTAACACATCCCCCATCCCCCTCCCCTCTAAAACCCTCAGTTTGTTTATCAGAGTCCATAGTCTCTCATGGTTCATCTCCCCCTCTGATTCCCCCCTCTTCATTTTTCCCTTCCTACTCTCGTCTCTCTTTTTTTTTTTTTAACATATAATGTATTATTTGTTTCAGGGGTAGAGGTCTGTGATTCATCAGTCTTACACAATTCACAGTGCTCTCCATAGCACATACCCTCCCCAATGTCTGTCACCCAGCCACCCCATCCCTCCCACCCCCCACCACTCCAGCAACCCTCCGTTTGTTTCCTGAGATTAAGAATTCCTCATATCAGTGAGATCATATGATACATGTCTTTCTCTGATTGACTTATTTTGCTTAGCATAATACCCTCTAGTTCCATCCACATCGTTGCAAATGGCAAGATTTCAGTTTTTTTGATGGCTGCATAATATTCCATTATTCCAGTATAGCACATCTTCTTTATTCATTCATCTGTTGATGGACATCTTGGCTCTTTCCATAGTTTGGCTATTGTGGACACATAAAGTTCAGATTTGTGGGATATGCATACATATAGTTATTAAAGAAAAGACTGTAGTTTATACATCATAATTTGTGCTTCCAATGGGCAATCCAGTTAGTCACTAACAATGTCACCTTTTCCAATAACAGTCCTCTGAACAATAATTTTAACTAGCTAATTTCAGTCAGTCTTCAGGTACTAGAGGAACTTTGAAGACCCAAGCTGTTTCCTCATTACTTTATTTATTTATTTATAAGATTTAATTATTTTATTTGCCAGAGAGAGAGAGATATCAAGACAGCACGAGCAGGAAGGAGAGGGAGAAGCAGGCCCCCCCCGCAAACAGGGAGCCCAATGTGGAACTCGATCTGAGGACCCTGGGATCATGACCTGAGCTGAAGGCAGACGCTTAACATACTGAGCCACCTAGGTGCCCCTCCTTTTGACTTTTTAAATCATGAAATAAAATACACATAGAGAAAGATTCACAAACCCAAGTACAACCCCTCATTTTACTCCTAGAGCAAACCCCTATGCAGGTTTCACTTTGATAGCACCCCAGAAACCTCTTATGACCCACACAACCTACCAGATCTCTATAATTGAAAGGAAATTACTAGCTTGACTTTTATGGTAATCATTTCCTACCTTTATTTTTTTAAGTTTTATTATGCAAGCACAGATCTGTAAACTCCAGAGTTTAAGGTTTCTTTAAATTTTAATCATATTTGTCACCATGTAACATATAGACAGAATTATAACTATGTGAACATGTGTGTAGCTACCACTTAGACCAAGAAATAGAGCACTGCTAACATCTCCGAATCCCTGCCCCTTCCAACTCCCTTTTTCATCTTCCAGAGAGGTCACCATTATCCTGAATTCTAACACCAAAAATTAATTTTTTTTCTGTTTTTGAACTTTATGTAGGAAGAATCATACAGTTTGCATTTTTTTGTAGCATCTGGATTTTTTTTGCTCAATATTATGTTCATATGATTCATTTTTGCATTTCAGAGTTGATTATTAGTAATCCTGCATACTAGGCCATTGTATGAATATTCTATTAATCATTCTGTTCATAGACATTTCACTGGCTTCTAGATTTTTCTATTATGAATAATGCTATAGGAATTTTAATATGTCTTTTGGTACATATTTCTGAAAGGCATATATGTTAAGACTAAAATTGTCAGGTCATAAGATAGAAATATGATCACCTTTAGAAGTTACTTCTAAACAATTTTCTAAGGTGGTTGTACCAATTTCCACTCCCACAGGTCATAAATGAAAGTTCCAATTGCTCTGCATTCTAAGAAACAGTTAATATTGTCAGTCTTTTCAATATTAGCTCTTTCTGATGGGTTTGGTTTAAACTGACATCTTACTGCTCTTGCTATTAAGAAAATTTTTACATGTTCTTGGTCATTTGGAAATGTTATATCATAAAGAGCCTGTTCTTTGTAGTTATTCTTACTGGGATTCATAGTGATTCTTTCACCTGTGGTTTGATTTTTTATTGTCAGTTTTGGAAAGTTGTCAACCAATATCCTTTCCATTATGTGACTACCTCATTCTTTGAGGCTCCTCTCCTTTGCTCACTCTTCTGTATTTTTCCATCCTTGTGTCCCTCTCTGTTGCAGTATAGACACTTTCCTATGGCCTATATTCCATTGCATTAATTCTTCCCTTGATTTAGTCTGCCGTTAACTTCATTCATTGCTCTCTTAATTTTACTTACTGGTTTTGTTTATTTCTAAAATTTCCATTTAGTTATATACATATATTTTAAAGATTTTATTTACTGAGAGAGAGAGAGAGCAAGTGGGGGTAGGGGCAGAGGCAGAGGGAGAGAGAGAGAATCTCAAGCAGACTCCATTCTGAGTGCAGAGCCCTACGCAGGGCTCGATTTCATGACCTTGAGATCATGACCTGAGCTAAAATCAAGAATCGGATGCTTGACCGACTGAGCCACCCAGGGTCCCCTCCATTAGTTATATTTTTATATTTATAGTTCGATGACAAAATTCTCAATCTTAATCATAGTACATACAATTACTTTAAAATCTGTGTCTTAAAACTATAATATGTGGGGGCCCTGTGTGTCTGTTTATGTTATTTATTCTTTCTATTTGTATTCAACTTGTTGTTCTTTCTCCTTTTCTTTAGTTATTGTCTGGTTATATCTTAATTCTGTTTAGATCATTTATCTTTTTCATAATTTTTTATAGAAATATTTTCAGGTGTTAATTCTTTTCCATGAAATAGTTGTTTGCTTTGTTGGTACCTTCAGGATATAGTGCTCTATTATGTACATTACTAATGAGGAACTTGAGAAACAGACAAGTCAAGTAGCTTCCATAAAGTCCCACAGTAAGAGGCAGAGCCACAGTTTGAGCAGTGGTAGTCAGCCCCTTATCTAAGTTAATGTACTTTGTCCTATAATATGCAATACAGACCTACTAGCTACCAAACTGGATAACTGCCATTCAAAATGGCTCCTTGGGCACTTTTTATTTGTTAGTCTAAGTTAGTGATACATTTTGACTCTGACTGCTAGGAAACAAATAGACAATATAGTATAGTATTAGATAACTGGTAAAGTATAGACAGCAAGAATTGGTTGGATTTTTTTTTTACTCAATTTAAAAATTAGCATGCATTATAACTGAGTGTGGGAGGTATCAGAAATAGAGGTTGTACTGTCTTATTTAAAGAACAGAGAAATATATAGGAGCGATAGCTCTCTGGACTTAATTTTAAAATGTGAATCTCCACTTAGGCCAATGTGCCCTTCTAATTATTAAAATACAAAATTGAGAAAATATGTGTAAATTTGTTTTAGTCTAAACATGTGTGATGAATGTTTGACATCTATCTTCAAAACTATTATAGGCATTATTATTGCCAATTTAAATGGTATAAAATTTGAGTTTAGTGAGTTTGGGTAACTTCTCAACCAGCTAGTAGGTAATGAGCCCAGGACTTAACCCATGTACTACTATTTCTCCAAAGCACTTACATTTTCTGATCACAGTCCAATCTTCCAGACCTGACAGTTGCAACATTAGATAATGATGTGTGTTTAAAACAAGGTAGTGAAAAGCTCCAGGGTTATCAAAACATCTAATTTGTACTAACAAATGGTAGCTGAATAAGGTAAATTTTGTAATTTCTTATTTGATTTTAAATTGAACTTTATTTAGTCATTGAACATTTTTTCATAACATAACATGTTGAAATTTTTTTAATTTTAAAATTGTTTTCTCATAGGGAAGTGTTTAAAATACAATTCTACTCGTCAACCTCATCATCCAAAAAATTTTCCAGACAGAATGACTTTTCCACATATAATAAGACCATTTATGATGTGATGCTCCACTTGAGTGGAAAAATGCCACCTGGAATTAATTCAAGTCAGTCCTCACCTGAGGATTATACTGAAAGGGTGACTCAACTTCATTTTCAACATTCTTCACTCCTTGACTTTCTCAAGTAAGAGCATGGATGTGCTAATTTAAACATGTAATTATGGCTTGGATAGATATATAAGTTGATGGGTAGATAGGTAGATATATAGATTTTGAATTATTTGTTTTTTTATAATATATTTACTAAGTTTCCACTATACTTAGTAGATATAATATTCAATATAATAGAGTATATTCAATATAATAGAAAATAAGCACTTCATAGGCTATTAAATTGATAATCTAAGGCACTTATTCTCAAGCTTTATCATCTATCCAAATCATTGTGATAGCTTGTTAAACAGGTTGCTGGCCCTTACCCACAGAGTTTATGATGTTAATTTGTATTTATAAGGAGTTTCAGGTGATACTTATTTGTTCTGGTCCATGACCTCATTTTGAGATTTTTTTACCTAGACAAATATATAAATCCATAGAAGTAAAAAGGGATGAAACCAATAAGTCTATTTCTCAGAATACTGTTAGTGTAATCTCAAGTTATACTATGAATTTTTAGTCAGCATAGTTAAGTCTTTTAATATAAAAAAAACAGCAGGTGAAAATTTCCATAAATGGTTGACAGAAAATACAGGAAAAATACTTGTCATTATAATGTCTGTGGTTCCTCTGCAGAGATTAAATGGTGAGTGGCCAAGAAATGGAAAAGCAGTGTTTATTAAAAGTCTAAGGAGAGTATTGGTGAATTTATATTACTTATTTTACCTATATTTGCAGTATCCTTATCCACTGGAACATCTATAAGCAGTGTTACTCTTCCATTTAACCATGCTTCTATAACACTAAAATAGCATTTGTTACTTGTAATCATTTATGCAATAGGGTTCATATATTTTGAAATATATTACTATGTTTTTATATCATTGCTTCTTTCTGTATGGAATCTACTCCATAGTTGGTCAGAGATGTTCACCTACCTTAGCAGGGGTGGGGAAGAAAGGTAACAGGAGGAATCTTATAGATGGAATGCAAATGAAAAATTTGGTATTCAAGTTTCTTTAATTTCCAGATCAGACTTTTTGAGTCCCTTGCAATACTATGGTCTTAACAATTAGACATGGTGCAGAGAAATAGGAATATGACAACAGAGTAGGAGTACCCTAAACTCACCTTGTTCCATGAACACAACCAGATAACTATCAAATCATCCTAAATAACCCAGAAATTGACCTGAAGACTGATAGAACTACACAACTAAAGGGAGAAAAGAGGTCACGTTGAAGAAGGTAGGAAGTGTGGAGAAGTGGTTTAGGGGAGAAGTAAATCCTGGGTGCTGCAGAGGGGAGGGAGCCAGGGTCATTGAGAAGGGTGAGAGAGAGAGGAGCATGCAGGGGAACACAAAAGGAGAATGTTTCCTCTTAGACATTGGCTTGCAAAACGAGAGGGGCAGAATTTTGTGAGTTCTTGAAATCAGTGGGACTTGAACCCTGGAGTTTTAAAGGTCATTGGGCTTGCTGTGATACAGCCTGGAAAGCACTGTGCTGCTCTAGGAGAGAAGGCAGGCAAACAACCTGAGGGCATCTGGTATGGAAACACTGAGCTGAAGAAAAACTGGGGCACACATTGGGGAGATCGTTTGTTCTTAGTGTGTCACTGAGAAGCAGCATTCACAGAGACCCCTCTCCAGGAACAAGGAGCTTGCTGGTGCCATTTCCTTCCCCTGCCCCTCACCATAAACACAGAGCCACCAGTGGGAAGCAGCACAGCAATGATACTGGCTGTCTAACTTGCTTATACTAAGCCTCCCTCCCTGCACTTCAGTAAGACTACCCTTCTCAATCATACTTGCATCATTTCCAGCCGGCAGATCCTTTCCCCAGAAGACCAGCACAAACCCCTGTCCATACCACATCTCCTGACCAGAGAATTTTGCAGGACTTCAGTTCCTGCAAGAGAGTGGAGGTGGTACCAGGTCTCATTTCACAAGCAGACCAAAGCATACGTAATTAAAACTTGCCACATTCAGGCCAGGAATCAAACACTGCCCACAGCAGGCAAGGAAAGCCTCTGCAGATGACTGGCCCGCAGGATAAAGTGGCCAGGACCCAATGGCAGCACACATGCAACACATACCAGACACACTCCCTGAAGAACCAGGCCCTGGGCACTATATGACCTTTTCTTCATAAGGCTATTACTTTCAGGAGTAGGAGAAATAACTAGCTTTTCTAATAAAAGAAACAGGCAAAGACTTAGACAAAATTAGAAGAGAGAGGAATTTATCCCAAATGAAAGAAAAAGATAAGGTCACAGACAGAGATCTAAGTGTAACAGAGATAAGTAACATGCCTGATGGAGAATGTAAAGCAGTGATCATAGGGATACTCACTGGACTTGAGAGAAGAATAGAGAACATCAGGGAGACCCTTACCACAGAGATAAAAGAATTTAAAAAGAATCGATCAGAGATGAGGAGTGCAATAAATGAGATTAGAAACACACTTGATGCAATGAACACCAGGCTGGAAGAAGCAGAGGAATGAAGTAATGACCTGGAAGACAATGAAATGGGAAACAATGAAGTTGAACAAAAGAGAGAAGGAAAAATTATGCAAAATGAGAAACTTAGGGAACTCAGTGACTCTATCAAACATAATAGCATTTGTGTTATAGGAGTCCCAGAAGAAGAAGAGAGAAAAGGGGGCAGAAAATTTATTTGAAGAAATAATAGCTGAAAACTTCCCTAATCTGGAGAAGGAAACAGACATCCTAATCCAGGAGGCACAGAGAACTCCCAACAAAATCAACAAAAGCAGGCCAACACCAAGACATATTATAATTAAATTTGCTAAGTATAGTGATAAAGAAAAAATCTTACAAGCAGCAAGACAAAAGAAGTCATTAACTTACAGGAGGAAACCCATAAGGCTAGATGGGGATTCTTCAACAGAAACTTGGCAAGCCAGAAGAGAGTGGCACGATATATTCAAAGTGCTGAATGGGAAAAATCTGAAGCCAAGAATACTCTATCTAACAAGGCTACAGTTCAGAATAGGAGAGATAAGCATTTCCCCAGACAAACAAAAACTAAAGGAGTTTGTGACCACTAAACTAGCCCTGCAAGAAATATTAAAAGGGACTCTCTAAGTGGAAACAAGAGACCAAAAGTGACAGAACCAATGCAGGAAACACAAAAACAGTAAAAATGAATATTTCTGTAAAAAAATCAGTCAAGGAACTCACCAAAAAAAGGATATAAAATATATTAACATATATCTCAAACATGGGGAAAAGAGGAGAAAAGAATGGGTTCAAACTTAAATGACCATCAACTTAATATAGACTGCTATATTCGGAAGAGGTTATATACAAACCTAATGGTAACCATATAGGACAAACCACTACTAAAAATGCAAAGAATAAAGAGAAAGAAATCCAAATATATCACTAAAGAAAATAAGGAAAACATAAAAAAGAGGAAGACAAGAGGTCAGAGAAAATCTCCAGAAACAGCTGCAAAAAAGTAATAAAATGGTAATATATAGTTATAAATAATTACGTTGAATGTAAATGGACTAAAGGCTCCAGTCAAAAGACATAGGGTGTCAGAATGGATGGAAAAAAAAAAACAGGACCCATCTATATGCTGCTTACAAGAGACTCATTTTAGACCTAAAGACACCTGTAGATTGAAAGTGAAGGAATGGAGAAATATTTACATGCACATGGATGTCAAAAGAAAGCCAGATTAGCAATACCTACATTAGACAAACTGGACTTTAAAACAAAGACTGTAAGATGAAACAAAGAAGCATTCTACATAATAAGAAAGGGGACAATCCAACAAGAAGATACAACAATTGCAAATATTTACGCACCCAACATGGGAGCAAACAAATTCATAAAATAGTTAATAACAAATATCAAGGAACTAATCAATAATAATACAATAATAGTCAGGGACTTTAAAACCCCACTTACATCAATGGACAGATCATCTAAACCAAAAATCAATAAGAAAACAATGGCTTTGAATGACACACTGGACCAGGTGGACTTTACACATATATTCAGAACATTCTTGACATGTTCTGAAAAGAATACACATTCTTTTCAAGTGTACATGGAACATTCTCCAGAATACATCACATATTAGGCCACAAAACAAACCTCAACAAATACAATAAGATTGAAGTCATACTATGCACCTTTTTTGACCACAACACTATGAAACTAGAAGGCAACCACAAGAAAAAATCTGGAAAGACAACAAATATATGGAAGTTAAATAACATGCTACTAAACAATGAATGGGTCAATGAGGAAATCAGAGAAGAGATTAAAAAATACATGGAAACATGAAAATTGCAACACAATGGTCTAAAACCTTTGGGATGCAACAAATTGGTCCTAAGAGGGAAATATATAACAATATAGGCCTACCTCAAGAAGCAAGAAAAATCTCAAATAAACAACCTAACTTTATACCTAAAGGAACTAGAAAATAAAACAACAAATGAAGCCTAAAGCCAGAAGAAGGAAGGAAATAATAATTAGAGCAGAAATAGATGATATAGAAACTAAAAGAACAGTAGAACACATGAATGAAACTAGGAGTTGGTTCTTTGAAAAAAATTAATAAAATTGATAAACCTGTAGCCAGACTTATTGAAAAGAAAAAGGACCAAATAAATAAAATCACAAATAAGAGAGAAGAAATAACAACCAACACCACAGCAATACAAATAATCATAAGAGAATATTATGAAAAACTATATGTCAACAAACTGCACAACCTAGAAGAGAGAGTTAAATTCTTAGAAACCTGTAAATCACAAAAACTGAATCAGGAAGAAATAGAAAATTTGAACAGACTGATAACAAGCAAAGAAATTGAATCAGTAATCAAAAACCTCCCAAAAGGGCGCCTGGGTGGCTCAGTTGGTTAAGCAACTGCCTTTGGCTCAGGTCATGATCCCGGAGTCCCGGGATCAAGTCCCGCATCGGGCTCCCTACTCGGCGAGGAGCCTGCTTCTCCCTCTGGCCCTCCCCCCTCTCATGTACTCTCTCTCTCATTCTCGCTCTCTCAAATAAATCTTAAAAAAAAAAAAAAAAACCTCCCAAAAAACGAAAGTCTAGAACCAGAGGGCTTCACAAGTGAATTCTACCAAACATTTAAAGAAGAGTTAATACCTATTCTTCACAAACTATACCAAAAAATAGAAATGGAGGAAAAACTTCCACATTCATTCCTTGAGACCAGCATTACCCTGATACCAAAACGAGATAAAGACACCACAAAAAAAAGAGTACAGGCCAGTATCTCTGATGAACATATATGCAAAACTCCTCAATAAAATACTAGCAAACCATATTCAACAAAAATTTAAAAATCATTCACCACAGTCAGGTGGGATTTATTCCAGGGTTGCAAAGGGTGTTTCAATATTTGCTAATCAGTCAGTGTGGTACATCACAAAATAAAAGAACTATATGATCCTTTCTGTAGATGCAGAAAAAGCATTTGACAAAGTACAACATCCATTCATAATAATAAAAAAAAACCCTCAACAAAGTAGGTTTAAAGGGAATATACCTCAACATAATAAAGACCATATATGAAAAACCCACAGCTAACATTATTCTAAATGAGGAAAAACTGAGAGCTTTTCCTCTATAATCAGGAACAAGACAGGAATGTCCACTCTCACTACTTCTATTCAACATAGTACTGGAAGTCCTAGCCACAGTAATCAGACAACAAAAAGAAATAAAAAGCTTCTAAATTGGCAAGGAAGAAGTAGAACTTTCACTATTTGCAGATGACATGATGCTATATATAGAAAACCCGAAGGACTCCACCAAAAAACTGTTAGAACTGATACACAAATTGAGTAAAGTTGCAGGATACAAAATGAACATACAGAAATCTATTGCATTTCTACATACTAATAATGAAGCAGCAAAAAGAGAAATTAAGGAATCAATCCCTTTTATAATTGCACCCAAAACATAAAGCTATCTCAGAATAAACATAACCAAAGTGGTGAAAGACTTTTATTCTGAAAACTACAAAACTTTAGTAGAAGAAATTGGCGAAAACTCAAACAAATGGAAAGACATTCCATGCTCACGGATTGGAAGAAAAAATTTTGTTGAAATGTCTGCACAACTCAAAGCAATCTACACTTTTAATGCAATGCCTATCAAAACACCAACAGCATTTTTCACAGAACTAGAACATACAGTCCTGAAATTTGTATGGAGCCACAAAAGAACCTGAATAGCCAAAGCAATCTTGAAAAAGAAAAGCAAAGCTGGAGGCATCACTCCTATAGACTTCAAGTTATATTACAAAGCTTTAGTTATCAACACAGTATGGTACTGGCACAAAAATAGACGCATAGATCAATGGAACAGAATAGAAAACCCAGAAATAAACCCACAATTATATGGTCAATCTTTGACAAAGCAGAAAAGAATATACAATGGGATAAAGACTGTTTCTTCAACAAATGTTGTTGGGAAAACTGGACAGCAACATGTAAAAGAATGAAACTGGAAAACTTTTTTACACAAGTTAGAAAAATAAATTCAGAATGGATTAAAGACCTAAATGTGTGACCTGAAACCATAAAAATCCTAGAAGAGAACACAGGCAGTAACCTCTTTGACATCAGGTGTAGCAACTTCTTTCTATATATGTCTCCTGAGGCAAGGGAAACAAAAGCAAAAATAAAACTATTGGGACTACATCAAAATAGGAAGCCTCTGCACAGAGTAGGAAACAATCAACAAGACTAAAAGACAACCTACTGCATGGTAGAAGATATTTTCAAATGGCCTATCTGATAAAGATAAGTATCCCAAATGTATAGAGAACTTACATGACAACACCCCAAAAATAAATAATTCATTGAAAAGATGGGCAGAAGACATTTTTCCAAAGAAGACATATAGATGGCCAATAAAGACATGGAAAGGTCTTCAAAATCACTGATCATCAGGGTAACACAAATCAAAACTACAATGAGGTATCACCTCACACCTGGCAGAATGGCTAAAATCAACAAAAGAAACAACGGGTATTGTTGAGGATGTTGAGAAAGGGGAACCCTCTTGCACTGTTGGTGGGAATGCAAACTGGTACAGCCACTGTGAAAAACACGAAGGTTCTTCAAAAAGTTAAAAATAGAACTAACTACCCTACAATTCAGCAATCGCACTACTAGGTATTTCCCCAAAGAATATAAAAATACTAATTCAGAGGGGCACATGCACCCTGATGTTCCTGATGTTTATAGCTGCATTATATGCAATAGCCAAATTATGGAAATACCCCAAGCATCCATAGATTGATGAATTGATAAATAAATGGTGTATACACACACACACACACACACACAGTAATATTACTTAGCCATCAAAAGGAAATCTTGCCATTTGCAGTGACATGGTTGGAGCTAGAGAGTATAATGCTAAGTGAAATAAGTCAGAGAAAGACAAATACCATATGATTTTGCTCATATGTGGAATTTAAAAAAACAAAACAAATGAGCAAAGGGGAAAAAAAAGAGAGGCAAACCAAGAAACAGACTCTTAACTGTAGAGAACAAACTGATGGTTACCAGATTGGTTTGGTTGGGGAATGGGTTGTGTAGGTGATGGGGATTAAGGAGTGCACTTGCTGCAGTGAGCACCAGGTGTTGTATGGAAGTGTTGAATCACTGTCTTGTACACCTGAAACTATTATTACACTATGTTAACTATCTCGAATTTAAATAATAACTTAAATAAAATTAGATATGGAACTGAACAAATTATTCTTTCTTCATTTCTTAGGCTCTACCATGGAATGGTCAAAACTGGCTTGAGTTTCTTGTGCCTTGTAAGGGATCTACAAGTTTCTAAGTCCCTGAAGGGGACTGAGTTAAGACTCAGGCAGCCTGTTATGGAGGTAGATTAAATGAGAGGGATTCCACTGAAGAGGCAGAAGGGTAGGAGTTGGCTGGCTTTGAAGCCAGAGTATGAATGACAAATATATGTGGACTGGAGTGTGGCTGAGTCAGTTAGGAGGGACCTCTTTGTCCTCGATCAGGTAAGAGGAGAAATGCAAGATCCTCATTTCAGGCCTCAGCAGCAATTGCCCACATGGCAACTAGATTCCAGGCAGTGATAGGGGGCATTGCCATAGAGACTGAGGATCCAGAAAAGTCATCACAAATCTGCTTGTAGAGGTACAAGAGTTCCTCTCACCTACTTCATGTAAGCTTAAATGTAGGGTTGACCCATGTTCTGAGAGGCCTTACACAGTTTGGAGATCCCTTCTTTATAAAATAATATCAAATTGAAAATATAAACTTTAGAAACATGTCTTTAGAAGAGACTCATGAAAGTGACGAAATCTCAAGTTGAAGCTTTATTTACTACACAATAAATCTGCCTCTTCCCAGATGCCATCGTGCGGGGCGATGGGGAGGTCTGAAATTTTGATTGCTTTTCCCAAAAAACAGAATTACTGTAAGGAGGCTGTTGAAGTTAGAGGACTCTAAAATATGTGAATATTTAAGTCTATGTTTCCTCCCTATTCCTTTGTACCCAATCTGGTTAAGAGAATGAGAAAGATTATATCAGTTAAGGAAAACAGCACAGCTATGTATAACTTTGTAAATTATTTTTCAATACTACTGACTTATTCGTGAGTTATACCCCCCTGATTTATGTGCATGTTGAGGGTAGGAAGCACATCTCACTCACCTGGCGTCTCTAACACCCAGGATCCTTGATAACACAGAATGGGGCCAATGTTCATGGAATATTTATTTATTAACATTGGTTTTCACAGCTTGTGTGGTGAAAAGAATAAAACTTTGCAATTGGGTCAGAGGATAGTCATATAGGAATGGAGAAAATGTGAAATATGAAAAATTAGGGATCAGAGAAGGAAAGGTGTAAAGCATTTGCATTCCAGGAGAGAAGGTGTAACCAGTGAGAAAGGATCAAGCTGGAAAAAGTTGGAATATGTAGTATGAAAGTTATACATTCAACTTTGTTGATAATTTTAAATTATAAATTCTTAAAAATAGCTAATTATTTTACTTTTTTTTTTACAAGAGACTAATTTTTAAAAATTTTTTATTTTATTTATTTATTTTTTTATTATGTTCAGTTAGGCACTGTATAGCTAACTGAGCTAGTTTTTGATGTAGTGTTCAATAATTCATTAGTTATATATAACACCCAGTGCTCATCACAACATGTGCCCTCCTTAATACCCATCACCCTGTTATCCCCTCCCCCTAGCACCCTCCCCCAAATTATTAAGGCATTTACTCCCTCATAGCCATATTAATTTGCTCTGGCTACCATAACAGACTGGAAGGCTTAAACAACAGAAATTTATTTATTATTTATTTTCTTACAGTTCTGGGGGATGGCAGTGCAAGATCAAGGTGTTGGCAGATTGGGTCTCTTCTGAGGCCTCTCTGCTTGGCTTGCAGACAGCCATCTTCTCTCTGTGTCCTCACATGGTCTTTCCTCTGCACACACCCCTGGCGTCTGTGTGTCCAAATTTCATCTTCATGTAAGGACACCAGTTAGTTTGGATTAGGGCCCATCTTAATGGCCTTATTTTATCTTAATTTCCTCTTTGAAGGCCTTAACTCCAAATATAGTCACATTCTGAAGTACCAAGTGTTAGGGTTTCAACATGTGACTTTTGGGGGGACACAATTCAGCCCATAACAATGCCATATATGTTGTAAAAACTATTTTGAAAAAAGGCATTATATTTTGTAATAAATTTCTTATTCGTGTATGTGAAATAATATCCTTAATGTTTCTTGTCATTTGTGCCTGTTATGGAATGAATTGGGTCTCCCTCCAGGTCACATGTTGAAGCCCTAACCTCCAATGCAATTGTTTGGAGACAAGACCTTTAAGAATGTAATTATGGTTAATGATATCATAAAGATGGGACCCCTAAGCTGTTTGCAAGCCAGGAAGAGAGGGTTCACAAGCAACCAAATTTTCCACCATCTTGTTCTTGGGCTTCTTGTCTCCACAACTGTGAGAAAATAAATTTCTATTGTATACCCAGACTGTGGTATTCTGTTATGACAGACCAAGCAGATTAACACAGTGCCTAATATCCATCGATATAATTTCATTTATTTATAAACAATAATCATTTTTATGATATAATTAACTTTCACTGAAAAAATAAACTTTTTTGGTTGATAATATCCATAATATAAAACTAAAACAACAGCAGAATAAAAATACTATGTATCCTGCTTTGAAATTGTAATGTAGGATAGCACATAATATAAAACTGTTATAACTCTTACTTTCTAATATCACTGATTTTTTTTTAAAGATTGTATTTATTTATTTGAGAGAAAGAAAGCATGAGTGGGGGGAGGGGCAGAGGGAGAGGAAGAAGTAGACTCCCCACTGAGCAGGGAGCCCGATGCAGAGGTTGATCCCAGGACCCTGTGATCATGACCTGAGTCGAAGGCAGACACTTAACCAACTGAGCCACCCAGGCACCCCAATACCATTGATTTTTAAATAAATTTTTCATTCACAAAAATAAATACACTTAGGAACCCAACTCACTTCCCTTTATAATTAAACTTAATTCCATTTGTGACTTCATTTCTTTTATCTTTGAAAACTTTATATCCTTCTTATGCATGACCATTATGGTATCTTATTTAAGGGAATTGCATCTAAGAATGAAAATATTTTAAAGCAGCAGTCTGAGAGTGATTCTGGAAGAATTTACTTTATTTTGGTAAAAGCATGGCTTTTGAATTAAGTAGATGCAGGCTTAAATTCTAGCTCTTCTGTACTTCTGTGACTTTGCACAAGTTAATCTGTTTAAGCTTCAATTTCAATATCCGTAAAGTTGAATATGTTAATTCCCAAACTTGGTTGATAATAGAATTAGAAATAATAAAGTATGTATTACATGACACACAGTAGATGATGATGATGATGATGATGATGAATTTAAATGCAATAAACTATGATCTATGGCTTTCATATGCTAAAATGTTTCCTGTAGTTTCTTCAATATGGTAGCTATTAGTGACATACTGAAAGCTGATTGTTGTGATATCATTATCACTGAAATAGAATATTTTAAAAGTCTGTTGCTATATTAGAAAGAAAAGTTTTATTGACATAAAATGATCAGAAAACCGATATTTATCAAGTGTGTCTTTATTACATAAAATAGGAACTTTTAAAATGTTTTTATAATTTTAAATAGAAAGCACATGACTTTTGTTTTAATTTTACCATGTCCTACTCTTGATCCTTGATGATTGATTTATTAAAATAAATGCTTTAATTCAGTAAGGCAAACATTCTAATGCCATTTTTATTTTAGAAAGTTGTATTTATATCTTTTCTTTTAGAAGACTTTAATTATAATTATTATTTACCTAAAGAAAGTAGTGTTTTAATATCTAATGAAATATTAACTGTGAACCAAAGAAAAAGGTTCTGACACTTAAATAAATCTTTGTTGTTTGTGCATTATAGAAATGAAACAGTTTTCTGATAGCATCATTAAATTCCATGGTACTTGGAATTGTCATGTTATTCTTGCAACACTTTTGTTGGTATAGGTCCCAGTAGTGTTGACATTAACATGGGTGGTTTCTGTTTTGACATTTGATGGTGTGAGGATGCAAGTATGGAAGAATGATTTTAGAATTAATGCCAAGCCACTCAAATTTATTGTTCTTTTATCAGGAAATACATGGCTATCAGGATATGTTGGCTATGATAAAATTCCTCAACATTTGAATGTAGCAATGTGGTTATTAAATTTGGGTCATTAATCTAAGATACATGCATATATTTCATCATGGAAATAAATGTACTAAATTCAAAGTAATCATAATTGTTATTAGCTTTTACATTGGAATTCAATGACAGTGGATAAGGACTTTTATACAAGTGAAGTTATATTGATTTTGTGCAACAAATGAGAAATTCAGAAATCTTTGGAGATCAAATTGAGGATTTAATAACTCATTACATCTGATTTATTTTGTTCTACTTAGTGTAAACCTGGCAGAAAAACGCAAATGGAAAACCTAGCATGTAAAAGTGTAATTAAATCAATTAGGAAACTCAACTCTGTAAAACTACTGAGCAGATATAAAATATATTGACAAAAGAGAATCGTAGATACTGTCTTAGGCACTGATGAAGTTAGGTCTTGAGATAAATTCAAAATGAAAAGAAGAAAACAAGTCTCATGTAGGAGAGGAAAAATAATTTCCCCTCTACCCTTCTAGATTCTTAGCTGATACCTAACCACCCTTCTACCCTCCCCTAAAGGGTCCCCTAAGGGGGCCCCTTTTCTAATGTAAATTTCCTTTGTAAATGTATGTTTTCCTTACGAAAGGGTGACTTCTACTCTGTTTTTAGAGCTCCTGTTCTGCAGTTTCTCAAAATAATTGGTGTGCCAAAGAGGTATATTTTGGAGTGGAATATTCTGCTACCCTTCACTTGATAACAGTGTCTGTAAAATGCTGTGAAAGAACAAAATTCACCTTAGTCAATTTTAAATCTCTTATCAGTTTTATTCAGCAATTCATGAATTGGGCAGCATCCAGTCTAGCAGGTAGAAAGAGGCTCGGAAGAGCTGTACAAGGCAAGAGATTTTATAGGCAGAAAGAAGCAAGAACAAGGAAGTTGTACTTAGGCAATAGGGGGAGCAGAATATGCTATCCCAAAATGCGCCACTTTGGCATGGGGATTGTTTTGAACTGAAGGCAACTGAGACCCAGCAGACTCTGGAAAACTTTTTTACATCTCCCTTAACTGCCTACAAGAATTTACACAGGGGCCTGCACCAGGAAGAGAGCTATTACCAGAGATAACTTTTAATATCAATAAGACTTAACTACCTGGCTTGGCAAATGATTGTTTACCAAACATTTGCTCTTCTCATATTCCTGTGAATTGTCTTCCTCCCCTTTGAGGATCTAGACCCCTACCCCCTTCTCTTTAGCCTCAACTGCCTGACTGCCTCTCAGTCTTCATGTCTTTGTGAGGCTCCCATAGGTATATAATTAAATCTGAGTTTTTTCCCCCCCTCTTAATCTGTCTTATGTCAATTTGATTATTGGACAAGCAAAAAACCTACAAGGTAAGGAGGGAAAAGTTTTCTGCTCCTACAGCACAAAAGCAGATTGGTTATTGCAGTTACTTTCTCTAGGAGGGATGGTAGGGTTCTGTCAGGCAGGTTACCTAAACTAATGCTGTTCAAGCAATTCCTGATTAACTGGTTTAAGATTCCATTTCTGAGAGAGCCAAAATCATAAAGTTAAATCTCACTTTGGTGACATGGAGCTTAGCATAAGTGACTCCATTTGGGGCCTGTTGTCTTTAATAATGCAAAATAATTCATTCTTCATCCTCAACATTTTACTGAGGGCCTTTTCTCTGCTGGGCACTATGGCATACTCAAATGAATACCATGTGGTCTCCTTCTTCAGGAAGCTTTCAGTTTAATGCTTCCCTGATAATTTTTCTTAGGCTTTCAGTAACATTTAATAGAAGTGATTATTTCCTTCTGAAATCCCATATTTGCTTTGGATGCAAGGAAGTATTCCAGTTTCTATATATGTCTCTGAGCTATCTTTGTTTTACCTCTAGGATTTCAACTTAATGGACCATCATCTCATTTGAGTTCTTATGTATGCTTTAGGTCAGCTACTCCTTTAAGGGAGTAGTGTTCTATTAAAATTAGATATTATTTAAATCTATAATAATTACAGTCTAGTGAAGTTTCATAGGAGTAATGTAGATGCAGTTGGGAAATGCATGAAAATCAAAGAGAAGGGATAATGTTTGACTAAAATGAAAGAGCTTTATGTATGCAGCATGATTTCTTCCACCAGCTTCCACTGGCCCATGGCCAAGTCAAACTTAACAATTCTAGAACTCTGCTCTCTGCTTCTACCCCTGCAAGGGTTCTCTTCCTCACTTCTTTTTTCTCGTTCATTATGCTACCTTCAAGGTTTGAGCTTTCAGAATTATCTTGAGACTCCTTTCTGCCTTTTCTTTTTCTCACTTTTTCAGTAGTAATAGGACTGCAAATTGTCTACAGAGTAGAGTCCTAGATATGATATTCTCTGATAAATGCTTATGGTGGGTGGCATTCTATGCTTGCTAAATGAGTTCGACCTAAATGTTTAAATCTCCGCTAGGAAACAGTCCTGCAGAAACTTGTGTTAAACTGTGTGAAAGTAGTTCTGGTGGTGATAAACGTGCATATGAAGACTTTGAATAAAAATATTTCAAGGGGTGCCTGGGTGGCTCAGTCAGTTGAGCAACTGATTCTTGATTTTGACTCAGGTCATGATCTCAGGGTTGTGAGATTGAGTCCTGCATCAGGTTCTGCACTCAGCATGGAGCCTGCTTAAGACTCTCTCCCTCTTCCTCTCTTTCCTCTCACCCTCCACTCGCTCTCACTCTCTCTCAAATAAATAAATCTTTAATAAACATTTCAAGAAATATGACAACAAAGAATATAATCTTGAATGTGATAAATCATATACATATGAATATATATGTTTTTAAATGTATAAAATAACATAAATACATATGTGCTGCATCAGATATACTACTATAAGTTTATATAATCACAGAGGCCAGAATTTTTGGATATTCTCTGGAAAAATAGGTGATGGATTATGTTATATTGGGGGTTTTCTTTATTCAGGTATGTGTTGTGATAGGCATTCACTGAGCATTGGGTAACTAATGATCTGTTTGGTGCTTTATTGTATTCAAAGTTTTTCCAGATATTTTTCAATTTTATGTTATACAACAATAAAATTGTTAGCCAAGTCATATAACTCTCTATATTCCGTTATCATATAAGGATAGATGTGGCTGATTGTAGGCACTTAGTAAGTTCTTTCTCATTATTAATTCTCTAAAGGAAACATCATATGCACATTTCATTGTTAAGGGAAATGTTAAAGCTAATTATATAAATTTTAAAGTTAAAAATTAAAATTCAATACACATATAAACTATGATATTGAAATAATTTAATTGAAGTTCAAAGGCAGGTGATATACAAACTGTATTATACTATAATCTGGATTTTTCTTTTTTGATTTTAGCGCTCAAGGAGCATGTATTTCTCATGTGCTGCCAGAATTTCTGCTTGAACCAGAAGATTATAAAAAGTGGATTGAAATTACAGTAAGGGAATATAATTTCTAGGGAACAATCTGCATAGTTATTGAGTTGACTGATCTTTGGTCATTGTTAGAAGATTTCATTATAAAATCTTGTTATTTTTATTTATGAAATGTCCTATGGATTATGCCTCTCTGGACAGCTTATTTATATGTGTGTGTATAAATATTTAAATGTATATATATACATATATGTAGATATTTATGTATATACACACACATTTTTATATCTGTCTAAAAATCTTTGTGGAGTTCCTATTGTTGGGGAGCAAGAATATCCTGTCCCTTTCAAGGTTCTTCTAGCTAGACTAAGAATCCAATTGACATGAGACAGATTAACAGGAGAAAATCAAATTTAATAGCATATGTAAGGGGAATCCACACAGACCTGGAAATTCCAAAGACAGTCAGGTGAAATGAGGTATTTATGTCATTCTGAACTAAGGAGAAGGGGTGGGAGCCTGGGACTTCAAAGGGAAGGAATACACCTCACAGTGTACTAAGAACAGATGTTTCGTAATTAGATGTTTGCCCTGCTATACAGATGGGTCACTCAGATAAAATTTATCTCTCCTAATAAAGCTTATTCTGGGAAAGACCCCCCCCCTCCAATTTAGATTCTTCTGTGAGTTAAGGGAGGGGCAAAAGTTTCTCTTTTGCCCAGCAGATCTCAGTCACCTTCAGCTGAAAATAGTCCACATGCCAAAGTGGCATATTTTGGGGGGACCTGTCCCAAACCCCTTCAAACTCATTCTTTGTGCCAAAGTGACCCATCTTGGGGCAGCCTGCCCTTGGCTTCTATGCTATGGGGAAATTATTACATGGTTTTCGTAAATATATAAGTAATTGCTTCTTTTAGGGGATCTAGAAATGAAGAATTCTGTGTGCTTATGTAAATGTTTTCTTAAAGTAAATTTTTAGAATATGTATCTTCCAAGGAAAATATTGGTTTAATTTTCCCACCACTTGCCACTTCCCTTCTTTAGTTAACGGGGAGAATAGGCAGAAATTAAGCAAGATATGTCTAGTTTTTTTCAAAGTCTACAGTTCATTTTATGGAAACCCTTTGAGAAGGAGAATTGCTTGGAGAAGGCTTCAGGCTTTGAGGCAACTCTACTATAGTCATGGCTCTGTTACTATGCTCACCACATGACGTGAACAGAACCAGGGGCTTATCCTTTTTTTTTCTTTTAAGATTTATTTATTTGTGAGAGAGAGAGAGAGGGAACACGCATGGGCAAGAATGGGGAGAGGGGCAGAGGGAGAGGGAGAGAGAGAATCTCAAGCAGACTCCCCACCGAGTGTGGAGCCTGACATGGGCCTCAACCCCATAACTGCAAGATCATGACCTGAGCCAAAATCAAGAGTCAGACCCTCAACCAACTGAGCCACCCAGGTGCCCCCCAGGGGCCTGTCCTTTGATACTCTGCTGAGTTCCTGTGGCTTATCCAAAGGATGTGTTTCTTTTTGGGACTCAGAGTTCCGAATAACTTTGCATCTCATTCTGCCACTTCTGCCACATAAGCTAGTAGGTACATTGAATGAATAAATCTGTGACCTCAGTAAGGGGCTATGTGTTCCAGAAAGTTACCTCTGTTGATAGTTTCTATTACTGGCACATGGGGAATTAGTGATCTTGATGAACGTATAGATAGGGCATGCAAAAGTTTGTAAAAAGAAAAAACCTTATATGCTAAGTAGTTAAAACTTTGAACTTATATTTGCCTTGCATTTTAATTAATGTTGTGATATTTTATTTCTTAAATTCTTTCACTAATACCTTGCCTGCATGTTCCTGTATACCTAAGGAAAAGCACTCTATTGTTATAGATATGACTCAGTTTGAAGCCTGGAGTAAACGGGCATGGACGGATGTATTCCTTCAGATATACAAGGTAACATTTCCACCCTTGTTCACTGCTGTTTGTTTTGGTTTCTTTACCTGAATAGTGTATAAGTTAAGGTATAGGTGATGCTGCTGATTAAAGAATTAAAAAATACAGTGGCTCAAATAAGATAGAGGTTTTTTTTTTTTTCTTTCTCAGGGAACTGTTGAGAAATAAGTGGTTTAGAGACAGTGGGGTGTGTCTTCCACCCTCAGTCCTGGGCTTTCATCTCTGGGACGGTTTCTCAGAACAAGGAAGAACACATCAGGGACTAGTGGAGGCAAAGTAAAAACTGTTTAAGGATGTCACCTAAAAAATGCATCATTTCCTTTGGGCAGAGTTTAGTCATATGATTGTACCTCACTGCAGGGAATATTGAGAAATGTAGTCCCTAAAATAGGTACCTACAGTCGTATTCTGGTACTAAAAGGAAGGATTAAAGAATGGATGACAGTGAAAATTATGCTTTCTACCTGTACTACATACTACACTCTTGCTATAAATGGTATTCTGGAGAGATATTCACTAGGAATCATATACTGGCAGGCGAGACCAAGTTTTGATGAAACTCTCCAGTTTATTCCATGCCAAATTGCATGTGTAGGTAGATTAACACAACATAAATTATGCCTTCACATCCTGCCCCTTCATTGCATAAAAAAGTGCTGGTTTCAGTCCTGAGACTTATTCCCTAGGGTTCCAAATGTGGCCCTACAGATCTTCCCCATTAAGACCTGTGGAGGCTTTTGCTCTGTTTTCACAGGTTGAAAGCACAGGTAGGGTGAGCTGTGGGACAAGAGAGTGAAAATGAGGGAGAAGTTAAAGAAAAGTAGCAATTAATCACTGAAAGGAAAGGACAAAATTAGTAACTAAACAGTGTGTAGTTTATGTCAGACTCTTCACCACGAGAGGCTTTTTAAATGTGAGCTTGTTTAATCTTCACAAGCAGTAATCTCCTGTTTAGACATGAGGAAATAAAGGTCCACAGGCGTGCATTGTGTCTCCCCAGATCATCTGATTTTAGCCATATAAAACCATCTGATGTAGATAAAGCTTATCTCTTCCTTGTTCTCTGCTGGGGCCCAGAAGCCCAAGGCCCCCTTGCTGTTCTATGGTAGCCTAAAGCCTCCACTGCAGCCAGCTACCAATCCTACCCTCTAGAGAGTTCTTTCTACTGCATGATTCCTACTTACCCCTTCTTTCCTCTTCTTCCATCAGCCTGCCCTGCCTTTTTTTTGCCAGATGTCAAGGGGGAGAAATCCTGTTTTTTCTTGAGTAATTCCCTGAAGAATATATGAGGGTATTCGTGACTCTCAGCCAAACTTGGATTTGGGAAAAGACATTTTCTTCTTTGCTTTCTTAACTCCAGGCTGTATCATCTATAATTTTGCCCACTGATAGGGAGGAGCAACTCTAAAACAGAAGGGCAGCAAATGCCCTACTTAATGGACAAACTGACCTAATTTTGGTTTGTGGGCTTTAGTCACTCATTCATTTATTCATTCATGCATGCATTGATGAATATGTTTACGTCATCTAATGTCTCTTTCCCAACTTATAAGTCTATGAATTTAAAAACCAAGTATTACTTGTAAACTCAGAATTTGACAGTGTGTCAGCTACATAGTATATGCTCAACAAATACTTGTTGAATACATTTACTTAACAACTATTTTGGTGTAGGCACTATCCTAGGCTCTGGGGGTTTAAGAGTTAACTTGATAGAGTCTTTCTTTTCCAGGATTTTGTGTCTTGAAGTATGTAAGTAACTACTCATATATAATTACAAGGAACTATGACAAATGCTATGTTAAGGTAAGCCCAAAGAACTAAGGGTGAGTGCAAATAGAGAGGATCCTACCTTACCTGTGCACTGGGGAAGGTTTCCAGGAAGAAAATCAATTTAACCTGACCTGAGAAATAACTAGGAATTTTCCAGGCAAGGTGAAGTAGTCAGTGGAACATACGCTAGAGAGAGAGAGAGAGAGAGAGAGAGGGAGGGAGAGTACAATTTGTGAGAAGGAGGTGGTAGATTAGTTTTATTGGGGAGCAAGACAATAACATTTGTCAAGACAAGGGGGATTCAGTGTGGAAATGCCTGAGGTTAGAAACAACATGTTATATTCCGAGGAAGAAGCACACTATGGCTGGGGGTAGAAGGGGTGGACTGTGATCCCAGTCACAAATAAGAGCATGGTTTACTTCATAAGCCATACCAGGGAATCTGGACTTTATGGACTTTAGCCCAGGGTCAGTACAGAGTTCCTGAAGGATTTTTTTTCCCCAAAAATCCCTTTATCCTAAAAGGACTCATTGTTTTATTATTCTTTTTTTTTAATTTTTTTACTGTTATGTTAATCACCACACATTACATCATTAGTTTTGGGAGTTCCTGAAGGATTTTAAACATGAAGCTGACATAATTAGCTTTGCATCCTAGAGAAATCACTCTGGTACCATGTGGAAACTGTTTGGAGAGGTATTTAAATGCCTGGTGCCGGGAATACTGGTGGTAGTGGGAAAGATTAGAAAGGGCAGCTTTCCTAAATGTTAGGAATAGAACTCAGAAGGACTTGGTTTATGACTAGATCTCAGTGGGTGAAGGAGACAAAGAGCTAAAAGATGACATTGGGTCTTGCTGGGATGACTGAATGGAATTTGATCCCAGTCACTGAAATAACAAGACAAGGGATGGTAATAAGATTTTGTTGGGGGTGGAGGATGAGATAGGGTAAGAAGGCATAATAAATTAATTTTGGTTATGCTGTATAATGGTGCCCTGTGTCACTACCAGGTGGGTATATCCCTCAGTCAGGAAAGAGATCTGGGTGGCAGCACATGTTTGTGATTCTTCACTGATGCCATGTAAGTCATAGGAATAGGTAAGATTGCCCCGGTAGGTCATCTGCAGAGCTGTGTTTCTCCGTGTATTGTGTCTAAAGCATGGGTAGCTCCAGGAGTTCTATTAAATCAGAAGCGGATTGGCAATTTCTCTTGTGAAAGCAAGCAATGTTGAGATGAGTTTCACACATTGGAAATAGAAGATGGTGATTTTCACACACATCCCTTTAGGTTTTCATTTTCTTTTTCCTAGAGGTCATGCGTGCACTCCAGGACCACCTTTGTCAGTTCTTCTTGGCTAATAGTTTGGATAAAGGATATAGTTTGTCTTGCCCAATTTGATTTTGTGTCATTTGGTTATTTTTGTTTGTTAAATTTTCATGTTTAATTGTTACTATTTCCTTGCATTATGTTCCCAATTCACAAAAATGTATTGATGGCTAAAAATGGGTCATTGAAGCACAAGAGAGATGAAAAACAATAACAGAAACACTCAAATTCAGAGTGCTGTTTTAAATGTAAATATAAATAGGGCTTTCCTGTGGATATAAAGGATGAGTCTGTATGTGCCGAAAGAGGTGAATGTGATATTTTTACTGAAGAATCTAGGCAAGAAAAAGGTGATCAATAATAAATATCTGAATAATAAGTTCAGGTAAACTGTTTATTCATTAGTTCTCAGTGTACTGTCTGTCATAAGTTTTTTTTTTAATAGTGGCACAATTGTGTCAAATATTTTGATATTTTTAAATGAAGAGCAGTGATCTTTCTAGTTAATTAAACACATTTTCCCCAAACCAATTCAAAATCTCTTTGTTATGAAATTGGAATATTTGCTGCTAAAGGTAGGCAATACACCAATTCTACTGAGGCATTATATAGAATTTCCTGCCTTTGTAGAAGATGAGCAAAGATAGGACAGAGGATCATATTTGTGAGGAATATTTACTTATTTTTATTTATTTTGAAAGATAGATTTATTCATTCATTCATTCATTCATTTATTTTAGGGAGAGAGAGAGCGGGTGGGGGGGTAGGGGAAGAGGGAGAGGAAGAAATTCAAGCAGACTCCACGATGAGTGTGGAGCCTGAAGTGGGGCTCGATCTCATGACCCTGAGATCACAACCTGAGCCAAAACCAAGAGTTGGATGCTTAACTGACTGAGCCACCAAAGTGCCCTGGTGAGGAATATTTAAAGTGAGCTTCAATAAAACATGATTGGAAAGAAAGTAAAATTCATGAAATTCTTTTATTACATGGCTTTGCAGGATGTCCCATTATGTCAGTGGCATGCAACTTGGAAACAGTTATTCTCAACATGTGATAGCAAATATTGCATGCTTTGGTTGGATATAAGGGAATGTATGAACACATTTGCATGTGTGTGATAAATATATGTGAAAGAAAGAAAGAAATGATGATGTTTTATTTATTCTCTTTATCAGTGAAAGCCCATGCTCTTGGAGGAATGATTCTTTGTCATTAATTTAAGATTAATTTGTAATGTAACCTGGAGACAATCAGTTGGTGGTAGATATTGATAGACAATTAGCCATTGGTCACAAGAAGGGGTGTTGCAAATGAACCTTTATTCATAGAGAAATGTAGGTGATTAAAAATATGCTTCTGTTATGAATTCATTGTTAAATAGAAAAAATTGTAAATACTATCAAAGTAAGGCTACTGATTTACCTCATTGCATTGTGATCTCTCTAAATTCAAGACCTTTATTTCCAGTTTTGAGATGTGCTGGTTATGAAGAGAAGGTCACTCTCACATGCATTTTTCCAACAGGAGTGAGATTAAAAATAGTATAGTCCTAGCACTGATGTTTTTCTGTATTTATCATTCTCATCTTTTTAAGTGGCTAGCTCAAATGATCCATCAGGTAATGCTTTCCATGTCTTGGACATATACCTATAGAATTTGAATATCATGATTTTCAATGTGGTACAAAACACTGAAGCATCAAAAATTTGGCTTTTTCCCAAGATTGGTTGAAAAAAGAGTATATTGACGATGAGTGCTGTGAATTGTGTAAGACTGATGGATCACAGACCTGTACCCCTGAAACAAATAATACATTATATGTTAATAAAAAATAATAAAAAAAGAAAAAATAATAAAATATATTGAATTATTGAATGGACAGATCAAGTGAATATGGTAATGTAGTTTCTGCATAGCTGAGTTAATGATTGGGAGCTGAAATGCAGCCTACATGCTGCTCCCTAAGACTATGGACACTATTGGAAGCTGTGTCTCAACAAATTAAGGGGGGGGCTTTTACTTTAAATAAGGGTACGATCAGGATAACAGTTTCTCAGAGAGTGTGCCACTTTCTAATTGCTCCTGGCAATGGAAGCCAAATAAACTTTTCCGAAAGACGAATGCCACTGAAGAGTAGAGTACTATTATCTTCAATGCTATTCCCCGAGTTGAGTATTTTTACCTTTGGCTTTTGAGTGTGATTTGCTCATCAACCAGCTTAGCATTTGGTTGGTATTTGAAAGTAGATGAAGTATATTTTAATAAAAAAAATCTGTATAATTTCTGGCTTCGTTTTGGGCCTGACTATCCTTAACAATCAAACTAAGCATCTATTCTGTTAATCTGTAATTATGAAGTAGGCTTTTCTCATTTAGTGGAAATAGTAAGAAAATAAATTACTGAATATATAAAGTGATATAGAACTCAATACATTCATCATCTGGTTAAATGTAGATACCTTGATAAATATGGTAACTATATCATTCATCTCACTGATATGAAGCTATAATTATTTTCATTACTACTACTAACATAATGTTCTAAATATTGTGTTGAATCCTTATTTTTTAATCACAACAATTGGTGGTCTTTGTGGTTTCTTAATGCATATTTAGTGGTCTCTGGGAGATAAAATTGGGAGAAACACACCTAAAAAGTTTAAAGAAAAGATGGCATAGGTTAGAAACCCAATATTGAAGCAACCCAGTATTTAAATAGGTAAAGGAAGAGAATCCTGCAATGAACTCGAAATAGACAAAAAGATAGCCGTAATACTTTATGGTGTCATGAACAAGGGGGGAAGAAAGCCTTTGAGGGAGGACGTGTTATCAAATGAAATTGAGAGGTTGCTTAAGATAACAATTAAAAATTCCCTGTTGTATTGGACAACAAAGATGCCAAAGGCACCTTCAGGGTGTGGGGGTAGTGAGGAATTGGGGAAATGTTATTAGGTGGGCTTCAGTTTGATGAACAAAAGGAATAAAAGTGGAGACAGTAGGGTAGAGAACTCTTTCATGAGTTATAACTGGTAGAGGGAACAGATAAAAGAATCAGGGGGAATCCAAGTTTGGGAGAGCTCTCTAAAAGCTGAATGTAAGTAGCATGTTTTGATATTGTTGAAAAGGAACTGGTGAGAAGGGAGAAGTTAAAGATCCAAAAGCTAAAAAAAGGCAACTGATGCAGGACTGTCCCAAAGAGGATGAATAGGTTTGGTATCTAGTGCAAGCGAAGGGATAGCTCACCCGTTGTGGCCGTAGAGAAGGAAGAAAAGTGAGTGTAGATGCAAGAACTTTTGGACACGTGGTAGGACACCGCAGTGCTCTCATTTAGGATGTCATCCCTTTGCTCTTTCAAGTAATGATGATGTATCTTCTGAGAAAAACTAGTGTATAGGCTGAGAAGGAAAGAGATCTGATAAGAAATGATTAAGAAGCCAGGAGCCCCTATGGGTAATAAGAGTGAGAAGACAAGGGAAAGAGATCTCTAGGCTTGCAGGGCTTTATCTTTAAATCAGGAACAGGTGCATCTCAGGTTTCATGGAACCCCTGTAGTGATCCCCTTGGGTGATGTGTGCTATGCCTTAGAGCTGAGGTCAGATTGCTGCTGTGCCCTCCACCACCAGGAAACTCGCCTGTAGATTCAGTCTCCTCTTGGAGTTTTCTCTACCTCCTGTCCTAACTGAAGCTTGTGTCTTCACCACCAGATCACTTCCAGGTGGTCCTCTTTGGTAGGGGCTGTTGATGAACAAGCTTGAATACTTCTTCTTTTTAAATTTTCTTTCTCTATTCTGCTTTTTAAAAATTATTAGTTTTTGTAATTCTTAGTCCATGGACTTAAATTATATTCTCTTTACAACAAATTTGTGATCTTGATAATATTTAGACTTAAATGACTGCAAGAAATTTTGTTAGGGTGATAAACATTTATGGTATGCTTGAGCAGTGTTTGTGATATTCTTCCACTTAATCTGATCAAAGGGAAGGTAAGCTTCTAAAAATTAAATCTGATCTGACTTTTTCTAATTCCTACTTAAATTAATTGTGCCTTTTTAGGATACATTTGAGTTAAGATTTACTAGAATGATTTATACACAGTTTAGAACATTCTGTGAAATTGTAACAGATTAGTAAAATTAAAATTTCACCTTATGTCATGATCTACATGTTATTCAGTTTTTTGATGGGGAAGTACATGACATTTTTTGATTGCTATTCTATTTATTCATCATGAGACCAATCATTACTGTTAAAATATTATTTTCTTTAAACATAAACAGACATTTGGAGTATTTTTTAGCTTTTAATAGTTTGTGTCTTTATTCTCTTGTCATATGACTATTGTCTATTGCTTTTCATTACTCTCCTATTTTTTCCCATTACTTGTCATTTGTTGTAACCTAAAAAACTAGATATCCGACTTAGAAGAATTTTCTATGAAATAAAACCAAATAGGCACTGACTTAGAGTGCACAAACAGGTTTTCATAAATTAAGTGGGAGAAAGTTAGCTTACAGACTGAGATTTCACAGATTGTAGTTCAGAATATTTACTTATGCATTATGTGCTTGCTGTCCCACCTCCATGAGGATTTCAAACATAGCTGAGATTTGGATAGGTCAGTTGTTATTACATGTCCTCTGACTTTCATCTTTATTGTAGGGGGTCTTCTGATTTCTTTTAGTCTTATATGGATGTAGTTGACCAGAAAATACTGATGCCTTCCTTTATTTACTCTTCAAATATTAATTTTTAATTTTGCCATTCAGGTCTAATAAAGGTTCTCTCTTTTTCCCAATTTCAGGTTCTGGTACTATCCCGGGTTGTACCACATTGC
Organism: Callorhinus ursinus; assembly: GCF_003265705.2. Lineage (NCBI taxonomy): Eukaryota > Metazoa > Chordata > Mammalia > Carnivora > Otariidae > Callorhinus > Callorhinus ursinus. The sequence goes on along the minus strand of NW_027397078.1, from coordinate 12,609,337 downwards.
AGCAGTAACCTGCCCCCCATACATGTACAGAATTCACCAAAAGTCAATCCTTGTTTTTTATCCAGCAACATATATTCTAATTCTGAAAGGATTCTGCTTAGTTGGATGAACACAAATTATGAGAATGCCCGACATATTATATGGAAAAACTGTCACCAAGGTGAGAATTTTTTTCTTTAAAGAAATTATTACTAATTTTAGTGTGACAATGTAGAATTGGACTCAGAATCCATGGATTCTAGACCTCTTTTCTGCAAAAAGGATCTCTTAACATCTTCCCAAGATCAGTTTCCTTAACATGTAAAATGGAAATAATAAAAGATGCTTCTTTAATGTATTTTGAAGAGTAAGTGATAAAAATTATGCAGAGATGCTCTACAAAAGATAGTCTTAATATCATTGCTGGTATTTTCAGCTCTATAAAGAATTAAATTTTAGGTGACATGCTCAAACCTGTGTGTACTTAGTTGATATCAAGTGGAATTTGACTAGAAAACATCTTACATGTCATTGTGACAGTCATGTTGGAAATCACTAAATGCAGTAATGCTTCATGAATTTTGGGGGAGGTCCGTCATATTAGGTCCAAATACTGAGACAAGTGGATGTTCATAGAGAGACCTCAGTGTTCAGGTGGCCACTCCCTGGTTCTGTGCTTGTGGAATGAGGCTCTATAAATTTCCACCTTAAGAGCCTTCAGTTTTTTTTTTTTTTAAGTTCCAATTTGCTAGTATAGTGTATTTTTTTCCTCCATCATAACCACTGATTGTAGTGAGATGGATGACAGTGTGTGTGCTCGTTGTTTCTGCGGCTTCAATTCAGCCCCCCTTTTCCAAGTACACACAAACCTCTTATGTTCAGAAGGGGTTGTGTTTAAGTCATTACATTTATTTTCTATACTGAACCCTCAGAGTTTAATCTAAACTTTAGAAGTCAGAAGATTTAAGAGTGTGATTTAAAATGAGACTTTCAGGGCACCTGGGTGGCTCAGTCAGTTAAGCATCTGCCTTCAGCTCAGGTCATGGTCCCGGGGTCCTGGGATCGAGTCCCACATCAGGATCCTTGCTCAGTGGGGAGCCTGCTTCTACCTCTGCCTGCCACTCCCTACTTCTCATGCTCCCTCCCTCTCTCTCTCTCAAATAAATAAAATCTTTAGTAAATAAATAAATAAAATGAGACTTTGAATTATGGTTGCTCTTAACTTGAAGGCATTACTTCAACAAACATAGTGACATCAAGATTGAAACAGATATATTGATATATTGGTATTAGACAACAGTAAACGTGGAATATTTTAGTACCTTCTAATTGATGTGCTGATAATATCAAAATAATTTGACTTAATCTGCAATTGAATAAGATTCATATTTTATAAAACTGTATTTGGTCCTTTCAAAAATATAAAAAACAAAGTGCAAATCATTAGATTGCTGAGGAGTAACACTTTAACCAAAGTAATATAAAATATGTACGTATATTAGAAATTAGTATATTCATTTGTTGTAAAATTATTATGGTTCTATTTTTACCAACAAAAGGGTCTATACAAGTTAATTTCTAAGAGTTTGCTGCATTTTTCAATATAATAGATTACAGGCACTGGTCTCTTTCCTTTTTTAAAAAAAAACACTGAGTTTATGCTTTTACAAAGCTTTTGCATTTTTCTCTGCTACCTTCTGCTTGGACTATTATTTTCCTATTTATCTTCATGATTCCATTTCTCACTTCATTCAAGTCCCTGCTCAAATATCACTTTATATGAGAAGCTTTCCCAATACCCTCTAAAATAGCGTATCCTTCCATCTTTCTCTTTCTTGCTCTGTTCTTTTCAATAGCATTTTTCCAAAATTATATATATAAAATGGAGAGTCTGTTTCTTCCAGTATAATGTGAGCTTCTTAACAGGAACAGTCTTGTCTGTTTTGTTGTTCAGAACCGAGAAACATGACTAGAAGATAACAGATATCAAATACTGTTTGTGTATATAAATGAATATTGAGGGGCACCTGGGTGGCTCAGTTGGTTAAGCGACTGCCTTCGGCTCGGGTCATGATCCTGGAGTCCCAGGATTGAGTCCTGCATCGGGCTCCCTACTCAGCAGGGAGTCTGCTTCTCCCTCTGACCCTCCCCCCTCTGATGTGCTCTCTCTCTCTCTCTCTCTCTCAAATAAATAAATAGAATCTTTAAAAAAAATGAGTGAATATTGAGACACATTCAGGTTTTATACATTTTTCTACCCTATTCCAGATAATTGAATATATATTAGCCTGCCAGTTTGTACCTTCTGGTACAAATTGTAGGAGTCGGGTTGAATGGTTGAGGTAGAAGGAGGCACTTTCCACGTTGAATATGGACCTGAGTACAAGTTTGTGGGCTTAGTAACCACGGAGGTCCATGAGGAGAACCTCTATGAAAGATTTCACTTTGATTAACTTGGACTAAGGAAAAGTCATACTCAGTTCCCCCGATTTTTATCTGTCAACATTGATACTTATTCTTCTTAGACTCACTCCATTGGTGCCTCACAACCTGGTGCAATGGTGTTGTGGAGGGTAGATTGAGAAGCTTTTAAGGGTGAGACCTAGCAATCTGTGTTTTATTAAGCCCTCCATGTGATTCTGATACACACTAAAGTATGAAACAATTAGGCTATAGTATCACAGAAAGTGGCTTTTTAGTGCTTTTAAATTGTTCACAGAATGGTATTTGTTCACAATTGTATTTCTGAAAAACCTCCCCTTTAACAATTCCTTTGGCATAGTAATAGAGGAAAATTTCCCCAAATTAATGTCAGACATCAGACCACAGATCCAGGAAGATCAGGGAATACCAAGCAGGATAAACGCAAAAAAAGCTTTATAGCTAGGAATACTATATTCAAATTGCAGAAAATCAAATATAAAAAAAGAATCTTGAAAGAAGCCAGAGGGGGGAAAACTTCTTGCCTATAGAGGAGCTGAGGTAAGAATTACATCCAACTTCTCGGGAATCCTGTAGTCAGGAAGAGAGTAGAGTATTTAAAGTGTTAAGAGGGAAAAAAAATACTAACCTAGAATTCTGTACCCAAGAAATTGTCTTCCAATAGTGAAGGAGAAAACATCACAGAGAATAGACAGCGGACCTTGCTTATACATTTTTTGGGTAAGCTGATCAGTTGGCAGCTTGCAGAGTCATCTTTATGGACAGTCCGTCCTTGATCAGCCTGGTGAGGCAACAAATAAGGAATTTTTTAGTTGTTTATGGCTTTCCCAGAAACTCTTGTTGAGTTGAGCAGTGGTGTCAACATGATAGGTAGTTTCCATATCATGTCTCTGCTGAGGTCTTTATCAGCACCTTTACCTCAGTCAGATTAGGTCTGACATATATTTCTCGTAGAATTTCTTTGTAATGATATAGGAACTAGGAAGGATGTGACAAGCGAGGGAGCCGTCCTCTGTCAAGGAGAGTATGGAGTGGTAAAGTTGGAATCAGTTGGTTCAGAGGCCTGGCCATCCAGGGCTTTGAACATCAGGACAATGTTCTAGGATTTCATTCTGTTGGCCTCAGAGAGTCATGGGAGATGGCCAAGGTGGTGACTGCTATGATGGGTATTTGGTCTGGGGGCCACAGCAAGTAGGTGGATTGAAGTGCACCAAGGTCACATGTTTTGATCACACCTCGTATTTAGCGCTGAGAGAAGACTGAGATTTCTTAACCCTGGACTTTCTATGAATTTGCTCAAGAGTATGTGGTGTCCGGTAGTCCAAGTTTGGCAGTTTCCTTTCCTAACTACAGATAGTTGCTGAAAAGCACCGTTAAAAAGCAAAGAAACAAAAACAAAACAAAAAAAAGAATAAAAAGTTACCCATCCTATGTTTGAAAATTCATAACATGTGTTGATTTGTTCAAAGAGTTGTGAACGTCAAAAAACATTTTCCATGTAATAAGGGAACACCTGTTTCATGTAAGTAGGGGCCGTTTTTAGGCCTCGCCAAGGAGGTACAATTGCCCTTATACACTTACCCTCTTGTTCTTTGTATTATATGTGCTTAAGCCCTTTATCATTAACACAACAGGTAATGTTTTTCAATGATGAACCTTTTTTTTACACCTTAGTGACAGTTACTTCTTCTGTAGATCATGCCTTTGATAAAGTATCCTCTTTGTTATTCTTTTGGACCCTTTTCCTCAATTGCTACATTTGATGGCTAATGGAAATTTTCTCATCCTATAATCACCTGGTGATTTTGAGAACAGCAACAGACCCTTTTTGTAACATAAAGTTTAATTTCTGAGAGGACTAAGTACTTTCATTTGACTGCACTTTTAACAAAATCCAAAAGTTGGAGCATTTTGAACTGTTCAAAGGAGCTTTGTTCTGCAAAATAATATCTATTATTTAACTGATGCCTATGTCAACATTTTTTTTTCATCAAGTAACAATTGTAGTTCTTCTGAATGGAAAATACTGTTTTTATTCCATTTTTTTTTTTTAGTGGAGCAGAGTCATAGATATGTTTGGCAACATTTATCTTTCATTTTATGTACTGTCTAAAAGTGCCCCTGATTTCATTTATCATGGGATAGTTTGTTAAAGTAAATAATATTCAGTACACATTTGGGAAATTGTACTGGCCTTTTAATTTTATCTATTCTTAAAACTAATGTAGTGTTGAGGTCTTAAATTTGTATGCATTTTAAATGTGTCTAATTTTCAGCTTCATTAAACCAGATAATAGTTATTATTTACAAAGAACCTTATATTTTTTCCAGAAGTTCCAAATTATCCCTTTAATGTTTACCATTAAATATTTATCATCAGTGTTGCAAGATTAAAATGCACATAGATACTAGAAATGGTGTAATCTGATATTTTAATGTTACATTTAGAATGTTTTATATTGGGAATAGGACTGTCAGTCAATATGTAGAAGTCATGATTAGTGTGAAACTCAACACTAAATTCAGAGAAATGCCAGGCTGTCAAAAAAACATGAGAATAGAGAGTTACACCATTTCTAATGGATTAGCAGTGTGGTTCAATAAATCAGGGCGAACCAATGCAATAGCCACGTGTCCTGCAAAATGTAAGATGTAAAAATTCACCCACAATCAGACCACATTCTTTCTCTTTCATATTCATACCTACTCAGTGTCGGTGCCTTCTAGATAGAGACCACTGGGAACACATCTATAGTTGAACAAATTCTTTTCAGTGCACATTGCAATGAGGGAGACCACACATTATGGAGAGTCATGGAGTGTCTCACAGTAAAGGATATTGTGGAAGACATTATAGGATTTGTGCATTAGCTAAGTAAATTGGGGACACTTTCAAGGAAACAGTGATTCACATTGATTGTATGCTATCAGGGGCAGTGGTAATTCTATGAGTAATTTAATAAATCTTATTTAGAAGGAAGAAGGCTATAATTGAGGCTAATTCTTTAATTGGTAGAGAAGCAGTGATCACTTACATTAGTCAGGAGAGGGGGATGTTTGGTGTTGTCAACCATAAAATTAAAATAGTTATTCTCTTAGGGAAATGAGTTTATTCGGGAATAGCAGAGGAATGGCAATTCTGGACAAGCATACTATGGCAAACCATAGGCAAGTATGAAGAGTCAAGAGGAAGTTACACTTTTATTAGGTTTAGGAGGAAATTGAGGAGGGTTGTTTTGAACAGAAGTTCATAGGAAAGGAACAAGAGTCTGAGGATGTGGTGGTTTCTCATTGGTTACCAGGTGCACTATTAATAGCTGGGGCAGAGAGGAGTCATCCTTTTTTCTTAAGAGCAAGAGATAAAATGCTTCCTTTTTCCTGCTTAGCACGCAGGCTGCAATGAGTGGTAACATACATTGATTCCCTCTGCAGGGCTTCCTCAACTCAGTGTTTTTTTGTTTTTTGTATTTTTTTCATTCCAATGCTGAACTCTTGGAGTTCTTTTTGTTTTTATGTTATGTTAATCACCATACATTACATCATTAGTTTTTGATGTAGTGTTCCATGATTCATCGTTTGCATATAACCCCCAGTGCTCCATTCAATACGTGCCCTCTTTAATACCCATCACTGGGCTAACCCAACCCCCTCCCCTCTAGAACCCTCAGTTTGTTAATTTTAAATGAGGTTTCCTCTACTCATTTTCACAGTATTCTGTAGTATGCCAATTAAAGGACTAAGAATTTTACATATAACGGTTTATTTAATCCTCAAAACAAGCAACATGATCAGGTGGCTGTTATTATAATTAACGGGAAAACCAAAGTAGAGAGGTTAATTTATGTTCCTAGCAAAGTATGTGGCTGGGTTTTGAATCCAAGCAGTTTGACCTCCAAGGCTCTTGTTAAGTATCATTGTGTGATGCTGCTCTTTCAAAATGTTAAAATCTTCTTTAGCTTCGATCTTTGCAATTCTTGCAAATTCTTCCCTAATGTCCAGAGAGATATCTCATTTCCTCTTTCATCTACAAGAGTGGGTTTTCAAATCTGGATGCCCTTTTGTAATCACCTGGGAAATTAAAAAAATAAAAACAGATGTCCCACCCCAGGCCAACTGAAACTCAATCTGTGGGGGTATTGCCTGTACATGTGCGCAGCTTTTAAAAGCTTTCTGGGTGGCTCTGATGCACAGTGAAGGTTCAAAACTCTAATATGTGCAAATTGAAAAATAGGGAATAAGATTAAATAGTGCAGAGGTACCTTATAAATATTTGTTCACCACAAGAAATAATATTTTCTAAATTATGTCTCAAATATAAAAGAAGAAACTTATGAATACATTATGAATTCTGAGGGGGTTTTTTTGTTTTGTTGCTACACGTTGTGATTTTACATAGCATCGCTAACCATTGCTGTGACAGGTAAGATCATTCTTACTCTCGTTTCCTCTCACCTTTCTGCCTGAGTGTATCATTTTTGTTATGTTCATTACACCTGTATTGTCAGTATTTATAACACTTCTATTGTGTCAGTATTCTGTTATGTGTCATTTTACCTGGATTCTCCATTTTTATTTATTTTTTGATTCAACTATTGGGTGGCTGGATTTCATAATTGTTTTTCTAGGAAAACCCTTTTCAAAGGTCTCTAGGCTCTGAGTTCTGTTTGTAATTATCTTCTTTTTTTTTTTAATGTGCGCATGGCATCTTGACTGGAAATAAAATTTGGGTCAGCCTTTATTTTTCTCTGAGCTCTGTGGACAGTATTTCATTGTGTTATGTCTATCAGATAGCTTGGAAAATTGGAGATCAAGCTGATAACTTCTCCCCTATAAGTGAATTGCCTTGTTTGGCTCTGAGCTTTTTTATATTCACAAAGTGGGAGGCATGTACAGGAGTATGAAACACGTTCTAAAACATTTCTTTTGTAAAGTTGGTATAGGAGGTATTTTTTTGTATTCCCTTTGAAGTCAAAGATATTCGTTGAAACTGAGTCCTGAAGAGGCTTTTTCTCTTTTTTTGTTTTAAATAAAAGGGTGGAATTTAATCTTTATTTACAAGGGTTGTTTTGATTTTAAAGAGAAGGATGAAAAAATAAAGGATGGAATGAAGAGGTTTTTTCTAACCTTTTTTTAACATGGATGATCTTGTATTATACCTGATCTTTTTCATAATTAAGCAGAATACATTCAACATTTCATCACTAATTATTATATTTACTATATGATTACTTTGTAGATTGTGTTCTGGAATTTATATCCTTTTAGTTTTCCAGGAAGTTTTATAATGAATACTATTTAATTATATATATTATATACAGTTGACCTTTGAACAACAAGGTTTTGAACTGTGCAGGTCCACTCGTATGTGGATTTTTTTTTAAAATATTACAGTACTATAAGTGTATTTTCTCTTTCTTGTGATTTTCTTAGTAACATTTTCTTTTCTCTAGCTTACTTTATTGTAAGAATACGATATATAATACATATAACATACAAATACTGGTTATGTTTTCAGTAAGGCTTCTGGTCAACAGTAGGCTATTATTAGTTAAGATTTGGAGGAGTCAAAAGTTATACACAAATTTTTCAGTGTGCAAGAGTTGGTGCCCCAAGCCCCACATTGTTTAAGGGTCAACTGTATATGCCTATATGTCTCTTTCTATTTCTCTCTCTCTCTCTCTCTCTCTTCCTATCTTACTATAGTATGTTAAATTGATTTTTAACTGTAAACTAACCTTGCATTCCTGGCACAAATTTAATTTTGCCATGGTAGCTAATCTTTTTTTAATACCTTGCCAGATTAGTTTACTAATATTTTAATTTTTTGCTTTACTTTACATGAGTGATGATTTGTAAATATTCTCTGTATTTTTTAGTTTTTTATGTTATAATTTTACATAAATCTCAACAATTAGTTGTAGAATATTTCCTCTTTGTAGGCTTTGAAAGAGTTTCTAGAAAAGTGAAATTGCTTGTTTCTTAAATTTTGTAGAATTTACTAGTAAGATTACCTGGACCTATTATTTCTTTAGTGGGATGATTTTAAATAATCATAATGAAATTTTAAATAATGAAATTAATGAACTTTGTCTAAATTTTGAAAATATTAGCATAATATTATTGATTATTTTATTGTATGTGTTCTATCATGTAACTGCTGTGATTATTTTCTTTTGATTACTTATACTTCTTGTTTTTTAAATCAGTTTTTATCCATAGTGATTAATCACCTTAGTACACAAGATTCTTTATTTTCTTTCTAGTTTAATGATGCACTTTTATGGAGGTTCTACCAAATATTATATATATTACCTCACTCTCATGTGGCTGATCTTCTAATTATTGTATTTGGCTGATCTTATAATTATTTAGAGTTCACATATCTTCATAATTTAACTACCTTTAAAGATTTTATTTATTTATTTGACAGAGAGAGAGACAGCCTAGAGAGGGAACACAAACAAGGGGAGCGGGAGAGGGAGAAGCAGGCTTCCCGCCGAGCAGGGAGCCCGATGTGGGGCTCGATCCCAGGACCCTGGGATCATGACCTGAGCCGAAGGCAGACACCTAACGACTGAGCCACCCAGGTGCCCCTATAATTTAACTACCTTTAGAAACAAGATGATTTCTGCATTAAAGTATATATTACTTTGCATTTCCAAAGTGCTTTAAAACAATTAAAAATGTACTATGTTATCTGTTCTGAATGCAGGCATAAAAATCCTCAAAATTCTAGCAAACAGAATCCAGCAACATTTTAAGAGGATTAAACAAAATTACTAGGTGAGATTTATCCCAGGAGTGTAAGATTAGTTTAACCTGGGAATTCTGGGGTGCCTGGGTGGCTTAGTCGGTTAAGCCTTCAACTGTTGGCTTTGGCTCAGGACATGATCTCAGGGTCGTGAGATCAAGCCCTGCATCAGGTTCAGTGCTCAGTGGGGAGTCTGCTGGAGGTTCCCTCCCTCTCCCTCTGCCCCTTACCCTGCACTCTGTCTCTCTTTCTCTAAAATAAATGAATAAATCTCTGAGAAATAGTAGGCCTTCCAATCAATGCAATACTCCATATTAATAGAATATAAAGGGAAATAAAAGAGACCATTTCAAAGGACACAGCAACAATGAAAATATATATCTAGCAAGAGACTTATACCAAGAATATATAAAAATACAACTCAACAAATAATGCAAGTAAAAAGAAAACAAATAATCCAAGTAAAAAGAAAATAAAGGAGTTAAGCAAATGGTCAATGAGCACATGAAGAGCACATGAAGAGACTCAACATAATATTAGTCATTAGGTAAATGTAAAACAAAAGCACAATGAACTAGCACTTGACACCAACTTGGATGAATAAAATGAAAAAAAAAAAGGAAAGAAATACTATAACATCTATTGGGAAAGATTTTTAGAAATTGGAACCTTATACATTGCTAGAGAGATTGTAAATGGTACAAGCACTTTGGAAAACAGTTTAATGTTAAACAGTTTAACATTTCTCAAAGTGTTAAAAAATAGATTAATGATATGATTCCGCAGTTCCACTCATTGGTTTATACTCAAAATATTTGAAAATACATATATTCTCACAAAAATTCTTAAATAAATGGTAATAGCAACATTATTCATAATAGCCAAAACGGGGAAGCAACCCAAATGCCAATAAACTGATGAATAGATCAACAAAATGTGGTATATTTAGTCACAAAACGGAACATTATTCAGGTATAAAAAGAAGCAAAGCACTGATACATGCTATGGCATGGATGAACCTTGAAAACATTATGCTAAATAAAAGAAGCCATAACACAAAAGGGCACATATTTTGATTCTATGTCTATGACATGTTTAGAATAGGCAAGTCCAGTGCTCGCTTCGGCAGCACATATACTAAAATTAGAATAGGCAAGTCCATAGTGACTGAAAGTAAATTAGTTTTTTTCCAATGGATGAGAGAAGAGGGAAAAGGGGAATGACAGCTAGTGGGTATGGGGTTTCTTTATGTGTTGATAAATATTCTAAGGTTAGGTAGTGGTGATGATCATGCCGCTGTGTAAATATATTAAATAATAATGAATTGGACAGTTGAATTGGATAAAACGTATGTTATATGAGTTACATATCAATAAAGCTGTTATAAAAATGTACTGTTTTAACCACCTAAAATATCATTTAAATAATTACTATGATACTCATAAAAATTATATGTGCACTTATTCCTTTAATGCATAAAATGTTTCAGTTTTATGTTTAGCAGTCACATCTTCAATTCGTAACACTATTTAGGACTATTTTAATATTTCTGAATATTTGAAGTAATATACTGTAAATAAATAGGTAAAAACATAACTTCTAAATTAAAATTAAAAAAAAAATTTGTAGAACATCACTTGAATTTTCTGTTTCCTGGCAAATGAGGACTAGATTAGTTTGCTCTTTCTCTCTCTAAAAGCAACCATAGACCAACACTTCTCAGATGATAATATGAATATAAATCACCTGGAGATTTTGCTAAACTTTTTATGTTTCAGTAGGTTTTAAGTGGGGTCTGAAATTCTGCGTTCATAACAAGCTTCCAGTTGATAAAGGTGCTGCTGATTCACATAGCACACTTTAGGTAGCAAAATCTTGGAGCATAGAAGAGAGTAGCCTAGATCAAAGGAATTAACCAAAAAGCAGAGAAAATCCGTGATATACCTAAGGCTGTGGTAAACTGGTGGGGGCTTGGCTGCAGCCTTCTTTCTGTATGAATGGCAGGCCATCGGCACAGGATTAGATCAAAGAAGCAAGGTTTTTACTTCTCAACACTGTTCTGGAGGATTATTGCCATCCTCTTTGCACAGAGAGCCACATTTGAAAGGCAACAATTCATGCTGATTGCTGTTTAAGAAATAATAAAAAAGCAGTTCCAAAGTTGTGATGGGTTGAACAAAAATAGGTGCCACTGGTTTTCCACTCAGAAAGGTAGAGAACTGGAAAGACCTTTAGCCCCCACCCTTAAAATTACAGCAAAAACATATACAAAACAACAGCAAAAACCATATAGATAGCAAATTCCCAAATGTGTTAAGCTCCCATATGAAGCTAAGGCTATAGGACAACAAAGTATCCTAACATCCAAGAAGGAGGAGGTGCTTTCAGGAGGAAATGGGATGATAGCAATTGTCTACTTGTGGTAGAGACAGCTGGATACTGATAAGGAGAGTTGAGTTAGGGTGGTTGGTGAATTGGTAGAGACAAAGTATACACTAGTGAGAGAGTGTAAAGTCCCTAGGAACTAGAGCAATAAGGAACGTCTGCATCCTCTTACAGGTTTCTACTCCATAAACATCACTGGTTGCTCACAGAAATGACTGGAGAGTGAGTCTGGAGAATGTGCCCCTCATAGTGTAGACCTGGGGGTGGGGAAGCAACTTGTCCAACTTCTCTATTCCCTATAGAACATTAAAGTTAATATGTGGGGAGAAGGACCACATGTGCAGTCATCTTTAGTGCCCTGATGAAAACTCACTGCAGCTGAAAAAAGAGACTGAAAAAAATAAATAAATAAAACAAAACCACCTCTACCCCTCAGAAAGGGACTGGAATTCAATACGACAGTCAAGTAGAAAATCCGAAAGCAACCACAAAAAATCTCCTAGAATTGGTATAGAGTTTGTCATGGTTGTAGGACAGACATATAATCAGTATATAAAAAATAAATTCTGTTTTCTATAATGGCATTAAACAATTGGAATTTGCAACTATATATATATAATTTATCATAGCAACATAGAATAAAATGCTTAAGTATGAACCCGACAAAATATGTGCAGGATATATGTACTGAACATTATGAAGCACTGAGGAAAGAAATCAAAGAGAGCCAAATAAATAGAGAAATATACCGTGCACATGGAAGTGGAAGACAAAAGAGTAAGATTTTTTTTGTCAGTATTGCCAAATTGATCTATAGACTCAATATAACCCTAGTGAAAAATCCTACCTCACTTGTTTTTGTAGATATCAATAACTTGACTCTACAGTGCAAATGAGAATTTTGGGGGTGATGAAACTTTCCCGTATGGAAGTGTGATAAATACATGACAATATACCTCTCAAAATCCTAGAAGCGTACAACACAGAATGTATGTTAGTGCATGTATTTTTTAATCAGCTAAGACATGGAGGTAATTCAGGATGGAATGCAGACTGTGATAGATGAATCTAACTGTGTTGCAAATGTTTGACAACCTCACTGAATATAATGGACAGGAAAGGTGCTGGCTAAATTATCTTGTAAAAACAATCATGACTGCATACTGTAGACCTAAAGACAAAAGGAATATTGCATGCGCTTGTTACTCTAGTTTCTTGCAGGGGTATGGGTTTGCAATTCTGAAATTGCTTTAAATATATACTAGGGTTGAACAAAAAAGTAAATATTTTGTAGGTAATGAGAACCAGGTTCTCCTGTACTGAAGAGCCAAGTTAGAAATAACGAAAGAGGGAAGGTCATAATGAGTCCTGTGGTGCTGGATTGCAGTTGGTGGAGTTGGAAGTAACAGCATAATAGTTATTGTTATATTGTAATCTCTCTATCAGCTTCTAGTTAGATTTTTAATTAGTTGTTTTCCTGTTATGGGTGTGATCTATCCTCAACAGGATGATAAACACCTTGAGGGGAATTTCTGTCTCTTTAATGATACAAGATGACATTGGGATGTTTAGAGATCATGGTCTATATCAAATACTGTCTGATTCACTATGAACACAAAAGACTAGAAAATTGCCTTTTTCAATTAAAGTTAGAATTGCTTATAGTTCTTAGAAAAATGAATTTTGGCTACAAAAGTGAGACCTTTTGCTTTTATTAAAAGACATAGGTGGCACATATACATTCAGAGAAGCACATTTAGGTTATAAACATCCAGCCCACCAGAAATGTGTATTTTGAACTCATTCTTTGATTGTATCACATCATCTATCAGATATAGGTATTCATAGGTTTTTATCAGCAAAAAAATACTTTGAAATATACAGTCCAAAATGTTTTTTGCTATGTATTAGTTGAAAATTTCTAGTGATCTTTGTTTGCTAGACTGATTTTGCAGTACCATGCTATAGAAATCCTATAGAATCATTCAATTATGTAGCATCTCAGATGAAAAAATACCAGGTACTATTTTTGTGAAGTATCTAGGACATCTGTGGTTCTAGAGAAATTGGTCTTCTAGTACCAGATGTAAAGCAATCTGAGTGATCAAAAATCTGCCTATTGGTTTGTCTCTCTCTCTCTCTCTTTTTTCCCCTTTGCTCATTTGTTTTGTTTCTTAAATTCCACACATTAGTGAAATCGTAAGGCACCCATCCCTCTCTAACCGACCCATTTCACTCAGCATCATACTCTCCGGCTCCATCCACATTGTTGCAAATGACAAAATTTCATTCACATCTTCCTCATCCATTCATTAATGGATGGACACTTGGGCTGCTTCCATATTTTGGCTATTGCAAATATTGCTGCTATAAATGTAGGGATGCATGTGTCCCTTTGAATTAGTGCTTTTGTATTCTTTGGGTAAATACCCAGTAATGTGAATTCTGGATCTTAGGTAGTTCTATTTTTAACTTTTTGAGGAAACTCTGTACTGTTTTCCACAGTGGCTGTTCCCACCAACAGTGCAAGAGCTTTCCTTTTTCTCCACATCATGGCCAAAACTATTTTTCTTGTGTTATTGATTTCAGCCATTCTGACAGGTATGAGATGATAGCTCATTGTAGTTTTGGTATGCATTTCCCTGATGATGAGTGATGATGAACCATCTTTTAAATGTGTCTGTTGGCCATCTATATGTCTTCTTTGGAGAAATATCTGTTCATGTCTTCTGCCCATTTTTCAATTGGATTATTTGGTTTTTGGGTGTTTTATAAGTTCTTTATATATTTTGAATACTAACCCTTTATCAGATATGTCATTTGAAAATATCTTCTCCCATGAAGTAGGTTGCTTTTAGTTTTGTTGATTGTTTCCTTTGCTCCGCAGAAGCTTTTTATTTTGATGTAGTCCCAATAGTTTATTTTTGCTTTTGTTTCCCTTGCCTCAGTAGACATATCAAGAAGTTGCTATGATCAGTGTCAAAGAGGTTACTGCCTGTGTTCTCTTCTAGGATTTTTGTGGTTTCAGGTCTCACATGTAGGTCTTCAATCCATTTTGAATTTATTTTTATATATGGAGTAAGAAAGTGGTCCCGTTTCTTTCTTTTGCATGTTACTATCCAGTTTTCCAACACCATTTGTTAGAAAGACTGTCCTTTTCCCATTGGATGTTCTTTCCTCCTTTGTCCAAGATTAACTGACCAAGTAGTTGTGGGTTTATTTCTGTGTTTTCTATTCTGTTCCATTGATCTGTGTCTATTTTTGTGCCAATATCATACTGTGGTGATAACTACGACTTTGTAATATAACTTAAAGTTCAGAATTGTGATTTGCTTTTCTTTTTGTGGTTGCAGGTCTTCAGCTTTGCTTTTCTTTTTCAAGATTGCTTTAGTTATTTGGGTCTTTTGTGGTTTTATACAGATTTTAGGATTGCTTGTTCTAGCGGTGAAAGATGCTGTTGGTATTTTGATAGGGATTGCATTGAATGTGTAGGCTGCTTTGGGTAGTATAGACATTTTAGCAGTATTTGTTTTTCCAATCCATGAGCATGGAATGTCTTTCCATTTCTTTGTGTCATCTTCAATTTCTTTCATCAGTGTTTGATAGTTTTCAGAGTACAAGTCTTTCACCTCTTTGGATGCTTTTATTCCTGGGTATCTTATTATTTTTGGTGCAATTGTAAATGAGACAGATTCCTTAATTTTTCTTTCTGCTACTTCATTATTAGTTTGTAGAAATCAACAGATTTCTGTAGATTGATTATGTACCCTGCAACTTTACTGAATTCATTTATCAGTTCTAGCAGTTTTTTTGATGGAGTCTTTTTGGTTTTTTATATACAGTATCATGACATCTACAAATAAGGAAAGTTTTACTTCTTCCTTACTGATTTTGATGCTTTTTATTTCTTTTTGTTGTCTGATTGCTGTGGCTAGGACTTCCAGTACTATGTTAAATAGAAGTGGTGAGAGTGGATATCCTTGTCTTATTCCTCACCTTAGGGGAAAAGCTCTCATTTTTTCCCCATTAAGGATCATGTTAGCTGTGGGTTTTTCATAGGTGGCCTTTATTATGTTGAAGCATGTTCCCTCTAAACCTACTTGTTGAGGGTTTTTGTCATGAATGGATGTTGTACTTTGTTGGATGCTTTTTCTGCATCTATTGAAAGGATCATATGGTTCTTATCCTTTCACTTTTTGATGTGATGTATCATATCAATTGATTTGAGATTATTGAACCATACTTGCAACCCAGGAATAAATCCCAGTTGATTGTGGTGAATGATTTCTTTAATGTATTGTTGGCTTTGGTTTGCTAGTATTTTACTGAGTATTTTTGCATCTATTATCAGAGATATTGGCCTGTAGTTCTCTTTTTTAGTGGTGTCTTTTTCTGGTGTGATATTAGGGTAATCCTGGCCTCATAGAATGAATTTGGAAGTTTTCCTTCCTTCCCTTTCTGTTTCTTGGAATAATTTGGGAAGAATAGATATTAACTCTTCTTTAAATGTTTGGTAGAATTCACCTGTGAAGCCATCTGGTCCTGGACTTTTGTTTGTTGGGAGTTTTTTGATTAGTGATTAAATTTCATTGCTGGTTATCAGTCTATTCAAATTTTCTATTTCTTCCTGATTCAGTTTTAGTTATTTATAGGTTTCTAGGAATTTAACCATTTCTTCTAGGTTGTCCAGTTTGTTGGCATATACTTTTCCATAATATTTTCTTATGATTGTTTGGAGGTTTAAATTTTGTTTTTATTTCCAAAGGAATATGTTTTTTCTTTTCCAAGCAAAGAAAAAAAATTTTTGACTATTGCTCAAATTCCATAAGATATCCTTTTTCTTTTTTTAAATTTTTCTCATTGTCCTTTATTCATCAATCCATTTTCTTTTTTAAAAAAAAATTATTGTTATGTTAATCACCATACATTACATCATTAGTGTTTGATTTAGTGTTCCATGATTCATTGTTTGTGCATAACACCCAGTGCTCCATGCAGAGTGTGCCCTTATTAATACCCATCACCAGGCTAACCCATCCTCCCACCACCCCCAGTTGGTTTTTTAGAGTCCGTCATCTCTCGTGGTTCGTCTCCCCCTCTGATTTCCACCCCTTCATTCTTCCCCTCCTGCTATCTTCTTCTTTTTTTTTTTCTTAACATATATTGCATTATTTCTTTCAGAGGTACAGATCTGTGATTCAGCAGTCTTGCACAATACACAGCGCTCACCATAGCACATACCCTCCCCAATGTCTATCACCCAGCCACCCCATCCCTCCCGCCCCACCCCCATTCCAGCAACCCTCAGTTTGTTTCCTGAGATTAAAAATTCCTCCTATCCGTGAGGTCATATGATACATGTCTTTCTCTGATTGACTTATTTCGCTCAGCATAACACCGTCCAGTTCCATCCACGTCGTTGCAAATGGCAAGATCTCATTCCTTTTGATGGCTGCATAATATTCCATTGTGTATATATACCACATCTTCTTTATCCATTCAGCTGTCAGTGGACATCTTGGCTCTTTCCACAGTTTGGTTATTGTGGACATTGCAGCTATAAACATTGGGGTGCACGTACCCCTTCGGATCCCTACATTTGTATCATTGGGGTAAATACCCAGTAGTGCAATTGCTGGATCATATGGTAGCTCTATTTTCAACTTTTTGAGGAACCTCCATACTGTTTTCTAGAGTGGTTGCACCAGCTTGCATTCCCACCAACAGTGTAGGAGGGTTCCCCTTTCTCCGCATCCCTGCCAACATCTGTCATTTCCTGACTTGTTAATTTTAGCCATTCTGACTGGTGTGAGGTCGTATCTCATTGAGGTTTTGATTTGGATTTCCCTGATGCTGAGCGATGTTGAGCACTTTTTCATGTGTCTGTTGGCCATTTGGATGTTTTCTTTGGAAAAATGTCTGTTCATGTATTCTGCCCATTTCTTTTTTTTTGTTTTTTTTAATTTTTATTGTTATGTTAATCACCATACATTACATTATTAGTTTTTCATGTAGTGTTCCATGATTCATTGTTTGTGCATAACACCCAGTGCTCCACGCAGAACGTGCCCTCTTTAATCCCCATCACCAGGCTAACCCATCCCACCACCCTCCTCCTCTCTTAGAACCCTCAGTTTGTTTTTCAGAGTCCATCATCTCTCATGGTTCGTTTCCCCCTCCAACTTATTCCCCTTCATTCTTCTCCTCCTGCTATCTTCTTTTTTCTTTTTTTTTAAACATATATTGCATTATTTGTTTCACAAGTACAGATCTGTGATTCAACAGTCTTGCACAATTCACAGC
>NW_027397078.1:12513594-12591077 GCF_003265705.2 Callorhinus ursinus | reverse complement strand
GGTTGCTACCTGTGTTCTCCTTTAGGATTTTGATGAACTCCTCTCTCACGTTTAGGTCTTTCAACCATTTGGAGTCTATTTTTGTGTGTGGTATAAGGAAATGGTCCGTTTCATTCCTCTAATGTGGCTGTCCAATTTTCCCAACACCATTTGTTGAAGAGACTGTCTTTTTTCCTTTGGACATTCCTTCCTGCTTTGTCGAAGATGAGTTGACCATAGAGTTGAGGGTCCATTTCTGGGCTCTCGATTCTGTTCCATTGATCTATGTGTCTGTTTTTGTGCCAGTACCATACTGTCTCGATGACGACAGCTTTGTAATAGAGCTGGAAGTCCGGAATTGTGATGCCGCCAGCTTTGCTTTTCTTTTTCAACAATCCTCTGGCTATTCGGCGTCTTTTCTGGTTCCATAGAAATTTTAGGATTATTTGTTCTATTTCTTTAAAAATAGTTGATGGTATTTTGATGGGGATTGCATTGAATGTGTAGATTGCTCTAGGTAGCATTGACATCTTCACAATATTTGTTCTTCCAGTCCATAAGCATGGAACGTTTTTCCATTTCTTTGTGTCTTCCTCAATTTCTTTCATGAGTATTTTATAGTTTTCTGATTACAGATCCTTTGCCTCTTTGGTTAGACTTATTCCTAGTATCTTATGGTTTTGGATGCAATTGTAAATGGGATCGACTCCTTAATTTCTCTTTCTTCTGTCTTGTTGGTGTATGGGAATGCAACTGATTTGTGTGCATTGATTTTATATCCTGCCACTATACTGAATTCCTGTATGAGTTCTAGCAGTTTTGGGGTGGAGTCTTTTGGGTTTTCCATATAACATATCATATCATCTGTAAACAGTGAGAGTTTGATGTCTTCTTTGCCGATTTGGATGCCTTTGATTTCTTTTTGTTGTCTGATTGCTGTGGCTAGGACCTCTCATACTATGTTAAATAGCAGTGGTGATAGTGGACATCCCTGCCACTTGCCTGACCTTAGGGGGAAAGCTCTCAGTTTTTCCCCATTGAGAATGATATTTACTGTAGGTTTTTCATTGATGGCCTTTATGATTTTGAGGTACATACCCTCTATCCCTATACTCTGAGGAGGTTTAATCAAGAAAAGATGCTGTACTTTTTCAAATGGTTTTTCTGCATCTATTGAGAGGATCATATGATTCTTGTTCTTTCTTTTGTTAATGTATTGTATTACATTGATTGATTTGCGGATGTTGAACCAACCTTGCAGCCCAGGGATAAATCCCACTTGGTCGTGGTGAAGAATCCTTTTAATGTACTGTTGGATCCTATTGGCTAGTATTTTGGTAAGAATTTTTTTGCATCCATGTTCATTAAGGATATTGGTCTGTAAATCTCCTTTTTGATGGGGTCTTTGTCTGGTTTGGGGATCAAGGTCATAGTGACCTCATAAAACGAGTTTGGAAGTTTTCCTTTCTTTTCTAATTTGGAACGGTTTCAGAAGAATAGGTATTAATTCTTCTTTAAATGTTTGGTAGAATTCCCCTGGGAAGCCATCTAGCCCTGGGCTTTTGTTTGTTGGGAGATTTTTGAAGACTGCGTCAATTTCCTTAGTGGTTATGGATTTCTTCAGGTTTTCTATTTCTTCCTGGTTCAGTTTTGGTAGTTGATACATCTCCAGGAATGCATCCATTTCTTCCAGGTTATCTAATTTGCTGGCATACAGTTGCTCATAATATGTTCTTATAATTGTTTGTATTTCTTTGGTGTTGCTTGTGATCTCTCCTCTTTCATTCACGATTTTGTTGATTTGGGTCCTTTCTCTTTTCTTTTTGATAAGTCTGGCCAGGGGTTTATCAATCTTGTTAATTCTTTCAAAGAACCAGCTCCTAGTTTCATTGATCTGTTCTACTGTTCTTTTGGTTTCAATTTCATTGATTTCTGCTCTGATCTTTATTATTTCTCTTCTCCTGCTGGGTTTAGGCTTTAGTTGCTCTTTTTTCTCCAGCTCCTTTAGGTGTAGGGTTAGGTTGTGTATTTGAGACCTTTCTTGTTTCTTGAGAAAGGCTTGTATTGCTATATACTTTCCTCTTAGGACTGCCTTTGCTGCATCTCAAAGATTTTGAACAGTTGTGTTTTCATTTTCATTGGTTTCCATGTATTTTTTTAATTCTTCTTTAATTTCCTGGTTGACCCATTCATTCTTTAGTAGGATGCTCTTTAGCCTCCATGTATTTGAGTTCTTTCCGACTTTCCTCTTGTGATTGAGTTCTAGTTTCAAAGCATTGTGGTCTGAAAATATGCAGGGAATAATCCCAAACATTTGGTACTGGTTGAGACCTGATTTGTGACCTAGGATGTGATCTATTTTGGAGACTGTTCCATGGGCACTGGAGAAGAATGTGTAGTCCGTTGCTTTGGGATGGAATGTTCTGAATATGTCTGTGAAGTCCATTTGGTCCAGTGTGTCATTTAAAGCCTTTATTTCCTTGTTGATCTTTTGCTTAGATGATCTGTCCATTTCAGTCAGGGGGGTGTTATAGTCCCCCACTATTATTGTATTGTTGTCAATGTGTTTCTTTGCTTTTGTTATTAATTGCTTTATACAATTGGCTGCTCCCATGTTAGGGGCATACATATTTACAATTGTTAGATCTTCTTGTTGGATAGACCCTTTAAGCAGGATATACTATTCTTCCTCATATCTTATTACAGTCTTTGGTTTAATATCTAATTTGTCTGATATAAGAATTGCCACCCCAGCTTTCTTTTGGTGTCCATTAGCATGGTAAATGGTTTTCCGCCCCTTCGCTTTCAATCCGGGGGTGTCTTTGGGTCTAAAATGCAGACAGCATATTGATGGGTCTTGTTTTTTAATTCAATCTGATAGCCTGTGTCTTTTGATTGGGGCATTTAGCCCATTTACATTTAGGGTAACTATTGAAAGATATGAATTTAGTGCCACTGTATTGCCTATAAGGTGATTGTTACTGTATATTGTCTGTGTTCCTTTCTGGTCTATGCTGCTTTTAGGCTCTCTCTTTGCTTAGAGGACCCCTTGCAATATTTCTTGTAGGGCTGGTTTCGTGTTTGCAAATTCCTTTAGTTTTTGTTTGTCCTGGAAGCTTTTTATCTCTCCTTGTATTGTCAATGACAGCCTAGCTGGATATAGTATTCTTGGCTGCATATTTGTCTCGTTTAGTGCTCTGAAGATATCATGCCAGTCCTTCCTGGCCTGCCTGGTCTCTGTGGATACGTCTGTTGCCAATCTAATATTTCTACCATTGTTGGTTACATATCTCTTCTCCCGAGCTGCTTTAAGGATTTTTCTCTGTCTCTGAGATTCATAAGTTTTAGTTTTAGATTTCAGGGTATTGACCTATTTTTATTGATTTTGAGAGAGGTTCTCTGTGCCTGCTCGATTTTGATGCCTGTTTCCTTCCCCAAATTGGGGACGTTCTCTGCTATAATTTGCTCCAATATACCTTCTGCCCCTCTCCATCTTTCTTCTTCTTCTGGAATCCCAATTATCCTAATGTTGTTTTGTCTTATGGTATCACTTATCTCTCGAATTCTGCCCTCGTGATCCAGTAGTTGTTTCTCTCTCTTTTTCTCAGCTTCTTTATTTTCCATCATTTGGTCTTCTGTAACACTGATTCTCTCTTCTGCCTCATTTTTTCTAGCAGTTAGTGCCCCCATTTTTTATTGCACCTCATTAGTAGCCTTTTTGTTTTCGACTTGTTTAGATTTTAGTTCTTTTATTTCTCCAGAGAGGGTTTCTCTAATAACTGCCATGCTTTTTTCAAGCCCAGCTAGTATCTTTAAAATCATGATTCTGAACTCTAGTTCCGACCTCGTACTAATGTCCCTATTGAGTAGGTCCCTGGCAGACAGTACTGCCTCTTGTTCTTTTTGTTGAGGTGATTTTTTTCCATCTTGTCATTTTGTCCAGAGGAGAATAGATGAATGAGAAAAGAAAATGCTAACAGGGTAACAACCTCCCCAGAAAATATACTCTAAACAAATCAGAAAAGACCTGAAACCTGGGGAAAAGACAGGGAAAGAAAGATAAAAGAGAAAGAAAAAGATAAAAACAAACAGAAACAGAACAAAAGAAAAACAATATGATCAAATATGATCAGGCTGGTGCATAGATCAGTGCCACACACTAGATTTTGGGTTTATTTAGCTCTGTTAAAAGGAAGTGCCTCCCAAAATTTTAAAGAAAGAAAAACTTATATATGTACAAAAATAGGGTTTGATATGATGAAAGTATGGAATATGACTGTAAAGATGAAATTTATAAAAATTTTATAAAAGGACTTGATAAGAAGTTGTTTGAAAAAAGAAAGAGGATTTAAAAAAAGAAGGCAAAAAAGGGAGAGAATGTGATCAGGTAGGAGACTAGAACAAAGCCATACAGTAGAGATTCAGGGTATATTTTGATCTGTTTGAAGAAACTGTATCTGAAAATTTTAAAGAGAGAACAACTTATATATATATGCCAAAAATAAGGGTAACTACTATGAAGTGATAGAATATGACTCTTAAAATGAAAAATAAAAATTTTTTTAAAAAAGGGATTGATATGATGTTGGCTGAAAAAGGGAAAAAAGAAAAATTTAAAAAAAAAAGACAGATAAAAAAATTAACTTTGAAAGACTAAAGAATCCTGCTAAAAAACCAATGGATTCAATGTGCAGTATTCCCCTACCTCTAGGGTTCTGCTGTTCTCATTGATTGGTAAACTTGGTCTTGGCTGGCTGTTCTTGCTGATCTTCTGTGGGAGGGGCCTGTTGCCGTGGTTCCCAAATGTCTTTGCCGGAGGTGGAATTGCCCCGTCCTTGCCGGTTCGGGCTAAGTATTCTGGTCGGGTTTGTCGTCGGGAGCTTTTGTTCCCTGCAAGCTTTCTGTACAGCTTTGGAGGACTAGAGTGAAAATGGCGGCCTTCCATTCTCTGCCCGGGAGGAGCCGAGAACTTGGCGGGGCCCGCTTCTCAGTGCACCCCCAGAGAAAAACAGTCAGTCACTCCCGTCTCCCCGGTCTTCAGCCGCACTCCATGCTCATCCGGTCTGTGACCGAGCTTTTCTCTCTTTGGCACCTGACCCCGTGTGGAGTCTCTAAACCCAGCAGATCCCTGCGGTGCGCTCCCGCGCCACTCCTCCCCGGGAAGGAAGGGGAGTCTCCCCGGATCTGCCGCTTGTTGGGTCCCTGCTGGAGGAGCAGTAGCCCGACTGGGCTGCGGATCACAGTTTATGGCAACCCCAAGCTGAGAGCCCGCGCCTTGGCTCTGTCCCTGCAGCCGGCTTTCCCGCTCCGATACCTGGGAGCTCTGCCGCACTCAGGCACCCCCGGTCTTTCTGTGACCCCGAGGGTCCTGAGACCACACTGTCCCGCGAGGGTTCCACCCCCCGCTTAGCCACTGGAGTGACGTCCCTCACCGGAGCCGACTTCTTTAAAAGTTCCAATTTTGTGCTCCGCGGCTCTATCACTTGCGGGAAGAGGCAGATAGAGGCCCCCTCCTCTGCCATCTATCCTCTGGAATATTGCCTCGGATTCACTTCTCCGCACATCCTACCTTCCAGAAAGTGATCGCTTTTCTGTTCAGAGTTATTGGTATTCTTTTCTTCGATCTCCTGTTGAGTTCGTAGGTGTTCAGAATGGTTTGATCCCTATCCAGCTGAATTCCTGAGACCAGACGAAATCCAAGTCTCCTACTCCTCTGCCATCTTGCTTTGCCCCCCCATCAATTCATTTTCCTTTTGACGGAATAGAAAATTCCAGATCATTTCTTAGTTCTTTTGTATGTCACTTTGGAAGAAAACGTATCAAGGATCAGTGATTCCTTGAAAACCAGGGAAATAAAGCCAGGCACATGTTCTGTTTTCCTTTTTGTTTGAACTGGGCACTAAATGTTCCACAATGAGAATGACTTTGAAAGCATTTTTTTCTATGATGTTTGCCAATTTTAAATATGTTCTGTATTATATAGTGACAATATGAGAATATATTCAGACAGATACCATAAGGTATCTTTTTTAGAAAAGTAAAACATGTTATATTTACTCTCTTTTTTGGAACAGGAGTTATTCCCTCTGAGAGATGGATATTAAATTTTGACAAAGATCTTTTAGATGGCCTTGTTTTTGCAACACAGTTGGGAGCCTATTGTCCGTTTTTGGTAAGAGTCTTTTTTATGAAACGTAGTCTTGTATTATTTGAAAGAACTTAGTAATTAAAATTCACAGTATTTTTTATAAACTGATATTTTTCAATGTTTTAATTTAAATCACACCTGAATCTGAATGACCAGCATTCCCTTTCTGTTTATTTCGGTATTTTGATTGTAATAAGCTACTACTGACAGATGTTAATACTTAAATGATTCTTTGCCGAACTAAAGAGAAGAGTTAAAAAGCAGTAATTTTTATTCCATTACTAAAAATTTGATTGTTGTCTTTTCCAGATTGAATCTCATTTCGAAAAAATGTACACACAACCAAAAAATTCGGAACAGTATCTGCACAATTGCCTGATTATTGTGAATGTACTTCGTGAAATTGGCTTTGACATGGACATACAGGTGTGTGGCTATATATCACATATTTCATAAATATCAATTTCTTCTTTTCGTATTTTTTCGAGCTTCACGAGGTATGATTGTTAAATAATAATTGTATATATTTAGTATGTAAAATGTAATTTTTGTAGGTATACAATGTGTGACTGTACATATATAATGTGAAATTATCACCAGAGCCAAGGTAATTAACACATCCATCACCTCACATAGTTACCATTTTGTGTGTGTGTGTGTGTGTGGTGAGAACACTTAAGATCCAACATCTCCTCATTTCCCCCATCCCTCTCCATGGGCAGCTATCATTCTACTCTCAGACTGCATGGGTTTGACTTTTTTAGTTTCCACATACAATTGAAATTATAAAATACTTGCCTTACTGTGTCTGGTTTATATTACTTAGCATAATGTCCTCTGGATTCTTCCATGTTATCAAAAGTAACAGGGTTTCTTTCTTTTTTATGACTAAATATTCCATTGTGAGTATATATCATGTTTTCTTTTTTTTAATTTTATTTTATTTAAATTCAGTCAGCCAACATATACTACATCATTCGTTTTTGATGTAGTGTTCAGTGATTCCTTAGTTGCGTATAACATCCACTGCTCATCAGATTATGTGCCCTCCTTAATACCCATTCCCCAGTTACCCCATCCCTCCACCCACCTCCCTTCTGCAACCCTCAGTTTGTTTCCCAGAGTCAAGAGTCTCTCATGGTCTGTATCCCTCTCTGATTTCTTACCGTTCAGTTTTCCCTCCCTTCCCCTATGGTCCTCTGCACTATTCCTTATATTCCAAATATGAGTGAAACCTTATGATAATTGTCTTTCTCTGATTGAGTTATTCCACCTAGCATAATACCCTCCAGTTCCAACCATGTCGATGCAAATGATAGGTATTCATCCTTCCTGATGGCTGAGTAATATTCCATTGTATATATAAGCCACATCTTCTTTATCTGTTTGTCTGTTGAAGGACATCTTAGCTCCGTCAGCAGTTTGGATATTGTGGACATTGCTGCTATGAACACAAGGGGTGCAGGTGCCCCTTCTTTTCACTACATCTGTATCTTTAGGGTTAATACCCAGTAGTGCAATTGCTGGGTCATAGGGTAGCTCTATTTTTAATGTCTTGAGGAACCCCCATACTGTTTTCCAGAGTGGCTGTACCAGCTTGCATTCCCACCAAGAGCGTAAGAGGGTTCCCCTTTCTCCACATCCTCGCCAACATTTGTTGTTCCCTGTGTTGTTAATATGAGCCATTCTAACTGGTGTGAGGTGGTATCTCATTGTGGTTTTGATTTGTATTTCCCTGATGGCAAGTGATGTGGAGCATTTTTTCATGTGTCTGTTGGCCATTTGTATGTCTTCTTTGGAGAAGTGTCTGTTCATGTCTTCTGCCCATTTCTTGACTGGATTATTTGTTTTTTGGGTGTTGAGTTTGAGAAGTTCTTTATAGATCTTGGATACCAGCCCGTTATCTGTAGTGTCATTTGCAAATATCTTCTCCCATTCTGTGGGTTGCCTTTTAGTTTTGTTGACTGTTTCCTTTGTCATGCAGAAGCTTTTTATCTTGATGAAGTCCCAATAATTCATTTTTGCTTTTCTTTCCCTTGCCTTTGGAGACATGTCTTGCCAAAACTTGCTGTGGCCGAGGTCAAAGAGGTTACTGACTGTGTTCTTCTCTAGGGTTTTGATGGATTCCTGTCTCACATTGAGGTCTTTCATCCATTTTGAGTTTATCTTTGTGTATGATGTAAGGGAATGCTCCAGTTTCATTCTTTTGCGTGTGGCTGTCCAATTTTCCTAGCACACTTTGTTGAAATGACTCTCTTTTTTCCAATGGATATTCTTTCCTGCTTTATCGAAGATTAGTTGACCATAGAGTTGAGGGTCCATTTCTGGGGTCTCTGTTCTGTTCCATTGATCTATGTGTCTGTTTTTGTACCAGTACCATGCTGTCTTGATGATCACAGCTTTGTAATACAGCTTGAAGTCAGGCATTATGATGCCCCCAGTTTGGGTTTTCTTTTTCAATATTCTCCTGGTGATTCGGGGTCTTTTCTGGTTCCATACAAATTTTGGTATTGTTTGTTCCAGCTCTGTGAAAAATGTCGATGGTATTTTGTTAGGGATTGCACTGAATGTGTAGATTGTTTTGGGCAGCATAGACATTTTAACAGTGTTTATTCTTCCAATCCATGAGCATGGAATATTTTTCCATTTCTTTGTGTCTTCCTCAATTTCTTTCATAAGTGGTCTATAGTTTCTAGAGTACAGATCCTTTACCTTTTTAGTTAGGCTTCTTCCTAGATATCTTAGGGTTTTTGGTGCAATTGTAAATGGGATTGATTCCTTAATTTCCTCTTTTTTTCAGTCACGTTGTTAGTGTATAAAATGCAACTGATTTCTGTGCATTGATTTTTTATCTTGCCATGTTGCTGAATTGCTGTATGAGTTCTAGCAATTTTAGGGTGGAGTCTTTTGGGTTTTCTACGTAAAGTATCATTCATCTGTGAAGAGAGGGAGTTTGACTTCTTTGCCAGTTTGAATGCCTTTTATTTCTTTTTGTTGTCTGATTGCTGAGGCTAGGACTTCTAGTACTATGTTGAACCTAATGGTGAGAGTGGGCATCCCTGTTGTGTTCCTGACCTAAAGGGACGATCTCTTAGTTTCTCCACATTGAGAATGATATTCACCGTATGCCACATTTTTTTTATGCATTCCTACATCGACAGACAGGTTTTTCCATATGTTCACTATTGTGAATAATGCTGCAGTTGAACATGGAAGTGCAAATATCTCTGAGATGCTGGTTTCATTTCCTTTGGATATATACCCAGAAGTAGGGACGCTGGACCATATGGTAGTTCTAAACTTTTAGAGGACCCCCATACTGTTTTCCATTATGGCTGTAACAAGGCAGATTTCCACCAACAAAACACATACAAAAATTCCCCATTCTCTACATCCTTGCCAACACTTTATCTCTCCTCTTTTATATAATAGGTGTGACGTAATATCACATTGTGGTTTTGATTTACATTTCCCTCATGGTTAGTGCTGTTGAACACCTTTTCATGTACCTGTTGGCCAATTGTATGTTTTCTTTGTAAAAATGTTAGTTGACTCCTTTTAATAATCTTTTGTTCATATATTTTAAATCTAAATTGAAACCATCTTTTTGTAGGGTATTGCTAAAATGTGGCATTTGAAATTTGACTTCATAGAAATCTACTGTATATTTCTACATATGTATAATTTTGTATATCCAACTGTGCATAAGAAAATAGTTCTAGTGATTTGTCCATTTTTCTTAAACCCTAAGAATGAAGCTTGAGTGATTTAGTAGCACTACCCAAGCTCTAAGAATGAATTAAAGGAGATTTATTTGAATATAGATGTATTATCATTTTTTAATTTAGTAACTAAAAAGACTTTTTCACTTTTGTTTTAAAATACATATTCATGTAGAGATCAGAATGGCAATATACATTATTACATTTGGATCCCCATGTTATAATTCCATCTGTCCTTTCACATCAAGTCCTCAGTAATAACCAAATCCTATTATATAGTATATATCTATACTATTATATCGCAATAATCAAACGCATTATATGCTTACTATTTTTTGAGCCCTACTACATTAGAGTAATGAAGTAGTATAATAAATGATTTCTTGGGGTTCCTGGGTGGTGCAGTTGGTTGAGAGTCCTACTTGGTTTCGGCTCAGGTTGTGATCCCTGTGGTGAGATCGAGCCCTGCATTGAGCTTTGCACTCAGCATGGAGTCTGCTTAAGTTTCTCTCTCCCTCTTCCTTTGTCCCTCCCTGCCTCCCACCCCACTCATGGTCAGTCTCTCTCTCTCTCTCTCTCAAATAAGTAATCTTTAAAAAAAATGATTTCTTACTTTGAAGAATATACAAAATCATTGAATTATCAAGATATATTCATGTTCAATGATAAATAACATTTTACTCATGTCATTGTCAGTGTATGTAAAAAACAAAGTACAGAATTCAGATAAGGGAAGAGATCAATATGATCTAGATTGATCCACCAAAGACTTTGCAGAGAAGGCAGGACTTATCTGGAGTCTTGAAGGTGGATTGGATTTGGATTGGTAGTGGTAAGAGAGGAAAGTGTTCACTCAGAGGAAATGGCATAAACAGAATGTCAAATGGAATACATGACATACAGTAAGGAAATTCCGTGAATAGGTTACCTTAGTTGAATTTTGGGATTAGAAAAATTGATAGAGGTATATATTGGGATACTGGATATCAGTATAAAAAGTAAGAAGCTTACCATCTGGGTATTAGAGGACTGAAGGTATTTGTTCTTTTTTTTTTTTTCTTTTTTTTTAGCAACTACACAAAAGGTATTTGTTCTTACAACTATGATGGGAATGCACTCACAGGAGAGGGACTGGACACAGGGAACACAGACCAATCAAAATATAATTTCAGTTGATCAAGGAGGAAAGTATTTTCTCTACTCATGTCATTTGAATGGAAACTTAATAAGTTGATACAGGAGACATTTGAGGCCTACTAGACCTTGTGAACAGTCACAAAAGAAGGACACAGGAGAAAGACCATTTCAACTTACTCTGAGTTTTCTTTTCCATGACACGAGAGATACTGATGATGCCATTGCCCATATCTGGCTGGGTATAAAGTTGTTCCTCACACCTGCTAGAAAAATATTCATAATGGCTTGGTTGCATGTTAACGTCACTTTGTTTCAGGTCTGACATTTACCTTCTTTTATATTGGTATAGTTGTAAAGAGAAACTGTATTCTAGGATTTTGGCCAGAAATTTCTTTTATAAGAGAGTTTTAAAGATAAACTTCAATGAAAGACTTTGGTTTGGAAGAATAAAAATACTACAGTTGTCGTCAACTCAACAAATTGAATATCCTCCATAAAAGACACTGGATAGACCCTGTAAGGGGTACAGATATGATTAAACCACAATCATGCCTTCAAAGATGTTATTAATAATGACAAGTATAAGAAAAAGATCTGATGCAAAGCTGATAGTGAATGCCATAGTATACATAGAAGCAGTGTTCTATGGGAACCAAAAGGAACAGAAATCATTCTGGTAAGGGAACCAAGAAGAGTTACATGGGACTTTTGGTGTTCAAGGTGGCCCCTGAGAATTTGGTCGGGGTTTAAAGGAAACTTAAAATATTTTTGTTTAGAAAACATAAATCATCATACATCATTGACTCAAAATTTTTATTTTATTCTGCAGCCAAAAAATATTTTTAAATGTGAGTATCTAATACATAAAAATGTAGAGAAGGTGTCTAAGATCTGGTGAATGGAGAAGTTGACAGCTAGCTGATAATTACCAAGCTTTTACTAACCAGTTCCAATTCCTTAACTTTTTTCATCAACCTGGATTTACCAACCACATTAAATGGCAAAGTTCAAAAATATTAATTTAACTTAGCCATAGTCAATTAATGCTGATGCTCAGCACTGGTTCACATTTAAAACCAAAGAAATTCACCACTGGATATGTTTATTAATGTTTAAGTTTCTTACTTATTATATTCTTCTTTGAACTGTGGAATCAGCTAGATAAGTTTCTGTGCCTTTATTATGTCCTGTTGTGGAATCTTGCCACCTGGAATATAACAGTTGTTTACATCTTCTCTCTTTTGTGACATACTTTATATTTAAAGAAAAATATGGGAATTATTTGGACTCAGCATAGAATGTATTTTTATTCCCTCACATAAAGAAATGTATATAAAAATAAATATGACATTTGTATAGGTTGTACTACACCTAATTCACTGAGTAGTGATGGCAGCTAAGGTTCAATAGATAATCTGACTTTTCTCTTAAAACTTTTGTTTTTGGGGCTCCTGGGTGGCTCAATCTGTTTAGCATCTGACTCATATCATGATTTCAGGGCTGTGGGATCCAGCCCCTTGTCGGGCTCAAGCGCTCGGCATCGAGCCTGCTTGAGATTCTCTCTCTCCCCCTGCCCCTCCTCTCTCTCTCCCTCTCAAAAACAAAACCAAAAAAGTTGTTTTTATCAACTCTGATGCTTTTTAGCATTAAATAACAGAATTCATGCGTGAAAGTGCTTTAAAAATAAATACAATATTTTACATTGGACAAAGTCAGGCATTAGGAGATTATAAGCATAGTCAGTTGCTCAATAAAGTTATTAGAGATTCATTTTTGCTCAGCCTTTCTCAGCCTGCTGGCTTTACTTTAGGCATGTGCACTAATAACCACAAAGTTTCTACTGAAATTCTCATGTAACATCTTTATATAGTTACTCTTGAGGCTGGTTGAGTAGCTCCTCATCTTGCACTTCTCTTTTTCCATAAGATAAACCTTTTCCAGTGGTTCACAGCATATTTCCCATTATATGTCATTGGCCATAATTACATTCCATGCTTGTAGATAAACCATTGTTTGATCAAAGTAATGAAACAGCCACAAAAATTGGGATTCTTAGGGAAGAAGAACAAAGAAAATTGCTTTGGGGAAGGTAATCAACAGTGTTCTCTCTAGAATTACAGTATGTCAGTTGGTACTGCTCATTATGTTTGGTGTCCAGTATGAAAGCTGGTGATATCTTTTAGTCATAGCAAATTACATTCTCCATGAAAGTCGATATTATTTCACCTCTTCTTGTTACTGATGAAAAAAACTGAGGCCTTGGAAAACCAATTGATTAGTAAAGATCGTGGAACTGTGTAGTAGCAGGACTTGAATTTTGTTTACCAGATTTCTACTCTAGCATTTTTCTCTATTATGACCTTTTTCTGTTTAATTTTTTGTCTTTTATTAGGCTAGTTGAAAAATACTATCATTGTGGGGGAAAAATGGACCAATACAGTTGAAGTTCTTCTAGGTTAGACCTGTATAGAGAAAGTAATGATTATATCTTTGAAAGATATTTCACATGAAAGTCTTGTTTTAAACAAACTTAACTTAAAATAATAATAATAATAAAAAGAAACAAACCTATGCTACCATTTGGATTTTTAAGTCAAGGATTGACAAAAGTGTAATTGTTTTTGGTTATCTTCATTGAAATTTATAAGGAAAAGTAAGGATGCTCTTTTCTCTTTTTTTTAGTCTAATATCTTAATCAAATGTATTTTTCCCATTAAGATAAACATATTTTTTTTAATTTCCAAATTATTGCATTTTCATCCCATTATATATTTTTCAAAGATGAGTATTGGGACTAATTCTATATTGTTACCAATATATATTTTATGCTGTAGTCATTTAAAAAGTGTTCAAAAGTGTCTTATTGAACTCGGACTTGAGCCTAGGGTGTTCTGCCACTAGTCTTACCCTTTCCCCAGCAAACACATTTCCCATTACCATAGACAGCCTTCTTTAAAAAAAAAAAAAAAAAGATTGATTTATTTATTTGAGAGAGAGAGTGTGCGCGTGCACCCACGCGTGTGGAGGTGGGGGAGGGGTAGAGGGAGCAGGAGAAAGGGAATCTCCAGCAGACTCCCCGCTGAGTGCGGACCCCAACCCTGAGATCATGACCTAAGCCAAAATCAAGAGGCAGACACTTAAGTGACAGCCACCCATGTGCCCCACAGCCCTCTTTGAATCACACTCATAGGCAGGCCCATCCCAGAGGGCCCAGTAGAGCCATATTCTTCACTTTGTTGGAATTAAACTCTGCATTTATTTTTTTAGTTTGTTCTTATCTTAAATAATTTTCCTTCATGTGTTGACTAACACTGTCTTTCATGTAGAAATGTACAACCACCGAATACTGATGAGAAACTTTGGAGTCTTGGTGTATTTCTCAGTTTTCCTCAAATCGAACTCACTAGCAGCTTTCTACCCTGCTGTGGAAGGCCAGCTCCCTTATTTTTTACTAAAAATCTCCTCCCCAGGCGCCTTTATTGGTTAGTCTTACTGCTTATTGACAAAACAAGAAAGAACAAACTCTTCTCTTCTTCCAAAGGAGGAAAAGAATGTATTTGGGAATGTGAACTAGCAGATGATCAGAGGAGCTGTTTTTATTTGCTGGTAACTGTTGCTGAACTTCAGAGTCAAGTGTGCTAGCTCCACATAACGCATTAAGTCTCCTTGGCTCCCACACTATTTGCACTTCCAAGCCAGGCCTGGATCATTTTCGGTTACTAACTTGAATGTGAGCTATTCAGTCATAGGTAGATCTTCATTTTATGGAAGTGTAGAGGGCTCTCTGT
The DNA here is from genome assembly GCF_003265705.2 of Callorhinus ursinus. Taxonomy (NCBI): domain Eukaryota; kingdom Metazoa; phylum Chordata; class Mammalia; order Carnivora; family Otariidae; genus Callorhinus; species Callorhinus ursinus. The sequence goes on along the minus strand of NW_027397078.1, from coordinate 12,576,303 downwards.
ACATTGACAATGACAGAGGTGTGTGTCTATCAGTGGTGTTTTATGTCTTTGAATCCTTGCCTTGGACCATTCTCAATACTCCTTTGCTATGAATAATTCTCCCCTACTACCTTCACATTTTTCTAGGACATCATAGGTAGTATAGGAACTGATACAAAGAATCCTTCCTCCTTCTCCTGACTCTACTTGTTGTATTCAGTGTACATTCAGGCTATGTTGATTGTCCCTGCCATTATTCCTTTGCAATTCTGGCTTTTATCTCAAATCTTTTCCAACAGCCATCACTAATTTATCTTGGTTATCAGTATGATTACATTTTCTGACTTAGTATATTTTGTCTGTTCTGGGAAAAGTACTCCCTAACCACCCCGCTGCCTGATCTGCCTGAATTGTTGCTCTTGTGTTATTCCTTGTTCAGAAATCAGGGCCCTCATCCTGGCATCCACACCCTCCACAGTGTGGCCCTGGCGCTCCTTTGTCTGTTCCCACAGTGCTTGTCCCTTCTTACCTTACATATGATTCAAATTGTACTTCTTTAACGAATAAACACTGTGCCTCCCTATATCCTTGTGCTGTAGTTCTTTGCCTTTCTGATGGAATACACCCTTTTCTGCCCCCCAAACACAGTCTCTTTGAGATCCGAGCATTCTTCAAGGCCGTCTCATATGTTGCCTTCTCCCTTGAGCTTTTGCTTGAAATTCTTGCCTTCTTTTTACCTCAGTAGTTTGTTTACTTCTCTGTTTTCTTTTACTGCTGATTATGGGACTGTAAATCAGGGCTGGTGTCTTAGTGACGTTAGTCAGTATTTCTAGTGCATAATATTTTTATGACCTCTGACTAGCTTTTGTGGAGGCTTTGAGGTTGTGAGGTCACTGTTATACTGAGAACACATCTAATTCATCTTTTAACACCCAGGTCAAGCTCTTCTGATTCACAGCAACATTCTGTTTACTGTGTTTACAACTCAGGGTCAATGCCAGTAACATTTTAAAATGTTTTAATGTAATTCAACAATTGATGTACTATGCTTTAGCTCTTTTTATATATTTTATCTGTATATCCTCTAATTTATATTTCTTTTCATTGAAACTAGGCCATGGATATCTGTGACCCTAATCCAATCCTGATGCTCATGCTTTGTGTCTACATGTATGAAAGGCTCCCTACATATCTCCCCAAGAAGGTGGTGCCCTTTCATTGTACTCTACATGACACTGTGCTGAGACAGGTAAGGATATATTTGGAGTGAAACACTTCACAGGGGTTTTAGTTATTTCTTTTCTAACCCAAAATTAACAGAAGTATCAATATGATATATTAAGCCTTAGCTATTTATAGCAGCAATGTCCATAATAGCCAAACTATGGAAAGAGCTGAGATGTCCATCGACAGACGAACAGATAAAGAAGATGTGGTACACACACACACACACACACACACACACACACACACACACACAATGGAAAACTACTCAGCCATCAAAAAAAATGAAATCTTGCCACTTATGCAATGATGTGGATGGAGCTAGAGGGTATTATGCTAAGCGAAATAAGTCAGTCAGAGAAAGACAATTATCATATGATCTCACTCATGTGGAATTTAAGAAACAAACAGAAGATAATAGGGGAAGAGAGGGAAAAATAAAATAAGATGAAATCAGAGAGGGAGACAAACCGGAAGAGACTCTTAATCATAGGAAGCAAACTGAGGGTTGCTTCAGGGGAGGGGAGAGAGGTTGGGGGGGTGACTCGATGATGGACATTAAGGAGGGCATGTGATGAAATGGGCACTGGGTATTATATAAGACTGATGAATCCCTGACCTCTATCTCTGAAACTACTAATACATTATATGTTAATTAATTGAATTTAAATGAAAAAAAAAACACACAAAAAAGGAGGGGGATTGGCAGATAATGAATGATGTTTTGATACTTCATTTTAGCACCCATAAAAATGTTTGCCATCTTGGGGCACCTGACTGGCTTAGTCGGAAGAGCATGTGACTTTTGATCTCAGGGTTGTGAGTTCAAGCCCCACCTTGGGTGTAGAGATTACTAAAAAATAAATAAATAAACTTAAAAAAAATAAGCCTTAGCAAATATTGCTTCTTCTAAAGAAGAAGGTTTAACCGAGTGAAAGGGACAATTTTTGCTTAATAGTAACCATCACCTGTAGTGAAATGATGATTCTGTGATTCATTTGATGAATGGGGTTTGGGGAGGTGGAAAATGAAAGTTAGGCACTTTGAAGGGCAAATTTTCTGAGGATACTTGAGACCCATTTCATATGCAAAGGGACTGAGACCATAAGTGCAAACTTGTGTTCTGAATGTACTCAGCTTTCCTTAAGGGAGCGGTTTACACATCCAGATGAATTTTATTCAGATGAGGATATATAAAGGGAAATAAAAATGAAAGTGTTCCTGACCAGTGCCACCTAATTCCCACTAAAGGATATTATATACCCAAGAGCTGCTAAATGTGTAACGGTGGATTTTTTAATTTGCAGAAAAAAATCAAAAATGAAATTTGAAATCCTGTGACAATAACAAATCTGTATAAATATGTCCATATTTATGAAGTGTTCTCTTTGAGAAATATATTGTCAAGGGTCATTGACCTCAATTTGTTTTTCAAGCTTACACTTGTGAAATATCTTCTAGCATACAGTTTTAAATTGCTTATGTTTATTTAAGATTGTTCCTTCTACTAGTTTTCACAAAATCTTCAACCAGATTTATAGGTTTCTCCTTGTTTCTTTCTGAGGATACTATGGACTGGTAGAATCTTATTTCCTACAAAAATTACTTTATCTCTTTGGTCAGATCATGTTTATTCCTTTTCTTCAGGCTGTTTTATGTATTCCTCCTCATATTTAGTTGGGAGGGTGTAATTTTATACATTCGATGCAGAACTTGTCCGTATTTGCTCTTCAGAAGATGTCTTGGTGATTTTTGACTTGTAATTGTAACCTCTGAGAAAATACATAGCCTCTGTGATGATATGAGTGATGGTTGGTAAGGATTCAGTTAAAAATCGGGGAGAACCGCAGGTTCTTGTCTCAACATGTAAAGGGCTCAGTTTAGGGTAATTTAGATATGATTCCTTTTTATGAATTTTTTTCTTTTTATCAGGAAAAAAAGATATAAAACTCTTTAGAAGATTTTTTTCAACAGTATTTACTCTGATAATTCCCTAACTGCAATGATCCTCAAAGCCTGGAGCTGTAATTATATTGGAGAGGTCTTTTGACTTCAAAATAAAATTTCTAAAGAGTTAGAAATGTTTTGATTAAGCCCGCAGAGTCTAGGATGAGTCTGAATTAGATTAAGCAGTGATTTATTTCAGTTAGTTTTAATTCCAGTTCTCTAATTCTGTCCATGTGTTTGTATTTCTTTATGCCATTTAATTGCCACTATTTTTTAAAAGTAGTTAACACTAATGTTGAAATATAAATTTTAATTGTGATGTTAAAAATCAAATTAAAGCATATTAAAATGGAAATAGTTCTTTCCACATTTAGCTGTTTACTAGAAATAATGTTTGTATTTTAAGATTATAGATGAGGGATGCCTACCTGGCTCAGTAGGTAGAATATCTGACTCTTTATCTTTGGGTCTTGAGTTCAAGCCCCATGTAGGACATTGAGCCTACTAAGAAAGAAAAAAAGGGGAAAAAAAGATTATAGATGAAATTATACAGATATAACTTTGATTTTTCACAAATGTAGAGTATGTCTTTTGACGATAACAAAAATTAAATTTAAATGCAAGAAAATGTCAGTTATAACAAGCTTTAGTTTTAAATTTCATTTAAGAAAAATCACTGATTTGGAAATTGCTGAGAACATTTGGCATAGTTTGCCCCCATGCATCAACACCATAAATGACAGTGCTTAAGTCATTGAATATCATTTTTACCAACATTTTCATCACTCTAGAATAAAAAAGAATCTCAAGAAATGGCTACTAGAATTGAAAAAGTATTTGTGCAACTATATGTCAGTAAAGAAACATAGAATCCTGGAACCAGTAAAAAATAGAGTGATCATTAAAAAAAATATAGAGTGTGTGATTTTCTGAGACATTTTTAAATGCAGTTGAACTTTTCTTCTCCCTTTTTGAAGCAGAATTTACACAGAAGCCCAGTAGTTAAAGATAACTATTAAATAGTGAAAGATAAGCTATTTTGCAAAAGGTGCAAAAGGGGAATTGAGGCTCCTTGAACAGATTTCCTTTGTCCCCATTTACCACTTACCACCCCAACGTGAAATCCTGGGTGGAATAAGCTGACCACAGGTGAGCCCAGTGCCTTTCTGTCATATATAGGATATGACATAATGAGAATGAGTGGCTTCCTTAAGATCTCAGGGCTGGTTAGGGATGTTCCAGGACTAAAAATCAGTAGCAGCTCACAGGGAATCCTCATGATTTTTCTACATTTCCTTTCAGAAAACAGAAATTAGTTCTCTGGAACTTAAAATTACTTGGTCTATTCATTAATACTTCAAATTCATATGTACATACATAAAAAATAAAAAAAAAAACACACTGGGTTTGTCTTGCCTCCATTATAACTGATATTATACATAGGTAAGCAACATGAGAACCCCAATTCCTTGGTGTAACCAAAGATAGAAGAAACTCTTCAGCAACAATGTACTTCTCCTGGTAGTTAACAAAAATTCTAATAGAAACATAAAATTAATTAATTTTTTATTTATTTTTTTAAGATTTTTTTTTTTTTATTTTAGAGAGAGAGAGAGAGAGACAGAGCTGGGGGAGGGTGGGATGGACAGGGAGAGGCAGAGAATCTCAAGCACACTCCGTGCTGAGTGTGGAGCCTGACGCAGGGCTTGATCTCACAATCCTAAGATCACAACCTGAGCCAAAACCAAGAGTTGGACACTTAACTGACTGAGCCACCCAGGTGCCCCTAGTTAATTTAATCTTTAACAAATCTACCATATTCTGTACAAGTCACCATAATCACTATAAGTCACTCTAATCACACGTGGTGCTAATTGTTAATTCTTCAGAAATCTGTGACTATACTTCCTGGGCTGCGTAAGTTGCACTCACCTTGTTGTCACTCTAATTTGGCCAATCATGCATTTCCCCCAGGTCATCTTTCTCCTCTGAGTCAGTACTTTCCATGATAACCTGGAGTCTTTCCAGTGTGTCTGTTTTTTGGGGTGTTTTTTTTTAATCCACATTATATTCTATATACACCCTTGGATATTCACAGTTATCATGAAATATTCTCTCTAAAAATGAAGTAACTTGTCTTCACATACCCTCCCTATCTTGGCATCAGGAAGGAAGGGACAGCCAGGCCCTTGTTATACTACTGCTTCGAGTCAAGGCCACCATCATTTTCAGCCTGGGCCTGTGTTTTTAAAAGTACACTCCTTTATAAATCTTTCTGCACTGAGCAGCCTGAGTATCCTTTTTGTAAATTGGATTCTATAAATTCTCTGTTTAAAAATCTCCAAAGATTTCCCTTTGCAGTAAGAATAAAATCCAAGTTGCTAACTTTGGATTTTAAATCTTTGATAATCAGGTGTTTTTACATCTGTCATTTCCTTTCTTGAAAGCTTGAAACCTCCTTCTCCTTGCTTATTCTGCTAAACTATATATTTATGTTATCTTTAAATACAAAGTCTGCTTTCCTCCAGTTAGTGCACATTAGAAATATTTTCATGATTAAAATGTATAACTTGCTTTGGTGAAAATAAGTGCTAAATTATATATATTTAAAATTCATGATCTTATGTATACTCTCTTCTTCAATATAGATTCTACTGAAAAATCCAAGCTTGAAAAACTTAGTGTATAATGCTGTAATTGTTGGAAAAGATGCCTCTGACTTCTCCCTTTCCCAAACAGGGAACATTGTGACAATATCTCCAAAGTAAGTGTTCTTTTCTTTTAAATTTTATTTCACTGAAAATATCAACCCTAGATATTTAATGTGTATTATAATTATAAAAGAGTGGCCTGGATTTGTTTTTAACTGGTATACATATAATGAAAAGATCATCACTCAGACGTAGACAAAGTGTGTATATGTTGCTGAGATTCCTCACCAATTTTGTTAAAATAATTCTAACAACATAAAACAGTTGCTTATTATGTATGCTTTTAATTTTAGTTTATTTTGCATGCATATGGGCCATAGAGATTAGACTATAAGTTTTTTGTTTATGTACTGTAGTTCGGTTTCCCTTAGGAAACTCAAACCAGTGTGTAGACTTTATATAGGTTATATATATCATATATATATAATGTTATTATATGTCATTCTGTTTATATGTTATATATAGTTTCTGAGCAATGTGCTCATTGTAGAAAATTTAGAAACTATAAAAGTACAAAGAACAAAAAAAGTGAAAGACTGATAATCTTACCTTAAAGATACCCTCAGTGTTGCCGTTTTTCTCTATCCCTTCATTGTCATTGTGTTCATATGTGTGGATAGATGCATAGAGAAATATAAGCATATATATATATATATATGCTCCCAAATTATAGTAATTTTCTTTAAAGTTTCATTTCTATATGATTCTGTTCTCATGATGCTTTTGTTTAATGTTTCTACTACTGTCCTACTTTCAAAAATAAAGTACAAATGAAACCCCCAGAAATTAGTCTTGAGAAATTAAACATGAGCATAATATATGACTCTTTCCAGATCAAGAAATCCTATTAGATATGTCAGTGGTTTTAATGATGGCAAATATTCTTATTACAAAATACAAGGATGATAAGAGGACAGCTATGTTAATATCACTGGGGTTCACAAATTTAATAACCACTAATTGACTTCAGCCAGCTTGAATTTTAGTCATTGCCTTTGCATTCAATTGTTTTTTCCCAGTACCAAGTGACAGATTATAACTACTAAAGTTACTTCACCTGGTTATCTTTTTAGTTTTTAACTATACATTAACTTGAGTTGCTCTTCACATTGTAATTATTATTACTTCTAGCATATCAAATGCAGAAATAATTGGAAATCAGGGCCATTTTAATTGTATTTAAAATACCAAGAAACCCAGTTGTAACAGTGCCCTTGGTTTGTGTCATTAGCCTGTGTTTGTTTTCTTCAGTTACTTCTTCATGCTAAGGAGTATATAATTTATAAATTCTGAATATTCGTGGTTGGTACTACATCCAGATTGAACTGAGTGTGAGAAAAACAATTCTCCATTCCCCTGTTTCTATATTGTAAATTAAATGATTAGAATAAAACTCTTTGTAAAAACAACCTACCCATTTTCTAAGTTATACTTATTACATGTCTGTTTTAAAACACAACTTTAGTAATACACATTCATTTGAACATTGTCACAGTCCCATTTTTCTTCCCACAGGACTTTGATAATTGAGATGTGTTCTCTGCCTTTCAAATAGGTTGATACAAGTGAAAAGGACTTACGTTTCTCTCTGCTTTTATTTACTCGTAAACCCAATAACCTTTGCCAGTATTTCAGAACTCTCGTTAAGTGGAAATATTTCCTAACAATCACATTAAACCTCTGATATTTTAGCTTAATATCACATTGCAGTTAACAAAATTAACACTTATAGTCTTTATTATAAATGTAAAACCTGTACATCGTTATAAGTTTGTTACAGAAAAGTATAAAGAAGAAACAAAATCACCTAGAGCCCCATCAGATAAGCACATTTAATTCATCAGTTCATTTCCTTCTAGTCTTTTTATATGCACAAGTATGTTTATTATAGCATATGGCTAGTTAAATATTTACAAAATAAATGCATTATATGTAAATATTAAAACACTTAATGCTTATTAAATATTTGCTACGTACATGCACTTTGTGTACCTTTTCATATTTAATCATCCTAACAGCCATATTAGTGTCCTCATTTTCCAAAAGAAGACACTGAGCAGAGACATTAAATCATTTGCCCGATTTTCCCTGCTATTAAATGGTCAAGCGGTGATTCAAAACCAGCCAATCTAAATCCATCATTGGCACTTTTATTCAGTTGACACCTGTACATATTGTGTGTTTGTGTGTGTGTGTATCACACGCATACAAAGCCCTTGGCATTCAATAAAATGTGGCTTTGACTATTTGTAAGCAATCCTGAAGATTCATGACATGTAATTGTATCATTTTTTGCTTCTCCAAGAGCTGGTTTGTGAAAATATTTCACTTGGGTGAACCCAATAGGCTACTTCCTATTAACTTCTCAGCAGTGTGCCTATTTTACTCTTTATACACCATTGTACCACTTATAGTCTATATAAATATAGACATATTTAAAAATATTAGCTTCTTGAGGTTTTGATACATGTCATGTGAACATTAATTGACCATATATTCATGTATACCTACTCATACATGTAATCATGAGTACATATATTCATATTTTGACCATATTACACATGTACCTATATTCTTGTTTTCAACTTATCTTTTTTTTTAATCAAAATTTAACTTATACATGCTTAGCAAGTCCAAATATGCAGAGGAGTTTAAAATGAAAACAAGTCCCTCTCCCCTCAAATCTGTCTCTAGAAATCCATTTCTTGAGCCACCTACTTTTCACTCCTTCATTTATGTCTCATTTTAGTTCTTCCAGTGGTTACCTCCAAAATCGAAATAATCTATATTATCTTTGCCACTATTTTGGTTATATCAACTTCAGAAATAATCTGTTGATGTATAGCTATAGTATTTAATGATCTAGTTTACTTCTCCAGATTGATTGCCCTCCCTCCAAACATCACCAGTTTTATCTTCTACTTAGTACTTTTCCAGGAGTGAAAATCTATTTTATAAATGTTTCTTACACCATCAGTATAAAAAGTATCTTTTGACTCCTTTTTTAAATTGAGAAAATCAATAAATTCTAAAGAAGTGCATACAGTCTTTGATGTCTCTTTCCTTCAAGTATACCATTGCTAGAGCACTTTGCCTTTTCCTCCTAATTGGACTGATTGCTTTCCAGACCGACTGAAGAGATGTAAATAGTGGACATTTTTTTTTTAAGATTTTATTTATTCATTTGAGAGAGAGAGAGAGAGATAGCATGAGTTGGGGGAAAGGCAGAGGGAAAGAAAAGCAGACTCCCTGCTGAGCAGGGAGACCAATGCAGGGCTCCATCCCAGGACCCCGGGATCATGACCTGAGCCGAAGGCAGATGCTTAACCCCCTGAGCCACCCAGGCACCCCAATATTGGACATTTTTTATTTCTCTTTGGATAGAAACTAGTATCTTTCTCTTTCTTAATCTACTTACTTATTTACTTAGAAATCCTTATGAAACGTAATAAAAAAAATGAGAGGTAAATTTTCTAAGACTTTTCATTTTTAAGCCTGTCTTTTTACTACCCTTACCCTTGATTTATATTTTGCTTCGTTTATTATGCTAAGTTGAAAAGATTTTTTCCTCATAACTCTTAGGATAATTGTTCCCCTGCCTCATAGTATTCAGTATTTGTGATGAGAAAGTCTACTATAATTCTGTTTTCCAACACCTCTGGAAGTTTTTAGGATCTTCCATTGTGTTCTGATACTGTTCCAGAATGCATCAAGGAGGGTGTTTTTTTATACACCATTTGGGTACACAGTGATTCCTTTAACTATGAAGTTGTTTTTCATAAGCCCTGGAAAATTAAATTATTTCTTTCATAATTCTCTCCCATCCATTTTCTCATTTCTCATTTGCTAACCTGTAGTTGTTGGATATTGAACCTGTTCATTGTATCCTATATTATCACTAGTATTTTTTGTATCTTTGATTTTTCTTCTTTTTATCAACAAGCCTTCTTTTCCAAGTGTTTCCTTTAGGGGAGAGGAGCAAAGAGAGGGAGAGAAAATGAGAATCTTATATATATATATATATATATAAGGAATACTTTCATTTTTATTGAGTATCTCTTTCATAGCATCCTGTTCTTAAATTGGGGTTATCTTTATAAATGTCTCTGACTTTTATGTATTTAGCTCTTACCTAAATATTTTTATTTTCTTTTAGGTCAATTGTTAATGTTTATTTTGTTTTCAGTGTTTCATGTTTAAAGATTTACTCTAATGCCTTGTGGTACTTGTTTAGCCATTCATCAGTAATAATATGGCGATAGAAAAGTATATTGTTGTTCTGTGTATACACACAACCCTTTACCTTAGGGTGAAAAACATTATGCTTTTAGGCCCAATTGCCCAGCATCCTGCACTGGCCTCGAGGACAGTGAAATTGTCTGAACCCTGTCTTGCCCTCCATGCAGGTGGGCATTTCTAGAAATGGCCTCTCCTGGACTCTCCAGGCCAGCTTTGTTTCCTTCATTAACCTCTGTTCAGATGCTCATTGATAGCTTCTTCCAACAATCAGCTTTTAAAAAATCTCTTTCTTATCAGTTTAATGAGATTTCTCTTAGGTGATAAATCTGGGTTTCAGATACCATTGTCTAGAACCCTACTGTCATGTCATTTAACAATTAAATGCTGGGCTTTGATGTTGCCATGTACTGCTCTAAGATCCAGCCTCATTTTTCTTATTCAGAAAATGAGGATTGGGCACCTGAGTAGCTCAGTTGGTTAAGCATCCGACTTTTGGTTTTGGCTCCGTTCATGATCTCAGGGTCATGAGATTGAGGCCTATGTCAGTCTCCCTGCTCAGCGTGGAGTCTACTTGTCCCTCACCTTCTCCCTGCTCCTCCTCCTCTCTTCCTTTCTCTCTCATAAATAAAAAAAAAGTAAAACGAGGATTGGAATATTTACCCAAAGTTTTGTCAGTAATAAATGTAATTAAATAGGCAAAACACCTAGTACTGTAACTGGAACATAGAGGAAGCAATAGGTATTTGTCCCCCTCCCCCATCCCAGTTCAAAGTGCTGGTTATTCATAGATGAAAATATATTAACACTACTCACAAGTGTTTGCAGTCTAGCAGAGTGTCCTACAAGCAAATTCACAATGAGGATATAACTTGATAATTGTTTTATTTGTGTTGTGTGTATAGAACTAGAGAAAAATGGAAAAAAAGCACTTAAGTATTCTTGGGGTAACCATGGACATGTTTCCAGAAGAGATAATGTTTAATTCTCAGTATATATGGAAAACAATTATTTCCTTTTCTAGATGTATTTTATTTTGTAGGCTTGAATACTATTAGATGGTTCTTTAAGCATCTTTTTAGCTAGACTAAGTAATTTCATATTTTTGTTTTTACAAATAGGGTTCAGAAAATATTTTGTTTTCTTTAAAAAATGGCAGCATTATCATTATCAGGTATTATATAATTATCTATGTGTACCACATCCTTAGAGTCTGTCTAAATCATGATTAATAATGGCACTTTCTGACAGCTTTGGATTTAAATTCCAAGCCATATCATTTATATAGAAAAGATTAAACAAGTACATCAACATATAAACAAACGTGTTTACTTTTGTATCTAATTTGATGACTAAATTTAGCTATAACCACAGAGTTACTACATAAAAGTAAAAGTGTACTTTTGGAAGAACATTCTGTTTCTTTTTCTCCTCATTATTCTCATTGAGCCATTTGGGCACTGACATTGACTAATATGTTATAAATTATTTTCCATCTTTTCCAAAAGCCAAGTTGAAGTACCTTACAAGAGACACGTAGTATCATGATTTTTTTTTTAGTGAGAGGGAGGCAATTGAAACAAAAAGAAAACAAAAGGAAGAAAATTAAGATGATGCCTATAATTATACACAATTTTAGAGACCTAAGACACTTACCTAAGTGGGCCACCCATTTGATTCTGAACTTTTTAACACATTCAGGCAGGGATCCCTGTCATTTACATGCCTCAGTATGACTACAAAATTTCAAAAGGAACAACTATGCTCGAGAGGCTCAAATCTTCATGGTCCTTAAACCAACCATTGATCTCATAAAAAGGATATTTTATTTAAAATATGTTTCATAGGATTTAAGTATAGGTCCATAAATTCATTTATTAAGTGCATGTTATTTAGATTGTGGTCATTCTCATACACCTTTTTAAAATCAACTTCCATGGAGAGCCAATCTCCAAGCAAGTCCTATTGATTTCACCAAATATATCTTAAATTTGACATCTTTCTTCTTATCACCTATTCCACATTGTTTAATGTACCATCATCTTTAAGTGTAGTTTAAATAGACTACTAAAAGGTTTCTCTGCAATCCATCCTCTGTCTTAGAATGGTAACAGTTTTTTAAATGTAAATTTGCTTACATCACTCCTCTGCTTAAAATGTTCCCATAGCTTCCCATTACCATTAAGATATAGGCTGATTATCTCAACATGTGGCCTTTCATAGCCGGCTCTTGGATATATCTGTAGCACTAACGCTCTTGCTCTCTAAACTTCAGTACCACTGGCCTTTGGTAAGTTCTTCAAACACTTAATTCCTCCTACCAGAGACCTTGGATACTTCTTTCCTCCCCTGCTCATTCTGGCTAACTCGTTCTTTTTTTTTTTTTTAAAGATTATTTATTTATTTATTTGACAGAGAGAGAGTGAGACAGTGAGAGAGGGAACACAAGCAGGGGGAGTAGGAGAGGGAGAAGCAGGCTTCCCGCTGAGCAGGGAGCCCGATGCGAGGCTCGATCCCAGGACCCTGGGATCATGACCTGAGCTGAAGGCAGACGATTAACCGACTGAGCCACCCAGGCGCCCCAGGCTAACTCGTTCTTAACCTTCATATCCCACCCAGCATATCCTTTCCTCTGACCCTTCAGACGGTACCACACTCCCTGTCATATGCTCTCATACCACTTCCTAGCACGTACATAATTCGTAATTTTCACATTTATTTTGTGGTGACATAATTAATGTCTGGCATGCCCCATAGAATGTAAGATCCAGGAGATCAGGAATACTGTGGGTTTCTTTCTAATTACTATATCCCAAAATCTAAAACAGCACCTGGGATATTATAAATTCTCTCAAAATCGAATGAATAAATGAATGAATGAATGAATGACTTGATCTAATGATGAATTTTAGAATATCTAGAAAAATCCTAAGTCACTCACAGGTATCCTAACACAGAGTTTGAGCCTATATACCCTGAAAAAGATCTCAAGGTCAAATATTCTTTGTTCTTAATTAAAGTCCATGAGCTTTTATAATGACCAACAAAATATCCCTTTGCACAAATTGAGGAGATTAGTGATGGCATATCTGAGTAAAAACCATCCCCACTCCTGCTACACGTGAGTTGTAATTTTCCCTAAAAAGCAGTTTTGAGAGTCTTTCTGTTGATTTTGAAAGTCCTTAATTCACTTTACTTTTTGCTGCTCCATAGACTTACCCATTCATCATTAATTCCACAAGGATTTGGGGGAAGTTAATTCAAAGTTGGACACTGAGAGAATCTATTCCCATCTCCATTTCCACATACGGGCATCCTAAGAGAAGGCAGTAGGTGATAGTTTGCACAAAGGACTAACTGTGATAACTATGCTAAAAGCCAGAGCAAAAGCAAAGGTAAAATTTCCCCAAGATTTTTCACCCACGGTTGTGTCAAGGCAAGGCAAGTCTGAAAGATTTAGCCATTTAAGAAACACTGAGCCCATTTTTTTTTTTAATTCGAGGACTTCATTACTTAATAAACAGTGAAAACAGAAGTTATCAAAAGGGCCAGATCCCCATGTCCCTTGTGCAGGTTAATAGCACAACAAAAGGGCTTTTATTGACAAATGCATCATGCCTGGTAGGACACCCTGTTGTTGACAGCCAATTTCATGCTGCAACTAAGCAGTTTTACAGCCTGTAACTCTCCCCTGAAGGGGGCTAGGTAGTAACCCTCCTACTGCTTCAGAATGTAGGAGGCAATGAGAAACTGAGGATACCCTCTCAGGCGAGGTAGGGAGGCAAGTGAGAAAGGTTCTTGTAACAGTTCTTCATGTGCCTCTATGCTCTTCTTTTACGGGAGGATCAAAGGCTTTCTGCCAAGACTTTATCCACTGCAGTTAATAAGCCTTGTGTATGTGGCCTATGCGTTGGCATGCCAAGTTGCCAGGATGCCATGGTGTAGTCATTCCCCTACAAACGGGTAAGTGCAATCTCCTCCAAGTCCATAGACTCCTTATCATTTTACTGTGTTTTAGACTAGAAAGTTGAAGATTTAAGAGAGATGGATGTGGCTTTGTGTTTTCCTTCTTTTATTAATGTGTTTCTCTCAAAAATCCTGCTACTTATATACCATTATTTTGATTCCAGATTTAAATTTCATTTCCAGCCATGGCTTTAAGTATTTTTTGAATTCTTAGTCTTTCTCATTTTTTTCTCTATGCGACAAAAAAAAAAAAAAACAGTGATATGATATGATGTTCATCTAAACAGTAGCACAGAATGTCCTATGAATTTCGCACAAAAATACCCACGTGATTTCCTGCGGCTAACTAGAAATCCATTACTTGGTAAATTATATGTACATTTGAAGGGAACTGTAGGTTTTAAAGATTGGATCAAGATGTTTCAACTGATGACAGTAACTGGATTGTAGGCTTGCTGAGATCTGCAGTGGTCTTCAATTTTATTTTTTTTATTTGTTTTTTTTTTTTTAAGATTTTATATATTTATTTGAGAGAGAGAATGAGAGATAGAGAGCACATGAGAGGGGGGAGGGTCAGAGGGAGAAGCAGACTCCCTGCCGAGCAGGGAGCCCGATGCGGGACTCAATCCCGGGACTCCAGGATCATGACCTGAGCCGAAGGCAGTCGCTTAACCACCTGAGCCACCCAGGCGCCCGGTCTTCAATTTTATTGTAGAAATGAGTATATTGTAGAGTGTAGGCCCTGGGCACGTGATCTACACTGAAGACCTACTTGTTGTGCCTTTTCAATAAAATATTTCTTCTTTTATCTTTTACTAAATAGAAACCAAATTAATATCACTCTGAAATTCACCAGTCGCTTCCTTCATCCTGCTGAAGCTTCACTGCTATTAATTTCAAAACCTAAGCATGCAATAGGAGGCACTACAATGACTTTTGCTCTTAAGGGTGAAGTCCGCAATTTTAAAGCCATTGTAAGTAAATTTTACCTATTTCGTGTGTCTTCTCTTCTCAGGCCATGGAGTGTCCCAGCTGTTTCTCCAAGTTTTATCTCTATACAGCTCCTGTTCTTGGAGCGCCTGTGTACAGACACACATGCACATAATTACATTTGCACAAGTCTTGGCTTCTGTGGCTCTGATATTCTTGCTGTGATACTCTTTCTGTGGAAATAATTCTTCAATTTTATAAGAGGATTTGCTTGTATTGAGTGTTCCTTTAAGGTCAGATTTTTAGGATTATGTTTGTTCTTTTCATAATGGAGTCATTCGCTATACACATAGCAACTTATATTCCCTTCCGCTGTGGAGGCTTGTGATTTAAGGTAAAGCAGTCCCTGGGCTTCTATCTATGTTTTTGTTTGAATTCAGGGTTGGTGGTTTATGCAGCAAAGAAAATGTTTCTCTTCTCTGATAGGAACATTCATCAATTTATCTTGAATGCCCCCTGGATCAAATCCACTCTAAAGATAATGCCAAGACTGGCATTTATTGAGAGGCAATAACGTGCCAGACAGAATTCGGTTTATATTTCAAAGGATGGGGGAGAAGGATTTTTAAATCTCTATAAGATAGTTGTGATATTGCTATCATTGACTTTTTATAGCTGTTATTTTGTCTAAATATTATTTTATACCATGGATGTATGGTAAAGAAGAAGTAAGCTTGCTATGTCACCAAATTTCCACATGGATTATAAAGAATCTGGGGTGTACAGTGGCATGAGTAGAAGAAAAAGAGATTGACTCCAGTAATGGCCAGTTGTGTGAGGAGAGCATTAAGTTGTTCACATGGACAGACTGGTTTACAAGGTACAGACACCCAGAACAGGAAGCGGACATTTGATTATCACTGAGATGTGTGTCATGATCTTCAGATTTCCTCTTGAATAATAAATTCTTATGCTTCCCCACCCTCTCACAGGAATTCTCCAAAATAAAACATTGCTTTGCCATATGTGTCTCTAGACATGGATGATTTTAGTTTGTTATTTACATGGTTCTGGGGCAGAAAACCTGACACCTGAAGTTCATGCAGTCTGTTTACTTCTCCATCTGGCTACTCATGGTTTTAGTAAACCAGGGAGTGGGCTGGATAATAATGGAGAAATGAAATAAGATAATAACATGATCAGTCTAAAAATGTAGAATTCCTAGAATCTTATCTTCCATGCAAGTCCTTCAGGTAATTCGAAGTTTTAATTTTAGATTTGTGCTTTTATTACAGTACAAATAATGTCAGTGTGGCCACCACATTGTAAACACAGGCACGCCACCCTCATACACAGATATTCACACACTCACAGAGCTACGCATGTGCACATACGTACACCTGGCTTCTTCCTTATGTCATGTATATTAGGTATAGGTATGATTGATTAATTTTTGAATGAGAAATCATACTCAGTCATTAACAAAACCAATTTTAAGGAAATCAGTTTAAGAGACACTATTGTGACAAATGATTCAGTAATGTGGTAAAATCTATTTCTGTCCTTCCCACCCAGATTTTAGCAGTACACTATTTATGGGACAAGGGGGATTGCATAAATTAATATCACTGTAATATTTCAGTGTACTATTTTTTAGGTTAAGTTTGTATATTATAATTCAGGTTATTCTTTTTTGTTACTTTCATATAGAATTATTATTATTATTATTATTTTTTACTTTAGGAAGTTTTACATTGCAAATCTCCATGTTATAAATGGAAAGAAATTAATGTGAATGTTAAAAATCCCTTCCATACTGCTGGGGACTTCAGGTACGTTAATATAACATTTTCATATAATTTCTTTGCAATTAGTCATATCCAATCTTAAGGTGAATAATTTTTTTCAACATGAACCATTTTGAGGAGAAATTTTATGTGTTTATATTACAATAAATTTATGAACATCATCAGATAAAACAGAACAAATAATTAAGATAAATCAAGTTTTCTTAAAATGGTATTTGATCTGTTTAAAGCTAAGAGTGAGCATATCAAATTTATGAATTTTATCTATGAGCTTTCTGTTTGTTGAGCTATACTAATCTTTTAATTTTTTAAAAATGTATAATTAATAGACTTTTTTACTTCTAATTTTATTCTGTCTTTTAATTTCTGAAAGTAAAATCCTGATTCAACCAGAACATGCATTTTAACTTAAGGCAACATGATTAATTAAAACTGTACATTAACCATGTAGGGGCATCTGGGTGGCTCAGTTGTTAAGCAACTGCCTTTGGCTAAGGTCATGATCCCAGGGTCCTAGTTGAGCCCCGCATCGGGCTCCCTGCTCCATGGGAAGCCTGCTTCTCTCTCTCCTACTCCCCCTGCCTGTGTTCCCTCTCTCGCTGTCTCTCTGTCAAATAAATAAGTAAAATCTTTAAAAAAACAAACTGTACATTAACCATGAATTTGTGCATCTTGAGATTTAACAACAATAACAACAACACAAGTTTGAGATGAAAATAAAATGCTTAAGTATTATTTAAAGTCACAATAGACAAGTATCTTTATAAACTTATATATTGACGGAGAAAATGGTTAGTGACACCCATGTACTGCATCAAATATGCACTGTTTCCATCGGCTTTAGAAATCAGATCCTCACAACAATACTTGTGTTGAGACTAGAAGCTGTATGTATGCTTATTATTTTAGTATTTGATAATATCCAGTTTTTAAAATCACTGTATTCCTAGGCTTTTGGTAGTTTCTTATTAATAATCATTTATTATTGATAAAACAAATTTTTTGTTAAAATAGTTATTGGTGAGGGCGCCTGGTTGGCTCAGATGGTTAAGCGTCTGCCTTCGGCTCAGGTCATGATCCCAGAGTCCTGGGATCGAGTCCCACATCGGGCTCCCTGCTCCTTGGGAGCCTGCTTCTCCCTCTGCCTCTCTCTCTCTCTCTCTCTCTGTCTCTCATGAATAAATAAATAAAATCTTAAAAAAAATAGTTATTGGTGAATTGATGGTTCCTGTGTTCATGTGAGGGACAGTTTCATTTACTGTAATTTTATTAAAGTGTTAGAATGCAAGGAACAACAAAAAAAGTCAGAATATGTAGCATTAATCCAGTATTAAACTATGCCCTTAAATGAACCAAATGACTGACTCCAGTTCTTCAGAGGAAATCAAGATCAAACAAAATTAGTCTTATATTCTAGTGGTAGAGCTGAAAGGAAATATCAAAGTTCCAGGAATTGGTAGACTACTATACTTTTATGTCTTTCCAAAAATCATAATATTTTATTGTTACTTTATGGTTTATCTCAGATTGAATTAAAATTCAATCGGAGTTGATGCATGATTTGTTTGGTAGAGGACAAGGCTCCTTCTGCCTTTGTATGAATGTAGCCCTCAAACTTAGGCAATGGGCACATAAACTCAAAATTTTAAAACCAGTTACAAAATTTGTAAAATCAATATTTTACAACAGACATGTATTTTAAAATTTAAAAAAAATGCAATTGAAAAGAAAGGAAATTTAATTGCTAATTAATTCTTCTGGAGATTTTTTTTATGTTATAAATACCATAACAATAAGTGAACTAGCTTTTAATGTTACACTTAAAAAACGAGAATTATTAACAATCTAATAAGAAACATACTTTAAAACAAAATTGTCGGGGGGAGAAAGATGGCAGAGGAGTAGGAGACCTGGATTTCGTCTGGTCTCAGGAATTCAGCTGGATAGGGACCAAACCATTCTGAACACTACGAACTCAACAGGAGATCGAAGAAAAGAATAGCAACAACTCTCTGAACAGACAAGCGACCACTTTCTGGAAGGTAGGACGTGCGGAGAAGTGAATCCGAGGCAATATCCGGGAGGACAGATGGTGGGGGAGGGGGCCTCCGTCGGCCGCTTCTGGCAAGTGATAGAGCCGCGGAGCACAAAATCGGAACTTTTAGAGAAGTCGGCTCCACTGAGGGACATCGCTCCGGTGGCCAAGCGGGGGGTGGAAACCTCGTGGGATAGTGTGGTCTTAGGACCTTCGGGGTCACAGGAAGACCCGGGGTGCCTGAGTGTGGCAGAGCTCCCAGGTATCAGAGCTGGGAAGCCGGCTGCAGAGACGGAGCCGAGGCGCGGACTCTCAGCTCGGGGTTGCCATAAACCGTGATCCGCGGCCCAGTCGGGCCACTGCTCCTCCAGCAGGGACCCAACAAGTGGCAGATCCGGGGAGACTCCCCTTCCTTCCCGGGGAGGAGCGGCATGGGAGCGCACCACAGGGATCTGCTGGGTTTGGAGACTCCACACTGAGTCGGGTGGCAGAGATAGAAACGCTCGGTCACAGGCAGGGTGAGCACGGAGTGCAGCCAGAGACCGGGGAGACGGGAGTGATTGACTGCTTTTCTCTGGGGCTGCACTGAGGAGCAGGGCCCTGAGTTCTCGGCTCCTCTGGGGCGGACGTTGGGAGGCTGCCATTTTCACTCTCTTCCTCCAAAGCTGTACGGAAAGCTTGCAGGGAACAAAAGCTCCCGAGAGCAAACCGGACCGGATTACATAGCCCGGACCCGGCAAGGGTGGGGCAATTCCGCCTCTGGCAAAGACATTTGGGAACCATGGCAACAGGCCCCTCCCCCAGAAGATCAGCAAGAACAGCCAGCCAAGACCAAGTTTACCGATCAATGAGAACAGCAGAACTCCAGAGCTAGGGGAATACTGCATATAGAATCCATGGCTTTTTTACCATGATTCTTTAGTCTTTCAAAGTTAATTTTTTTAACTTTTTTTTTATATTATTTCCCTTTTTAAACAAACATCTTATCCCTTTTTTAAAAAACATTTTTATTTTTCATTTTTAGAGTCATACTCTATCCCTTCACGTAGTTACCCTTATTTGTGGCATATATATATATAAAGTTGTTCTCTCTTTAAAGTTTTGAGATACAGTTTCTTCTAAGAGATCAAAATATACCCTAAATCTCTAGTGTATGGCTTTGTTCTAGTCTCCTGCCTGATCACATTCTCTCCTTTTTTTTCCCTTTTTTTTAAAATCCTCTTCTTTCTTTTTTCAAACAACTTAACAAGTCCTTTTATAAAATTTTTTATACTTTTCATCCTTACAGTTATATTCCATTGCTTCATCATATCAACCCTTATTTTTGTACATATATAAGTTTTTCTTTCTTTAAAATTTTGAGAGGCACTTTCTTCTACCAGAGCAAAATACACCCAAAATCTAGTGTGTGGCACTGATCTATGCACCAGCCTGATCATATTTGATCATTTTCTGTTTTTTTGTTCTGTTTTTCTTTCATTTTATTCTGTTTTTGTTTGTTTTTATCTTTTTCTTCTTCTTTTTTCTTTCCTGTCTTTTCCCCAGGTTTCAGGTCTTTTCTGATTTGTTTAGAGTATATTTTCTGGGGACGTTGTGACCCTGTTAGCATTTTGTTCTCTCATTCATCTATTCTCCTCTGGACAAAATGACAAGATGGAAAAAAATCACCTCAACAAAAAGAACAAGAGGTAGTACTGACTGCCAGGGACCTACTCAATATGGACATTAGTACAATATCGGACCTAGAGTTCAGAATGATGATTTTAAAGATACTAGCTGGGCTTGAAAAAAGCATGAAATTTATTAGAGAAACCCTCTCTGGAGAAATAAAAGAACTAAAAGCTAACCAAGTTGAAATCAAAAAGGCTATTAATGAGGTGCAATCAAAAATGGGGGTGTGCTAACTGCTAGAATAAATAAGACAGAAGAGAGAATCAGTGATTTAGAAGACCAAATGATGGAAAATAAAGAAGCTGAGAAAAAGAGAGTAACAACTACTGGATCACGAGGGCAGAAATCGAGAGATAAGCAATACCATAAGATGAAACAACATTAGAATAATTGGGATCCCAGAAGAAGAAGAAAGAGAGAGAGGGGCAGAAGGTATATTGGAGCAAATTATAGCAGAGAACTTCCCTAATGTGGGGAAGGAAACAGGCATCAAAATCCAGGAGGCACAGAGAACCCCTCTCAAAATCAATAAAAACAGGTCAACACCCCGACATCTAATAGTAAAACTTTTGAATCTCAGAGACAGAGAGAAAATCCTGAAAGCAGCTCAGGAGAAGAGATATGTAACCTACAATGGTAGAAACATTAGATTGGCAACAGATCTATCCATAGAGACCTGGCAGGTCAGAAAGGACTGGCATGATATATTCAGAGCACTAAACAAGAAAAACATGCAGCCAAGACTACTATATCCAGCTAGGCTGTCATTGAAAATAGAGGAGAGATAAAAAGCTTTCAAGACAACAAAAACTAAAGGAATTTGCAAACATGAAACCATCCCTGCAAGAAATATTGAAAGGGGTCCTCTAAGCAAAGAGAGAGCCTAAAAGCAGCATAGACCAAAAGTAACACAGACAATATACAGTAACAGTCACCTTACAGGCAATACAATGGTGCTAAGTTCATTTCTTTCAATAGTTACCCTGAATGTAAATGGACTAAATGCCCCAATCAAAAGACACAGGCTATCAGATTGAATTAAAAAACAAGACCCATCAATATGCTGTCAGCCAAAGACTCATTTTAGACCTAAAGACACCCCCAGATTGAAAGTGAGGGTGTGGAAAACCATTTACCATGCTAATGGACACCAAAAGAAGGCTGGGGTGGCAATCCTTATATCAGACAAATTAGATTTTAAACCAAAGACTGTAATAAGAGATGAAGAAGGACACTATATCCTACTTCAAGGGTCTATCCAACAGGAAGATCTAACAATTGTAAATATCTATGCCCCTAACATGGGAGCAGCCAATTGTATAAGGCAATTAATAACAAAAGCAATGAAACACATTGACAACAATACAATAATAGTGGGGGATTTTAACACCCCCCTGACTGAAATGGACAGATCATCTAAGCAAAAGATTAAGAAGGAAATAAAGGCTTTAAATGACACACTGGACCAAATGGATTTCACAGACATATTCAGAACATTCCATCCCAAAGCAACGGAATACACATTCTTCTCTAGTGCCCATGGAACAGTCTCCAGAATAGGTCACATCCTAGGTCACAAATCAGGTCTCAACCGGTACCAAAAGTTTGGGATTATTCCCTGCATATTTTCAGACCACAATGCTTTGAAACTAGAACTCAATCACAAGAGGAAAGTCGGAAAGAACTGAAATACATGGAGGCTAAAGAGCATCCTACTAAAGAATGAATGGGTCAACCAGGAAATTAAAGAAGAATTAAAAAAATTCATGGAAACCAATGAAAATGAAAACACAACTGTTCAAAATCTTTGAGATGCAGCAAAGGCAGTCCTAAGAGGAAAATATATAGCAATACAAGCCTTTCTCAAGAGACAAGAAAGGTCTCAAATACACAACCTAACCCTACACCTAAAGGAGCTAGAGAAAAAACAGCAACTAAAGCCTAAACCTAGCAGGAGAAGAGAAATAATAAAGATCAGAGCAGAAATCAATGAAATTGAAACCAAAAGCACAGTAGAACAGATCCACGAAACTAGGAGCTGGTTCTTTGAAAGAATTAACAAGATTGATAAACCCCTGGCCAGACTGATCCAAAAGAAAAGAGAAAGGACCCAAATCAACAAAATCATGAATGAAAGAGGAGAGATCACAGCCAACACCCAAGAAATACAAACAATTATAAGAACATACTATGAGCAACTGTATGCCAGCAAATTAGATAAACTGGAAGAAATGGATGCATCCTAGAGATGTGTCAACTACCAAAACTGAACCAGGAAGAAATAGAAAACCTGAACAGACCCATAACCACTAAGGAAATTGAAGCAGTCTTCAAAAATCTCCCAACAAACAAAAGCCCAGGGCCAGATGGCTTCCCAGGGGAATTCTACCAAACATTTAAAGAAGAATTAATACCTATTCTCCTGAAACTGTTCCAAAAAATAGAAATGGAAGGAAAACTTCCAAACTCGTTTTATGAGGCCACCATTACCTTGATCCCCAAAGCAGAGAAAGACTCCATCAAAAAGGAGAATTACAGACCAATATCCTTGATGAACATGGATGCAAAAATTCTCACTAAAATACTAGCCAATAGGATCCAACAGTACATTAAAAGGATTCTTCACCACGACCAAGTGGGATTTATCCCTGGGCTGCAAGGTTGGTTCAACATCCGCAAATCAATCAATGTGATACAGTACATTATTGAAAGAAAGAACAAGAACCATATGATCCTCTCAATAGATGCAGAAAAAGCATTTGACAAAGTACAGCATCCTTTCTTGATGAAAACTCTTCAGAGTATAGGGATAGAGGGTACATACCTCAATATCATAAAAGCCATCAATGAAAAACCTACAGCAAATATCATTCTCAATGGAGAAAAACTGAGAGCTTTACCCCTAAGGCCAGGCACACGGCAAGGTTGTCCACTATCACCACTGCTATTCAACATAGTATTAGAAGTCTTAGCCACAGTAATCAGACAACAAAAAGAAATCAAAGGCATCCAAATTGGCAAAATAGAAGTCAAATTCTCATTGTTTGCCGATGGTATGATACTTTATGTGGAAAACCCAAAGGACTCCACCCCAAAACTGCTAGAACTCATACAGGAATTCAGTAAAGGGGCAGGATATAAAATCAATGCACAGAAATCAGTGGCATTCCTATACACCAACAACAAGACAGAAGAAAGATAAATTAAGGAGTCGATCCCATTACAATTGCACCCAAAACCATAAGATACCTAGGAATAAATCTAACCGAAGAGGCAAAGGATCTGTACTCAGGAAAGTATAAAATACTCATGAAAGATATTGAGGAAGACACAAAGAAATGGAAAAACATTCCATGCTCATGGATTGGAAGAAGAAATATTGTGAAGATGTCAATGCTACCTAGAACAATCTACACATTTAATGCAATCCCCACCAAAATACCATCTACTTTTTTCAAGGAAATGGAACAAATAATCCTAAAATTTGTATGGAACCAGAAAAGACCCCGAATAGCCAGAGGAATGTTGAAAAAGAAAAGCAAAGCTGCCGACATCACAATTCCAGACCTCCAGCTCTATTACAAAGCTGTCATCATCAAGACAGTATTGTACTGGCACAAAAACAGACATATAGATCAATGGAACAGAATATTTTGAGAGCCCAAAAATGGACCCTCAACTCTATGGTCAACTCATCTTCAACAAAGCAGGAAAGAATGTCCAATGGCAAAAAGACAGTCTCTTCAACAAATGGTGTTGGGAAAACTGGACAGCCACATGCAGAAGAATGAAACTGGACCATTTCCTTACACCACACACAAAAATAGACTCCAAATGGTTGAAAGACCTAAACGTGAGAGAGGAGTCCATCAAAATCCTAAAGGAGAACACAGGCAGCAACCTCTTCGACTTCAGCCACAGCAACTTCTTCCTAGAAACATCGCCAAAGGCAAGGGAAGCAAGGGCAAAAATGAACTATTGGGATTTCATCAAGATAAAAAGCTTTTGCACAGCAAAAGAAACAGTCCACAAAACCAAAAGACAACTGACAGAATGGGAGAAGATATTTGCAAATGACATATCAGATAAAGGGCTACTATCCAAAATCTATAAAGAACTTATCAAGCTCAACACCCAAAGAACAAATGATCCAATCAAGAAATGGGCAGAAGACAGGAACAGACAGTTTTCCAAAAAAGACATCCAAATGGCCAACAGACATATGAAAAAGTGCTCCACATCGCTTGGCATCAGGGAAATCCAAATCAAAACCTCAATGAGATTCGACCTCACACCAGTCAGAATGGCTAAAATTAACAAGTCAGGAAAGGACAGATGGCGGGGATTCAGAGAAAGGGGAACCCTCCTACACTGTTGGTGGGAATGCAAGCTGGTGCAACCACTCTGGAAAACAGTATGGAGCTTCCTCAAAATGTTGAAAATAGAGCTACCATATGACCCAGCAATTGCACTACTGGGTATTTATCCCAAAGATACAAATGTAGGGATCCGAAGGGGTACGTGCACCCCAATGTTTTTAGTAGCAATGTCCACAATAGCCAAACTGTGGAAGGAGCCAAGATGTCCATCCACAAATGAATGGAAATGGAAGATGTGGCATGCATATATGTGTGTGTGTGTGTGTGTGTGTGTGTGTGTGTGTGTGTGTGTGTGTAATGGAATATTATGCAGCCATCAAAAGGAATGAGATCTTGCCATTTGCAACGATGTGGATGGAACTGGAGGGTGTTATGCTGAGTGAAATAAGTCAATCAGAGATGGACGTGTATCATATGACCTCATTGATAGGAGGAATTCTTAATCTCAGGAAACATACTGAGGGTTGCTACAGTGTGGTGGGAGGGAAGGGGTGGCTGGGTGATAGACATTGCGGAGTGTAAGTGCTATGGTGAGCTCTGTGAATTGTTCAAGACTTTTGAATCACAGTCTGTACCTTTGAAACAAATAATGCAATATATGTTAAGAAAAAAAAGAAGATAGCAGGAGGGGAAGAATGAAGGGGGTGAAATCGGAGGGGGAGATGAACCATGAGAGACAATGGACTCTGAAAAACAAACTGAGTGTTCTAGAGGTGAGGGGGGCGGGAGGATGGGTTAGCCTGGTGATGGGTATTGGGGAGGGCACGTTCTTTGGAGAGGGCACATTCTTCATGGAGCACTGGGTGTTATGCACAAACAATGAATCATGAACACTACATCAAAAACTAATGATGTAATGTATCGTAATTAACATAACACTAAAATTTAAAAAAATATATATTTTCCCCAAAATTATATGCAGTGCATTTACCAGATCTGATCACTTTTTAATAAAAATTTAACACTACTTTTAACTAAAATGGCAACCCAACCTAGATTTAAGAGACAGGATTCACCCACATGCCTGTGTCTACCAGATTAGTGGTTGTCAAATTCCTTTTTTGCAGAATGCAACTATTTCTTGCTATATAATTCTTTTTCATATGTTATAAGATTTGATTTCCTAGTGTTTTGTTGAAAGATTTTACACTTAGAATCATAGGGTTTAATGGTGTCATTCCCTTTTCTAGTGATGACTGTATCTTTTTTTTGTGTCTTTAATACTACCCTCCAAGAATGATTTGGGAACTGATCCCTTCTATTCTGTTTTTTTGGAAGGGTTTGTGAAGTATTGGTATTAATTCTTTTAATCTTCATAAGAATTCACAACTAAAGCCATCTGGGTCTGAGCTTTGCTTTATGGGAAGTTTATTTCATTACTAGTTCTCTCTTTATTTGTTATAGGCCTAATCAGATATTTATTTCTTCTTTTAATCAGTCTTGATAGTTTGTGCCATTCTAGGAATTTGTACATTTCCTCCACATTATCTCATTTGTTGGCATAGACGTTTTCATAGTATTCTCTCAGAATCCTTTCATCTTCTTTCCTTTATTCTTGATCAGTCTAGGTAAACATTTGTCAGTGTTATTGGTCTTTTCAAAGAACATTTCTTCTGGTTTTCCTGATTTTCTCTATTATTTATTGAGGTAGAATTGACATATAAAGAAACTGCGGATGTTTAATGTATACAATTTGATGAGTTTGGACATACGCATGCAACCATAATACTATCACCACAATTAAGGTAATATACATATCTGTCACTTCCAAAAGTTTCCTTGTGTTACTTTTTTTTTTTTTTTTTGGTGGTAAGAATATTTAACATGAGACTTACCCTCTTAACACTCTTAACAGATGTTTAAGTGCACAGTACCATGTTGTTAACTCTGTTGTATATCACATCTCTAGGCCTTATTCATCTTGCATAACTGAAACTTTTTATAAACAGCTCTCCATTTCATCCTAGTACCAATTGCTAGCAACCATCATTCTTTTCTCTGCCTTTGGAGTTTGACTATTTTAGATACCTCATGTAAATGGAATCATGTAGTATTTGTCCTTCTGAGACTCGCTTATTTCACTTAGCATAATGTCCCCAAGTTTCGAACATGTTGTCACATATTGCAGGATTTCCTTCTTTTTTAAAGCTGACTAGTCTTCCACTGTAATATATACACACACCACGTTTTCTTTACTCATTTGTCTGTTGATGGACGTTTGGGTTCTTTGGATTGTTTCCATATCTTGGCTATTGTGAACAATACTGCAATGAGCATGAGAGTAAAGATATCTTTTTGAGACCCAGATTTCAGTTTTATTGGATAAATACCCAGAAGTTGAAGTGCTGGACCACATGGTAGTTCTACTTTTAGTTTTTTGAGGAAACTCCCTACTGTTTTCCATAGTGGTTGCACCATTTTACATTCCCACCAACAGCATGCCAGTGTTCCCTTTTCTCTAGATACTCACCAACATTGTTATATTTTGTTTGTTTTGGTTTTTGTGTTTTTTATAATAGCCATTCTGACAGTTATGAGGTGATATCTCACTGTGGTTTTGAAATGCATTCCCCTGATGAGTATGGATGTTCAACATGTTTTCATATACATGTTGGCCATCTATATGTCTTTTTTGGAAAAATGTCTATTCATATCCTCTGCCCATTTTTTAACTGGATTGTTTGTTTTTTTGCTTTTGAGTTGTATGAGTTCTTTATAAATTTTGGATATTAGTCCTTTATCAGATATATGATTTGCAAATGTTTTCTATTCAGTAGGTTACCTTTTCATTTTTATGTTACTCCTATATAGCTCTATTCCATTTCCCCCTTTTTTGTAGTATTTTTGTCAGACATATTATGTCAATGGTGTTAAAATAATCAGTAATGTTACTAACATTTCTGGGTATTTTTTTTTATTTTGTGTAATTTTTAAGATTTTAAGAGAGCTAAGAGAAGAAAGGACAGTGTATTAGTTTGCTATGGCTCCCATAACAAAATACCACAGACTGGTGGTTTAAACAACAGAAACTTATTTTCTCACAGTTCTGGAGGCTAGAAGTACAAGATCAAAGTATTGGCAGATTGGGTTTCTTCTGAGGCCTCTCTCCTTGGCTTGCAGATGGCCACCTTCTTGCTGTACCCTCACATGATCTCTTTTCTCTATGTGCACATCCCTGGAGTCTCTGTGTGTCCACATGCCCTCTTGTAAGAACACCAGTCAGAATGTATTAGGGCCCACTCTAATGGCCACATTTTAAACTAGTTGCCTTTTTAAAGGCCCTGTTTCCAAAGGCAGTCACATTGTGAGTGTACTAGGGGTTAGGGCTTTAACATATGAATTTGAGGGAGGACACAATTCAGCCCATAATAGAAAGTACACGTTTATAGTTTTCATTATGTTAGCCTGCTTATTTATCATTTCTGGTTTATTTGTTTCTATGGATTCACATTATCTTCTGGAATAACTTCCATGGCTCAATTCAGCTTTGCTGCCCCACACCTCAGTTTTTCTTTTATTTTCTCTCTGTCTTCTCCTTCCAGCAATTGTATTACACATGTGTTGGTGCGTTTAATGGTGCACCATATATGTATGAGACTCTGTTCATTTTTCTTTATTCTATTTTCTGTCTGTTCTTCAGATTGCATTATTTCTATCAATCTTCAAATTGTTAATTCTTTTTTTTCTGCCAGTGCAGATCTACTGTTGAGCCCCCCTAGTGATGATGATTTTTATATTTGTTTTTGTAGTTTCCAACTCCAAAATTTTTATTTGGTTCTCTTTTTAATTTCAGTCTCTTTTGATATTCTCTATGTGATGTTACATTGTCATCATACCTTCCTTTACTTCTTTAGTCATACTTTCCTTAGTTTTTGAAGTCATGGATAACAGCAATTTGGAATTAGTATTCTGTTAAATCTAATAACTGGTCACTTTAACATGCTTTTCCATGGCCCGCTTCTTTTCATGTTTCACCATTTTTAAGGTTGAAAGCTAGACATTTTAGAATATATATTTTGTAGCAGGTGAATACTGGTCCCATCTCCCTCAGGATCGTTAATGGTATTGGTTAATTTTTTAACTGACTAGATAGCTTATTTTAGTGATAGCTACCTCCTCCCCACAAAAGACTCCACACACAAAGTGTGAAGCCTCTGATGTTACTTCTCAGGGGACATAGCCTTGGGCATGCCCACAGTCAATCTGGGATGAGAGTGGCTTTGGTGGGACTACTTTTGACTATCTCTTTCCACACCCACAGCCAGATATTAGATTCTGCTGATTCCAGTTGTATAGGAGGCATAAATTGCTCCTCAGACCAATTCAATCAAATGTAGGCTCCTTTGAAGTGATAGTTCCTTAGGTCAATATTTGAGATTTATTCTGTCCCCACAAAGGATCCTCCCAGCTGTCCCTTTCCCCTGTTTTTACTACCAAATTAGCAGGCCTAGTTTGGTAGTATCTGTATCTCCAGTGAATCTACCTATCTACTCCCAATTGCCTTTCACCACAATCTGCACTATTTTTCATTGATCCCTTGGCTTGATCTTCTTCATACTTCATTGAAAATGAAATCAGTTCCTTTGAGAAGAGATTAAGAGCTATTTTAAGCCCAGCTATCTTCTCCCTCCAGGCGAAATCTCGGAACCATGGCTTTGTAACTGGGGGTGGGGATAGTGTTGCATTTTTCTCTGCCAACCACCTGCACGTTAGGAGTTAAGTGCGAGAAGAGATAGGGGACCATAGCTTTAGGTCTACTTGGCTTGCTTCTGCCAGCACTGAGCAACCATTTTAAAGCTAAGGCAAGGACAATTTCACACCCATGTAGAGCCTCTGTCCTGTGAGTGGTTGCTGGACAGAAGAGGGGACCCGCCCCCCACTCCTCTCAGCTGCACTTGCCCAAAACTTAGCTTCAGCAGCATGTACTGGGGGCAGGATGAGAAATGTTGATGTCCTACCCCTCCCAGAAAAGTAGCTCTCTAACTGGGAACTGGGTAAGTTGAGAGCCTTGTATTCTTAGCTGTGCCAACGAGGAGTAGGGTTTCTGTCTTACTGAGTGGGGAAGGAAGAGGGAGTGAAGGGGTCTTGGTTCAGACGCCACCGATTACAGCCTTTCTTACTGAATAGATTTTTCTTCATTTGCTCTATGCCCTTAAGATAATTTCCAGAGAATCAAAATAGTTGATTTTTACAACTTATACTCATTTTCCTGGAGGAGTGAGTCTATGGAGCTCTCATGTTTTCATGCTGGAATGTTTGCTTTAACTTCTGTTTTGCCCATTATTACTATAAACACTCCGGGTCTCTGTTACCCTTTGCATGGTATGTCTTTCTTGACCTTTTGCTCCCGGTCTGTGTCTTTGAACTAATGTTTATATTTTTTTCTAATCTGTTTGTATTCCTTTTGTCAACCTCTGCCTTTTGATTGGAGTATTTAATCCATTTAAAGTTTATGTCATCTTTGATACAGTAGGATTTATATCTACCATTTGGGTACCTGTTTTCTATGTCTTATGTCTTCATGCCTTTATTTCTCCATTACTTCTTGGTTTTGTATTGTATATTTATTTTTAGTGTAAATTTTTTATTTCTTCTTCTATCTTCTACCTTATTTTTCTTATTTTCTTAGTTACCCTGAAGATTATAATTAGCATCCTAACTTAATGTAGCTCAAATTAATACCAACTTAATTTCAATATAATTCAGAAATTTTGCTGAAATATATCGCCTTTTCATAGCCCCTTGTTACTGCTATTCCTGTTATACCCATTACATCTTTACACATTATAAGCCCCTAAATCAGTTTTATATTTATTGTCTCACACTCTTTTCATTAAAATCAGAAAGCAGAATTTAAAAGATTGCACAGAAAATACATATATATGTATATAAAATATATATATATAATATATAAAAATATATAAAATATATATGTGTGTGTGTGTATATGTATATATATATATATATATATATAGTGCTGGTGCTTTTTATTTCTTGTGGTTTTGAGTTAATTTCTAGTATCCTTTTATTTCAGCCTGAAGGACTCCCATTAGTATTTCTTTTTTTTTTTTAAGATTTTATTTTATTTATTTGACAGAGAGAGAGATAGTGAAAGCAGGAACACAAGCAGGGGGAGTGGGAGAGGGAGAAGCAGGCTTCCCTCCAAGCAGGGAGCCCGATGCGGGACTCGATCCCAGGACCCTGGGATCATGACCCGAGCCGAAGGCAGATGGTTACCGACTGAGCCACCCAGGTGCCCCACCCATTAGTATTTCTTGTAGGGCAGTTCTGCTAGCAATGAATCTTTTTCAGTTTTTCTTTACTTGTTAATTTCTCCTTCATTTTTGAAGGACAGTTTTGCTGTATACAGTAGTCTTTCTTGACAGCCTTCTTTCAGCACACTGACTGTATCATCCCATTGCCTTCTGTCCTCTAGGGTTTCAGATGGGAATTCAACTGTTTAATTTTACTATGGAGCAACATAGGTGTTGAGTCAATTTTGTCTTGCTGCTTACCGTGCCTTGGCTTACTGAGAGTTTGACTATTATTTTCTAGTTTTGGATTGCCTTGGGTTTATTCTGAATAACATTTTTTAGACTTCTTGGATGTGTAAATTAATATTTCTCTCCAAACTTGGGAATATTTCATCATTTATTTCTTTGCATTTTCTTTCTGCCTCTTTCTTTCTTATCTTTTCAGGATTCTGATTAGGCTTGTGTTTGTATGCTTAATGGTGTCTCACAGGTTTCTGAGGCTGTGTTAATTTATTTTCTCTTTCTGTTCTTTAGAGATAATCATTTTATCTGGCCCATTGTCAGGTACACTGGTTCTTTCTTTTGCCACTGCAAACCTGCTGTTTAGTCCCTCTAGTGATTTTTTATTTCAGATACCGTACTTTTTAAGTCCAAAATTTATAATTGGTTCTTTTGAATGATTTCTCTGCTTGTTAGTGTTCTTTATTTGGTGGGACATCTTTGTCTCTCATAGACAGGGTTGAAGACCTTTCACATAGTTTAGGGATCTAGCAAGCTACTTCAACCCCTCATATAGGCCTCTTGTTCCCCAGATCTTCCTTTGATGTTTTGGCAAGCTCTTGTTTGATCCAACTTGCTGTAGGAACCTCAGGTACAATTGCTACTGATTGTTTTCAGCAAACATCCTGGATATTGCTGTTTTCCTTTGAGTCAGGTCAGTAAAGACAACACCTTGCAAACTGAATTTTTCTAGGGAGCTGTAAGACAGATGAAAAAGTAACAATACTCAGGGATGGGACTTTTTTTTGATGAGCTCCAGTCTCGGTCTATGCCCTCATGTGGCTGTAAGTCTGCCAGATTTTACAAATACCTGAGTTGCAAGGCTGCTGGTTTTCAAGGCTACTACAGAGCAGTGAAAAGATGGGAATTACAACATAACAAAAGTTACAAGGCCACAAACTCTGCTGTTCTTATCATCAAGGTGTGTTTTTTTTTTTTAATAAACACTACTCAAATTGTTGCAAGCCTTTCACTAATTAACCAGTGCTCTGAAAAAGTTAATTTTTACAGTCTTTTCCAGTGTTTTTATTGCTTTTATAAGGTAGTGAATGTGTGATGGTTCTAACTCTGCTATTTCTTGCCTTTCTTTGTCTGGTAGCCTGGTTTCATTATTTGAAAAATAGTTTTTGTTTTAGATTAGACTCTTCCTTCTCAAAGTATGGTCCTTGAATCAGCAAAATCAGCATCACCTGGGAGCTTGTTGGACAGAGTGTCAGGCCCACCCCAATCCATTTGAGTCAGAATCTGCATTTAACATCTCCAGAGGATTTTTTTGTACATTAATGTTAGAGCATTGCTGGTCTAAGCCAAGATTTTTCAAAGTTTAATCCATATATAAGCTATTTAAAAAGCATCTGGAGAGCTTGTTTTAAATAGAGGCTCCTGGAACCCTTGCCAGACTTAACTAAGTCAGAATTCATGCAAATAGAGCTTGGAAATGTGCATTTTGACCAAGCACTGCAGATGTTTTTAATACACACTGAAGTGTGAAAACCGCCAATTTAGAAGCTACAGTAATGAAATAGGACTTTTTTCCATTTTAATGGCAGTTTGTATTTCATTTTTGTAGTTAATATTTCTCTTTTAAGGAGGACATCTTTGGTGTAATTAAGCAGGGACTTTTCAAATGCTATTTTATCTCAAAATGGTACATGCACCGTATACAAAAAAATCTAATATTTACTTTATTGGTTTAGTCTTTTTATTTGTGTGTAAAATTGTATTATCCTTGTGACTATTTTTTAGCCAGAACAAATTATGACCCATATAAATTGCCCTGAAGATTCACCTTGGATTTAAAGAAATATAAAGAAACATAGTAAATTTTTTCTGCCTCATAATTTTATGAGATTTGAATGAGAATTTAGTGCCTTAATTTAAATTAAAATTACCCTCTAGAGAGGAATTCTTCCTACATTTGCCTAACTATAACTTTAAAATGATATAAGCAAATCTGGTAGTCTGATACATGTCTCACATAGTTCATTGTTTACATTTTCCTACAGTTAATTTTCTTTGTTTAAAAATTTTTAGTATTTAGTATTAATATAATTCCTTACAATCCTTTTATGAAACTTTCAGAACTACCAACTTAAAATAAAAGGACAGAAAGTGACATTAGCTTTGTCAGTGAGCAAGAATTCCTGTCCCCTTTAAGGGTCCTTCTAGCTGGACAGTGAATCACATTGACGTGAAACATATTAACAGGAGAAAATCAAATTTAATAGTGTAAGTATGAGAAGTCCACCTAGACAAGGAAATTCCAAAGACAGCCAAATGAGGTATATATGTCATACTGAACTAAGGAGAAGGGGATAGGAGTCTGGGAATTTAGAGGAAAGGAATGCAGCTCACAGGGGGAGAAGAAAAGCAGATGTTTGGTAATTAGACATTTGCTCTGCCCTAGAGATGGGTCATTCAGATAAAATTTATTTCTGCTAAGAACCCTTATTCTGGGAAAGACCCCCAATTTAGATTCTTCTTTATAATTAAGGGAAAGGGAGAAGTTTCTTTTGAGCCCACAGGGTCTTGATTGCCTTCAGCTTAAAATAATCTGCACACCAAAGTGGGACATTTTGGGAGCAGAGGCTATCCTGAACCCCTTCAACGTTGAAACGTTAGGATATATGAATGTGTTACATTTTAGTTTTGTATGCAGTTGTATGTGTGTTTGTATGTGTGTTTCTGTTTCAATACTAAAACATTTTATTTTTATTATTGATCTATTTATTGTAAAGCTCATATTATGAGCTTAATAACTGTTACATAATAAAGATTTTTTTTAATTTAATAAAGATTTATTTTAATAAATTGTTGGGAAGGAAGCAATTTGCTCTTCAAGGTCGTTCTAGCTGAACTAAGAATCTAATTAGCTGAGACAGATTAACAGGAGAAAATCAAATTTAGTTTCTTACATAAGGGGAATTCACACACATGTGAAATTCCAAAGACAGTGAGTCAACGTGAGACTTATATGAGCTAAGAAGAGAGGAGTGTGAGGATACAAAGGGGAGGAAGACCATTAGCAAGAAAGTGAGAGGAGATGTCTGGAAAACAAAGATTGTCCTATTCAGATATTTTTCTTAGCTAAAGAGGAATCTCTGTTAATAGCTTTTTTCCTGGTACAGGATCTGTTTTCCAATGAAAATGTAGTAAGTTGAGAGGAAGATGAAGAGCTTGACCTGAATCTGCTAGTTTTTGACTGCTTTTAACTCAAAATATTCTTCACACCAAAGTGGCCCATCTTGGTGCAGCCTGCATTTGGCCTACTACAAAATCAAGTTTGAATAAATCTGTTATTAATATTATACAGATTCTCTTCAACTCTACATATAGAATTAGGCATTCCTGACATGACTCTTCATGACATCTTTCATCCACATCTAGAGGATCATTTCCTCTTTCCTCCACTATAATGTGGGCAACCTAAGGCAGAGACGATAACAGATTCATGCTTGTATTTCCAGCACTTAGTCCCACCTATAACATATAATGGAGTCTCCATAACTGTTTCCTGAATGAATGAGCATTATCTTATAAGAAGGGCTGAACTGCTATGTAATTCCCGAAGATGGCATACTTACTAATGCACTGATTAGCTAGGTATCCATATCTCATGTCCAGTCCTGAAAGAAACATTCTCTTTTTTGAAAATAAGATTAGAAATTATGAAATGTATACAGCTCTGACAATACATTGAGACCAGTATATGATTTCATTGTTTCTAGAATATAATTGGGCAGTCATTTCTGTTCTAAATTTCCTTGCTGTAAGAATTTAGTATTGCCTTTCCATGTAATAGAATATTATTTTTTACATATTCCAGATCTTTCCTTTCCTTTTTTTTTTTTTAAGTAATCATTACACCCAGCATGTGGCTTGAACTCACAAACCTGAGATCAAGGGTTGCATGCTCTTTCAACTGAACCAGCCAGGCGGCCTGATCTTTCCCTTTTTGAAAACATATATGTTTTGAGATGCAGAATGAGAACACGTGGATTTTTAAACTGTAATTTATTCTGATTCTAATTATATTTTATGAATGATGGAAAAAAATTTAAAAGAATGTTTTGTGATCATTTGAATTTTGTTATAGTAGAATTCAAAATAATCCTTTTTTCATTTATTTTAGTGTCAGGTTGGTGGAATCCTCAACATTTATCTCTTTGCCATCTCAATTAACAGAATCTGGACGATTCATTAACCACATGAACCATGGGTAAATGTGAATATATTTTATGCTCATAATTTTCTCAGGAAAAATTCTAAGAAATTAGCATTCATTTAAACTTGTTATTAAAACTAAAGAAGAAAAAAAAAAATAAAAAAAAAAAAGAAATTAGCATTCATTTAAACTTGTTATTAATGCTACAGTAGTTTTCATTTATTTGAAATATTTAATTCATATTCTATATAGAATTTATATTATTCACAGTTGTTCTACTCTCTTATGTGTTGCTAGGCTATGTGCATGAAGACTGAATAAATATGCACTTGTTTAAATACAGTGGATTCTCATTATTTGTGATAGTTATGTTCCATGAAATTGTGGCACTCAATGAATGAATACTGAACCATTATTCCTAGAAGAAATATATGTAATTACATAGATTATAACTGTGAATCCTAAAAACAACACATCCTGGTAAAATCTGGTTTCTTCACGTAGAGAAAATAAGGTTCTATAGTGTTAAATGACTTGTATGAGGCTGACCCACTCAAAGGTGCCAACAAACCATTTCAAATTCTGCCCGCCTGGCCCCAGAGGTGGAGCTTCTTGAACATTTGTACTTCTGTACTGCCTCCTACCATCTCCCTCCTCTGGTCATGGTCATCTACCTATGAGAACTGAAGCAGAAAGGCCCAGCGTTGCCTTGTTTGACCTTAGCTGGGAACTGTGTGACCACTGACTGGAACTTCTTGCCACTCTGCACATGTCTGCAAACAACAGGGGAAGCTCCGTGAGTATGGATTTGGGGGTTACAAATCAATTTTAGTGAGGAGACAAATTTGCAAATAACCAGAATTTGTGGATAATGAGGATCAACTGTATTTAGGCTTGTTCCACCTACATTATTAGGTCTGTATTTAGTTTAGAAAGAAACTTTGACTTCGGAATACAGAAGCAGAATTTTTAAAAGTTAGATTGTTTTATATTTCTGATCTATTTTAAACTATCGAATAACTATTTAATGTGAAAGAGAATAAAAACAACATTGCCAACCTTAAAGAAAATCAGGCAGAAAGAAAATAATGCAAGCATGTATTAGTGAAATGCATGCATTTTTTTTATTATGTTATAGTAATCACCAAACATTACATCATTAGTTTTTGATGTAGTGTTCCATGATTCATTGTTTGCGTATAACACCCAGTGCTCCATTTGGTACGTGCCCTCTTTAATACCCATCACCAGGTTAACCCATCCCCCCACCCCCCTCCCCTCCAGAACCCTCAGTTTGTTTCTCAGAGTCCATAGTCTCTCATGGTTCGTCTTCCCCTCCGATTCCCCCCCTTCATTTTTCCAGACCTTTACGTCTGAAACAAATAATACATTATATGTAAGAATGCATGAATATGTTGACTGTTACTAAAACAACTATTTCATAGCTACCATGTTGTTAGTTTATTTTATACCTTTGTCTCTGTGTAATGATTGACAATGACAGTGTCATCCTTTTAGATGCAAAATTGTATCAGGAGTCAAGGATTTGGCGATTTTGAAACCATAAGAATAACCAATGTTGGGGCGCCTGGGTGGCTCAGTTGGTTAAGCGACTGCCTTCGGCTCAGGTCATGATCCTGGAGTGCCGGGATCGAGTCCCACATCGGACTCCCTGCTCGGCGGGGAGTCTGCTTCTCCCTCTGACCCTCTTCCCTCTCATGCTCTCTATCTCTCATTCTCTCTCTCTCTCAAATAAATAAATAAAATCTTTAAAAAAAAAATAACCAATGTTAAAGTCATGAGGAACTCTTAGTGATTTGTGCAGATCTTGCTAAGATTAAAAAGAATATAGTTTATTTTCCAAAAGTGAATTTCTATTTAAGCCAGTAGTTTTATGAGATTATAAGGATTACATTTATTATGCTTGATTTCTTCATTGGTTGTTCTGTAAGAAAAAATGTTAAAGGAGTACACCATTTTTGTCTCACAGCATTTGTTTTATTGAATGCTAATTACATGCTTAACTAAGGCATTCGAAATCTTCCTTTTACATTTTGCTTTAATGAACAATAAAATAATGAATTAATATCTTGAGCGATAAAGCATCATTATAGATACCATAAGAACAGAATATTATAGGTATTTTATGTTAATTTCTTTGTATTATGAAGTGCTGGTATTGCTAAAAACTCTTCAGTAAACACTTCTAAGTTTTTATCTTTTCAGTCCCTTGCTTCTTGATTAAGCAGGTGTCTGGCATGATAGATTTTTCCTGAATGTCCTTGAAATAATTTCTCCACACTAATTGCAAATAATTTATAATATCATATATTAAACTGGAGTCAGATGTCAAAGTAGTGCTATAGGTATCTGTGAGCCTAAGTAACTCAAAGTTGGATCAGCTTAATAAGCAGCAAAATTAAGCCTGCTTTCTCTCTTTTTTTAAAAGTTTTATTTATTTATTTTAGAGAGAGAAAGAGCGTGAATGAATGGGGGGAGGGGCAGAGGGAGAGGGAGAGAGAGAGAATCCCAAGCAGAAACCCCACTGAGCCCAGGGTGGGGCTCCATCTCATGACCCTGAGACCATGACCTGAGCTGAAATGAAGAGTCAGATGCTTAACTGACTGAGCTACCCAGGTGCTCCAAGTCTATTTTCTTAATTTGGAATGTAGTATAGGAATTCTATATCCCAAATTTTAACATGATTTTTCTCCCTATAATATTCTGGAATGGTTTTGATTAGATCCAAAGTGTCATAATTACTGAAGCTATAGTTAAAGATATCTTTTTAATGTTATGCTTCTCAAATATAAACCGTAATGGAAATAAGCAAGTATTAAGACATTTGTAATTTAATTTTGGTTGGAAAGGACACTTTGCAAGTACTCATCCAAATAATTGCCAACTCAGCATGCAGTACAGCTGAAGAAGCGTGTCTATCATGGTCTCAAACATTATTGGTCATTCTTTCTCCTATAGTCTCTTCCATTCATATTTATAATACTTTACTGTCTTGGTTCCTTGCTGAAGGCCTCCTTTGATAAAAGTAACAAAGATATAGTGATATTGAGTATTGGTCAGGGAGAACAGGATCCAACATAGAGTAGTTAGGCTTCTATAGATTAACTCTCCAAGAATGATTCAGAGCCGTTTGTTTAAAGGATTGAGGATTTACTCCTTTGCCCCTCTCTGAAGACTGTCTATCAGATCAAAGGTGAGAGTGGAACTTAAAAAGGCAAAGGCTACAGTTTCTCAAGGAAAAGAGATGGTCCCTGGTTTATCACGTCAGCACTGTTCTGGGCTGAATGCTGAGCCCCAAATTCATATGTTGGGTTGAAATAGAACAGTCTTAAGTTTACCCCAAAGGCTGTTTTTCTGACAGTTCTTAAGAACACTTACTATGGCTCTTTTTGGGAGTCCTGACTGCTTGTTGTGTAACACGTCCAGGCACCAGTTCATGTAGCAGGTAAATCTTTATTCACTTTCTCAAGGATCAACTAAAGTATCTAGAAGTCCAACAATCAAATCCACTTTATAGGCAGCAGAAAGGAGGAAGCACAGTAAGAGTGTGCCCTTTCTTTCTCTGTTAGGGCAACTTCCCAGAAATAGCACACAGCACTTCTGCTTATAGCCATTGGGCCAAATCTAGCTGGAAGGATGACTGGGAAACCACCCTTCTCCACATACACATCACGATAAAATGAAGGTTTTGTCAGTGAGGAGGGAAGGGCCCATGGATACTGGGATAGGCAATCAACAGGTTCCCCCCTGAGGGGCCACAAAGGAAAGTTTTATTTCGACTAGCACAAAGTTATCTAGTATTTCATCAGTCTGGCTTCATTGGCATGGTGAGGCCTTTTGATCTTTAAGTATGTCTTAATAAAATAATACTTAGTAATGTTACACACCATTTTTCTTAAAGCTGCTCTTAATGTTTGTCTCGTATAGATTTCCAGATACAAATAAATTAAGAACATGCATTTTTAATCATGACCAAAATGGAAGTCTGGTGTAGTACCTCTATGATTAATAACTTTTGTATGCAACATGCCATACAATAAGCATTACACTGTCTCAATAACACCCATTCTGGTCTCTAGGTCTAATCAGCAAGATAACATAAGAGAACAAGAAAAGGTTAAAAAAAATGACTCCATAAACTATCAATCTCTTTTTAGAGCTCTTAACAAATATCCCTGTTTTATTCTTTTTAGGCATGTGGTAATGTTGTACTTCCCCAGTTGAAGTTATGTGTGAACATATAACTTAATTGGCCAATGGCATGTGAGGAAAAGTGCTAAATGTTTTCTCCAAGGGCTAGCTTTAAGATCCAGTGAACAATTTTTCTCGTTCCCTTTCCCTCATACAATTACTAAGGAAGTATATATAGAAATGGAGTTCCCTTCACCAAGGATCTTTGAGTGCATCCTCTCCACCTAGGGTGGACATGTAACATGAGCATGAAGTAGACCATTGTGCTAATCCACTGAGATATGGGGTGTTACTGCAGCATGACCTAGCATATGCTAACTGATACTCCTCCTCAGATCACTTCAGTCAGTATCTCCCCAAATAACATTCTCTTCTCAAATGAGCAGTAAACTGCTGAAATTACCTTTCAGGTGGCATAAAAAAAGGTAAAGTTTCCTATTAAAATTTTTTTAAATGCCTCTATAAACTGCTCTTCTTAAGCAACAGACACATATAAAACAGCACACTTGAAACCACATGGATGATAAAACTTTATATTCATCACACATTTTACTTTACGGGAAAATGATCCATGAGCATAAGCAAGAGCAGTTAAGAACTTTTTATTCTAATTAAATCCAAAGGATTACCAGAAAGGATCAGGACAGGACACCGATTTTAGCCACACTTTAAAATTAAATGGTGGGTCAGCAGTGCTCAGAAATGAACACTATGTAAATAATTTCCTACAGTAATATGACTTGCTGTTTTTTCAGCAACATTGAATTATTTATCATTTAATAAATTCTTACTAAGTGGCCCCTCAGGCAGTGTTCTTAGTACCATAGAAATATCAAATAATTAAGTCATAGATCTGGTTCTCAAGGAGCCAACCATCAAGTAGAGAAGAAAAAGAAAATCTACACAAGTGGAGGCAATTGTACAGAGCAGAATGCATTCAGTAATGTATGTTGTACCAAAAAAAAAAAAAAAAAAAAGTTCTGTGAGCTCACTGACAAGGAATGTCACCATCTAGATATAGAGATCTTCCTGGGCTTCTCCTTTCTCTTTTCTTTATGTATTTTCTTGGAGAATAGCTAATGAAAGTACCTTTTGAATAAATCACAGTTGCCTTATTCTCAAAGAGACCCTCAAACCCAGAAATATTGAGTTACCTACACTTTTTATGGTAAAGACGGGTAGAAAAAAAATGCAGACCTAGAAAGAGAAGACATTTAAAGAGAATAATGAGGTACTAAGCACTTTCTTCTCACACATATGCTATACTCTGCTGTTCTTTATCATATACAAATTGAGATCAGAAATGTAAGATTTTGATGGCCTGAATCTAGAGCAGGGGAGAACTTTCTTATAAGTATAAAAGGAACTTGGGAAGAAGGAATTGCTGAAGCAGTGGAGGAGGGGACAGGCAAGGGGAAATACAAGACATATGCTTATGCATATGGATTATGGAAGAATGTGAATGAAAGTTGAAAAGGTGTTGAAGTGTTTATCCTTCTGCTTTGTCATTATTTCTTATAGACTTACTTTGTATGACAGACTATACCCTGTGAGCTTAGGGGCTTTGTCAGTTATCCTTATCTCCCAGAGTAGCTTGGCCCAGAGTAACCACCCAAATGAAAGAAGGCCCTGGTAGAGATATTTTTCTGAGTCTTGATTCTTGCTAACAACCCAAAAAAGCTGGATTCTGTATGGCCATGATTCTAAGATATTTCACTTTTACTACCCTGAATAATTGGTGGCACTTAGAATTAGGCAAATCTCCAAGGAACACAGAGCGAATCAGAAGCCAGATGTATGTACTAAGAGTCACAGTCTGCCATGATCCTCTGCTCTACATGGGAGCTTCATGTGTGTTTTTAATGTCATCACAGCCTTTGCCAGTCTGAGGAAGCCTGTTCTACTTCACAGAATAATGTTTTATAAATACTTAAAATAAGATGAAAGGGTTACAGGGTGTCTTTATCTTCCCAGGCTGTAATAACAAAATAACATCGAAAGAGTGGCCTAAACAACAGAAATTTATTTCCCCCGGCTCTGGAGGTTGGAAGTCCAAGGTCAAGGTGCAGGCAAGATAGTTTTCACTCGGAAGCCTCTTCTCTTGACTTGTAGGTGGCAGCCTTCTTGCTGTGGGCTGACATGACCTCATTGTGCGTACATAGAGTGAGCTTCCTGTTGACTTTTCTCATAAGAACACTAATTCTGTTGTATCAGGACCCCACCCTTATGACCTCATTTAGCCTTAATTACCTTCTTACCGGGCCTGTCTCCAAATATAGTCATTTGGAGAATTGGGGCTTTAACATATTATTTTAACGGTGACACAATTCAGTCTACAACACAGAGGAAACTCATACTCCAGCAGATAATAAAAATTTTTTGAAATCGTAGTATGTTAAAAGACATACTTCTTCATTAACAGAATACACAATAAAAGCTACTGGTGGACATAATAACTACCATACTTTAAAAGTAATTATGAATGTCAATAATAGCTTAAGATATGTACAAGAATTGAAATGTGATATAAATATACCCATGATTATTTGGTGACCAAGTCATATTAAGCTAATGCTACTGTGGTTTGTTTTAAATTGCTATTAAGAGTTAGTGGGAGTCAAGATGGACCTTTTCCCCATTTGAATTCACAGATCCACTCTGTCCTAGCTCTCCAGGTTGGCACACCTTGTTTTACAGACCTCTCAATTGCTCAGGAGCCAAAGAGGTACAAAAAATGGCAAAATCCCATTTTTACTGCCCTCCAGAGGGCCACTAGGTCCTTTTTTGAAGAAATCCTGGACACATGGAGGTTGGAGGGAATCTCAAAATTGATCCACTTATATTCCTTCCTGTGATGCATGAAAACTGGTCTTGAACCAGAAAATTCACTCTTTGATTTGGACACGGCTGTGAATGCTTGCCCAAGAGTAGCTTCAGTGAAGGCTTATAATAAAGATCTCCCCTCTCTACTGGAAAAGGTTTGAGTAGGAAGTCATTCTCGGGGCTGATTTATTCAAGCTCTGAATAGAACCAGTTCAATGTCATTTTGGTCATTTTAGTTTGAAAAGAGCTTCCTATCACTCCTGCAGAGAAAAACAGAAATGTCATCCCTTCACACCTCATAGGTAGGTTTCACTCCCTGACTTTAGCCCACTACTAAATTAGTAAAAGATATTCCCTTGCTGGATCAACAGTATTTTGTGTAATTTTAGCCTCTTTTGATGCTATTTCTTCTTTAAGACCAAGGGTTTAAAAATGCTCCCTCTGCCATAGCTTCCACAATGATTGGTGAGCATTTAGGAAAATGATATAGACTTGAGGTGCAGGGAGTAACCAAAAGGTAGAGTGGGTTTTCTGTTCTGTCTTTGGATCTGCAAGATACTGGTTTTATAAACAAGTTGGGTTTAGCACTGAATTTCTAGACTCAAGAACATTGATCAGGGAAAATAGAATTTACCTGAACCAAATTATTTAATTAAATTATTTTCTGATGTCTCTGAATTAATCATGATAATCACCAGTTATATGGGCAAGGTAATAACATTTCTAAGTCTGCAATTTTTTTCTATACATCTTTACCATAAATAGTACAGGTAACTCGATTTTTGTGGGTTTGTGAGTCTCCTTTGAGGAAACGGCAACTCTGATTTATTCAAAAGGCACTTTCATTAGCTATTCTTCAAGAAAATATGTAAAGAAAAGAAAAAGGAGATGAAGCCCAAATTGCTCTGCTTTTCTATTCATTATGAAAAAAAATGGCTGAAGGGCTGGAGATTGCGAGTATTGAGCAAAATGAAGTTCTGAAATTATCTGAGGATTTTAATCAGGCATTCTCCCTAGAGCTCCATTACAGATATGGCAGTGGAACCATGCTTTGAGAAATAAGCATTCTTTGTTGTTTTTTCCACTCTCTGTATGGTCTCCC
Organism: Callorhinus ursinus; assembly: GCF_003265705.2. Taxonomy (NCBI): domain Eukaryota; kingdom Metazoa; phylum Chordata; class Mammalia; order Carnivora; family Otariidae; genus Callorhinus; species Callorhinus ursinus. The sequence continues at coordinate 12,532,582 of NW_027397078.1, read as the reverse complement.
CCATACTAAAATATCTAGTATGTCTCTGATAGCCTTAAAGTGTCTGTCAAATGTTCAAATTACATAAAATACTAAAACGGCTAATCAGAATGTCTGTGAATTGAAGTAAAGCAGAGAATAATTATAAGATGCCGTAAACCTTATTAAGAACGTTGTATCAAGAAAAGGCAGTGGAGGGGCGCCTGGGTGGCTCAGTCGTTAAGCGTCTGCCTTTGGCTCAGGTCATGATCCCAGGGTCCTGGGATTTAGCCCCACTTTGGGCTCCCTGCTCCATGGGAAGCCTGCTTCTCCCTCTCCCACTTCCCCCTGCTTGTGTTCCCTTTCTCGTTGTGTCTCTCTCTGTCAAATAAATAAATAAAATCTTAAAAAAAAAAAGAAAGAAAAGGCAGTAGAGAAAAAGAATCAATATGGCTAGAATTTTACTTGGAAATAGTCCATATAATTTTACAGCATCAAATTCAGACAAAAGCAAGGGGCGCCTGGGTGGCTCAGTTGGTTAAGCCTCTGCCTTTGCCTCAGGTCATGATCACAGGGTCCTGGGATCAAACCTCCCAACCCCCACCCCACCCCTGCCCCTGTCGGGGTTCCTGCTTAGCAGAGAGTCTGCCTCTCTCTCTCTCTCTCCCCCTCTGCCCCCCCCCCGCTCATTCTCTCAAATAAATAAAAAACAAATTCAGGCAAAAGCATATGACAAGGTGAGAAAATATGGAGTTTTTGTATTTTCAGAAAAAAAAATCAGGGAAACAATATCTGAGAGCCCAGGTGCTAATTGCCAGCTTGTTGAGCAAAGTAATCATGAATATTGAGCCATTTGGGGGGGGAAATTGATGGGTTCTGGAAGATATGGAACCTTTCAAGGGAGGCAGTTGTTTCAGGCTGTGGTCTGCTAATTAATTTTCAGAAATGCAACCAGAGCTTAAACAGCTGCCCGTATCTCCTCTCTTTATGAGAAAGAAGCAAATGCAGAAACAATAAGCTCAAAGAAGAGACTCTTTCAAGAAATCAAGTTCTAGAACCACTTTTGGAGAGAATACCTATATAGTCCTAAGTTGAGACCACTACTTTTGGGCCTCAGGATTTGGGTTTTTTTATTTCCAAATATTTATTTCTCCATAGTATTCATAAGTAAAAAGGAATTGTTTTTACTTAATTGTATAAAACAGTGGTGGAAATATAGATGATTGTTAGTTTGCTTTTTGCATTTTTTAAAATTTCTGAAACAATGTAAACATAAAGGTGATATATGAAATACATCTGTGGTCTTTGCATATCATGTAGGTAGCCATAATTTTTAAGGATCTATAAGATTTAATGAAGATAGAGAATTGTTTTTGAGTTTCATTTGTGTTTTTGATGTTGTTCTCCTATTTACTTATGACAGTGATGCTGGGAATAGCCCTGAAAGTGATAATGTGGAGCGTTGTTGCCATTCCCCAAATGCCTTAAGAACCTGTGAGTACCTCAGATAAAAACTCATTTGTCGGGCACCTGGGTGGCTCAGTTGGTTAAGCGACTGCCTTTGGCTCAGGTCATGATCCTGGAGTCCCGGGATCGAGTCCCACATTGGGCTCCCTGCTCGGCAGGGAGTCTGCTTCTCCCTCTGACCCTCCCCCCTCTCATATCCTCTCTCTCTCTCATTCTCTCTCTCAAATAAATAAATAAAATCTTAAAAAAAAAAAAACAACTTTCATTTGTCTTCATGTCTGACTTTTAAAATGTGGATAGCATACCAGTAAATGAAATACTCAACAAAGGATGGTTATGACAGTAGACAGAATGCCAAGCCCTGGGGATTGCTGGCAGAGTGGGACCCTTTGAGGACTCTATATCTTTCTCTTTACTTCGAGTCCCAATTGCCTTACCCATACAATGAATGTATTTAAATAAATGGCTTTTATGTTTCTTTTGGCTTATTCTAAACTGTTTAAACCTATTTAGGTGACAGGTATCACCATGTTTAAAATTACACAGAGAACACAGATTTACTTTGTTTTATGAAATAACTGTAGATTTAGAAAATATGAATAGAACGTGGATAGGAAAATGGATACAGGAATGTTCTGGTTATCTCTAGCTACAGAACAAACCACCCCAAATGTAGTGGCATTAAACAATAAAAATGTATGAGCATTATTATCTCCCACACTTCTGGAGTGACTGGCCTCAGCTAGATGCTTTTTGCTCAGCGTCCTCATGTAGTTGCAGTCAGATGGAGGCTGGGGCTGGAGTCATCCCAAAGACTTCCTGACTCGCATATCTGTTGGATAATACCTTTTGGCTAGGACTTCAGGTGGGGCTGTTGGCCTAGACACTTACATGTGGCTTTTCATGTGGCCTAGGCTTCTTCACAGGATGACAACTCGGTTCTAAAAGCAAGTGAGCCAAGAAAGGGATGATGAGGAAGAAACTGTATTACATTGTTCGCTCTAATGTCAGAAGTCACACTGCTGCTTTCTAGCATACTATTCATTGGGATCAAGTCACTAAGACTGCCCCACCATATCACCACATTCAAGGCAGTGTTGAAGAACTTGTAGACACATTTTAAAACCAACAGAAATGATAGAAACATATATGTATATGTGTATATATATATGTATATATAAATAAAACATTCCTCTATTTCCAGTTCAAGTTTTCTATTATACCCTGTTATGCAAAGTATTAATATAGTTGACCAAAAAAGTTGAAAATGCTTAGGTGACCACTTTGCTATTTATATATGTATATCGAGGCTAATTTTAAATACTAGTGAAGTTCCCTTTTCAAGGAATCTTTAATAGAGGGTCATAATTACACATTTTTGTGATATCAGGCTTGAGATGGGGTTAATGTTAACTTTTATTAACAAAAGCACGTGTCATCTAGTTTGGTGTGCTAATGCTTTAAACATTTTTTTATTTATTTCAAAACTTGAAGCATTAATTGAAACAGCTGCTTTATTTGAACAGCACTTATGAAATGATATGTAAACAAGCTCTGCTTCATGTTTTGGTAGCAATTAAGTCCAATTTCATCAGAGAGTTCTTCTGCTCCACACATACTCTTCACCTGGAAGTAAAAGGGACTTCAAGCCTGGAGCTCTTGTTTCTTCCCTTTGACATGCACACGCGCTACTGTGTCATCATCCTTAGCAGCAAAGAGGTGAGAACAGAATGGTGGCACGTGTCTTCATCATGGGCTGGCACTTGAATGGAATAACCAGTACAGGGGGCTTGAAGGCAGCTGCAGACTCTAGTAATGTAGACAGCAATTGCAGCCTTCTGGTTGCTAAACAAAGAGCTTATCCTCACAAATAAGCAGGGTTACACTAGTTGTGGGTAAACTTCATAATGGCTGGCTTAGGAAGTCCCACGGGAGAGATCAGTGGCATGCCTAACCTTGCTGCAGCTCGGTCTGTGTTCACTTTATGTAGCTGCATAACAAATTACCAAACACTGAGGGGCTTCAAACAATACTCATTTATTATGTCATGCCATTTTCCGTGGATCAGAGGTCTGGGCATGACCTAGGTGGGTCCTCTGTTTAAGGTCTATTAAGTCTTCAGTCAAGGGACCTGCCAGTGCTGGATCCTCCTCAGAGGCTCCACTGAGGAAGGAGCTGCTTCTCAGCTCTCTCAGTTGTTGGCAGAGTTAATTTTCTAGTGGCTCTGGCATCCATATAGCTTACTTCTTTAAAGCCAGAAAATGGGGTGCCTAGGTGGCTCAGGGGGTGCCTGGGTAGCTCAATCAGTTAAGCGTCTACCTTCGGCTCAGGTCATGATCTCAGGGTCCTGGGATCGAGCCCCGCATCGGGCTCCCTGCTCCGCGGGGAGCCTGCTTCTCCCTCTGCCTCTGCCTCTCCGCCAGCTTGTGCTCCCTCTCTCTCTCAAATAAATAAATAAAATCTTTAAACAAAAATAAATAAATAAAGTCAGCAAAGGAGAGAGAGAGAAGGAAAGGAGGGATGGAAGAACAGAGAGGGAGGGAGAGAGGCAGAGAGACAGGCTTTAGAGGAAAAGTTTTATGGTATTATCCCCTTCCAGAAAGAAACTGTCCTGTGTTGACCTGAGGAGGGACTTTATAACACCCAGAAGATATCCCCAAAGATATCGATTCTGTATCAATTATGTGCTGTGTTAAATGAATATGCAATGAAATAATGGTAATTGGAAAGAGGTATTGTATTGACCTGGTGTCTATAGGATCATTTATACATGAAAAATAATATAGTCAATTAAATATGTAAAGAATAGTTTACTTAAAATTGCCATTTAGGAGGGAAAAAAATGCTGTTTTTTATTTCCCCTAAGAGAGCCCAGGATTTTACTGAATTCCTGTATATGAAAATTTCTGAAAAATAGTAATGATAGTGTGACTAGTAGTAGTTTAATCAAATACTTCAGTTCCTTTTTTATATTAATTTATAATATAGCTCTAGAAAATGCTAGGGTTAATTCTCAGTAGCATAGTATGGAGGCTGACTTTATTATTTGAATTCAACTATTGGAATATTAATATTTACTTCCATAAATTTTGTCTAAATTAATCAAAATATAATTATACTTAACTTGGAATCTCAGCTTATTAAAACATGTCTTTTGATTACATATATTTTGTTGCTGTCAGAAAAAAATCTTAAGAAAAACAGTAATCATGAAATTATATTGCTATCACCTAAGAAATAATGCCCTTAATCTAAAGTATTGCACTGAATTACAATTACTTATGTGGGCAAACACATCTATTAATTTACACATTCAATTTATTGCTAATTATATTGAAAAATGCAATTACACGCTTAAATAGATAATCAAACATCCAAGTCCACCTAGTTAGCTCCTGTTCTTATTAAATGTATGATAACTGCTTTGCCATTAAGAGCCACCTGTTGAAAACTGTAAAGTAATTAGGCCTCAATTTGATAGTTTTCCATGTGTAAAACAGAAACATTTCTACTAACACTGCTATCAAGGAAAGGCCATTTGTTTCATTCTAGCTGTTCCATTTGAACTTTCAAATAAAAAAAAAATGAGATGAATTATGTAATAGCTGCTTGAAAGCACAAACAGTTTACAAAACTTCCATCAATGTTCATAGAAAGTCTTAGCTTAGGGGAAAACCTCCAAAATCCCTAAAAATTCATACTGTCAAATGCCAGAAGTCCAACAGCCTTTTTGCTCATGTGTGGATGGGGCAGATTGAATGGGGAAACCTGGAGTAGAAACATGACCAGGTCCCTGAAGAACAGCCCTCTCTGAGAGGAGAGCTTGACAGACCCCCACACACTGCAAAGTACAAAGTGATGTATTGACACAACCCCAGGGGCTGTGTAAGTAAAGATAATACTTTCGTGCCTGTGTGACCCTCTGCTTTGTGTAGTCCTCGGCTCCCAAATAGGAAACCACCCATCACTTCTGGGATCATCCGTGCAAGAGAGGCAAGGGCATCAGGCAGGGATCCTTGACATGGGCCCTGCGTTAAGACTGGGTTCCATCCAGTTGCAACCATTTGCTGTGGCCTAACCCGTCCTCTTTTACCAACCCATGAGCCATAAGAAGGCTCATGGAACCAGGCTAGACTTCGTCATCTTGCAGTCCTTCATTGTTCTTTTCTGTCTACAGAACTTAGAACAAATAAAAACCAAAGTCCAGGTATTGTTGACTTGAGGAAGCCAGGATGGGAGTCAGCATCCCCGAGCAACTGATGGGAATTGGCCCAGTTCCCCCAATGGGGCCCTATACACCAAAGTGAATTTCAGCCTTGCCAAGTCAAATAAAAAGTTGGCAGAACAAGGGCGCCCACTCCCAGGTAGAAGAGCAGGCAAGGCCTTCTTATGGATTTGTGGTCTCCAACAAGTTAGTCTAAGGCTCCATGCTACCAGTTGTTAATATATTGTGTCTCAGTCTGTCTGTCTCCCTTACATTTGCATGAATAAGTGGGACCACTCATCTGACTTTTTGCCCTGTCCGTCATTTCATTCTCCCTCAGCCTCTTGTGTTTTTCTGTCTGTGCTGATGCAGAGATTAAGTTGGCAGTCTCTATTATGTATATTTTTGAATATTCTATAATCAAAGTGCAACTTTTTTCAATCATAGTTAACATGTAGACTTTAATAATTACTGGTTTTTGTTTAATTTTATTGAACGTGAAGGTAAAAGATTAAAGTATGCTATTCTAAAATCTTTACATTTAGGCAAAGCAATTTCAGTTTTATGAAAGTTATTTTTATAACTGGAGGGACTGAGTATCATTTGAGGGTGGTTTCTTTTCTTTTCCATGATTTTTAATGGCAAGCCACATTTCACTCACCCTTTGATTTTTCATTCAGTTTGTTACACTGCATATTTTGTTGTTGCTGTTGTTTTGGTAAGTACACGCCTTCCGGTACCCCTGAGTTGTTCCCAGGGAAACAGAAGATGAAACCCCATTTGGCGCATAAACACTTTGAAACATTTATTAATCTTAAGATGCCTGCGGACAATATGGGAGCAGGTTAAGTGAACTTTAAAAAACTCTAGATCAATGTGGTAAATGTTCACAACGTTACACATAGTTTGAGCCCCCTCCCTGCTGCAGGGCCTTCTCCCCTTTCACCCACTCTCCTTTCTGTGAAACCATCATCATCCTGCCATAAGCACTGAAGCCTTTTTCAAGAAAAAAACATTAGAAGAAAATCTGTTAAAGAGAATTTTGTACCCAATGGTAGTTATTTATTCTTGGGGGGGGGGGGCCTCTGGGTTTCTTATCAATGATCCTAACAGTTAGTCTGTAAAGATTCCACATGCCTCTGGGATACCAGTATTTTACCTCCAGGGGATACCCTTTCAAATGACATATAGAATACAAGGGAACAGTAGTTCCTATTTTCCCAAATCCATGTCAATTTTATGAACCTTTTTTTTTAATTAAGATATAACTGACAGATGGCATTGTATAAATTTTTAGGTAGCATGTTGGTTTGATACATTTATGCATTGCAATGTGGTTACTCCAGTAGTGTTAGCTAACACCTTTGTCACATCACACAATTATCATTTCTTTGTTGTGTTGAGAACAATTAAGATCTAGTCCCTTAGCAACTTCAAAGTCTATAACATAGTATTGTTGACTATAATCACTAAGCTGTGCATTTGAAATTTTTTTTTTTTAAAGATTTTATTTATTTGACAGAGAGAGACACAGCAAGAGAGGGAACACAAGCAGGGGGCGTGGGAGAGGGAGAAGGCGGCTTCCTGCGGAGCAGGGAGCCCGATGCGGGGCTTGATCCCAGGACCCTGAGATCATGACCCGAGCCAAAGGCAGACGCTTAACCAACTGAGCCACCCAGGTGCCCCTAAGCTGTGCATTTGATGTCCACAACTGATGTATCTGCTAGTTGCTAGTCTGGAACTCTCTCATTCTTGAAGGAAACTGTAGAATATGGAGAATGAGTCTTGTAAGTTTTAAAACTTAACACCCTCAAGCTGTATTCTCAATAATTTCATTTTATTATTGTGTTCACTTCTCCCAGCACAGTTTGATTCACCAACAGTATAAAGCCAGTTCCGTAGGTATATAGAGAGTGAACACAGAGAAAGGACATGAAGTCTGTTCTAAGGGGATTCACATTCCGTGGAGAAGGCATGCTTGCATCAGGCTGGCCCAGCTCACACAGAAAGTTGTACTTATTTGAAGCTGGGACTCCTTACAGGTGGATGAAGAAAGCTTGCTGAATGTATGGCACATTCCTAAGAATTATAAAAATGCATTCCTGCCTTCAGTGGATGCCACATTGTGCTGGGACAACCATGCCCTCAACAAGATGCCCCTTGCAAGACATAATCTTTCCTTATGTGCACGATATCCTGAAACATGTCCATTAATTCTATAACACAGTCAGCCAGATTGTGGCCATGTCTAGAATAAAGGGAAAATGCATATCTATATCATAGCAGAGGTAGGGACAATTGACTCATAAAGGAGTTCGGTTAAGAGGGTGAGTGGAAATTTGCCAGTAAAGCAGAGTTTGGGTAGGGGAGAAGTGTGCTCAAGAAGATTCTGAGAACATGAGACAAGCAGCTAAGCATGAAATTTCACTGACACTTGAATTGCCAGTTCTGAGAGAAGCTTGTTGGAAGTGACAGAAAATTGATTGGATGGATAAGGCAGACTGATAATGAGGAGGGCAGTGAAATTTTTATGTTGAATAACTTTATTATATTAGGGTAATTATTGTTATTTAAAGCAGGAAGATATTGGGTATAAGCATGACCTGATTTGATCTTTGTTTTAGAAAGCATCTCTGGAGCCAAAACAGAGAATAGATTAAGAGTTGGGGAAGGAAGCTGGAGACCAAGAGACTGGCTCAGAGACTCTTGCAATCTGTTATACTACTCCATACATCTCCATTCTCTACTGCCTTCTGCTTTTTGCATACCAGCGGTAAAGACAGAGAAGCATGTGAGAAGTAGTGGTGCAAGAAGAGGAGATGATGTTGGATTGGGGGGAAGGAGCAAGGGGACAAGAGAGAACCACAAAAATGAATATTGATATAAAGATCCATCTTAATGACAGTTTGCGTGATGTTCACACTTGAAGCAAATTTTCATTTATGTGCAGAGCAAATTGATGGCAAAAAATTGAATAGAAACTTCTGAGAAATACAGTGATAAAAACAAAGAGAGATTGTCAATATCATTGCCACAGTAACTTCTAAATGCTAGGCCAAGCTTTCTGTTATTTGACGAGATGTTTTCCTACAATATGCCATATATTTTTATTAAGTAATTAATATTTTATGGTATTTAAATATATGTTGCTTTCTCAAAATGTCTGTGGAATGCAATTAAGATTGTGTTAGGGGCACCTGGGTGGCTCACTCAGTTAAGCAGCCGACTCTTGATTTCTGCTCAGGTAATGATCTCAGGGTCCTGGGATCAAGCCCTGGCATCCAGCTCCCTGCTCAGCAGGGAGTCTGCTTTAGGATTCTCTCTCTCTCTCTCTCTCTCTGCCCCTCCCCCTGCTCTCTCTCTCTCTAAAATAAATCTTAAAAAAAAAAAGACTGTGTTAAGAAAGTTGAACTTTTTAGTGCAAGCATACAAATCTCTTTATACATTTTCTTTTCACCCTTACCGAGTCTCCTAGAACACTCATTCTATGAAAGATCATATTTTAAAAGAACAGTGATTATTCTCACTGGTCAGTTTCACATTATAATTATGGCAATGCCAAATAGCCACCTACAGTGATTAATGATCTCTCTCTAGTGTATGGAATTTAACATTTTAGAATTTTAGCTTAGCTCTCACATACCTGTTTAGCCATCAAAGTAATATAATATTGTTCAGCCAGTTCAAACAAATAAATTACAAAACATAACAAAATCTAGGCCCAAGATTAGAGAATAAGTAGAATTTTAAGACCTATGAAACAACATGGGGATTTTCTAAAATCCTTTTTTTTTTTAAGATTAAGGTTGTTTATGTCTGGAGGTCATCCATGACATGTCCAAGGTTACCCAGCTCATTAGTAGCAGAGCTGGGGATTAAAACTTTTCTGCCGATTCATTGTGTTCCTTATTTCTGGGTCATTAACAGCTGGTCTTGTAAATTTGCTTTCGACTGTGTTATTTGAGGACTACATTTAACTAGATACACAGGAAGAACAAAATATCTTTTGTGAGGGTTTCTTGCAATGGACAATGGGCTATGGGCTTTGGCATCTTTCTGGAAAATACAATAAAAATCCAAGTAAACATCCTGACTGTAGAATATGAAATTAAGGGCAGAAAGGAAATTTAATAGGCTGTTAGAATAGCTCACATTGACAAGTGTCTGTTATGTGTCAGATAATCTCATTTCCCTTGTCACGGCCTCCAGACTTGGAATGTAAAGGACTTCTCTGCTTTAAGGGAGTTCTTTACTGCATTTGTATTCCTTTCCTGGTCTGATTTTATTGCAAGAAAAGTAGAGGGAAATAATTAGATGATACCATAGTTGATTTTCCTGAACGATTTTCTGACAGGCATTTTTTTCAATTATATATTTTTTTTAATAAAGAAAGAACACTGAAAGTGAACAAGTTAGACAAAATAATTTTTTGGGAAACGATAATATGTCGTCTGTGTAAGATGTGGAATTAAATGGAGTTGAATGGAGTTTTAGTTACTGATATTTTAGTTGGCTAATCCATGGTTAGGAGGCTTTTTATAATGTATATTTAAGGGAAATATTCTGGCAAATAGCAGTTTGCTCCTTTTGTATCAACTTCCATGAGTTGGTATTCATTTTCATTGAGAAGACAAGCTATAGATCAGGCATACATTTAAGAAAATATGTACTTTGGTAACCCTATGCTCACTGAGTCTAATTTCTTATGAATATTACATTTTGGGTTAAATGACTGGTTTTTTAGATAAAAATTAAAATGAGAAAAAGGTAAAAGTAAAACTTAATATATTGTTTTCTCTGGTCTCTGCTGAGTCTTTGTACTTCGATTATCATTGAAAATTTCATGTCATTAGTATTAATCACTTAGCTGTATTTGTAGTAAACCATGTACACACAGAAAACCCATTTCAGATGGGTAGCTTGGATTTATGTTTGCAAAGTACCAGGTTGCTTCAGAAAAATTACTATATGAAAGTTTTCTATAATATACTGTTTATTACCAGAGTGCATGGAATTAAATGCTAAACAATTCAAAACATTCAAAGTTTTCCATATTTCTTTTTTCAGCATGAACTGAAGATAATTGTGAGTCATAATTAATAAAATTCTATGGAACATTATCATATGAGAGTAGATGACAGTTAATTTTATTGTAAACAAATCTCAATCAGGGAGGGATAGTGAAACTATAAATAAATTGACCTCATGATCAGAAATTGATTATTCTTATATTGTTTCCAGATTAATTTTCAGTTTTTGCCATTTCACATGCTACCTAGGATATCTACAATATCATGGTATATGTATTTTTATTATGCAGTTTCCTTTTATATCATTTATGTGTGCTGCCTCTGGAATAGTCTCTCAAACATATAGTTAATATTGTTCTAAGATGGTGGGACAGTTCAAACTAGTAGTCCCAACTTGGAAGCTAAGTTTGTTTCCTTTTGCTTTCCTAGTAGTGAGATGCATGCCTCTCACAAGGTCATTCTGGCAGAAGATTCTCCATTGTATGGCTTAGCCCTAAATTTGCCAATGCTCATTTTCATTGATCCTTTCAAGTCTTGGTCCTACTCCAGATTTCTTGAGTCAAACCTGCATTTTTCACAATATCTTTAGGTGATTTATATGTCACGAATGGGAAGCCCTGCTCTCAACAGATGGTCCCTCTCCATTTAGACGAATCTCTTATGTGCCTGGTAAGTGCCAGGCAAAGGGTTAGGTTCCTGATATGTATTACCTCATTTAGTTCTCGCCACATCTTTACTATCATTCTACTTCTAAAGATGTAAGCATTTTTTTAAAAAAGACTTTATTATGAAAAATATAAAATACATTTCTAGAAATAAAACTGCAATATATCCCCCCGTATCCTTCTCCCAGCTTCAACAGTGCATGGCCAAAATTATTTCATCATTATAATGAAGCAGCTCCCAATCATCACATAATTTTATCCACATATAATTTAGTAAGCATCTCTACAACAAAAAGACTTCAGTTTTTTAACATAATCATGATACTGTTATTACTAAAAATATTGTAAATTTTTTTTCATAGCATCAAACAATCAGGCATTGTTCGTATTTTCCTGATTGCCTCATGATTGTACGTTTTTTCTGTCATTTCCTTTTAAGTGTTTTTGTTTGAATTGTAGAGGAGGAAAAATAGTTTTTCCTCTACCCTTCTGAATTATTGGCTGAGACTCCTGTAATAAAAGACAGATTAACATGAAGAAAACACATTTATTAACATGTATACTTCCTATATACATGAGAGGTACCCAAGGAACAATGAGTAACTCCTCAAAGTGATTTAGAATTCAGGCTTTAATGCCATCTTAATAGGGAAAAGGGAGAAAGGGACGTTGGTCACTTAGAGGAGAGTAAATGATTTTTTAGGAAAGATGAATGGACTCTTAGAAAAATAGATGGGAGACACAATACTCTGTGACAAAGTTTGTCAGTGTACAGTGTAAACTTCTAGTCTCTTCTGATGAGTCAGTCCTTGGTTGATGAAATCCTCAGGGAGGGAATTTATGATACATGAGTTTCTTTTGGAGGGTCTGTCTTTAGGCAGATAAGGCAAGTTCAAAGAAAGCCTCTCCTTGCATTTGCTGTCTTTCAAGTGCCTACAACTCAAAATTATCAGTATACCAAAGCAACATATTCTGGGGTGACATTTTCTGCTTCCCTTCAGAATCAAGATCTAAATATTCATCCATTGGGATCTTATGTCTTTTGAGACTCCCTCTCTCCCCTTCCTTTTCATTTAATCTCTAGATTTCTAAAATGAACTTGTTTTTTTGATCATCCTGTTTTACAGAGGCCAAAACTGAAAGTCAGAGATTGACTAAACTTGCCTGAGGGTTAGTAGCTGGTAAATGGCAGTACCAGAATTGAAACCAAGCCTTTCAACCTCTGTTAATCTTTCTCCATATCATGTTGCTGCCCTTGCGTTGACCCCACTTTAATTTTCACTCTCTTTGTTTAGTCTTTTGTATTTCTTGCCTAATTACTTATTCTAAAAGATCTGCAGACCCTCATATGCTCATTTTGAAAATCTGCATTTTAAAATATAGACGTTTGGGGACTCAGTCGTCATGCAAAAGTGATGTCACTCCTCTCCAAAAATACATTACAGAATGAAGGGAAAAAAATATTTCTTTCTTTCTTGATTGTTTATGTGATTTAAGTTAGCAGTCTACCAAGGATATTTACAGCTACAAAGATCAACTGCCCTCAGGGCCATCCTGGGGCCTTCTTAATCCACCTCCCAGCTCTGGTTGCATACAAAGTTTCCCCCACACTGGGGGAGGGCTAGATTTCAGCCTTACCTTTCACTCCTCACTTAGGGCTTATAGTTGCTTAGCAATGCACACTGCATGGATGTTGTTATAGTGTACAGATTTTTTCTTATAGCAGAAAGATCCTAATTTTTTCTGAGCTTTTTTTTTAATATTATGTGGTTGTGTTTTAGATTGGAGAATTAATTTACGTTGTGGAAGGAAAAGGTATGATCCCCTTGCCTTCCTCCTTTCTCCCAAATGATTCTTCAGCTCCACTTGACTACAGCACTTCGCCAGAGGAAGGTAGAGTATGTTTTATTTCATTTAAAATGTTGAAGGATGGGGTTGTTCTTCATATAGCCATCCAAGCGTTCTCCTGGCAAGTTTTTCCAATAAAAACTTGGAAGGCTTTTGGAAGGCTCCCTTTTAACTTTATTACGTCAGCATCCATGGAATACAGCCCCAGTTTAACAATTAAGAAAATGTCAATGGTGATTTTTTTTTAAATCCTTATTTTTCATTCTTCAGATGAATATTGAAATTTGGCATGCAAAATATTTACTCAGCAAATTTTTAGTTGCCCAAATAATTTGGAAATGGTTCTACTCTCAAATTCTATATATTACAATATATTAACTGAACTTGTACCCTGAACTTGTACCCTCATTCTGAAGTGTAAGGTTGTTAGTGAAAGAAAATGACAGTTCTTACCATCACCTGACACATGTCTTTACATTTATTTTTACCTCCCTTACCTTCTAATCGCTGATAGCACAATGATCACTTAATGTTTGAATATGTTGATATTTCTGCGAAAGAACTCTTTTAGTTCTTTGGAGCATTCTTTGAGCATTCTTCTTAGAGAATACCAGCAAAATCACCTTAATTCCTGAAGACTTACTCTTGAATTACTGAACGAGGGCTACTGGAAATGAATTACCCGTGTTACTCTGGTTCATGAAGGCCACAACTGCAGTTTTCTGTTTCAAACCTTCCAAGTCCATTCCAGATAAGGTTGTCGAGGGCATAAATGATCCTGGCAGTCATGAATCTTTTTGCTTCCCCTAGTGTTGAGTAAGGAAAATCCAGTTCTGTATTTGAAATGTGAGCTCCGTCAAATCTTGGATGTGGACCTTAAGTTGCCACTGACTAATGAAGCCAAGGAAAAGGCCTTGGCCTTGGCGGCCCAGCAGCAGATGTCAGATATAGAGTATGAGCGACGGTTGATCACAGGCACCCTGGAGAGCAGCAGTGTGCGTGTGGCCATCGCCCTCCTGGGGCTGACCACGATTGAGGTGAGAATGCAGGACACATGATGCACTGAAATGATGGTCGTTGTAGAATCATACAGAGTTGTCACTTAATCATAACCTTTTTACATGGAAAAATGATGAATGCTGGTATTCCTCAGGAAGACAGCTCAGTAGATTTTCTTCTTTCTACCTCATTAAAGAATAAGTCTCAAGCAAAGCGTTCTCCTCATGTTAGCAGGACTGCTAATTTTAGTAGTGGAACTAAATTAGTGGTAACATAGCATGCTAGTACATTTAGGCATTACAGTGGAGCCGCTGAATTCATGGTTGCCTCCACTTCTAACTACACATTAGAATGCCCTGGAGAACTTAAAATAATAGTAGTACCCAAGCCCCATTCTAGAATAATTAAATACAAATCTCTGGAAGGGGGTGGGGGAGGGACATGTTCTAAAAGTTGTCCAGGATATTCTTTGCATCCAAAGAGGCTCGTCCCCGGGGTCAGACTACCAGGCTGAGCATCCAGACCCTGCCACTGTCTACCTGTGTGACTGTGGGCTGGTTACTTCAAAATCCTCAATCTTCAATTTTTATATTTTTAATCTGAAGATATGGTAATTGATGGAATCTAAATGAGATAATTATGTAAAGTGCTTACCACTTTGCCTGGCATATAAATAAGTGCTCTCTATATGTGCAGCATTATTGTTCTTGTTATTACTATGGACTCTAATTATTCTATCTTGAACTCTATTGTATAAATGAAGTAAGGTATAGTCTAGCCTCCAGAGAGCCACCAAAGCAATTCTTTTAAAATGGAAACCTGGTCACGTTGCTCCCCTGCATAGATTCCTCTGTTGGCTTTTCAGCTCATTCAGAATAAAACCCAACATCCTTAGGACGATCCTCATCCTTAGGACGGTCCTCAACACCCCCCCCCCCCGCCCTCCCCGGTCAGTCCCATCTCTTCCCTGATCTCACCTTCTCCACTGAAGCCCATTCATTCATGTCACTCCCTCAGCACAGGCCTCCTTGCTCATCTAAAAATCCCAATGCATGCTCCCCATGCCCTGTGCCCTTCTGTGGTTAATTTTCCCTAGATATTAGACGCTACTTCCCTCAATTACTTCAGGCCTGCTAGAATGCTACCAATGAGGTTATGCTTATATTTTTTGTATTTTCTTAAAAATCTTACGTACTTTTTAAAAAGCATTGCTTACCTCTACCAGGCACTTTCTGAATCCTAAATTTCCTTCAACTTTCTCTATAGATAGCATTTATCACCTGAGAGGAACATATTTGTTTGCTTACTCATTGTCTGTCTACAGCAAGGGAATTTGTGAAGAGATATTTGTTTAGTTAACTTTCATATCACCAGTGCCTAGAAAAGTGTACTATGCCAAAGGTAGTCACTAAATCTTTGATCAGTATAGGAACAAATGGTAAATGTTTTCATCCTTGTTTGAGATTTACCTTCATATATTACCTTACATATATTACAACAAATACTCAGCATTGTAGGGATGATTTCTTTTTTTGTCAGTACAGTCTATGCACAAATCCCTAATATTTAATGATGATATTTTATGGATGACTTGGACTCTTAAGTTCTGATTAGTTCAAAAATATCAAGGCCTAAGGCTCTGATGCCCTCTGGACTGACCCATCTACACTATGCATTCAAGAAGTTGAGGGCTCTCTTTAGCTCATACCAACAGGCTTACTTCTATGACGGAGCAATGAATTTGGGAAGGTTTTTGTTCAGCTTTCAGTATGGTATTACAATAGAAATGTTTGATATGTGGACTTTTCAAACTTTAACCCTATCATAGTGCACTCACTCTCTCTCTTTACTTTTAAATTTATTTTCTTCAGGGCCACCTGGGCAGCTCAGTTGGTTAAACGTCAGACTCTTGATTTTGGCTGAGGTCATGATCTCAGGTTCATGGGATCGAGCCCCCTTCGGGCTCTGTGCTCAGCAGGGAATCGGCTTGAGATTCTCTCTCTCCCTCTCCCTTTGCCCCTCCCCCCTGCTCTCTCTCTCTCAAATAAATAAACCTTAAAAAAAATTAAAAATTTATCTTCTTCATTCTTACCTCTTATCAAAATATTTTATTTAAATGAGAAATGTTGGAGGAAGATGGATTTTGTCAATGGATCCACTTTCTATTATTTATGCATATATACACTTTCTATTTTTCTCACTCTTCTTTCAACTGTCTCCAAAACCCAGCACACTCTTTGTGTTTATTATTGTATCTACCAAATTATGTTTTGTATAATATTTATTTTTATATTTCCCTGTTCCTCTAGAATTGTGAATGCCTAGAAATGGACAATCTTTGTCATGTGTTTTTTAGCTCTTATTGTCTTGTGTGTGACAGGTGCTCTGTCCCACTGTTTTAATTGAATTGAACATGTGCCCGAACAAACAAATAATACTTTAAACCTGAGGTCTTCATGTCTATCCAGCTTGCCTCAGAGCCTGATTTTTCACAGCCACAGTCGTCTTGTTTACTTATTCTTGTTTACCTCCCACATTTGCAGGATGGGTATCTGTATGTGTGTACTTCTTGATTGGTTGGTGGAAATAACAGCAACAAAAACAATCATCATCATCATAATTTATGAAAAAAGACCTCGGCTTCTTTAAAATTAAAATTGAAATGTTTTAAATAGTCTCTAAATTTAGAAATTATAAGTTTTTTTACCTGAAGATTACTATTTTCTTTGAATTCTGTGACTATCACACATTTTTCGATTTCAGCAAAAACTTTCCAAATGCACAAAACAACTATAGAAGGGTTGAATGTACTAGTTTAGGAAAACCAGCTGCAGCAAATCAGAACTCACAGATGCATCTTATTGTGCTCATATACATCTATCATAAAGGGTTCTTTTCAAGTAGCAATTATCAATGCACTCTTGAAATCCAATAATGCTGATTATTTTTGCAGAACAGTAAACAAAATTAATTTTAAAAGTACTCTCTCCCTGCATAGTATTTTACACCATTTTTCCAATATGCTTTTATGTGCATTTTTCCAGATTATTTCAATGACCCCATGGAGAAATGTAGAGAAGGTAGAATTACACTTGTAATACAAAAAATGAAATGACTGAGGTATAAAAAGACTTATGTTGCCCTTAACAACAGGGTAGCAATTACAGCCCAGATCATGGTAGAGACATCATTGTATTTTAAAGCTGAGAAAAGAAATCAAAGACACTTAGAGACACATAGTCCAAGCTCTTACACTTACAGACCTGCAAACCAAGACCCCAAAATAGTAAGATGGTAGCCTAGGATCACACCACTGATTTGTGACAGAAAAGATATGGACCCAGGTTTTTGCCCCCCTCGTCCATTACTCTTTTCCTTCGCCAGCATAGTCTCCAGATCATATGTTCACTTCTTGGTCTACTACCATGAAATTGTATAATGGAATAAATGAAAGCCTAGAATGCTCAGTTATAGCGTAAAATAACTACATAACAAAATCTAAAATCACCCTTGAGATAAATCTGTTTAGAACTAAATCTATTTGAATAAATGTAATCACTTTTCTACCAAAGAAAGGTGACACAGCTGACTAATTGGTTTGTTTGTTTGTTTTTGGTACACAACCCTGTGGAATTTGAATTTTTGAAATATTTATAGAGTAATAGAAATGATGTATCTACTTTATACTGGGAAAGACAGGATCTTTTGTCAAGAGCATGAGTTTCTGACACTTCACCACTTAGCACTCATTTATTGAATTCATATTCTTCTGACCATTAATAAATCAACTCTAATCATATACTCAGTGATACTGGAAAGATTCAGAACTTCAGGGTAGTTTCCTTCTCTTTTCTATTAACTTTTCCAGTTTATGTTTTAAAAGCCATGCTGTATACTCTGGGATAAGTGGTAGGAAAAATCATTGAAATTTTGAAATTTAATATGTTTAAAAAAGGAAGCCTAAAAGATCTCCTTTGTGAGGATTCAGAAGGGTAAAGAAAATGTTTTTTGTATTTGTATAACTTAAGTGCACTCTAAATCATGAAGTAATCCTATTGATACTGTTAAAGATAAACAAAGCTGGATACTAGTTAAAGCCATAAGGATAGACTTTATTCAGTAACTGTTGCAACAGGGAGAAGGATCCAGCATGAACTAAACTGAAATTTGTACAGGAGGAACTGGCCGTTTTAAAGGGAGGATGAGAAAGTAAGGAGGGGTAATGAGCTGGGAAGTTAATAATAATTAATGAGCAGAATCTGGGAAGTGGACATTTTTAAGTGGGAGGGGGTTGGTCAGTGTGATCTGGATTTGTTAAGTGATGCTTATCTGCAGGAGAAACAAACTTCTGTGATCTTTATGACTGGAGGTAGTGATGAAAGATAGAACAAGGTACCTACCTGGCTGGGATCATTATCTCCTTGAATGTTTGCATTCTAATGTCCTTGAGAAGACAGTTCTGGGTCACAGAAAACTTACATCTTAAAAAGGAGAGAGAAAGAGGGGGAGGGTGCAGTGAGTAGGGGTGGACGAAAGAAAGGAAGAGAGAGAAAGGATTTATAATAGCAAGCTTTCTAAAGTAACTGCTCTAATAAGAGGGGGTTTAGGGGCCTATCTTCCTGTCACTGGGTTTTGGCTGGAACAAACAGTATATTCTCTTGGCAGCACTGAGCTCTCTCAGGTAGGTACTTTAAGGGGATCTGGGATCATCCTAGGGATATGGCCTTGAGCTGTTAGAAACTAAGTCAGCATTTGTTCAAGTCTCTTAGAGTGTGTGTGTGTGTGTGTGTGTGTGTGTGTGTGTGTGTGTGTGTGTG
>NW_027397078.1:12399900-12513584 GCF_003265705.2 Callorhinus ursinus | reverse complement strand
GTGTGTGTGTGTGTGTGTGTGTGTGTGTGTGTGTGTGTGTGTGTGTGTGTGAAGGGAGTAGACAAAATCATTTGTGATGAAAATCTGCAGTTATTGTAGGCCAAGGTTGAGGTCTACTTGAGACGAGGGGTTGGAAGAGCCTGACTAGAGTTTGGCCAAGAAGAGAGTCTATGTCAATATATCATGACTTAATGATGTGAAGATATAGAAGGCAGATGATATACATTTAGGTTAAAGAGCTGGTTGTTGATGTGAATAGATAATTTGTTCATAGTGACTAGAAAAATGAACCAAATACAAGCTATGATAAATATAAATGAATTAATTTAAGTTTTTTAATTTACATGATTTTAATTACCAAAATAAAGTAGTTGCAAAATGTTACTTTGTGGGAAAAAAATACTTGTGGATTTTGTAGATAACAAACCCAGTGAGTGAGAAAATTGCTAATGGCACTAACATTTATTTTTGTTGAGTAATGATACTATGACCACAATCAAGATAATGATGATGACAATGATGATACTAATAGCCAACATTTATCAAAATATACTCCAAGGACCTGGGTTTTGTTTTCACTTTAAATATTCACACCTTGGATAGGTAGCGTGTACTATTATTGCCTATATTTTACAAATGAAGACTTCGTAGCTTTGGTTAATAGCCTGGCCAAGCTTACTTAGAGTTGGATTATAAATGCAGGCAGTCTGCTTTCAAGAGTGCTTGGTCTAACCATTGGGCTGTACTCTGTGGTTGGCAATAGAGCATCCAGATAAAAATAAATGATTGCTTACCTCTGGGCTTTGCATTCCTTGGTTCACACTTAGAGAACTGGCTTTCTCTTCAGCGTTCCATTTTAGGAAGGACAATATTGAACTAGATTGGGTGTTGAGGAGCATTTGCATGATGATGAGTTGTTGTAACCCACAGTATTTAAGTAGCGGTTGAAGGGACTAAACATATCAAACCTATTTAAAAGGTATATTTGGGATGGGGGAGGAAGAAAAGAAATTAAAAAAAAATAAAAGGTATGTTTGGATGTCTGTGGAAGGGCAGGACCTAATTTTATACATCTACATATGTACACACACATATATGCACACATATATTTACAAAATTGTCATTAGGAAAAGAGAGGGGACTAACTGCTTCTGATAAGAACTAGAACTGATGGGTTAGATGTTAAGGAACACAGGGATCAACTGAAGGAGGGAAGCACTTTCTCAGTGCTATTCACCAGTGGAACTGGTTTTTCCCTGAAGCAATGAATTCCTCAACATTGAAAGGATTAGAGAATGGGACACTGAGTATCTGTTAATAAAGGATGATTCCACTGATTCTGTAAAACATGTTAGTGCTATCTTCCACCAATCAAATAATAATGTCTCTAAAGAAATGAACAGGGGTGCCTGGGTGGCTCAGTCGTTAAGCATCTGCCTTCGGCTCAGGTCATGATCCCAGGGTCCTGGGATCGAGCCCCGCATCGGGCTCCCTGCTCCGCGGGAAGCCTGCTTCTCCTTCTCCCACTCCCCCTGCTTGTGTTCCCTCTCTCGCTGTGTCTCTCTCTGTCAAATAAATAAATAAAATCTTTAAAAAAAAAATGAACATATTGAATCCCTTGGTGGATTTTTTTCCCAAATGTGGGCTCTAAATACATAATGCTTTTGTGTGTGTGTTTTGGAGGTAAAGGCTAAGAGAATTACATTCCAATTTTACTCTGTTTATTTGCAGACTTGTATGCTCTTTAGTACCTCAAAGCTAAAGAAGCCTAAGTCCATTTTATACACAGCAGAACTGAGCCTTCCAGAACATTTTGATATCCCCAAGAAAATCTACATTCCTCAGATTCCAGAAACTCAAGCTAAATTGACCCTGTCTCAAGGAATTAAATCTGCAAATAAAACAGGTAACACATGGACTGCAATATCTAGCTCTGTCCCAGGCTCTGTGAAATACTAAAATTTTAAAGAGATTATCTGTACTAATAGGATGTTCATAATATAATTAAAGAGATAGTTCGGTGTACATAAATATCAATTATTGGATATTTTGCATTATAAATAACCAACATACTATAGCATAATAATCTAAATTATGTACTAAATTTAAGTGCTAAATTGCCGGTACTGAAATTTGCGGATGTGTTATTACTCCTTCTTAAAGAGTAGTTGTCTGATAAAGACAGTAAGTGCTCTTTGAGAAAGGTAAGGTCTTGCTGTGACGGTGAAATTGGCTACAGAAATTGTGCTGGAGTTGAAGCTCAGGCTAACTTTAAAGGATAGGAGGGTTGTTGGTGGCAAGAGCATATCAGAGGAGACAGTGTGTTATTTATGAGTGATTTATCTTTGATCTGGACTAGGGCCTTTAATAGTTGAATACTTACTCTTGGTCTCCTGGTACCCTTTTATTCTGTGATTGTTAATTAGGAAGGACTAACCCAGATTTAATAGAATATTAATAAATTTACATTATCAAATATAAGCAATAAGATGTAAACAATGTGACAAAATAATTTAAAGTATCCAAAATTAATTTGTTTTCATTTCACTTCTTTCCAAGCTGGTAGATAACATTAGGATTATAATTGCTTTACTAGGGCTATTCCCACAATGTATCATAACTCAAGTGTCATGGATTCTACTTTATATTGTTGCTAATTTATGTTTTGTTACATTTTCCTTTGTTCTTTTCCTGAGGCTTTGTTTTAACTATATAATGTTTCTAAATCAGAAACAGTGGTTACAAATGATAAGGTTACAGGGTAATCTGTTCATTTTACCTTCCTAGGACATCTGAGATCCCAGATTCAAATTCTAAGTGGCCAACCATGTAACAAGGATTTATGAATTAGCTCTGGTCTAAGGCAGGAAGGATGTTGGAGCCTAGGACAAACTGGAGAGTAGGCGTCCTATCTAAACATTCAAAATCAAAACAATAAACAGAAAAAGCCTAAGTCCGCCCAACAACTGTGAGGGTATATTTAACTCATCAGCCGTTCAGGCTGGTGACAGTTCTTAAGTGAAGTTGTTGTCTTTTTTTTTTTTTTTTAATCTTTATTACCTCCAGCTTTTCAATGTACTATTAAATTTTTAAATGAAGATTTTATTATGATAATTTTTAACCCCTTTGAGATAACTGGATAAAGTTGTGTGTATTATAAGCCCAACTAGGATTTCCAGTCCAAACAATTCACTTATTTAGCCATTCACTCAACACTCTTGAGCATCAATTCCTTTGGGCAAAACAATGAAAATTGGCATCTTAAGATGCTGTTTAATTATAAATAAGTATAAAGTTATCTATATTGAAAAACCTTTCACTGAGATAATTTTCAAAGGCTAATATTTTTCTTTCATATCAGTTGTGAACTATCCATTTCAGTAAGATTATAGTGAGAATTAAGAAAAATAGAGCTGTAAATTTTAAAAGATCATGCACAAAAGTTTTAAAATACAATTTGCACATCATGGTTCCTGTCTAACTTGATTTTCTATGCAGTTGACTTTATAGAAGAAGCTTGTAGCCCAGGTTTCTGTTTCCACTTCCTTCAGCATACATTTAAATAAATTAAGTTTACAAAAACAGAATATTCTAATTCAGGATCATAGCGGGTCAAATAAAATACATAGCCTAAACAGTGCAGTGTACATTATGTTGTTAAGCAGTGGACTTCATTAATGAAAAGGAAAGGAACATATGCTTTTTAAGTTTAATAAGTAACATTCTATTGGAATTTGAGACCAAGAATTGTAGAGTTAAGCATTTAAGAAGCTTATCTTTGTGGGGGAAAAAAAGCTTATCTTTGTGATATATAAGCCACTCTGAAGAGAACCAGCAAATTCCTAGCATTCAATACAGTAATATAGAAAGAAATCTTGGGGTTTTTTTTTTTTAAGATTTTATTTTTTTAAATAATCACTATCCCCAGTGTGGGGCTCAAACTCACAACCCTGAGATCACGAGTCACATGCTCTACCAACCAAGCCAGCCAGGTGCTCCTAAATCTTTTTGCTTTGCTTTGCTTTGCTTTGCTTTGCTTTGCTTTGCTTCCCTTCCCTTTTTCCTTTCCTTTCCTTTCCTTTTTTCTTTTCTTTCCTTTTTTCTATAGGAGGCATGGAGAAAGAAATGACAAGTATTTATCTGGAGAAGTAGAGATAACCCAGTGTTCCTGCCATTTGCAGGAAAGGGGTGGAGGTGGGTCATTTTTATAATCTCTTGAAGTTCAAATGTCGTCAGAAGGCACTAGTTTTGAGGTATTGAGAAGTGGCCGTCTTCTGCCCATTCATATTAATGTTGCCGATCAGTCTTTACCTTTTTGAAATTCCTAATGAAACTTCCACATTTCTGGTTAACAATAGCTATTATTGTAATTACTTAAAATAATCTACTTAAATCCGTATTTATTTTAGCTCCATGATTTAGGAAGGTATTATTTTTCCCATCCCACCTTTTAACATTATAATGCTTTCAACTGAAGGAGATGAAGCTGTAGAGAAAGTGCGTGTGCACACAAGTAGGTGCATCCATCTCCACAGATGCCACAGATGTACACACATGACAACATTTTCCCATGGAAAAGACATTACTTGTCCCACCTCATAGGTCTCAAAGATCCTGTGACTCCTTTGTTGTTAGTGGACTGGAGTAGGTCTAATATTTTTTGAGCACCAACAATATGCAAAGCACTGTGACAGTTGGTTTTATCGTTTTCTCATTTAATTCTCCCAATAGATACTCTGTCTCAGATCCCATCTGGGCATCGATCCTACTACTTGCTTATCCATGGACTCTTGCATGGCTCACAATAACCTTTCCACACAGTTTTTAGCCTTCTCGAACATCCTCTTTACTCCAGTTTTTTCCCATCTCCAACCTCCACTGGACAAATGACTTTGTCACCTCTGTCATGGAGGAAAGGGGGCTACATGAGCACACACTCTTCCTTAACCCCCTTACTACCTCCCCCTCAGTCTCCAAATAATAGGAATCTACTCTATCAACCTTGCTGTGTGCATGTTTGAACTTATCCCAGATAACCTGTTCTTGGGCTCTTCCATCATTTATCAGAGCTCCTTCTTCTTTGAGAGTAGTTCCTTCACTTTTGGCTCTCAAATTTCTCAAGCTTCAAAAACTAAAGACATTCATACCTTTCCCATGACAAACATACTTCTGAGTAGGGCTATCGTCATTTGTAGTTTCTATTCTTGCATGACTAGTTCTCAACCTCTCAAATCTGGCTTTTGCTCTACCACTGTAGTAAAATGGCCAGTTGCTTTCTAACTGCCAAATCCAATGGACCATTCTCAGTCTTCATCTTATTGGGATCTCTATTGCATACGACCTGGATGATTAGGCATCTACTCAGAATTCTAGATATTTGAGATAAGGCTATATACCCTTGTTCCCTGCATTTCTTCTCCATCCCCTTGATAAGATTTCTTCTTAATCTTTTCGTGAGTTATTCTGTTTACTCCATCAATATGGGAATCTTCAAGGTTCTACTTGTCTTACTGGGGCTATTATTACTTTTAATGTATCCTATAGGAGATTCTGTACACTCCTATAGTTAAAACTACCATTAACATCCCTAATGTTTATCTTTATTCCCACCCTTTTCCTTCTATTTTCAACTTAGATATTCAGAGCCATATGACATGCCTACCTATGTGTGTGTGTGTGTGTGTGTGTGTGTGTGTGTGTATGCAAATAGATATACAAATAGAGAGATTTATCCCTCAGATTCAAACTGAATGTATTATTATTATTATTCTCCATTGATTTGTTCCTTAGCATATAATCTGTATCTTTTCTTATGGTGGGACATATATCCACCCTGTCTCATATTAGAAATCTGGGCATACTGCTTGAAGCTTCTCTCTTTTGAGCTCATACCTACAATTCATCTTGTAGTTTTAAATTTTCTGTAATTTATTTCCTTCTCTTCTCTACTCCCACTGTTAATGATTCAGGTCTTCATCAGTACCTCACAAATGGAAAAAGTAATCACATCTATTTCTTCTCAGTATGGTGCAGATTTAATGAGATAACATATGTTAAGAGTTTAAGTGCTATATGATATACCTAATAAATGTTGGCTATTAATTATACTCTAGTCTTGTCCCCCTTAAAGTACTTCACCTCTAGGCACTAGAACTATTAAATCTGACCATGAAATATTACTGAAACATTTAGTGATTTCAGAGGCAGATTTACTATACTACCAAAGACACATAAATTTTATGATTTTTCACTTTTTTGACTCCCCCTTCTTAGTCTCTATCTAGTTTTATATTTGCAATTTTATGTTCTTTCTCTTGAAGAAGGTCCCTATATTTTAAAAGCCTCAGGCCTCATAAAACCTAGACTTTTACCTAGTTGTAGGTCTTGACTTAAAATCTCATCTACTTGTGGCTCTGGGGATGTTGAAATTTATGGACAGGAAGAGTTTTATGGACCTTAAAAGGGTACAGGTAAACAGGAAATCTCCAGTGGATCCAGGAACACTTATTACCTCCCCAATATAGAGGGTCCTGTGTGTTTTGTGCCTTCCGTGATAAATATGTACAAGAACACTCAAACAAAATGCTCTAGGCTGGTTTTGCTGATCACTTACACAGAGCTCAAAACCTTCATTTCTAAGGTTATCTCTTCAGTTTCTAGTATTTTACATTGATCCAATTTCTTGTTCTCTCTCAAGGGATATGTGGCAGACATATTGGAAGTGCATATTGTAGGAACACTGTTCTCCTGTAACTTCTCCCATTTGAATCCAATTTTCTGAATTTTCTAACATTTGCTAATAATTAGCGGTCTAATAGGTGACAAATATTCACTAAATCTTTCCATGACAGCTGTTTAATATGTAATGTGCTTATAAACTATACTAAAAGTTTATTATTTATAACTAACACTATATGTGGTTCTATCCACTTTATAAGGATTAAATATATTATTATAATAGCTAAATTATCCTTCAGTATGAAAATAAGACTGCAGAATTGTTGCAATAAAAATGAAAGTAAATTCCTGCTTAAAATTTATTAACTGTTTTGACAAATAAACCCTACATCTCCAGGTTATATCAAATAGCCACAAATGTATTTCAAATAGAACAAAAGTAAATTTCATTTAACCGAGTACCAATTAAAAAGTTAGGTTTAATGATTAAACTGAGTTAAATTGAAACAATCCACTATACTTTATTGTCCATATCACCAAATCACCTAATCTTAGAAATGTGCTGTTCATTTTTCTCAAAAGAGCTATAAACTTGTGGTGATATATTTGTTACACTTTTTTTTTTGTAAAAACTCCTTTTAAATTTACAAAAGCTTTTTGAAATAGAATTTCCTTAATTCACTTAGAAATATAATTCAAATGTATTTTTCATATAGGATTGCCACAGTTGTAAACCATCAAGTCCAATTACAGCGTATAAAAGAATGTTATTAGATTCCAGAAGGAAATTAGTAATCCATATACTACATTTAAATCTCATAAGATCAAGAAGAACAAAAACCAGGAAAAGTAAAGAACATATTCTCTATCTGAGATCTTTAAGTTTATATTTAATTATAAATGTAATAGTTTCTGTTATAGTCTACCTTTCAAGGACACTTGTAATTATAATCATAAAAGACACTACTTATAAATACCTGATATAAATTTGAATTTACATCAAGCAAACAATAAAAGGATATTTATCTATACTCATGCTTAAAGCTTTATTCTTCTATTTATTTATATATTTCATTTTTAATAACTTTATTAAGATATTCACATACCATGCAGTTCACCAATTTAAAGTGTATAATTCAGTGGTTTTCAATATATTACATAGATACATGTAACCATTACCACAGTCAATTTTAAAGCATTTATATCACCTCAAAAGGAAACTCAGTACCCTTTCGCTATCAATTCCCTCTCATTGACCCCTCTCCCCAGCCCTAAGCAATCATTAATTTTTCTCTCTACATAGATTTGCCTATTCTGGAGATTTCATATAAAAGAAATCATGTCATATGTGGTATTTTATGACTGGCTTCTCTCACTTAGCATGATGTTTTCATAGTTCATCCATGTTATATCATGTATCCATACTTCATTCCTTCTAATGGCCGAATATTCCATTGTATGACTAACACATTTGGTTTTTCCATTGATCAGTTGATGAACATTTGGGTTGCTTCTGCCTTTTCCCTACCATGAATAATGCTGCTGTAAACATTTCTGTGCATATTTTTGGGTGAACATATGTTTTCATTTTTCTTGCGTGTGTATATATAACTGTAAGTAGAACTGTTGGGTCACATGGTAACTACATTTAAACATTTGAGGAACTACCAGACTGTTTTCCAAAGTGGCTATACCATTTTACATTTTACCAGTAGTGTGTGAGGGTTCCAGTATCCCTGCATCATCAGCAACACTCCTTATTATCTGACTTTTTAATTTTAGTGATCCTAGTGCTTAGAAATGGTATCTTATATGCTTTTGATTTGCATTTCCCTGGTGCCTCAGCATGTTGAGCTTCTCTCCATGTACTTATTGGCTATTTATGTATCATTTGTATAAATTTCTATTCAGGGGCGCCTGGGTGGCTCAGTCGTTAAGCGTCCGCCTTCAGCTCAGGTCATGATCCCAGGGTCCCGGGATCGAGTCCCACATCGGGCTCCCTGCTCAGTGGGAAGCCTGCTTCTCCCTCTCCCACTCCCCCTGCTTGTGTTCCCTCTCTCACTGTGTCTCTATCTGTCAAATAAATAAATAAAGTCTTTAAAAAATAATAATAATAATAAATAAATAAATAAATTTCTATTCAGATCTTTTACCCATTTTTTAAGTAGAGTTGTCTTTTTCTTCTTGATTTACAAGTGTTCTATCTATATTCGAGATACAATACTTTATCAGATATTTGATTTGCAAATATTTTCTTCCATTCTGTGGGTTGTCCTTTTACTCTCTTGAGACTGTCCTTTGAAGCACAGTTCTTAATTTTAATGAAGTCTAATTGATCTATTTTTGTTGTTGATTGTTTCTTGCTTTTGATATCATATTTCAGGATCCACTGCCAAATTTGAGGGCATGAAAATTTAGTTCTATTTTCTTCTCAGAATTTTATAGCTTTAGTCCTTACATTTAGGTCTTTGATCCATTTTGAGTTAATATTTGTATATTGTTTGAGGTAAGGGTCTAACTTCATTCTTTTGAATGTGGCTGTTCCAGTGGTCTTGGAACCATTTGTTGAAAATACTGTTCTTTTGGGGTGCCTGAGTAGCTCAGTCGATTGAGCATTTGACTCTTGGTTTTGGCTCAGGTTGTGATCTCAGGGTTGTGAGATCCAGCCCCACATCTCATCAGGCTCAGCGCTCAGTGGGGAGTCGGCTTCCCCTGTCAGTTTCCCTCTGCCCCTCCCCTCACTTGCTTGTGCACTCTCTCTCTCTTAATAAATGGTTTTTTGTTTTTTTTGTTTTTGTTTTAAGAGAGAGCACAAGCAGGGGTAGCAGCAGAGGGAGAGGGAGAAGCAGGCTCTCCGCTGACCAGGGAGCCCAATGTGGGGTTCGATCCCAGGACCCTGGGATCACAACCTGAGCTGAAGGCAGATGTTCAACTGACTGAGCCACCCAGGTGCCCCATAAATAAATGGGTCTTTAAAAAAAAAGAAAATACTGTTCTTTCTGTATTAATGTATCTTGACACCCTTGTTGAAAACCAGTTGACCATAATGTGGCTTATTTCTGGGTTTTCTATTTTATCCCATAGATCTATATGTCTTTCCTTAGGCCAGTATCACATTTTTCTGATTACTGTTGCTTTGTAGTAGGCTTTGAAATCAGAAAGTGTGAGTACGACTACATTGCTCTTTTTTAACCAGATTGTTTGGCTGTTCTGATATTCCCACAATTCCACGTGGATTTTAGAATCAACTTGTCAGTTTCTGCAAGCAAGCCAACTGGCCGCCTGATGGGTATTGCATTGAATCTGTAAATCAATTTGGAGAGGATTGTCATCTTTTTTTTTTAAAGATTTTATTTATTCATTTGAGACACAGAGATACAAAGAGAGAGAGAGAGCATGAGCAAGGAGAGAGTCAGAGGAAGAAGGAGAAGCAGGCTCCCCGCTGAGCCAGGAGCCCGATGTGGGGCTGGGATCATGACCTGAGCCGAAGGCAGATGCTTAACCATCTGAGCCACCCAGGCGCCCCGAGGATTGTCATCTTAACAATATTAAGTCTTGTGATTCATGACCATGCAATATTTTTCCATTTCATTTGATATTCCTTAATTTCTTTCAACAGTGTTTTGTAGTTTTAAGAGTATAAGTTTTATACTTCTCTTGTTAAATATATTCCTAAATATTTTAATCTTTTTCATGATATTACCAATGGAATTGTTTTCTTAATTTCATTTTGGATTATTTATCGCAAATGTATAGAAATATAATTGCTGTATATTAAAATTATATCATGTAACCTTGATGGATTGATTTTTTAAATTCTGTTTTACTGGATTCCTTAGGATTTTCTATATACAATATAATATTATATGCATAAAGAGATGGTCTTACATCTTCCCTTCTGAAATGGATTGGTTATATTTCTCTTACCTAATTGATCTGGTTAATACCTCCAGTAGAATGTTAAATAGAAGCAACAAGAGGGGACATTCTTTTTTTTTAAAAAAGATTTTATTTATTTATTTGAAAGAGAGAGCATGAGAGAGAGCATGAGAGGGAAGAGGGTCAGAGGGAGAAGCAGACTCCCTGCTGAGCAGGGGGCCCGATGCGGGACTTGATCCTGGGACTCCAGGATCATGACCTGAGCCGAAGGCAGTTGTTGCTTAACCAACTGAGCCACCCAGGCGCCCAAGAGGGGACATTCTTGTCTTCTTCTTGAATGTATGGAGAAAGAATCCAGTCTTTAATCATTAAGCATCATGATAGCTGTAGGTATTTTAGAGGTGCCCTCTATGAGGCTGAGGAAGTTCCCATCTCTTCCTAGTTTGTTGAGTGTTTTTCTCATGAAAGTGCATTGTATTTTTTCAAACTATTTTTCTGCATAATTGGGATAAACATGTAGATTTTGTTTCTTTTACTCTATTGTTATAGCATATTGTATTCATTGATTTTTGGATGTTAAGCCAACCTTGCATCCCTGTGATAAATATCATGGTTTGAATGTTTGGGGCTCCTCAGAATTCATATGTTGAAAACCTAATGGCCAAGGTGATGGTAATTAGGAGGTATGGCCTTTGGGAGGTGATTAGGTCATGAGGACCCAGCCCTCATGAATGGGTTTAGTATCCTTGTAAAAGATGTCCCAGAGAGCTAGTTCACCCTATCTGTTATGTGAGGATACAAAGAGAAATCTGAAACCCAGAAGAGGGTCCTCACCTGACTCTTCTAGCACCTCATTCTTAGACTTTCAGCCTCCAGAATTGTGATAAATAAATGTGTTGTTTATAAGATGCCTAGTCTATCGTATTTTGTTATGGCATCCCCAGCACATCTTCTATATGTTGCCGATAATTCTTCTATATATTGCCGAATTCTATTTGCTAGCCTTTCATTGGTTTTTGCTTTGATAGTCATAAGAAATTTGGGTCTACAGTTTTTCTTATGATGTCCTTGTGGCAATACTGGCCTTATAGAATGAGTTAGGAAATGTTCCTTTCTCTTTTATTTTTGTTGAAGCATTTCAGAGGGATTGGTGTTGATTCTTTTTTAAGTGTTTGGTATAATTCACCAGTGAAGCCATCTGGCCATGGGCTTCTCTTTGTTGGGAGAGTTTTAGTTACTGATTCAATATCTTTACTTGTTATGTAGATCCGTTTAGATTGTCTCTTTCTGTTTGAGGCAGTTTCAGTGGTTTGTGTCACTTAAATTGTGTAATTTTTGGCATATAATTGTTTATACCATTTTCTTACATTCCATTTTGTTTCTGTATGGCAGAAGTTAAGGTCCCTACTTTCATTTCTGATTCTAATAATTTGAATATTTTCTTTTTTTTTCTTGTTCCATTTAGCTAAATGTTTGTCAATTTTGTTGATCTTTTCAAAGAACTAGCTTTTGGTTTCAGTGATTTCTCTGTTGTTTTCTCTATTTCATTAATTTCTCTTTTAATCTTTATTTTTTTTCATTCTACTTTCTTTCAGTTTAGGTTGCTCTTCTTTGTCCATTGTCTTAAAGTGAACATTTAGGTTATTGATTTCATATCTCTTTTCTTCTTTGTTGTAGGCATTTATTGTTATAAAATTCCCTATAGACATTTGTAGCTATAAATTACTACTTCACCTTAATCCTGCAAGTTTCTGTATGTTTTATCTTTATTTTCATTAGTCATAAAGTATTTTCTAATTTCCCGAGATTTTTCTTGACCCACTGATTATTTAAGAATATATTAACAATAATAAGAGTTGTTTAGGGAGGGAGGTTGAAATATTATGAAGCACCCAATATATAAATTAGGTAAATAGAAAGCTTCTCTGTTCAAAACCAGAGAAGATGCTTCAGAACTTGGTCTGCTTGTCCTCCGCTGACCTGTTATTATAACACAGCAATGGTTCATGAAGCACATTCTCATGAGGCTGGGGTTCTGATGAATATAATTTGAAAGCTACTGATTTAGCCCAGCTTCCACATTTTATAGCTGAGGAAATTGAAACACAAAGAGGGTAAGCAATTTAACTAGAATTAAGTAGATAGTGACATAATTGCATAATTCACTCTAGAATATATTGTCTTTAGCCTCTTTGAACAAAGCTGCTAGATTATGGGGTACTTTATTCAACAAATATTTATTGAGAGCTTACTGTGTATAGATAAGCAATGTTAAGGCACCCAAGATATAGCAGTGACCACAATAGAGAAGATCCTTGTCTTTTAGAATTTGATGTGGAAAATTGTCCCTAGTGTTTGCCATCCTTGGGGCATATTGTGAGTGACATATTCATTATTGGTTGTCGCTTTTCCGTGGCTTATTCTTTCAATCTTGTGACCCAGGGTATTACTTCTTTGGATAACAAGCTAGTTAGATGTGTTGACAGTGGTTGTGGCATGGAGAAATATGACTAGCCATATAAGAACTTAACCCAAACTTTGACTTCACTGTTTCAGTAAAAAAGGCCCAGCATCTGGTTTTCAGTTTCAAATGGTCTACAAATTGTTAGTGACTAGATTGACATATTAGATGTGTATAATTGTTAGCTCTGTTTATAATTTTCAGCCATTTCTCTTTTAAATCAGTTGTTTCTATCCATATAATATCTGATTGAAAATAATTACATGTTCTTATCTCCTTGGTTGATCAATTTTTATTCTAATATTTGAAAGTTCTGGTATAATAGTCACCTTTTTTTTTCTTATTTTTTGGAAAAATAAATTGAAGGTACAATTTTATTTTATGAATTCATTTTATATTTTCATGCACGGTGGTCCAGAAGTGATTTTAATTAAGGTGTATTAAATTTAATGCACAGAACTTTAGTGAAATTCAGAAATCAGGAAAGTAGTTAGGTAAGTGTACTTATGTAGTTTAGAAAATTGCAATTTTCTTTGTTGTTGCTATATCTTTTTTTTTTTGGTGAACAGAAAAAACTTCATTTTTTCAAAATAAAAGTCAGTGGAAAAATACTGTGTGAAATAGAATTTTGTTCTTAAGTTTATGGGCAATTGTAGTACTCATTTGAATGCAATGAATGCGAACCAGTGGCACATTCTATTGTAATATCACACATAGGTGTAATAAAACATAATGAAGGTATTTGAAGTCAGCTTCTTTTCAGTATTATGTCTATGATTATTTACCATTCCTATGTTTACTTTAAACATAGAATCTTGGAGAATTTTCATTGTGTCCATTATGCTTAAAATATTTTGATCTCTGTCTTCTGTGTTTTCATAAGTGTCGTGACAGCTGGTGTGATCACAGCTCTTGTGGAAGGAAGTAATAATCTTGTCTTTTCTCAGAGAGGTGCCTCGTAACCACCTCTGGGAGGTGGAGGGCTGCCCCAGGTGCACCTGATTTCATGTAGAAGC
Organism: Callorhinus ursinus; assembly: GCF_003265705.2. Classification (NCBI taxonomy): domain Eukaryota; kingdom Metazoa; phylum Chordata; class Mammalia; order Carnivora; family Otariidae; genus Callorhinus; species Callorhinus ursinus. The sequence continues at coordinate 12,499,550 of NW_027397078.1, read as the reverse complement.
ATAGTTGGGATCTACCATCAGGAAAAGGGGGTCTGGTGATAGAGTGAAAGAAGAAACTATATAGTTTCAGTGGTCAGCAGGTGAGTGGGCACTTAAAAGACAAACCTATTAACACCTTATATACAAATTTCTAGGTCTGACCATTGATATTTATATTTTATTGATTATCCTGCTTTCTGTAATACTTTTTATCCTTATCTGGGTCACTGATATGCATCACCTTTGGAGAATGTATTCATGGGCAGTAACTGAATCTTTTGAGCTTCTTCCCTAATCACACTACTGGGTGTAGGGAATCAGTCCTGTTGATCAGAGTATTCTCCTCAATTCATATCACTGCTCACAGATTCCCCAGCTGAGTCGGAAAATTGGGTCATGTGCTCTTGTATTCTGGCCTCAGCCCAAGCCACCCTTGGGTGGGCAAATGACTAAGCTGCTGAGAATGTTCACTCCTATCTCTTTCCATTTCAGGGTATCTCTTCTTCAGTTCTTTTCTTTGCCTGACCTGTGGCAGGTTATAACCTGATTGGAACACTGAGTGTCTCCCTTTTGTATAAAATCCCCTTTAGAAATGTCATTTTTAAAGAATTTTATTTTTAGCCAACAACCTTGGTCTTTCTCAGAAAAAGAAATTTTATATTTATTGTTTAAATGATTGATTGAAGTATACCCAACGCATGATGTTACATTATTTTCAGGTGTATGACATAGTGATTGGACAAGTCTATATGTTATGCTGCATGTTTATATTCCCCTGGAGTGTAGCTCCCATCTGTCCCGTTACATCGCTATTACAGTATCATTGGCTGTATTCCCTATGCTGTGCCTTTTATTCCCATGACTTATTCATTCCATAACTGGAAGCCCGTATCTCCCAGACCCCTCCACCCATTTTGCCCATCTCCCCATCCCTCCCCTCTGGCAACCATCAGTTTGTTCTTTGTATTTGTGGTTCTGTTTCTAGGTTTTTTTTTTTTATTCATTTTTTTGTTTGTTTTTTAGATTCTGCATATAAATGAGATCATATAATATTTGTCTTTCTCTGACTTAAAGAGAGATTTTATTAGACTTGCAGTTAACATTGTGATTTTTGAGGTGGAAATTATACAGTGATATATAGATCTTTAACACAATATTTGAGCTGTAATTGTGTGATTCCAGTAAAACTTAATATGGAGAGAAAGAACTGGAAATGCTTCCTGGGAAAGTTAGGAAAGAATTTTTATGGAGAAAAAAAATTTTAAAGAATTTCTGGGGAGGATTGATAGCTTGGATTGATTTTTCTGGGCATGGTATATGTTTTCTCACGTATAAAAATGATTTTAAAGAATAAATAAAAATGATTTAATTAATAATCTATATCTATATCCATATCCCAGCTGTGTTGCCTTTCATTTAATTATTTGTCCTAAAAGTTTATTGTTTAATTATAATATTTGTACCTCTTCCATTCTTCATATGTTTTGTTACTTTTTAAAATCTATTTTTGTTAGAAACGTCATTATATTTTATTGAAGATTTAAAAGCGTTTCACTCATTCATTTGGATTTGTTTTAAGGGAATTCAAATGATGAAGAAATCATACTGTTTGTCCTCAGGAAGCTTATAGACTAGTAGAAATGACAGCAATTGGGCACATGATAACCCTGATACACAACTCAAACTGATAAGTGCTTGTCTCCTTAGCTTTCTCATCACTGGAGTGTTTATTCACCTGGTTACAAAAATTGTTTCAGGGCTTCAGTTGTCCACAGTTGATTCGGGGACAGTCAGACTTGGAACCTTTGCTGGAATTTTGGAAAAGGGATTTTTTTTTCCCCCCAGGTCTGCTAAGCTGGTAAATATAAGTCTGGGGTAAGTGGGTAGAGTCTCCAAGAATGAGGTCGGCATAGAGAAAGAAGGATGACATCTTAAGATTTCAGGTATATTTCTGGATGCTGTCATTGTAACAGTGGTCATTCCTTCTGTATATTGCCAGTTAGTGGGTCAACAAACTACCTCTGTGGTCCCTGCAGTTTTAGTTGGGTTTCTGACACAAATGGAAGTGATTTGAGAATTGCAGTGTCTGAAGCCTGTGCTCTCCCCACGTTGCTGTTGGTTGCCAACCCTGGTTATACATCAGGGACACCTGGATGTCTTTTACAAAATACAGTTTCCAGATCCAAATCTAGACCTACTGAATCACTCCCAGGTTGGAAGAGGTCTAGGAGCCTGTATTTTAAAAGTTTCCAGGGTGCCTGGGTGGCTCAGTCGGTTAAGTGTCTGACTCTTGATCTTAGCTCAGGTCTTGATCTCAGGGTGGTGAATTCAAGCCTTGCATTGGGCTCCACCCTGGGCATGGAGCCTACTTTAAAAAAAAAAAATTATTGGAAATGGGGCGCCTGGGTGGTGCAGTCAGTTGAGCATCGAACTCTTGGTTTCAGCTCAGGTTGTGATCTCAGGGTTGTGAGATTGAGCCCAGCTTCAAGCTCTGTGCTCAGCGTGGAGTCTGCTTAAGACTCTCTCTCCCTCTGCCCCTCCCCTCCTCTCTCTAAAATAAATAAGTAAGTGTATAAAAAAAATAAAAGTTTCCTTCCCAAATCACTGTCATAGTTAATCCACATATTAGAGTTGGGGATCCATTGCTGTGTGGTGTAATGCCACCACTTTACATCTCCATTTTGTAAGTGGAGAAAGGCCCAGAAAATTAAAGTCCCTTTAGGAGGCCATGTAAGAGGTCACATCAAGTCTCCTGAGTAAGCACCAAGTCTAAGTCTTTGTTGCTTTTTCCGTTATGCAATGCTGCATTAAAAAGTCACATTGCTCTTTATTCTTAGGTTAGTGATTATCTTAGTTCGAGTCCCCTAGACAATGAAGCCTGATGCAAGAATTAAATACTGATGCTTTACTTGGAAGGTGCAAACTCAGGGCAACGAGAGTGGGAGAAAAGAGAAACAAGGAAGGGAAGAAATGGGAAGCAAAACAATGAATGATGCTTGAGCTGCTTTCTCACTGTCTGCTATTTACCTCCGTGAATAGATGCAACAGGTTGCTCAGCAGGTATCACTTTGAAAAACTATGTGAAAAAGGCCCCTGAGCAATCATTGTGAAAGAGGAAGGAAAGGAATTTTGTCTTCATGTGTACCTCCTGTCTCCTGTACCTATTTGCCAGATTTTACTCCATGGGAGTTAATGGCCCTTGGCTTTGAGGTGGCCCCACAGAATGCCAGGTTCCATGCCCTACCATGGCAAGAGGAGCCAGAAATTCTGAACTTGGGACTGATCTACCTGTCCCTCAAGCAGCAGCCAAGGGGTTGGCTCCATTAGTTCTGAAGGAAGTTGCAGGTCATCCTCAGGCTGAGGGACACGGAGGCGGGACAATAGCTGAGGTTGCTGGAGGTGGCAGAACGAAGGGAATCTCAGCAAATGGATCCCATACAGCAATGCTGTCTTACTGTTAATATTTTAAAGAATTCTTGTTACACTGTCAGCAGCTTTCATAGACAATATCCAGTTTCTTTCCCTTTCCCCTACCATCTCTGCTCACAAACTTCATCCCAGGTCCTGAGCCTGCTCTCATCTGAGACCTGGGATCCAGGCACCCTTCTGTGCTGTCCACCAGTCTCCCCAGTCATGCCTGCAGTCTCATGAGTTCTACTGTAATATTAATGTCAGCCCTGGCTCCTTTCTATGCTCCCATCCTTGTGATGCATCTTCCTCTTTCCCTTGTGTTTCAGTCCCCAGGTCAAAGCTTCTACTCTATTTCTTAAAATCCAAGCTAGTTGTTTTCAGACTCCCTCACTAGGTACTGGTATACTCACTCTTCCCGCCATCTACTCCTGTCTTAGACAGCGCAAGTTCCCTCAGACAAGAATCTTGCCTCTGAACTTGGGATCCCGTGTCTTTCTTGACTGTAGCACAGGTCTCTGACATCAATCAGACCTAGTTTTTCTTATCTCTCGTCCACATACTTGATTATAATTTCACTTCTATTTTTGAAAATCCCAGTCACAAATGTGTGACTAATCCTCCTTTCTCGTCTGGCTGCCTTTCCCATACCTGTCCTCCCAGAGTAAAAGTTTCCAGCTTGTTCATTTGTTAATCTGTGTCTTGTCCTAACATTTGGGGGCTCTGCCAGCCCCAGGTTCTTTCCTCTTCACGCCATACATTAATGAAACATGATTGTGTCCTATATTATCAAAACATACTAATATCCAAGACTGTGTATATATTATTTATCCTTACAGTTTTATTGTAAGATACTTTGAGTCTATCAATGTCTCCCACTTTGCCTTTTATTGTTTTATATCTATGGACATAGAGCCTGCAAGCAAAAACAAATGTGAACTTTAAACGGCATCTTAATCTTTCCATTAGATCTTCAATAGTGAACATATGCTATGCAATAATACATTTAGGAAGACATTTAATCAAAAGTTGCATAAGCCTTTTCCCCTAGTTTAAGTCCTAGAGAATGTGTTGTTTATCAGCATGCCAACAGCTTAAACTAATTTGCACTCTTAGTAAATCAATCTATGAGAACTTAAAAATCAACTCTGTTTAAAACAGAGTTTATTTTTAACATATGATAGTTAGAGAAAGTTTATGGTATTCGGAATTGAAAATTCAAAAGACAGTTAATTTACCATCAGTAATCTTTTGCTTCCTCATGGAGGGGTTAATTAGAAATTTTATTTCAGTTCTTTTGGAAATTTTGCCTTAAAAAATTATATAGAAAGAAGAGACAACTTCCTAGTTAGAATATTGGCAAGCTGCAACGCCATAATAAGCTCTCTTCTAATTTTCCATTAAATGATCCATGAATACATACAGAAACTCAAAAATTCAGTAGCAATGGAAAGGAAAGATAACAGCCACCCATTTACGTAAGTCCTTTGAGAAATTCCCAGTAATTACTGAGCTGATGTGGCCTGATTGAAAAACACACTTAATAGCCTCCACAGCTCATGCCTAATTAAAAGAAAATTTAAGTATAAAGAGGAAACAGTCTAGTCCCATAATCTGTCTTTTCCTAAGAAATTTATTATCTGCACCTACCAGAAAACTTGGAAGCCACCTCCTCATTGCATCCTTTCTGGCACATAGTAGGTGTTTTAAAACTTTTTCTCTGATGAGTAAATGAATCCATGTGAAATACTTTCTAAGGAGGCCCTCTATTAAGACTTCTTTTTCTGCATTCCTCTTGAAGATCCAAACCCCCTGGAATTAAAATGACTGTAACCATTGGAGAAAATGTGGAGGAACATCATTCTACCAAGGCTGTATAGAATCTAGCATGTACAGAGATAGGAAGAGTCCAAGTGATTTGTGGTTCGTGTTACTGGTGACATTAGAGTTTATCCATTATTAGGAAGATAACGCAATTTTCTAAAACGTCAATTTTCCCTAGATTATTTGAAAACTGCCAATGGATGTAAGACACTATCCTCCCTACGTCTAATAGATGGGTGCTTCTTTGCTATAGGAAATTGGCCCACGGGGATGCACTGAGTTACCTCCACATGCAGATCTAAGAAATCGCTGCAAAGTGAAAGGAGGCTGAGACCCTATACAAGTGACCACGTTGGAGAGATACCCCTCTCCTTTTTATACGAGCAAACGAGAAAAGGCAGAAATGATTTCTTTTAATGCTAAAAGATAAGAGAGTGACACCTAAATTCACACTTAAATGGGTTATAGTGAAACTATAGAAGGGCAAACACAAGAGAAATTCTGAAAAACAACAAGACAAAAAGACACGATTTTCAAAGGAACAAAAATGATAGCAAAGGTAGAATCCCCAACAGTAAGCATAGAAGCCCGAAGAATGTGGAATTGCACTGCTGAAGCAAATTAACTGTCAGCCTAGAATTTTAAATCCCAGGGAACTATCACTCAAGAGTAAGGATGAAGTAAAAGTGTTTCCAGTCCAACAATGAGATTAAGACAATTTAAAACTCACAGATACTTGCTAAAAGAACAAATGGAGAACCTACTTCGGAATGAAGGAAATTGAATTCAGAAAAAGTAATTAGGATCCAGTAATAGTGGTTATTAAAACTATCAATAAATGTGTGTAAATCTCAGTGAGCATTGACTATGGAAATAATAATGAATAACTCAGGTGTTCTAAAAGCAAAGTGAACTCAAGTACTAAATAATAACTTTATCAGGGGGATGGGTATTGCATCAGACATGTAAGGTTCTTGCATTTGGGGGGAAGAGGTTTGAACTATTTTAATACATTTTTTATAAAGTGTAAATGTTGAAAACTTGGGACAACCAAAAAATATAGAGATAGGATATATATAATTTCTTTTTTTTTTAAAGATTTATTTATTTGAGGCGGGGAGATGGAGAGGGAGAGTCATGTTTTTAAGCAGACTCCGCGCTGAATGCAGAGTCTGACTGAGGGCTCGATCCAACAACCCTAAGACACTGTGAGATCATGAACGGAGCCGTAACCGAGTTGGACACCCAAGTGACTGCACCACCCAGGCACCCCCTGTTTTTTGAAGTAGGCTTCATGCCCACCATGGAGCCCAACACTGGGCTTGAGCTCACGAATCTGAAATTAAGACCTGAGAGGGAAAGTCGGACACTTAACCAATTGAGCCACCCAGGCACCCCAGAATACATAATTTCTGAACCAGTAGAGGCATAAAAGAAAATAAAGAAAACTTTGATGGGTCCAGTAGAATGCAGGAACAGAGAAGAATTAAAGGAAGGTTGTAGTACAGAGAGGTACCATATGAGATGTTCAACACAAATATATCATGAATCGTGATAAATATACACAGACTAAACTGAAAGTTGGTATTTTGAGAATAGAAAGTGAAATGCAGCTTTATGCTGTTGACAAAATTACCTGGTAAGATATCTAGAAATGTACATATCTAGTAATGTATATACTAATCAAAAATTAGCTGACATAAATATATTAGAATAAGTAGACTTTAAAGCAAGTATATTAATTTTTTTTAAAAATCACCCAATGTAGAGAAAAATTCCGAACTTATTTCCACCTAACCACATAATCTCAAAATGTGTAAAGCAAAATTTGACAAATATGGAAGGAGAAATGAACAAACCCTCAGAGTAGGAGATTTTATTATACTTCTTTCAGTAATTGAAAGATCAAGCTGACAGGATGTTAGTAAAGCCCTACCAGACTTGACCAACACAATTAATGAGATTAGGCTTTCCTCTACTGATTAAGCCTACTGTAGCTCTGCTGCAAATAATTGTCTATCTTTGATCTCTCTCTCCGGACTTCTTCCTATGCTTTAGGGCACCTGTGAGGATGTGCAAGTATTGCCTTTCAGCAAAATCTGACAGGGAACTGCATACCAGTCTTTCTTGGTTACAGATACTTAAAAACTTTACGGGGGAAAAAAGTCTAGTGCTCTCAGCCATTTAGAATTGGTTAGGAAAATAAAGGTCATATGCCATTCTCTTAGCATCCCCCAAACTTTCTTTTTCCTTCTTTGATTCCTACTTCCCCCTCTTCTTTACTTTTATCCTCCTTCCTTCTTCCTTTCTTCCTTTTTTCCTGTTTGTATCTCTTTTTATCCCTCTATTTTCACCCTTAAATGTTATATTATTTGAGATCTTCCTGGTGATAGAAAAGCAAAAGTAGCTGAGCCTCTTTTGAAGTGATAAAATCCAATTTAACCAGTATTTCAAAAATTGAATTTGTCCATAAATAATATGGGTCTTTATCATTTTAAATTGCTGTTACTTTATTGAGTAGTATAGTAAGTTTAACAATTTAAGCAGCAAGTCATTTCAGAAAACAGTTTTCCCTGAGTGGATGATACTAAACTACACTTCTACTAAAGAAAACATTTGGGGCACCTGAGTGTCTCAGCCCATTAAGTGTCTGCCTTAGGCTCAGGTCATGATCTCAGGGTCCTGGGATCTCTACTCAGCAGGCAGTCTACTTCTCCCTCTCCCTCTGCCTCCTCCCCCCTGCTCATGCTCTGTCTCTGTCTCTCTTTCTCTCGAATAAAGAAATAAGATCTTAAAAAAAAAAGAAGACATTTTACAAAATAAATCAAACACACTCTAAAATTTGTAATTGCTGAATCCTTTCCTTGTTTATGTGAAGTCTATGGCATACTTCATGTTTCTGATATTAAATGAGGAAGCTCAGTAATGAGCAATCGTTAGCACGCAATGAGACTGTCACTTACTTTACCTGAGTATTTGTGCGGCAGATGCTCATGTGCCAATAAGAACATAATAAAGTAACTAAAATGGGTAAAATTCCAACTAGCATGTGATTTGGTCTTTTTATTTGTAGAATAGAAAAAAAAATCTGCACTGAAACTTTCTAGTAGTAGATGGAAGTGGGATTAGCAAATGGGAAAATATAATTACTCATGCATTAATTTACAACAAATAAATATTTATTATAAATTCATTTATATAAATCAGTTTGTATCATAAATATAGTAATTCTCTTGGTACCTCATTTTCTGAATTAAGATATGCTTGCTAATAATATACCTAAATAACTCTAGAAGATAATAACCATTTTACTGTATTACTCAGTCTCTTCCAAATTTCTGATGTACTTTCATCTAATCATGAAATATTAAGGCAGAAAGAAACCTAATAGAGGTGAGTTAATCAAATTATATTCTATGGAGCCTTGACATTCCTTTAAAGTGCTTTTGTTTGTCTACAGGGGGGCTGTGGAAATGAATGGAAGCTTCTAGCTTCTCATCTTCAACCAGATCAACTCTAGGTTACTTGGCTTTATATTTGTATATTGAAATTCTGTCTTAGGTATTTTTCAGACACAGTACCCCCCCCCAAGCCAAAAAATAAGATGTTTAAAAGCCGTTGATTAAATCTTACTCCTTAATTTAACCAGATTAAGAACTTATGTGCTAAAAAAAAGACTCTCTAAATTGTTTGCCCAAGGTCACACAATATAGGAAAGGGAGCTAAAACTAGAAAACGGGATTTTTAACTCTCACCTTCCTAGTTTTATACATGTGTCTTTCTTTGCACTTAAGATACGGTGAATTGTTTCAGTAAAGCTCAAGTGGATCACGTCTGCCTGTACACATGTTTCACGTAGTCTCCCCTTCCTTGTTGACCCTGGTCTTGGCCATGTGACTTGCTTTGGCCAATGGTTTGCTAAGGAATGTGAAAGTAGCAGATATATGATAACCATTTGTATATTAGGGCTTTCTTTTGCAGCTAGTACTCTTCATGTACTATATGAAACATATTTGGCTCATCTCATAGATTAGAGAGCTCCTGGCCAGAATTCCTAGTTGAGGCCCCAAATCATGAGTGAGCCCAGCTAATAACACATAAAGTAGATAAGCCTTCCCGAATGAGGTCAGATCACAGACTCATGAGCAAATAGATGGGCATTTCTTTAAACCACTAAGTTTTGAGGTAGTTTGTTTTTGTAGTGATAGCTGACCAAAAGAGCAGTATTAACTTATTCTGCCAACCATGACCTTTCCTAGGATATGAGTGCAGCATATTTTTATGGGTTATTTCAAAAACTATAGAGCACACTGACTTCTTCTAGTAGCTAATGTAATATAAAATTATGTATTCTTTCACTAGAGAGAGTCTGTCTTTATTTCCTTTATTTCCTTCAGTAAGTGTAATCTGGTAAATTTAGATATATTTGGTTATCTTTAATCATAGAACCCTGGCAACTGCCACAGTTACCAGGATCATCTGTGAGGGAAAGGCACTAGCTGAGCTACATCTGAGCATCTGAGTAGAGTGGGGGTGGAAAGGACAGGTCCAGATTGTTCTTAACATATGTGATACCAGGTCAAAAGTACAAATGAAAGCCCATATACCATATGTCTAAATTTTTTTGAAAGATTTTATTATTTATTTAAGAGAGAGAATGAGACAGTGAGAGCATGAGAGGGGGGAGGGTCAGAGGGAGAAGCAGACTCCCCGCCGAGCAGGGAGCCCGATGCGGGACTCGATCCCGGGACTCCGGGATCATGACCTGAGCCGAAGGCAGTCGCCCAGCCGACTGAGCCACTCAGGCGCCCCATTTGTCTAAAATTTTTAAGTGGTAAATCAAACTAACAAATTTTTAAATAGAATATATTCTGTTATTCCACCTTGACAAATATAACTTTAAACCAACCTGTAAGACCACGTTTGAATTTAGAATTTTGGGCCACCGCAGAGTTTTGTACTAGAATATGATAGCACAGAATAGTTGGGCCCTGGCCAAGTGCCCACTCTGTTCTCTTCCTTCCTTCAACTTCAACACTCCTTCAGCAAGGGGTTCTCATGTACAAATTTGTGGATGTCTCAGCCCACGTAAATAATTTTGGTCTCCATCTTCCCCTTGATAGCCATGTCTTAGGCTGCAATTCTAGGAGTGTTCTGGTGAGAGGACTGTCAAAGAGAAGAGTCCTGTGCAAGCCCTGGAAATGGGATCCAACTCTTTGGACTGTGAATTATGGCATCAAATGAACTGGGACCATGGATGGGGCTGGGTTGCCTAGAGGCCTGTCCCAATGGGCCCATGTACTCCTTGCATGTGCAGAGACACAATGACAGAGGACACTCAAAGGCCCTAGAAAGCGTGAGGCCCTGGACAGGAAGCTCTCTTTCTTGGGCCTAACGGTGTGTGTTTGGCTGGGGGATCCCCAGCAGCAGACCCTGAAACTAGGTCTTGAGAGCAAGTAGTTTGAGAGGTGATCTTAGGAACCATAGGTAGGAGTGTGAGAGAGTGAGAGAGCAAGGAGAAGCCAATTCACGTAATGTTAATGAGCATTAACATTACGTGAGGTTATGTAATAACATACGTAACATCATACATATAACATACATAATAACATACATAACATACATAACAACAATTGTTAACAGTTTGGGCTCAGTTGCACTGGGGATCTCTAGGAGCTCATGTAGAATTCACCCAGGGTTATCCCTACTAAATGTCAAAGACCCTGGGTTAATTTTCTACCAATGTGATACATTATTTGTTGAGGATTGCAAAGGTAGGCATGAACTATCACTTCTGGCCTGATCCACATGAGGGCTGAGTACCTTCCTATGCTCAGAGAAAGCCCTCAGAGAGAAAGAAGTTTTCCATAAAGCCATTTGCCTTCAGGGTGGACTTAAATGCCCAGGGGATGTGGCAAGGCATGGATGGTATCTGCTCCAGTGCAGATTCGGGAAGGACTTTGAGAAAACCTGCCCCTAAAAGACAATGATGGCATGATGGCATAATGTGGCCAGTAAAAGTTCCAAGTTTCTAAAGATCCAAATGGTTTCTACAGCTGCTATTTTACATCTGAAGGGATGCAGAAACAGAAGTGGCTTCTTATTTATAATAGATCATAATACTCCTATTTATGTTTATTACTCAAATCGAATTATTTTGTATGTTTAAGAAACGATGCATATTATTTTATCAGTACATCTTCAAAAATAGAACTATCTTACTGTGAACTCCACTGTTACGATGGATTCCTTTTCGGACTGGCAAAGAAAGAGGCTGGCACCGTGCATTCCTTAGGGTCTTTACTCATGAACATTTCATGAGTTGGAAAATGTACACTGAAGAATGTCCTTGGCTTTCACTTTCAGACTCACTATCATTAGGAAGTGGATATTTTTAGGAAAAGGGAAATAGTGGAGAACATAAAGCTTCTGATAGAAGCTTTATACTAGGACTTGTGCATTTCAATTATTGTTTACTATTAAATGGCTAGTGATTCTTTATCTTTGATGAGAACAGTAATTACTGTTGAGTTGGAGTTGCTTAAATTTCCTATTCTAAGCAGTTTAATTTTATTTAAATTACCTAATCTAAATATTTTCATTTCAGTCTGTTTGTGAAAGAGAACAATGAGGTTTCTTTATTTCTGTTAATAAAGCAACAAATTTTGATCAGATGATTATCTCACCTGGTTTGTTCTAATGATGTTGCCACAACTCAAATAATTCTCTCAGAATGAAAACAATCAATGAATAACAGATGATAAAATGTGCCTGGAGTCCTTTTCGACGAGAAAAAAATTTTATTCTAAAATTAAATCTGTACTTGAATGGGATGGAATAAAAATAACATTCTGACAGCCTTTATTTTCTCTTTAGACCAGCTGATAATCTTGAACTTCTGTTAGATGTAATACAGATTTCAAATGTGATCCACTGTCAGTGTGTTTTAATATACAATGTATAATACTAACATTATATATAGTATATATGACATATAGCAATATACAATATGCAACATGCTATATAATATGTAATTAATATGTTTTTATAATACATAACACCTAACAGGTAACCCACATATACAAATCCTCAATTTGATTTTAAAATGATTTAAGGCAATTAATGTTCTTGCAGTTGTGACTGGTTTTCTTGGCATAAACTTCAGTGTATTTGAAAACAGGTTTGCCATTTTTAACATTTGAGGTGCTAAATGTGAGTGAATTAAAATTATAGCTAATTAATGTCATACTACTTGTCTGGTCCATTGACTGATGGGCTTGATTTATTTTCTTGGTTTCAGAGAAATTCCTCATATAGAATCAGGCTTTGAACTTCTTTTTTTATCATTTGTTTTTTATCTATTACTTTAAAAATTTGCCATTAGCAGTGAAATGTGCATTAAACTCTTATACTACATCCTATTTTAGCATTGAGAGATTTTTATAACTATTTTCTCATTTCATGGAAATAAGAAAATGGTGACCTTCAGAGAAAAAATTAGTGTTGCTCAGAAGGAAAGGCCAATATATATAGTCTGCCTACTGTAAGAACTGATATTAGCTGTTGACTTAAGGTTAATGGTGTAACAAGGTGATATGAGAAGTATTAATTGGGCATACCTCTGCTTCTCTTGGTTATTAACGATGGAAAAATTATTTCCATCTGCTGGTCAAGCTGCAAATTATTTTGATTACTAGGGGACAGAGTACCCCTAAGTCATAGAAAAGTAACAAACAATAATGCTCACCAAATATTCCATATATCTGTCTCTCAGCCCCCATTCAGTTAGATAGAGCCATGTGGTTGGTTCTGGCCAATTAAATGTGCAGTTGGCACTTGGACAATACAGGTGTTAGGAGCACCTACCCCTCGCACAGTCACAAATCCTTATATAACTTTTGACTTCCCCAAAACTTAACTACTAATAGCCTCCTGTTGACTGGAAGCCTTATCAATAGCATTAAGAGTTGACTAACACACAGCTTGTATGCTGTATGTATTGTATACTGTACTCTTACAATAAAGTAAGCTAGAGGAAAGAAAATATTAAGAAAGTCCTAAGAAAGAGAAAATGCATTTCTAGTACTGTACTGTGTTTATTGAAAAAAGCCCACGTATAAGTGAACCTGCGTGGTTCAAACCCGTATTGTTCAAGGGTCATCTGTAATGTGTATTACTTTTAAGTTGAGCACTGGAAAGCCCTTGAGCAAGCTTCTAGCCACTTTTCTTCCCCTGACCTGTCAACAGAGGAAGAGAGGTGTCCCTGATGGTACACCTGCAAGATAGTGGTATTATTCACAACATGGGTCCCTGAGTGACTTTATGGAGTAGACCTTCCTATGACCTATGCACAAGATATATTCTGTTATTGTGGTTATGCCCTGGCGATTTAAGGGTAATGTGTTACTTCAGGATAAGCTAGTCTCTTCTAGATTATACAATATAATTAAATACAGTAGTATTAAATATTGCTTTACTCCAAAATGAATTTTAGGACTTAGGCCACCAAAAATAACTAAGCTATTTAAAACATTTTTTTAATAGTTGCAGATGGATCTGTTCTAGTTCCTTTACGATTTGTTCCTATCAGTCCTGGACGCTACCCGTGTAAAATTTTGCTGATATCACGGTATGATGTGCGTGTCTATTGCATTGAAGGTGTGGTAAATGAAGAACGTCCAGAGGCCAGGTTTGAATTTGAAACACCAGCATTTGAAGCCCTTACCCAACATATTCCAGTAGTAAGTGGTACTTATACTTATTTTTTTTTGCTACTTTTCTCCATTCCCACTGCCACTGTCTCAATTAAAGTTCTCCAAACCTCTCATTTTGAACTATTACAATTTCTAATTGCATTATCTGCTGCCATTTATTTCTCCACATTGAGGACAGAGCTTTATTCTTCAATATAAATGTACCGTGTTACGTACCGCACTAATCACTTCTGTTGGATCTCTTTCCTTCAAAAAATAACTCCAACTTCCTTAACTTATCATCACATTCCCACTCAAAAGGGAATTCCTGGCTCCACCAGGCAGTTAGGATCTCGAGAATCTCTGCTTCAAATTCAGTTGTGATCTTCACAATTAAGATGGGTTCATGGGCACTAAGAACAATGACTGGCTGTAGCTTGGCTCTCAAAGTGACACTACAGCATAGAAGAAGGTAATATATTTGTAAGGAGTGTTGAATTTTCTAGACTAGAAATTGGTTTTGTTTGTTTAATTTTTAAAGATTTAAGAAAAGTCTGCTCAAAGCACAAAAATTTGTTCTGATGAGATGTGTAAGCTTTGCTATCTGAGCAATCTACCAGATAGATTGCCCATAATTAGGAGTAGAATGTGTAATTCTAAGACCAGTTTATAATTTTCACAGTAATTAATCAGTCAAACAAATATTTCTTTAAATATTAAATAACCCATGGATCAACCTATTAGACAGTGCTTCTATATGACAATGAAAGCATACATAGTCATCCTTATGCTGTATATTCACATTGTTGATAGTTGTTCTTAACAACTATGACTTTCAAATGGTGATTCTCATGAAATGGAATTTAAAATACAATATATAATTTTATTAAAAGTAACATGAATTAATACGTAATTCAGCTTCATCAACATCACCCTTCTGATATTTTTCTATATTATTTTTCATACTTTAGAGTAATAAAACAAAGAACGAATGGAAATGTCGAGTTACTATAGAAGGAGAATGGTTTTATGGACCTTCTATTTTATATGTTGGACCAGGTGAAACTGTGCAGTATCCCCTTACATTCAAACCTATTTTGCAATGTGAGATTATGGTATGAACTCATTGATTTTTTTTTCCTAGTATTAATTTGTCAATAAACTGATGTATGATATTAACCTTTATAATTTATGATAAACCTTTTTGCAAAAAAGTTCTACTCTATGCTTTTGATTATTAGTATTCACTCTGCTTGAAACTTTAATAAATCTTTTAACTTGAGGGATAAAATTTCTGAATTCACAATGCCATTGGCTGCCAGTACTTATGTCTAGATTATTTTTACGTAACACGTTTAACAAAGTAAAATCATTGTTCCTTTGTTTTTATTCATTAAGGTAGTTGGTACTTCAGAGAATATTTTCTTAAGACATATTTCTTTGACAAGGACATAAAAATGCATATAATTGCTATGTATGAGAATGCCTATATAAACTCTGTCATTTAGAGAAAGCAAAGAGAAATACAGAGCTTTTCACAGGAAATTCATCTTTATTCATTCAGTAGAAGTATTTATACATAAGCTAGAAAAGTCAGTGACTGACACCTCCTTGAAAGCTCATTTCATTAATCAGATTCAAAGTTAATAGGATAGCAGAGATTGTTTGACATCCAACTGTGACTCCTACAGAGCTGAAATTTGGCTGATTTGTCACAGGGCAGACTTACTCTACAAAATGAAGTAGATGGTATGGAGTATGTCTTTGACATAAAAGGGATTGGAAAAAGACCCCTGGCCTTGGAACATATCACTATAGACTGTCAAGTAGGGAAGATGACAAATAAACCCATAATGGTGCCCAATTATACAAAGACCATCCAAACATTTAAGGTAAGATTTTTTTTTTTAAGGATGAAATTGTTTTAAGAAGGACTATATTGAATTATATGAAATTTTAAAAACATTTACTTAACTAGGTGAAGTGTCACATAAGGAGATGTTTAGAATTCTACTTTTTGTTAGGCCAACAGCTATTAAATTTCATTTCACTTGTAAAGTTGAAATAGCACCAAACAAGTTTTATATCTAAGTATTAGTATATAATCATAAAACACTTTAAAAGCTACTTATTTGAATCATGTATTTTCACCTGAATAAATTATATATGATAATAAAAGGCATTTTCAAAAGTATTTTCGACAGCTCTTAAAATTTTGATGTGAAATCTGTAGACATAAAATTTCAAAAGTATTTCCTATCATTTATCAGTGTCAATAATAGTGGGAATGTGAAGAAGTGCATAATTATTTACATCTTTATTTTTTATGAAGTTTTACACTTGGCTTTCCTCATTTGATTTAAGCCAATCCTAAAATACATTTTTCCACTTCCCGCTCCCACATTTATCTACAAATTGTTGTGTACCTAATAGAATCCTTCAAAGAAGCTTCACATATCTATTTGATCATAGGTGTCTGAGTTTCAGAGGGTATTACAGAAGTTTGGAAATTCTCTAGGTTTACCCTCTGGGTTTTGTTGTTGTTGTTGTTGTTGTTGTTTTGTAATCCTGGAAAAAATAAGTGCTTTGGTTTTCTTCTCTCCTTACTGGATGGCAAATGGAGTGAATATTAAGAACGAAAATCTCCTCTTGTCATTCCCCTGCTGAAACTTGTCAGTATCATTTCTTACCTTCAGGATCAAATCCGTACTCCCTGAATTGGCTTTTGCTGTCCTTTAAAAGCTCATTTACTCAGTTTCATCTGTTGCCACTCTTGGCTCCAGCAGCACTCAGCCCTTTGTAAACAGTATTTACTTTTGCTCCTGTCTGAAAATCTCTACCCAACTCCCTGTCTTCCATTTCTCTGTGTTTGTCTTGCTCCTTTTAATTCTTTAGGGCAAGTCTTAGAGGCCACCTTCCCAGAATGATAATAAAAGGTATTTTCAAAAAAAATTTGAACAACTTTTAAAATTTATGGATTGTAAAATTAGGGATTAGATGTCTCTCATGAGCTTCCACAATATATTTTCTTACCTTTTCTGCCATCAAACATATTATATCATATTGCTATTACCTTTTTATTGTTTTCCACCAGATTATAAACTGAGAAAAGAGGCGTGCCTCTCTTATCCACATTTATACCCAGCATAGATTATATTGCCAAGCTCATAATAGTTTTTCAAGGAAGATTTTCCATATTTTTATATTTAAAGAGCTTCAACAATTATAAAAGAACAGAAATGTATTTAAGATTTAAGAAACATTTGTTCCTAGAGATATTATCAATAGGTACAGTATCTCCTTTCTTAATTTGAAATTTATTGTTTTTAATCAACACAGAATAATGAGCCTTACGAATTTGCCCTTTCACATCATTTAATTTAATATGTAATTTAATACATAATATAATACATAATACAAGTTTATTGCTTGTATTTCAATAGAAATTCTATTGAGAAACAACTGAGGTATCATCAAGGAAAAAGTCTGGGCTGAGAATCTTTGCTTTATACTTTCAGCTTTCATCATACTCTTGCTTTAGTACCACTGAAATGCTTCTGACTCTCCATCTTTATTCCTCCATCCGTGAAATGAAGTTTACCTCAGTGCACTCAAGACTGATTCACATTCTTTTCCCCTGCTCTTCCTTACTCTTTGAGTATCTTCCTCTTTGTGGAATTATTTCCCTTAATCTATAATCTATGAATATTCTCAAATTTAGCAGAGCAAATTTGTCTTTACACTACTCCTTCCTCAACTATTATCATGTTTATTGTCCACGATTGCTAAACTTTTTGAAAAAGTGATGATTACATGATCACTTCTTAATTTGTAGTGGGTGGTTTATAGCTCTTCTACTCTGCTGTGAAACTCCTGCCACAGAGATCATCCTTGACTTTGGGTCAAGAAAAATTACTTATTTTGCCTACATATCTGCCTCAAAATTCCTGTGGTGTTTGACAGTGTCTGTCTGCCTTCTTAACACTCTTCACCTTTTATTTTGTATCATTCTGTATTCCTCATTTCCCTGCCATTTCTTGATTATTATTTATCTGGTTCTTTTATCCCTCTAACCTTCTGATGTCTTTTCAAGTTTCCATCTTCAAAAGTATTCCTAAGTCTTTACAACATCTCACCTGGCAGTTTCTTGGCTTCACACTCTCATCAAGGTACAAATGCCACATCTACACTTTATTCAAGATGTATGTATTATGTCAATCCCTCATTCTCGACTGCTTGTTGTACACCTGCACTTTGACAATCTGCTAACACCTCAAACTCAGTATATTCTTTTCATTGTTCTCTTTTTCATTGCTGTGGTAGTCTTTTTTATTTTAGAGAAAGACAGGGTGTGAGCAGCAGTGGGGTGGGTGGAAAGAGGGAGAGAGAACATCTTAAGTAGGCTCCATGCCCACTGTGGAGCCTAACACAGGGCTCAATCTCATGATCCCAAGATCATGACCTGAGCCAAAATCAAGAGTCCGATGCTTAACACTGAGCCACCCAGGCACTGAAGCTAGTAGTCATTGTTATGCCTTTTTAAAAAACCTTTTAAGTTATAGTTCATCTTACTGCTACAAGAATAGTTTTCAGCAGAAGGTTGGGACTTCCTTAGTATGAAAGAGAAAATAAAAAAAATTAGAGAACGTAATTGAGATACAGGTAAAATGCTGTGGCATTTTATCCAAGTGATCAAGTAGTAGAAAATAGTTATGCAATAAGGAAAACAGCAGATATGGGACTTCCAGAATGGTAGAGCAAGGAGTTGCATACCTCAAAAGCAATAAAACACTGGCAAAAATTGTCAAAGTGAAAATTTTCAGACCTTGAAATTAAACAAAAACTTAAAACAATTTGAGGGGTATTTATTCAATAAAAAACTTGGGGGGCCAAAATCAAGAGTCAGACACTAACCGATGGAGCCACCAGGTACCCCAAAACATACAGAGTTTAAATAGATAGTTCCCAGGCACCTGGGTGGCTCAGTTGGTTAAGCGTCTGCCTTTGGCTCAGGTCATGACCCCAGGATCCTCGGATAGAGTCCAGCATCAGGCTCCCTGCTCCACAGGAAGTCTGCTTCTCCCTCTGCCCCTCCTCCCACTCGTTCTCTCAATCTCTCTCTCTCAAATAAATAAAATCTTTAAAAATAAATAAATAAATAGTTCCCCAGGGAGGGTAGGCACATGAGCAATAAGCACATGAAAAGATACTCAACATATTAGCCATTAGAGAAATGCAAATCAAAATCACAACGAGATACCACTTCACACTTACTAGGATGGGTATAATCAAAATGACAGACAGTAAAAACTTTGAGAGAAGATGTAGAGAAATAGGAGCCATTATGCCTTGTTGGTAAAAGAAAATGGTGCAGTCACTTTGAAAAACAGTTTTGGAAACCAGTAACTCTGAAGGTTGAAGGTTAAACATTGAGTTATCATTTGCTTCAGCAGTTCCACCCCTAGATACATCTATGTCCATAAGAAATGAACATCTATGTCCACTTCAAAGCTCATAGATGTTTTCATAGCAGCATTGGTCATAATCGACAAAAGTGGAAACAACCCAATTTCCATCAGTTTATACGTGGATACACAAAATGTGGCATATCATACAAGTTAGTATCATTTGTCAATGAAAAGAAATGATATATTGATATATACCACAATACAGTTGAACCTTGAAAACATTATTCTAAGTGAAAAAGGCTAGTCACAAATGACCACATGTTATATGATTTCTATGAATTGTTCCTGTCGACACCAAGTAGATCACTGTTTGCGTAGGCAGTGGTGGGTATTTGAAAGTTGGATTTAACCAGAGTTATGGTCAAATGCTGCTTAAATATTCTTTATTTGCTGTATTAATATTGATGTAGAATTCATTGAAATGGTTCATCCTTTGCACATCAAGTTGCATAAAGAAAATTATGCGTGGCTTATAAAAGATATTCAAGTTGTCTAAGCATCAGTGATCTTGCTACAAGTAGCAACAGAAAATAAGCATTGTTCTTTTTGTAAGAATCATTTTCTTTGTTCTATTTTTTCAGAGGTTTCTCCTCAGATTTTTTTTTTTTACTGTATGTGGTGTTTTTCTGGTTTGCTTTTCATTTAAAGGTGAAGAGTTTTTAATGGAAGTATTTAAGTTTTCAGTTTTTTCTATGCTTTAAGCTTGTTACACAAATTTCATGTAAATATTGACATTATGTAATTCTTTGAAATCTCTTTTCTAGGTAACTTCAGATCTTCCAATAGTGTGGGGAAATCCATACATCACCATAGACCCTGATAATACAGTTCCATATATTCTACATGTATCCCCTTGGAAACGTGGTGTATTCAAAGGTAAGAAAACCATTAGTAAAATATTATTAACCACCACACTAGAGCAGATACATCATGAGAAGAAATAAAAAATATAGTTTACATTTCCCCCTTCTAATAAATGACCCAGAGGGAAGTTTAGTTTCCTACTTCAGTCAGAGCTTTGGGACATACATTTTATGTCTTGTGCTATACTGTCTTGGCCATTTGTTTGAATGTATGTGTTGGACAAATTTCTAGAAGTATAAATATTTAGTTAAGGGTATTTACATTTAAAATTGTGATTGATACTTTCAAATACTTACACCAATTTATGAGCCAGGCAGCCTCTTATGAGAATGTTTGTTTATGGGAATAGGTGTTATAAAAACAAGCATATGCACTGAATTAACACATAAAAAAATAGGTTAAAGTCTTTGGTATGTGAAGTTTCTTTCCTTTGTCTCTAATAAAGCATTCATTTGTACAAATTGCCCTGATGGTTCCTGAACAGAATTGCTTGCATGGGAACAGTGTTGAGGGGTATTCCTTATAAACTTTTGAAGGGAGGGTGCTTAAGAAGGTAGAAGAGTCATAGGGAAGAACTGAGGAACTGTGGTTCATCAAAGGAATAAGTTGTCCTCTTTGGGAGAAAATTAAATGCCACACAGTGGTTGGATCCTGCTGAGGAAATCATCATAACGTAGGTAAATGGATATAATTTAGAAGTGTTGTAAGTATACACCTAGTAGCAATCTTGTGTTCCCTAGGAGGACTAGTGTCTCAACCCTGTTTGCCTCAACAAAAATGTTTTAGGAAAGGGTCTATCCTTAGCATAGAAGGATCTATACCTAGCATGCCAATGCTATTAATAAGCAGAAGGGAAACTTCAGAATGGCAAACAGAGTGATCCATTCAATACCACTGGAACAGAATGTGCTGTAAAGCAAGAACCAACTTGCCCACGACATTGTCTTGTTCTAGTGGCCTTGACCTCACATATCACCAGTCTTAGTTATTAGCATCTTCTGAAATTTTCCCACCAATTTTCAGACATTTGGCTTTGCAAAGCCAATTAATAATTCTCCATGTGATGGGTAGATTTTGAGGTATAGTGAACCTATTCCTAGTATTTCAATAAATTAACCTATTTTGTCTTTTTTTATGTAATTCAGAAGATTTGAATTGATTTTAAGAAATCTAAAGTTCACTTCTCATTTTAATAATCAAATGACAGCCCTACTGGCGGATTTCCCTTAGTTTCAGAATGTTAACTAGTCTTTTGTAAAGGGCAACGAATCATTCAGATTTGCCATTGTTTTTGATAAACATATTACATCTCAGTTTCCTGTTCTACAAAAGGGAGAGGGTTCTGCTATGTATGAGAAAGAACATACAAGGAACCTCAAACTGCACAACATTGTTGTATTAGAAATGTGTATGACTACCTTAAACAAACAAAACCCCTTTTCAATGAATCAGACTCTTAAAGTTATGGAAGTGGAGCTAAGAATAATTAAGTACTCATATTTAATATGTGTTTCCTTTGTATAGTCATTTTTTTGTTAGTTTGGCAGCCTTTCGGAGATCATAAAATTTCAATACATATTTTCACTGAACAGATATGGACTCATTTAAAATGCTGGTTTGAAGGACTTTAGAAGAAATTTGGGGAAGTTAAAGGTGACTCCGGGTACATCATTAATTGGGGATGAATTAGTAAATGTTGCTGGCTACACAAGAGGTTTTGCAGGCTTCATAATTTTGAAAAATATTTGCAAGATGCTATCATGATTGCTCTTTCCAGGGCAGTAGTCTCTTAGAGGTGAATTAATGTTGATATGATTTGGAGAAGGTGAGCCTGTAAAGAAAGCTAAGTACACTTTTATTGATATTATTGTTAGAAAACTTACACAATACTTGAAACAGTGTAAATATAATTGCCTTCTGAACAGCTGTTAATCTAATGTGATTAAAAAAACAGACTATAACATTTTCATCTGTACATGAGAATATTCCTATTTGTGCTGGTTAAAGAAGTGTATCCGTGTGCATGTATGTATCATTGGTCTTTTTAAAAAACTTTGTGCTTCTTTTCAGTTCTGTTCTTAATTATATAACAATTATTTACAAAAGACCTATAACTTGGGAAGCCTTGATAACTATAGTAGTTGTGAACAAAGCTGACGTCCAACCAATTATGCCCTATTTCTTAAAATATTGTTACAGACGCTTTTCCTCATATGTTGGTAAATACTCAATTGTTTGAGCTCCACTGTAGTAAAACCCTTAACCATTATAGCCACCATAGCCCCTCCCACAGGCCCCCCAGGACTTCCCAACAAGCCAGCAGCAACTAAAAGGTTAAAACATGACTCATCTGGGTGCCTCAGGACATTCATTCGGTGTCCTTTCTCATTGGGCAGATTGGAATATAGGTTTGTTAATAATTTCGAATATTAGCCATGGATACAAAGATGGGTATCATGGCTCCTGCCTACTAGGAATTCATATATGGTGGTGAAAATACATATCCATAAATCATCTCAGTGAAAGGTACACTCTGATATACCAAAATTTAAACATGGCACTGGGGAGCATGGTAGCAGGAAATATGAACCCTAACACTGGGGGTATGAGAGGTCTTTTTAGGGGATAAAGGATATGATTTAGACCTCAGAGGATAAGCTGGGATTTATTAGCCAATATGGTGGGGAGGGCATTACAGCAGAGGAAACAACCGTATTGAAAACACAGAGAAGATACTTCATGTCAGTAATGAGTAGAGGAGTGTGTCTGCAGTGTGTTTGTGGTAGGAAATGCCGGCTGACATACAGTTGGAAATACAAGCAGACTTTGATGGGCAGAGTTTTGTTTTACTTCTTATTGCAGTGGGAGCCACTGAGGATTTCTAAGGAGCGTGAGTCAACAGAGTTTTGGAAAGAAAAATCTAGAGGTAAAATATAAAACAGATAGGAGGGGCAAGAGAGGGCAGTTAGATCTGAAAGATCCTTTAGGAGCCTTTAGTAATATTCTAGTTCATCAGTTCTCAGTATTTGTGTTTCTTCTATTAAAAGAAGACCCTGAGAAAAGAGTTTAATTGCAAGTGGTTAGATGAGAGTTGATCACAGGAAGCACTCTGAGAGAATGGGAAGGTAAGATGCTAAAGGGAGAAAGTCAGTGAAAAGTAAGCTAGATATCAGACTACTCCTGAGACCTGGGGAAGCTCCCTGGGGACCTTCAGAGAGAATTGTCATGCCAAAGGGCAAGCAAATTGTGGTAATCATTTACTAACTCCAATCCATCATTGGCTAACGTTTGCTCTTAGGGCAGATTCCCATGGCAATGAATCAATCCCCACTGGAAAAGTCATAGGAAACAAATGCTGTATATGGAAACTGTCTGCAGAGGGGGTTTTCATGGGATACTGAGAGCATATACCACAGTGGGTATCATGTCATACGGATTGGTAGGTTGAAATTTTGAAAAATGGATGACTTTGGAATTTTTGCAGCAGCCTGCAGTGAGCCGCAATCATGTTTCAAGTATGTGATATGGAGACTTGAATTTGAATGCCTCTCTGACCATGGAACAAATAGTGAAAATTGACCATTTTATTTATTTTTTTTTAATTTTTATTGTTATGTTAATCACCATACATTACATCATTAGTTTTTGATGTAGTGTTCCATGATTCATTGTTTGTGCATAACACCCAGTACTCCACACGGAATGTGCCCTCTTTAATACCCATCACCAGGCTAACCCATCCCCCCATCCACCTCCCCTCTAGAACACTCAGTTTGTTTTTCAGAGTCCATCATCTCTCATGGTTCATCTCCCCCTCCGACTTACTCCCCTTCATTCTTCCCCTCCTGCTATCTTCTTCTTTTTCTTTTTTAACAAATGTTGCATTATTTGTTTCAGAAGTATAGATCGGTGATTCAACAGTCTTGCACAATTCACAGCGCTCACCATAGCACATACCCTCCCCAATGTCTATCACCCAGCCCCCCCATCCCTCCCACCCCCCCACCATTCCAGCAACCCTCAGTTTGTTTCCTGAGATTAAGAATTCCTCATATCAGTGAGGTCATATGATACATGTCTTTCTCTGATTGACTAATTTCACTCAGCATAACACCCTCTAGTTCCATCCACGTCGTTGCAAATGGCAAGATCTCATTCCTTTTGATGGCTGCATAATATTCCATTGTGTATATATACCACCTCTTCTTTATCCATTCATCTGTCGATGGACATCTTGGCTCTTTCCACAGTTTGGCTATTGTGGACATTGCTGCTATAAACATCAGGGTGCACATACCCCTTCGGATCCCTACATTTGTACCTTTGGGGTAAATACCCAGTAGTGCAATTGCTGGATCCTATGGTAGCTCTATTTT
The DNA here is from genome assembly GCF_003265705.2 of Callorhinus ursinus. Classification (NCBI taxonomy): domain Eukaryota; kingdom Metazoa; phylum Chordata; class Mammalia; order Carnivora; family Otariidae; genus Callorhinus; species Callorhinus ursinus. Next base: position 12,474,938 of record NW_027397078.1, on the reverse strand, counting down.
CAACTGTTTGAAAAACCTCCATACTGTTTTCCAGAGTGGTTGCACCAGCTTGCATTCCCACCAACAGTGTAGGAGGGTTCCCCTTTCTCCGCATCCCCGCCAACATCTGTCGTTTCCTTACTTGTTAATTTTAGCCATTCTGACTGGTGTGAGGTGGTATCTCATTGAGGTTTTGATTTGGATTTCCCTGATGCCGAGCGATGTGGAGCGCTTTTTCATATGTCTGTTGGCCATTTGGATGTCTTCTTTGGAAAACTGTCTGTTCCTGTCTTCTGCCCATTTCCTGATTGGATTATTTGTTCTTTGGGTGTTGAGTTTGATAAGTTCTTTATAGATTTTGGATAGTAGCCCTTTATCTGATATGTCATTTGCAAATATCTTCTCCCATTCTATCGGTTGTCTTTTGGTTTTGTGGACTGTTTCTTTTGCTGTGCAAAAGCTTTTTATCTTGATAAAATCCCAATAGTTCATTTTTGCCCTGGCTTCCCTTGCCTTTGGCGATGTTTCTAGGAAGAAGTTGCTGCGGCTGAGGTCGAAGAGGTTGCTACCTGTGTTCTCCTTTAGGATTTTGATGGACTCCTCTCTCACATTTAGGTCTTTCAATCATTTGGAGTCTATTTTTGTGTGTGGTGTAAGGAAATGGTCCAGTTTCATTCTTCTGCATGTGGCTGTCCAATTTTCCCAACACCATTTGTTGAAGAGACTGTCTTTTTGCCATTGGACATTCTTTCCTGCTTTGTCAAAGATGAGTTGACCATAGAGTTGAGGGTCCATTTCTGGGCTCTTGATTCTGTTCCATTGATCTATGTGTCTGTTTTTGTGCCAGTACCATACTGTCTTGATGACAGATTTGTAATAGAGCTGGAATTCCGGGATTGTGATGCCACCAGCTTTGCTTTTCTTTTTCAATATTCCTCTGGCTATTCTGGGTCTCTTCTGGTTCCATACAAATTTTAGGATTATGTGTTCCATTTCTTTGAAAAAAAAGGATGGTATTTTGATGGGGATTGCATTAAATGTGTAGATTGCTCTAGGTAGCATTGACTTCTTCACAATGTTTGATCTTCCAATCCATGAGCATGGAACGTTTTTCCATTTCTTTGTGTCTTCTTCAATTTCCTTCATGAGTATTTTATAGTTTTCTGAGTACAGATCCTTTGCCTCTTTGGTTAAATTTATTCCTAGGTATCTTATGGTTTTGGGTGCACTTGTAAATGGGATCGACTCCTTGATTTGTCTCTCTTCTGTCTTATTGTTAGTGTATAGGAATGCCACTGATTTCTGTGCATTGATTTTATATCCTGCTACTTTACTGAATTCCTGTATGAGTTCTAGCAGTTTTGGGGTGGAGTCTTTTGGGTTTTCCACATACAGTATCATATCATCTGCAAAGAGTGAGAGTTTGACTTCCTCCTTGCCGATTTGGATGCCTTTGATTTCTTTTTGTTGTCTGATTGCTGTGGCTAGGATTTCTAATACTATGTTGAATAGCAGTGGTGAGAGTGCACATCCCTGCCGCATTCCTGACCTTAGGGGAAAACCTCTCAGCTTTTCCCCATTGAGAATGATATTGGCTGTAGCTTTTTCATAGATGGCTTTTATGATATTGAGGTATGTACCCTCTATCCCTATACTCTGAAGAGTTTTGATCAAGAAAGGATGCTGTACTTTGTCAAATGCTTTTTCTGCATCTATTGAGAGGATCGTATGATTCTTGTTCTTTCTTTTGTTAATGTACTGTATCACATTGATTGATTTGCGGATGTTGAACCAAACTTGCAGCCCAGGGATAAATCCCACTTGCTCATGGTGAATAATCCTTTTAATGTACTGTTGGATACTATTGGCAAGTATTTTGGTGAGAATTTTTGCATCCATGTTCATCAAGGATATTGGTCTGTAATTCTTCTTTTTGATGGGGTCTTTGTCTGGTTTGGGGATCAAGGTAACGGTGGCCTCATAAAATGAGTTTGGAAGTTTTCCTTCCATTTCTATTTTTTGGAACAGTTTCAGAAGAATAGGTATTAATTCTTCTTTAAATGTCTGATAGAATTCCCCTGGGAAGCCGTCTGGCCCTGGGCTTTTGTTGGTTGGGAGATTTTTGATGACTGCTTCAATTTCCTTAGTGGTTATAGGTCTGTTCAGGTTTTCTATTTCTTCCTGGTTCAGTTTTGGTAGTTGATACATCTCTAGGAATGCACCCATTTCTTCCAGGTTATCTCATTTGCTGGCATAGAGTTGCTCATAATATGTTCTTATAATTGTTTGTATTTCTTTGGTGTTGGTTGTGATCTCTCCTCTTTTATTCATGATTTTGTTGATTTGGGTCCTTTCTCTTTTCTTTTTGATAAGTCTGGCCAGGGGTTTATCAATCTTGTTAATTCTTTCTTTTTTTTTTAAAGATTTTATTTATTTATTTGAGAGAGAGAGAGAGAATGAGAGATAGAAAGCACGAGAGGGAAGAGAGTCAGAGGGAGAAGCAGACTCCCTGCTGAGCAGGAAGCCCGATGTGGGACTCGATCCTAGGACTCCAGGATCATGACCTGAGCCGAAGGCAGTTGCTTAACCAACTGAGCCACCCAGGCGCCCTCTTGTTAATTCTTTCAAAGAACCAGCTCCTAGTTTCGTTGATCTGTTCTACTGTTCTTTTGGTTTCAATTTCATTGATTTCTGCTCTGATCTTTATTATTTCTCTTCTCCTGCTGGGTTTAGGCTTTATTTGCTGTTCTTTCTCCAGCTCCTTTAGGTGTAGGGTTAGGTTGTGTATTTGAGACCTTTGTTGTTTCTTGAGAAAGGCTTGTATTGCTATATTCTTTCCTCTTAGGACTGCCTTTGCTGCTTCCCAAAGACTTTTAACAGTTGTGTTTTCATTTTCATTGGTTTCCATGAATTTTTTTAATTCTTCTTTAATTTCCTGGTTGACCCATTCATTCTTTAGTAGGATGATCTTTAGCCTCCATGTATTTCAGTTCTTTCCGACTTTCCTCTTGTGATTGAGTTCTAGTTTCAAAGCACTGTGGTCTGAAAATATGCAGGGAGTAATCCCAATCTTTTGGTACCGGTTGAGACCTGATTTGTGACCTAGGATGTGGTGAATTCTGGAGAATGTTCCATGGGCACTAGAGAAGAATGTGTATTCTGTTGCTTTGGGATGGAATGTTCTGAATATGTCTGTGAAGTCCATTTGGTCCAGTGTGTCATTTAAAGTCTTTATTTCCTTGTTGAACTTTTGCTTAGATGATCTGTCCATTTCAGTCAGGGGGGTGTTAAAGTTCCCCACTATTATTGTATTGTTGTCAATGTGTTTCTTTGCTTTTGTTATTAATTGCCTTATATAATTGGCTGCTCGCATGTTAGGGGCATAGATATTTACAATTGTTAGATCTTCTTGTTGGATAGACCCTTAAAGTAGGATATAGTGTCCTTCTTCATCTCTTATTACAGTCTTTGTTTTAAAATCTAATTTGTCTGATATAAGGATTGACACCCCAGCTTTCTTTTGGTGTCCGTTAGCATGGTAAATGGTTTTCCACCCCTTCACTTTCAATCTGGGGGTGTCTTTGAGTCTAAAATGAGTCTCTTGCAGACAGCATATTGATGGGTCTTGTTTTTTAATCCAATCTGATAGCCTGTGTCTTTTGATTGGGGCATTTAACCCATTTACATTCAGGGTAACTATTGAAAGGTATGAATTTAGTGCCATTGTATTGCCTGTAAGGTGACTGTTACTGTATATTGTCTGTGTTACTTTCTGGTCTATGCTGCTTTTAGGCTCTCTCTTTGCTTAGAGGACCCCTTTCAAGATTTCTTGTAGGGCTGGTTTCGTGTTTGCAAATTCCTTTAGTTTTTGTTTGTCCTGGAAGCTTTTGATCTCTCCTTCTATTTTCAATGACACCCTAGCTGGATATAGTATTCTTGGCTGCATATTTTTCTCGTTTAGTGCTCTGAAGATATCATGCCAGTCCTTTCTGGCCTGCCAGGTCTCTGTGGATAGGTCTCTTGCCAATCTAATGTTTCTACCATTGTAGGTTACATATCTCTTCTCCCGAGCTGCTTTCAGGATTTTCTCTTTGTCTCTGAGACTTGTAAGTTTTACTATTAGATGTCGGGGTGTTGACCTATTTTTATTGATTTTGAGAGGGGTTCCCTGTGCCTCCTGGATTTTGATGCCTGTTTCCTTCCCCACATTAGTGAAGTTCTCTGCTATTATTTGCTCCAATATACCTTTTGCCCCTCTCTCTCTTCTTCTTCTGGGATCCCAATTATTCTAATGTTGTTTCGTCTTATGGTATCACTTATCTCTCGAATTCTGCCCTTGTGATCCTGTAGTTGTTTATCTCTTTTTCTCAGCCTCTTTATTTTTCCATCATTTGGTCTTCTATATCGCTGATTCTCTCTTTTGCCTCATTTATCCTAGCGGTTAGTGCCCCCATTTTTGGTTGCACCTCATTAATAGCATTTTTTATTTCGACTTGGTTAAAATTTAGTTCTTTTATTTCTCCAGAAAGGGTTTCTCTAATAACTTCCACGCTTTTTTGAAGCCCAGCTAGTATCTTTAAAATCATGATTCTGAACTCTAGGTCCAACATCATACTAATGTCCATATTGAGTAGGTCCCTGGCAGATGGTACTACCTCTTGTTCTTTTGCTGAGGTGATCTTTTTCTTCTTGTCATTTTGTCCAGAGGAGAATAGATGAATGAGAGAACAAAATGCTAACAGGTTAACAACGTCCACAGTAAATATACTCTAAACAAATCAGAAAAGACCTGAAACCAGGGGAAAAGAAAGGGAAAGAAAGAAAAAAGAAAGAGGAAAAAAAAACAAAAAGAAAAAGATAAAAACAAAAACAGAACAATACAAAAAAAAAAACAATATGATCAGGCTAGTGCATATATCAGTGCCACACACTAGATTTTGGGTGTATTTTGGTCTGTTAGAAAAAAGTGCCTCCTAAATTTTAAAGGAAGAAAGACTTATATATGTACAAAATAGGGGTTGATACAATGAAGGGATGGAAGATGACTGTAAAGATGAAAATTATAAAAGATTTTATAAAAGGAATTGATAAGGTGTTTGAAAAAAGAAGATTTAAAAATAAAAGAAAAGGAAAAAAAAGGGAGAGAATGTGATCATGCAGGAGACTAGAACAAAGCCATACACTAGTGATTTAGGGTATATTTTGATTTGTTAGAAGAAACTGTATCTCAAAATTTTAAAGAGAGAACAACTTATATATATATGCCAAAAATAAGGGTAACTACTATGAAGGGATAAAATATGACTCTAAAAATGAAAAATAAAAATGTTTTTTTAAAAAGGGGATTGATAAGATGTTGGTTGAAAAAGGGAAAAAGAAAAATGTAAAAAAAAAACAGTTAAAAAAATTAACTTTGAAAAACTAATTAATCATGGTAAAAAAAAAAAGCCATGAATTCTATGTGCAGTATTCCCCTAGCGCTGGAGTTCTCCCGTTCTCCTTGATCAGTAAACTTGGTCTTGGCTTGCTGGCTGTTCATGCTGATCTTTTCGGGGAGGGGCCTGTTGCCGTGGTTCCCAAATGTCATGCCGGAGGCGGAATTGCCCCGCCCTTGTGAGTCCGGGCTAAGCAAGCTGCTCGGGTTTGCTCTCAGGAGCTTTTGTTCCCTGCAAGCTCTCGGTACAGCTTTGGAGGACCAGGGTGAACATGGCGGCCTCCCAATCTCCACCCGGAGGAGCTGAGAACTCGGGGCCCTGCTCCTCAGCGCGCCCCCGGAGAAAAGCAGTTAGTCACTCCCGTCTCCCCGGTCTCCGGCCGCACTCCGTGCTCACCCGGCCTGTGACCGAGCGTTTCTATGTCTGGCACCCGACCCCGTGTGGAGTCTCCAAACCCAGCAGATCCCTGCGGTGCGCTCCTGCGCCGCTCCTCCCGGGGGAGGAAGGGGAGTCTCCCCGGCTCTGCCGCTTGTTGGGTCCCTGCTGGAGGGGCAGTGGCCCGACTGGGCCGCGGATCACAGTTTATGGCAACCCCGAGCTGAGAGCCCGCGCCTCGGCTCCGTCTCTGCAGCCGGCTTCCCCGCTCCGATACCTGGGAGCTCTGCCGCACTCAGGCAGCTCCGGCCTTTCTGTGACCCCGAGGGTCCTGAGTCCACACTGTCCCGCGAGGGTTCCTCCTCCAGCTTAGCCACTGCAGCGACGTCCCTCAGCCGAGCCAACTTCTAACAGGTCCGATTTTGTGCCCCGCGGCTCTAACACTTGCCAGAAGCGGCCGACGCAGGCCCCCTCCCCCGCCGTCTATCCTCCCGAATATCGCCTCGGATTCACTTCTCTGCACATCCTACCTTCCAGTAAGTGGTCGCTTCTCTGTTCAGAGAGTTGTTGCTACTCTCCTCTTCGATCTCCTGTTGAGTTCGTAGGTGTTCAGAATGGTTTGATCCCTATTCAGCTGAATTCCTGAGACCAGACGAAATCCAGGTCTCCTACTCCTCCGCCATCTTGCTCCACCCCTCGAAAATTGACCATTTTAAATGAAAGTTAAGGGTAGGGGTACCTGGGTGGCTCAGGCAGTTGAGGGTCCAACTCTTGATTTCAGCTCAGATCATGATCTCAGGGTCGTGAGATTGAGCCCTGTGTTGGGCTCTGTGCTCAGCGAGGATTCTGCTTGAGATTCTCTCCTCTCCCTCTGCTCTTCATGCCCACCCCCTCACGTGCTCTCTCTCTAATAAATCTTAAAAAAAAAAAGTTATGGGCAGACTGAACTAGACAAGTGATAGTGGATTAAAGAACAGAGGAACAGTTTTTAAAGATATAAAAATGGGAAATGATGCTCTGACAGCTTGGGTATTCAGGGATTCAAATTCTGAGGTGGGAGATTGGCAGGACATTTATTAGGAGATATACTATGATCAACATTTGTGAAAGGAAAGGCAAGAAGGTATATTGACCAGGTGGAGAAAGAATTTGGGTTTCTAGACAGGTCCAGTGAAGGCTTTTAGTCAACTCATTGGGGCCTCGTAAGCTAGGATGGCCCTTTGGAATTGTCCCAAGTTAGGAGAAGGGGACTCGGGCTTTATGCTGCTATGTTGATCAGTCATTGAAAGTGGACTTGGATGAGGCAGTTTTTTCAAGCCAAGGCAATGCCCAAAGAGGGCTGACCTAATTTTCATCTTCCAGTATCATTCCCTGTAGCTACAGAAATAATTCCTTCATTCCTGATAAGGAATGTGATTGATGCTGTATAGTGTCCACCACAGTTACATCTGATGAAAATCAGATATGGAGAGATAAGGGAGAAAGGAGAGTCAAATGTACTTCTGATAGGAAGCAACACTAAGAAAGGGGATATAATTAACTGAGAGCTACGTCAACTGTACTTCTTAATTTTTTTTTACTTAGCATAATACCCTCCAGTGTAAATGGTAGGTATTCATCCTTTCTGATGGCTGAGTAATATTCCATTGTATATATGAACCACATCTTCTTTATCCATTCATCTGTTGAAGGACATCTCGGCTCCTTCCACAGTTTGGCTATTGTGGACATTGCTACTATGAACATTGGGGGTACAGGTGCCCCTTCTTTTCACTACATCTGTATCTTACATAATAAAGGCCGTATATGGGGGCGCCTGGGTGGCTCCATCGGTTGAGCGTCTGCCTTCAGCTCAGGTCAAGTTCCTAGGGTCCTGGGATTGAGCCCCGCATAGGGCTCCCTGCTCAGCGGGAGTCTGCTTCTCCCACTCCCTCTGCCTCTCCCGCTGCTCCTGCTCTCTCTCGTGCTCCCTCTCTCTCAATTAAATAAAATAAATAAAGGCCATATATGAAAAACCCACAGCTAACATCATACTTAATTGGGAAAAACGGAGATTTTTCACTAAGGTCAGGAACAAGACAAGGATGTCTACTCACCACTTTTATTCAGCATGGTACTGGAAGTCCTAGCCACAGCAATCAGACAACAAAAGAAATAAAAGGCATCCAATCAGTAAGGAAGAAGTAAAACTTTCACTACTCACAGATGACGTGGTACTCAATGTAGAGAACCTGAAACACTCCACCAAAAAACTACTAGAACTGATCAATGAATTCATTAAAATGGCAGGATACAAAATCAACATACAGAAATCTGTTGCTTTTCTATGTACTAATAATGAAGCACTAGAAAGAGAAATTAAGAAAGCAATCCCATTAACAATTGCACTGAAAGTAGTAAAGTACCCAGGAATAAACTTAACCAAAGAGGTGCAAGAAGTGTACTCTGAAAACTATAAAACACTGATGAAAGAAATTGAAGATGACACTAAGAAGTGAAAAGACATTCCATGCTCATGGATTGGAAGAACAAATATTGTTAAAATGTCTATACTACCCAAAGCAGTCTACATATTTAATGCAATTCGTATCAAAATACCAACAGCATTTTTCACAGAACTAAAACAAAAAATCCTAAAATTTGTATGGAACCAAAAAAGATCCCATATACCTAAAGCAATCTTGAAAAGGAAAGACAAAATTGGAGGTCTCACAATACCAGACTTCAAGTTATACTAAAAAGCTGTAATAATTTTTTTTAAGTAGGTCCCACACCCAATATGGAGCCCAGTGCAGGACTTGAACTCACAACCCTGAGATCAAGACCTGAGCTTACATCAAGAGTCAGATGCTTAACCAACTGAGCCACCCAGGCACCCCATGAACTGTAGTAATTAAAACAGTATGATACTGGAACAAAGGTAGACACATAGATCAATAGAACAGAATAGAAAACCCGGAAATAAAGCCACAATTAAATATGGTCTATTAATCTTCAGAAAGGAGGCAAGAATATGGAATGGGAAAAAGACAGTCTCCTCAACCAATGGTGCTGGGAAAACTGGACAGCTACATATAAATGAATGAAACTGAACCATTTCCTTACTCACATACATACACTTCCTTCCATACATGAAAATAAATTCAAAATGGATTAAATACCTAAAAGTGAGACCTGAAGCCATAAAAATTCTAGAAGAAAGCACAGGCAGTAATTTCTCTAATATCAGCCATAGCAACATTTTTCTAGATATGTCTCCTGTGGCAAGGAAAATAAAAGCAAAAGTAAACCATTGGGACTACATCAAAGTAAAAAGTTTCTGTACAGCAAAGAAAACAATCAACAAAACTAAAAGGCACCCTATGAAATGGGATAAGATATTTGCAAAGGACATAGATAATAAAGGGAGAGTATCCAGAATATATGAAGAACTAACAATAGTCAATATCCAAAAAAAATAAATAATCCACTTGAAAAATGGGCAGAAGACATGAACAGATATTTCTCCAAAGAAGACATCCAGATGATCAACAGACACATGAAAAGATACTCACCCTCACTCATCATCAGGGAAATGCAAATCAAAACTACAATCCATATCACCTCATACCTGTCAGAATGCCTAAAATCAAAAACGCAAGAAACAGCAAGTGTTGGTGAGGATGTGGGACTACAAACTGGTGTAGCCACTGTGGAAAACAGTATGGAGCTTCCTCAAAAAGTTAAAAACAGAACTACCCTATGATCCAGTAATGGCACTACTGGGTGTTTACCCAAAGAATAGAAAAACATTAATTCAAAGGAACACATGCACTACTATGTTTATAGCAGCATTATTTACAATAGGCAAATTATGAAAGCAGCCCAGTGTCCATTGATAGATGAATGGATAAAGAAGTGGCATATATATATTATATATATATATAATATATATATTGGCATATATATATTATATATATATAATAGTGGCATATATAATATATAGGTTATATGATATGATATATAGGTTATATTATATATGATATATGTTATATATCATATATAATATAACAATATTATTCAAGTATAAAAAAGAATGAAATCTTACATTTGCAATAACATGGATGGGGCTAGATAGCATCATGCTAAGTGAAATAAGTCAGAGAAAGACAAATACCATATGATTTCCCTCATATATGGAATTTAGAAAACAAAGCAAACGAGCAAAGGGGAAAAAAAAGAAAGAGGCAAACCAAGAAACAGACTCTTAACTATAGAGAACAACCTGATGGTTACAAGAAAGGAGGTGGGCCTTGGGGGATGGGTGAAATAGTGATGGAGATTAAAGAGTACACTTATCATGATGAGCACTGAGTAATGTATAGGATTATTGAATCACTATATTGTATACCTGAAATTAATAGAACACTGAATGTTAACTGTACTGGAATTAAAATAAAATCTTAATATAAGAAACTGACAAAAACTAAAAAAAATCATTAAAAATTAAATTTAAAAATTAAAAAAGCAATCAGGAGGAAAGATTTATTAAATAGGGGAAGTTTGGGGGCTTGGGGGTCCCTAGGTGGCTCAGTCGGCTAAGCAATTGACTCTTTTTTTTTTTTTTAAGATTTTTATTTATTTGTCAGAGAGAGAGAGAGCACAAGCAGGAGGAGCAGCAGAGGGAGAGGGAGAAGCAGGCTCCTCACTGAGCAAAGAGCCCGATGTGGGACTTGATCCCAGGACCCTGGGATCATGACCTGAGCTGAAGGCAGACGCTTAACGACTGAGCCACCCAGGCATCCTAAGCAACTGACTCTTGATTTTGGCTTAGGCCATGATCTCAGGGTTGTGGGATTGAGCCCCAAGTCGGGCTCCTCACTCAGCAGGGAGTCTGTCCCTCTCCCTCGGCTCCTCCCCTGCTCATGTGGTCTCTCTCTCAAATAAATAAATAAACAAGAAATCTTAAAAAAAGAGGGAAAGCCCATTTTATCTTGATTTGAAAATTGTCTTTTTTTGTCAACTAATCTCAGAAACATGGAAAAATATTGAATCAGTCAACCTAAATATGAAAACATGTGACCTTAGACAGACAGAGACAGACAAAACCAAGCAAACAAAAATACTGCATATGAAGGTGTACGACAGAAACCCTATGTTAATGACTGAATGCACTGAAACAGGATGGCTTAATTCTCTCCCTAATAACCAGATACTGACCTCGCATAAAGCTAATATTACTGTCCATTATTACAGGATTAGCATGTAGCAAAATATAGAGATGTAGTAACAATCTGTTGCTTATTTGTAGTAGTGAAATACACAACTAAATTTCTAGTTGTCTTAGGTAGAAGCTTGAGTTCTTATACAAGACTAATGTTCCAGTGAAAATGATGAGGTTTTAATGGTTAGCATATACTTTAGTAACAATAATCCTTAAATTTATTTTGATTGCAATTACATGTTTCATGAATATAATTTAGAAGTGACTATAATCATACATGTTTACAATATAGAGCAACTGATTCCTAATATAGTATAAGAAAATGAACTTGTACATGTAAGATTAAGTTTGTACAACTTTATGTAATGCACATATCATTTTTTTAATAATTCACTCCAGTTGTTCTTTAATAATCTACATAGAGCACATGTGTCTCTAGCATAACTGTTCTGAGTTCCTTTTGAGGATATCACATTGACCAGCTCAGTGCTCTCCAGCCTGTGAATATCGGGATTACAATATTTTAAAAAGCAAATTTAATGACAAACAGGAGACTATTTAATCTTGTAGGGATACCTCCTGGCTCCCTTTCTGTGATGAGGTGAAGAGCTGAGAAGCTAAATAATTAATTTGGGGCCTGGTAGTCCAAAAATACAATGTGAAATCTGGACTCCAAGCCATGTAAATATGGGCTGTTTAGCTGACAGTTTTGTTCCCTGATTGCCATTTATGACCCCAAGATCCAAGACTCCAGGCCATCACAGAGTAGCCCATATCCCAGAACAAATGTCATCTCCAGTGATGACTCAATACAGTGGATCTCTGCTTTCTTAGCTTGTATGTGTGTTTAACTTAAAATTTTCAGTTGAGAGAGGATTTTCTGAACATCTCTACCAACACATTGTAGAAAAGACAATCCCTAAATATATTTTTGAAGATTTTATGTATTTATTTATCTATGTATCTATCTATTTATTTATTTATTTATTTGAGAGAGAGGGAGAGAGAGAGCATGAGTGGAGAGATGGGCGGAGGGAGAGGGATAGAGAGAATCCAAGCCGACTCCCAGCTGAGCATGGACGGGGAGCTGGATGCAGGGCTTGATCTCACAACCCAGAGATCATGACCTGAGCCGAAATCAAGAGTTGGATGCTTAACTGACTGAGCTACCTAGGCGCCCCCCCAAATATTTTTAAACAACTTTTATCTAATTGTTAATTAGTACAGTTGATTTTATTAACCTAAGTATAAGATTTGATAATTATCTCTTACGAACTCTTACTTTTGAGCAACAAACATAGTTACATCTCCAAGGAAAAGGTCTTTAGAAATTCTTACAATTATTTTTTTTTAAAGATTTTATTTATTTATTTGAGAGAGTGAGAATGAGAGATAGAGAGCACGAGAGGGAAGATGGTCAGAGGGAGAAGCAGACTCCCCGCCGAGCAGGGAGCCCGATGCGGGACTCGATCCCGGGACTCCAGGATCATGACCTGAGCCAAAGGCAGTCGCTTAACCAACTGAGCCACCCAGGCGCCCAAATTCTTACAATTATTAATGACATTTATTTGTGACCAAAGAAGGGGGTGGGGTGAACTCGAATAGTTGAATATCTTACCTTTGTCCAAAGAGTTGACAGAAGTACACAAGAGAAAGGCAGTGACAAGGATCATTTATTGAATTATTAGTCATTTAAGGGGCGCCTGGGTGGCTCAGTCATTAAGCATCTGCCTTCGGCTTAGGTCATGATCCCATGGTCCTGGGATCCAGCCCCGCATCGGGCTCCCTCCTCAGCAGGGAGCCTGCTTTTCCCTCTCCCACTCTCCCCGCTTGTGTTCCCTCTCTCGCTGTTTCTCTCTCTCTCTCTGTCAAATAAATAAATAAAATCTTTAAAAAAAAATATTAGTCATTTAAATGTATGAGCAAAAATTGGACTGAAATAATTTAATATGTCGATCATAGCATGTTGGCCTAAAATGATCACTAAACATTAAACAATGAGAATATTTTTACATCTAAAACTAACACAATGTTATATGTCCATTGTATCTCGGGTAAAAAATTAAAAATTAAAAAATTCAAAGAATATTTTCATATAGCATTTACTTACACTATCAAGGCTTTAGATGGTACAGAATATTACATGGACATGGTTCAGTGCCCTCACCAAGGTGCTTTAGCTATTTATTCCACATTACAAAACCAAATATTGAGAATCCATGTTTAAGGTGGTTTCTTGTCATTTTAGTAAATTTATTCTCTACCCTGAACATTCATGATTGAGTAGTCTGAAATTCTCTCTTATTATCCATGACCCTTGATAATATAGTAGCTCCCGAAAATAGGTAGCAATGATCAATTGTGATGTAGCCAACAATTACCTTGTATTTTTTCAATAGCAGCTGAAAGTGGTCTTTTACTTGCTGAAAAGTGATTGTATTCATTCAGTTCAACACAATTGCAAATTACAGCTAAGATTCATTTCTGCAAATTTGCAGTTCGGAAGTTCTTTCACTAGTATGAAATCTGTTATGACACTGGCACAAGAAAGCCTCGTCCAAACAATTGCAAACAACTTTTAGTCAGCTTTGCTAAGACTTTAAATTTTTTTTTCCCATAAACTTCTGTTCAATGTCAAAACAAAATGTTTACTGCGTGCACAATAAGGTTCTTATGTTAGACCTATATTTAAATAAGATAGAAATTGTTTTTTATATTTAACATTCTGCTACTCTCTGAAATTATACATTATCCAGAAAGATGTATACTATCAGTTACTATCTTTAAAATACAAATGAAGTTCAAAATTTGATTTCTAATATTGTATGTGATGAGAAGGCACTGCCTGTCACATGTATTTTCAGAGTGTGATGCTGAGCAAACATAGTGCTATTTAAATTTGCATTTTTCATTTAAAATTTGGGCATTATATTCATGCTAGCCACCACATTGCAATGGTAAAATTACATATCTTTAACTTTGCTGTTTCCTATTTTACTGTTATTGTGTTGCAAAGGAATACATTTAGAAGTCAAATATGACTTCCGCCTCCAATTATATCATTCTCTGGTTGCATGACCTTGACTTCACTGAATGTCAGGTTTCTTACATGTAAAATATTGACAGTGTTTAATCTTTCAGGGAGCTCATGGTCATTAAATGGGAATCTATGGAAAGTGCTCATCTAGTAGGTGCTCAAATAATGTATAGCACACTTACTTAATATACTAACTCCCATTTTTAAAAAATTCCTAATACGATATGGATTTACAGATGGCTTTGCAGCTTCTTTAATTCCCCCTCTGTCCTAGTTTGTCTCAATGAAAATGACAGAAACTCAGCTGAAGCCGAATTTGGATCTTACTGGCTTGTTCCCATCACCAGTGTGGACTGGGGCATAGTTGTGGAGACGTGAAAACCAATCGGATTCCACTGGTCTTCAAAACAAATATTGGTTGCTATAAAGTATTTTTCTTGCTTTTTTAGATGAAAGAGATGTTTTGCAAAAGCTGGGCCTTGGGCCACTGTGGAGGGAATGAATTGGGTTTGCTTGCATCCTCTCATGCTCCTTTGGGCTCTCCTCTTTGCTTTTACCAGCTCTGCTTTCCCATGCCACCTGCGCTCTGATGTTTCATGACAGCTTTGCCATCTGCGTGGCTTTACCCTTCAGGGCTTGTGAGCACTAAACTTCTTCTTCCTGCCCCTGTCCCCAAAATCAAAATAAGTATTCTAGGGGCACCTGGGTGGCTCAGTTGGTTAAGCGTCTGCCTTCGGCTCAGGTCATGGTCCCAGGGTCCTGGGATCGAGCCCCCCATGGGGCTCCCTGCTCACTGAGGAGTCTGCTTCTCCTTCTCCCTCTGCCTCTCCCCCAGCTTGTGTTCTCTCTCTCTCTCTGGCAAATAAATAAATAAAATCTTTTAAAAAATAAGTATTCTTGGGGTGCCTGGGTGGCTCAGTCGTTAAGCATCTGCCTTCAGCTCAGGTCATGGTCCCAGGGTCCTGGCATCGAGCCCCGTATCGGGTTCCCTGCTCGGCGGGAAGCCTGCTTCTCCCTCTCCTACTCCCCCTGCTTGTTTTCCCTCTCTCTGTCAAATTAAAACAAAAATCTTTAAAAAAAAAAAAAGTATTCTAGTCTAAAGTGCCACTCAGATAATCAGTTACAGAAAAATTCATTCATATTACTAGATCAGTGAGTGATGGCATATACTGTATTTTCTGCCTTGACATTAGATAATGTGTCCTCTGACTGCCAGGCCAGCATTGGCCTCCAGGCCAACATCTGGCATACAGCAGCAGGTATCTGGTCAGTATTGTGTAGAAGAATCAATACATTTCAAAAATAAGATTGTTTCTAAAATATTTCAGAAATTACTTGGTAGTGAAATAATAGGAGTGCAGTTAAAATATGAGAACAACGATTTATAAACTTGGAGAAAAATGTAAATTTGGTAACTGCATCTACTCCATTAAGGTGAAGGAAGACACTCTTGCATCTCCAGTGTTTGCCATGAGGCCCACATTTAATTGGCACAACACTCATTTTTAATTCTTGACTATGTGTCAGAGACATAGTTCTTCCTGGGAGTGCAAGGCAGGCTGTAGATGCTCTATTGAATATAAATTCAGGTTGCTCTTTATATTTGCATTTTGAACTGCTAAGATATGTGTGTGTGTGTGTGTGTGTGTGTGTGTGTGTGTGTGTATAGCATTGTTACTGAAAGGAAATTTTTCTCTTATTCTGTGTGTGTGTGTGAGAGAGAGAGAGTGAGTTTATGTGTGTGTGTGTGTGTGTGTGTGTGTGTCCTACTTTACCAAAGAATTTGTGTATTTTGTGAGGAGTTATTTACAGCAGAAGGAAAATATGGTTTGGCAGTTCATTGGCTTTGCTCATGTAAGACTTTTGCTTAAGCGGGGCACTTGGGTCACTCAGTCGGTTAAACTGCTGCCTTTGGCTCAGGTCCCGGGATCGAGCCCCACATCGGGCTCCCTGCTCAGCAGGAGTCTGCTTCTCCCTCTGACCCTCCCCCGTCTTGTGCTCTCTCTCTCTCACTCTCTCTCTCTCAAATAAATGAATAAAATCTTTTTAAAAAATGACTTTTGCTTAAGAATCTCAGATACATGGATTTATTATAAATAATTCATACATTTTTATGATAATTTTTAAATTCTAATCACCCTTCAAAGATGCTTTCCTAATATGTGAGGAATTAAGCATAACCAGTTGAGATTAGTAGGGTTACAAGATCATTCAGAAATGATGAAACTAAAGGTGTCTGGGTGGCTCGGTCGATAAAGCATCCAACTCTTGATTTCAGTTCAGGTCATGATCTCAGGGTCTTGAGATCCAGCCGTGCATCAGGCTCTGTGCTGGGCATGGAGCCTGCTTAAGATTCTTTCTGTCTTTCTCTTCCTCGGCCCTGCCCCCCCTTAAAAAAAAAAAAAAGAGAAACACTGAAACTAAAACTTCTTTTTTTTTTGGCATTTTTTTCTTAACATGGAACTTTAAGAAATTTTTCAAATACTTGTGAACATTTGCCTCTTATCACTCAGCATTTCTATAAAAAACAATCTTTCCCATTTTATTGCTCAGATGGAGCCTAAGGATGCTTTTTTAATACTAAAATTCCTTTTTCATGCAGAAATCACTCATAGAAATAAGTTTAAAGTAAAATTAACAAAATGAGGGCACATGGGTAGCTCAGTCATTAGGCGACTACCTTTGGCTCAGGTTGTGATCCCAGGTTCCTGGGATCAAGCCCCGCATCAGGCTCCCTGCTCCACGGGGAGCCTGCTTCTCCCTCTCCTGCTCCCCCTGCTTGTGCTCTCTCTCTCTCACTTTCTCTCTCTGTCAAATAAATAAAATCTTTTAAAAAAGACCAAAATAAATGAAGGCTTTACATGGAGTCTTAAGAAACCACTTTCACAGTGTGGTGAATCTGAACAAATGAGCAAACAGTTGCATTTGGTATCAGTGAAACATACATGAATTTGAGGAGCTGAGAGATGTAAATGAATAGAAGTGATAGGTAAATGAGAGATAGATTTATAATGGAGACTTTAATATGCTTTATTAATTATCCTGCATTAATTATCTCATATATGATATTGCCTACTGCTGGAAAGATCTCCATAATTGGATGTGAACTTCACTTACACATCCTGCCTTACATTGTACTCAATTTGGGGTGACAGTTCTCAGATCCTGTTGTTATCCTACTTAGCAGTGGTGAGTATAATATCTGAAATACCAAGTGTGCTTTTTAAACAGTTTTCTTATGGTATAATTGTCATACAATAAGCTGTGCCTATTTAAAGTGTACAATTTGAGAAGTTTTAGCACATGCATACAACCATGAATCCATTGTCACAAATCAGATAACGAATATATGTCACCCCAAAAAGTTTCCTTGTGTCTATTTTTAATCCTTTGTCCTCCCCTCCCCTCATGCCACAAACCACCCTTGCCTTAGACAATCATTTATCTGGGTATTTTTTGTCACTTTATGTGCATTTGATAGCACTGTATATAAATGAAATCATACAGTATATACCCTTTTGAGGGGTTGTTTTCTTTTATGCACAAAAACTATTTTAAGATCTACCGATTTACTGCATATATCCATAGTTTATTCCTTGTATTGTAGTAGTAGTCCATGGAATGGATATACCACAATTTGTTCATCTATTTACCTGTTGATGGGTATTTGGGATTTTCCATTTTTTGGTAATTACAAATAAGGCAGATATGAACATTCATATATAAATGTTTGCATGGGCATATACTTTCATTTATCTTGGGTAAATCACTTATATGTGGGATGACTGGATAATACAGTAGTGAATTTATAATGTTTTAAAGAAATACATGCCAACAGTTTCTCAAAGAGAGTGTTCCTTTTTCCATTCCCACCTGCACTGCATAAAAGTTCCAGTTTCTCTCTATCCTTGACTGTACTTAGTAACTGAGTTCGCCATTTCAATTTATCCATTTTAACCTGTGTGTAGTACAGTTACAGGGTGGTTTTAATCTACATTTCTGTAATGAATAATAATGTTGAGCATCTTTTCTGTGCTTCTTTGTCATCCATGTGTCTTCTTCTGAAATGCTTTTTCAAATCTTTTGCCCATCCCTCCCCCTACATTCGGTTGTTTGTTTTCTTATTACTGAATTTTTAATGTGTTTTTAAAATTTATTCTGGTTATGTTTTTTATCAGATACATGCTTTAAAATTTTTTTTCTCCCAGTCTGTGGTTTTCATTTTAATTTTCTTAATAGTGTCTATTGAGTAGCAGTTTTTTTCCAGCGTTATTGACAAATAAAAACTGTGTATATTTAAGATGCACAGTGTGACAATTTGATATATGTATACAGTGAAAGATTATACAGATTTTTGATTTTGATGAAATGCAATGTATCACTTTTTTCTTACATGAATCAGGAAGAAACATGCGGTTTTAATGGCAACCTAGATTATTACTGCTTTAACATATTGCCCCAGTAATGAAAGCATAGGTTCTTCATAAGCTAAAACATAATCAGCCATCCTCTACAACAGAAATCTGAATCCTGTAGATTTTATTAATCCTTTCCTGTTGTCTATAGTGTCTTCTGTTATACACATTTCAAGAATGTGTTTTAGAAAGAACAAACAGTATAATACCACAAACAAATGGAGCCTAAAGGACTACAGTTGGGGCTACACTACTATATATTTTATCATAAAAATTAAGGGCTTAAAAGGAATAGAAGACAAGAGCCATATTATACACAAAATAAAAGCAGATGTGGCCAGAACACTGGGTTTCTTTAATTAGCCACCAGATTTTGTTTTTCCACTTTGCCTTTTGGTCCCCTAAAAAGGGAAAATAAAACAAAAGAAAATGAGTTAGAAATGTGGTTAAAATGAGGTAGGAAAAAGAGAAGAAGGAAGAGGGTTAACAGAGATATCCTTTGGCTTCCATCTTTAGTCTTGCTCCTGATATTTTAGGGTAGTGTATTAGAGAAACAAGACAATTAAAATTCATTCAATCACATGTAGTATAATGTACATAGAGCAGCTATTTATGAAAACACTTGTTGACAGAATTAATGTACCTCCAAGAAATTCGCAAGGTGATAAAAGCCCAGCCACACAGAAATTTTCCTTAACCACAGTATTCCTCATTAGCGATAGGGAGTGGTGAAGCATGAAGCCAGTGGAGGGAGGACGATGGGTGTGGGGGGACCAAGTGCAAAAGGGCAAAGACCTTGCCAGGTTTAACTGTTGCCATGGAAACTTGCTTCAGGAAGTTTTCTAAGGGGTGAAATGGTTTAGATAATCAGTGAGCAGTATCTGAAATTGCTTTAGGTCAAAATAAATGTTTTGTAAGTATATGCTTTAGGTCAAAATAATTGTTTTGTAAGTATATGAGTTATTTTGCTATTTTTCCAGTCAAAAGCCCTTTTATTCTGGGATATATTTGGTGATATTTAGACATAATGTACCATTTTCCACATTCCATGTCAGGTAAATGTATATGCCTTTGTCACTTACTATGTGACCTGGAGTGTGTTACCCGACCTTCTGTACAGCCCAGGTTGCTCAGCTTTAAAATGAGTCTAATGAGGAAATAACTTTTATGTTTATTAAAGGGGTTCGGTAGATAATGAATAGGAGGCATTCAGCATATGCCTAACACAGAGTAAACATTCATTAAATGGTTTTACATTATTTTCAAAAGATTAACCATTGATATAAAATTGCATTGCTCAGGCTTTAGCTTGAGTCTGATATCGACATTTTACAAGATAGTATAAAATTAGAGAAAAACAATGCCTAATGGAAAACGTTTGTTTTTACTGTTCGAAATGCATTTTGAAAAAATCAAACACGTAGACTGTTTAGCAGAGGAAAAAAAATCCATTTGTCAAAATAAAAGCTTGAGCTATTGAAAATATAATAGCTGTAATTGCAGTTCCTATTAGATTTTTTTAGTAACACTCATTTCAGACAAATTGAAAGCCTGCATTAAGTCAGTGATGCTGTATCTTAGAGAGTTGCTTTGTACACCACTATTATTTCTGTTATACCTAGAGTTTTTCCAAAAACAGTCTTAATAGTTTTCCTATCACTCTGATAAACTGAAGCACCAACAAACAACCTTTTATTTACTTTTGTTCCCCTTTGGATTGGTTGGCCTTAGCCCGAACAGAAGGAAGCAAAGTAATCACATGTACATAGTGTGGAAAAATATTATCAACTTTTGAAATACATATTTTCATAATCATTATTTACTGCATTTGGTTCAAAGGTTCATTGTCAATAGTCAGTCGCTGAGTCTAATGTTACTCTTTGTAATAAGCTTATAAGAATTTGACTGCTTGTCTCTTCTACCATAGCTAATTCATAACCAAAAATAAAGATGCATTTTAAAAAATGTAATTGTTTAGAAATAAAATAAAATTAAATTGCCAAGAAAAAGGTTTTTTTGCTGGGAAAAAAATGAGTCTACATTCGTGGCATAATTCTAAGATACATTGTTTTATTTATTTATTTTTTAAACATTTATTTTTTTTAAAGATTTTATTTATTTATTTGACACACAGAGAGAGAGAGAGCACAAGCAGGGGGAGTGGCAGGCAGAGGGAGAGGGAGAAGCAGGCTCCCCGCTGAGCAGGGAGCCCGATGTGGGGCTTGATCCCAGGACCCTGGGATCATGACCTGAGCCTAAGGCAGTCACTTAACCAACTGAGCCACCCAGGCACCCTAAGATACATTGTTTTAAAGTATTCTTTCAATTAAAGCATAAACTACTAAATAGACCTATATAATTCCATCATTCACTTCATTTATTTCTAATTTTTGAGATAAATACTTAATTTCTCATGCTGGTGTATAGTATATGGTCTTGTTATACTCATGTAGGGCTTTTGAATTGTTTTATAAATGATTCAATTTCTTTTTGTTAAGGGACAATAAAACTGCAATAATGTTTACATGGATATGTTTGAGGAAGAAAAAATATGCTGCATATACAAACAGGCTGAAATGAGAAATAATGGAGAATGTGTGCTTTTAATTCTTGAGAGTATTTCATAGTATTTGAAATATTAATTAGGTTTCCTTATTATTCAGTGCAAACGTATTATTTAACATATGTAGGTTTATCCAAATAATGGTTTTATCTAACTGAATTGTTTTTCTTAAAAGTTCCCTTTTCAAATTGTTCACTACTAGTGTATAGAAACGTAACTACTTTTGTTTGTTGATTTTGTATCCTGCATATTTACTGGATGCATTTATTAGGTCTAACATTTTTGTGTGTGTGCAGTCATTAAGGTTTTCTCTATATGAGATTGTGTCATCTGCAAACACAATTTTACTTCTTCCTTTCCAATTTGGATACCTTTACTACTTTTTCTTGCATAATTGCTCTGGCTAAAAATTCTACTATTATGTTGAATAGAAGTGGCTAAACCAGACATCCTTCTCTTGTTTCTGATCTTAGAGGAAAGATTTTAGTCTTTTGCCATTCAGTATAATACTAGCTGTGGTTTTCATATGTGGCTATTTGAGGAAGTCCTATCCCTAATTTATTTCTATCATGGAAGGATGTTGAATTTTGCCAAATACTTTTTATCCATCAATCGAGATGATTGTGGGTTTATTTTTTCCATTCTGTTAATGTGGTATATTACACTGATTGATTTGTGTATATTGAACCACCCTTCATTCATTCATCTACTCATTTATTCTTGGAATGAATCCCACTTGACCCTGGTATATAATCTTTTTAATATGCTGCTGAATTTGATTTGCTAGTATTTTGTTGAAAAGTTTTATATCAATGTTCATCAGGAATATTGGATTTTAGTTTTCTTTTCTTGTCCTATCTTTGTCTGCTTTAGTATCAGGGCATTGCTGGCCTCCTAGAATGAGTTAGGATGTTTTCCCTCCTCTTCAATTTTTAAGTGTTTGAGAAAAAAAATATTAACTCTTTAAATACTTGATAGAATTCAACAGTGAAGACATCTTATCCTGGCTTTTTCTTGGTAGGAAGCGTTTTGATTATTGATTCAATGTCCTTACTAGTTTTATATCTATTCAGCTTATCTTTTCTTTATGAACAGTTTTAGTAGATGGCGTATTTCTAGGAAATTGGCCATTTCATCTAAATTACCCAATTTGGGGGGCATGTAATTGTTCATAGTATTCTTTTATAATGCTTTTTATTCTGGTGAAAACAATGTAATATCCCCACTTTATTTCTGATGTTATTAATTTGACTCTTCATTCCTTTTTTCTTAATTACTTTAAAGGTCTGTCAATTATGTTGACCTTTTCAAAGAACCAATATTTTTGTTTATTTTCTCTATTGTTTTTCTCTTCTCTGTTTTATTTACCTCCACTTTGATCTTTATTGTTTCCTTCCTTCTGCTAGTTTTGGGTTTAGTTTGCTCTTCTTTTTCTAGTTCCATAACAATGTGCAGTTAGGTTGTTGGTTTTATTATTTATTTATTTAAAGTTTTTTTGTGGGGCTTGAACTCACAACCCTGAGATCAAGACCTGAACTGAAATCAAGAGTCAGACACTTAACCTACTGAGCCAACAGGTGCCACAGGTTGTTGATTTTAGATTATTCTTTTTAATGTATGTTTTTGCTACTATGAATTGCCCTCTTAGTGCTGCACTCACTGCATCACATCAGTTTTGTATACTGTGTTTTCCTTTTCAAACATCTGATATTTTCTAATTTCCATTGTGATTTCTCCTTTGAAATATTGGCTAAGTGTTTGTTGTTTAGTCTCCAAGTTTGTGGATTTCCACCTTTTTTTCCTATTATTGATTTGTGCTTTCATTCCATTATGATGAGAAAAGATGCCTTGTATAATTTAAATCTTTTTAAATTTATTAAGATATGCTTTATGGCCTCACATGTGATCTGTCCTGGACTGTGTTCCATGTTGATTTAAGAAGAAAGTGTGTTCTGCTCTTGTTGGGTAGAATGTTCTATATAATCCAATTAGGTCTAGTGGTTTTACAGTGGTGTTCACATTCTCTATTTATTAGTCTTCTGTCTAGTTGTTCTGTCCATTAATGAAAATGAGGTATTGAAGGTTCCAACTCTTATTGTAGACTTGTTTATTTCTCCTTCCAGTTCTGTCAATTTTAGTTTCAACTATTGTTGGCCTCTGTTTTTAGGTGTGTATATATCCATAATTTTTATATAATCTTGCTGAATTGAATTTTGTATTTGATATTTGTATATATTGCAAAGTAATCATCATGTAAGTCTAGTTAACATCTGTCACTATACATAGTTACAAAATTCTTTTTTCTTGTGATGAAAACTTAAGATCTCTCTTAGCAATTTTTAAATATGTAATACAGTATTATCAACTATAATTGCCATGCTGTACATTACACCCTCCACCTCTGGCAACCACCAGTCTATTCTCTGTATCTATCAGCTTAAGAGTTTTTGATTTTGTTTTAGTGAATTGAACTTTATCAATGTATAGTGTCCTTATCTGTCTCATATATATATATATATATATATATATATATGTATATACACAAATTGGCAAAAGATCTAAAGAGACACCTCACCAAAGAAAATATTCTGATAGCAAATAAGTGTATAGAGAGATGTTCAACATCATATCTCTAGGGAACTGCTAATTAAAACAAGATACCACTACCTGCCAATTAGGATGGCTAAATTTAAAAGTCCTGACAACACCAAGTGCTGACAAAGATGTGGAACAATAGGAACTTCCATTCATTGATGTTGGGAATGCAAAATGATAGAATGCCACAGCCATTTTGAAAGACAGTTTGGCAGTATCTGACAAAACTAAACATACTCATAACATGATATAGTAATAATACATCTTCATATTTACCCGAATGAGTTGAAAATTTATGTCCATCCAAAAATCTGCTCATGAATGTTTATAACAGCTTTATTCATAGGTGCCAAAATGTGGAGGTAATTATGATGTCCTGTAATAGGTGAATGGATAAACGGTGGTAAATCCATACAATGGAATATTTTTCAGTGATAAAAACAAATGGGCCTGCAGTGCCTGAGTGGTGCAGTTTGTTAAGTGTCCAACTCTTGATTTCAGCTCAGGTCTCACGGTCATGGGATCAAGCCCTGCTTTGGGCTCTAACTCTCAGCACAGAGTCTGCTTGAGATTCTCTCTCCCTCTCCCTATGCCCCTCACCTCTCTGTCTCTGAAATAAATAAATAAATCTTTTTAAAAAATGGCCTATCAAGCCACAAAAAAACATGAAGGAAGTTTAAATGTATATTGCTAAGTGAAAGAAGTCAATCTAAAAAGACCACATGCTGTATGATTCCAACTATATGACATTCTGGAAGAGGTAAAAGATCAGTGATAGCCAGTTAGTTCTTTAGAGGTGGGATGGAAGGGATGAATGAATGGGGCACAGAAGATTTTTAGGGCAGTGAAACTATTCCGCATGATAGAGTAATGGTAGATACATGGAATTACATATTTGCCAAAGACATAGAATGTACAACAGAAAAGGTTAGCTAAAATGTAAGCGATGGAATTTAGTTAGTAATGGTGTATCATTATTGGCTTATCAATTGTAAGTAATTTATTACAATAATGCATGATGCTTGTAATACCTGAAGCAAGAGGGGATATGTAGGAACTCTGTACTTTACATCATTTTTTTGTAAACCTAAAACTGTTCAAAAAATTATATTTATTAATTAAGTAAAAAATAGTATGAACTTTGAAGCAGAATGCATGTTTTCATATTTCAGCTGTATTTTTATGAGCTGATTGACCTTGGGCTAGTTACTGAACTTTCTTGTGTCAGTTTCTCTTCTTTAAAATGGAAATAATATATCATACTCGATGGTGAAAAACTGAGAGCTTTTACGCTAAGGTCAGGAACAACACATGAATATCTACTCTCACTACTTTTATTCAATATAGTACTAAAAGTCCTAGCCACAGCAATCAGACAACGTAAAGAAATAAAAGGCATCCAAATTGGTAAAAAAGTAAAACTCTCACTCTTTGCAGATGACGTGATACTCTATATAGAAAACCCTAAATCCTCCACCAAAATACTACTAGAACTGATAAATGAAATCAGTCAAGTCACAAGATACAAAATCAACATAGAGAAATATGTTGCATATCTATATACTAATAATGAAACAGCAGAAAGAGAAATTAAGAAAACAACCTAATTTACAGTTGCACCAAAAACAATAATGACATATCCAATAAAGGGTTAGTATCCAAAATATATAAAGAACTAATGATAGTCAATATCCCAAAAATAAATAACCCAATTGAAAAATGGGCAGAAGACATGAACAGATGTTTCTCCAAAG
The DNA here is from genome assembly GCF_003265705.2 of Callorhinus ursinus. Lineage (NCBI taxonomy): Eukaryota > Metazoa > Chordata > Mammalia > Carnivora > Otariidae > Callorhinus > Callorhinus ursinus. Next base: position 12,449,582 of record NW_027397078.1, on the reverse strand, counting down.
AAGACATTCAGTTGGTCAACAGACACATGAAAAGATACTCACCCTCACTCATCATCAGGGAAATGCAAATCAAAACTACAATCAGTATCCCTCATACCTGTCAGAATGCTTAAAATCTAAATGCAAGAAACAACAAGTGTTGGCAAGGATGTGGAGAAAAAGGAACCCTCATGCACTATTGGTGGGGATGCAAACTGTTGCAGCCACTGTGGAAAACAGCATGGAGGTTCCTCAAAAAGTTAAATGTAATATAATATATTAATATATGTAAATCACCTAGAACAATTTCTATCATATAGTAAGTCCTACATAAGCATAAACTACAATCCTTTAATCTTCAAAACAGCTAGCACCATTTTACAGACGAGGTAAATCACATTTTCGAGGCTAAATTAGTAGTGGCAGAACAAGTGTGTGAATTCAGGTTCTATCCAAAGCCTGTGTTCTTTGCACTATGTATCCTGTCTTTTTATAATGTGTTTGTAAACTATGTAAAATAAGAAAGCCATGTTTTTTTGATTTTTTCTTTAAATTTAAATAAATTTTTCAAGTTTCTTTAAATTTTCTTTAAATTTAAATTTCTTTAAATTTTTAAATTTCTTTAAATTGATTTTTTTCTTTAAATCATACATTACATCATTAGTTTTTGATGTAGTGTTCCATGATTCATTGTGCATAACACCCAGTGCTCCATGCAGAATGTGCCCTCTTTAATACTCATCACCAGGCTAACCCATCCCCCCACCCCTCTCCCCTCTAGAACCCTGTTTGTTTTTCAGAGTCCATCATCTCTCATGGTTCGTCTCCCCCTCTGATTTTCCCCCTTCATTCTTCCCCTCCTGCTATCTTCTTTTTTTTTTTTTCTTAACATATATTGCATTATTTGTTTCAGAGGTACAGATCTGTGATTCAACAGTCTTACACAATTTACAGCGCTCACCATAGCACATACCCTCCCCAATGTCTATCACCCAGCCACCCCATCCCTCCCACCCCACCCCTACTCCAGCAACCCTCAGTTTGTTTCCTGAGATTAAGAATTCCTCATATCAGTGAGGTCCTATGATAACATGTCTTTCTCTGATTGACTTATTTCACTCCGCATAACACCCTCCAGTTCCATCCATGTCGTTGCAAATGGAAAGATCTCATTCCTTTTGATGACTGCATAATATTCCATTGTGTATGTATGTATATATATACCACCTCTTCTTTATCCATTCATCTGTCGATGGACATCTTGGCTCAGAAAGCCATGTTTATAATAGGATATGAAATTTAACCTGAAACTTAAGTGACTTTATATTTTAAAATAAAAAGATTAAAAATGATAAGATAGGAGTGACATCAGCAAGATGGCAATATAGGAGATCCAAAACCTGTATCCCCATTCAGCAACAGTAACTTGAAAGCCATCCACAGCAAAAGTGCCTTTGTGGGAATTGTGGGATCCAGGTGGGAAATTATGAAACCCCGGTGGAATCCAAGACTGAGGAGGGCCATTTTGAAAAGGCAGGCTTGTGTTCATGTGGTGGACTTGCCAACCAAGGTCCTGGCTACAGATCAAGAAATAGCCCTGTCCCCCCTGTGGACTCAGTTATAGCCTCAATGGGCTTGAGTGCTGCCACCAGCACTTTATGAGAAGGAGCTAGCAGGACTCATTGCCGTCCATGCCCTGTGTAACAAGCGCATGGAATTTAGTCCCATCTGTGGACCCTGAAGTGGCTCATGGCCCAGCTTCAACCCTTCTCAGCCATGATTCCTGCCCACCTAGCACCTTGGAGAAGACACAAGTGTCTGTGCACCTGAGGCAGACCCTCCAATTTGGTCCAACTGCAGATCCTCTTTAAGCCATGGTCTGGGAACAATCGTCTTGGGAGACGCACTTGTCTGTGCCCCAGTAGTAGGCCCATTGACCATGATCTGTTCTTACATCTGGGAGCAGCCCCATAATCCAGTTTCAGCGCCTCACAGGTACAGTCTGGAAGCAGTCCTGCCTGCCCAGGGACCCAGAGGGAGACAACGCCCATCCATGTTCTATGGTCAAGCCTGCCCACCTCAGTCTGACTGCAGATGCTGAAGCAGTCTGACCTGGTTCCAGCCCCTCTCAGCCATAGTCTGGGGCCAGTCCTGTCCACTCAGAGGTTGGTGAAGTGTTGGGAGCATTCCCAGAGACCCAGAGGGAGCCAGAGTAATACCACAGACACTTGGTAATATCCAGTGTCACCAGCTGCTACCAATGTCACCTCCATTTCATATTTGGGCAAACCAAGGCACATAGCTGGTGACGGACATCCCCAGTTGTGAACCCACGTATCACACTGCTGGTTTTAATGAAAACCCAATTATCTGTTATACTTAAATATTAATGAATTCTCTATGAATTTGTTCTGTACCACCATCAGGTCTAAATGTGATGGTAAGGCCTAGAATTTGTTTGTCTTTGTTTATTAGTTTCAAGCTAAAGCATCTTTAGTACCTAAGACTGACCTTTCATTTTAGAAAACCAATCCCTGGTTAATCTGGCATCTTGTACTTATGTGTTTTAGGTGCAATTTCATTTTCTGTTAAACGCAGACGAGATGATGACTCTCAGGAAGCCTCAGATCAAGATCAATGTCGAGCACCCTCCTTTCAAAAATCATTATCAGAACTATTCCACAAGTTTGATGAAGAAGAGTCAGGTAAATTTATGATTAAAGAAAGTTTCATGATCACTTTTCAATCATTCACTTTTAAATGAATAAATATTTTACATTCATAAGGTATATGCAAATGTGTGTTGCATATATCTGTAAGAATTTTATTGTATTATTTCAGGATTAACTTTATGTAGTTTACTTTCTGGATTTGTACAGCTTTTAACATTAATAGATTACAGTACTTCAGCTTGAAGGCTGTCTACTCTTTCATAAGTGAAAAACTTTATATATACTTGTTATTAAACAAAAAATTACAGTAAATTTCTGATAAAATGTTAATGAGTATATAATTTTAACAAGGTAATATGCTTTTCTTCAGCGTAGGAGATGATAGCCATCTTCCTCATATGCAGAAGAAAGTCAGTGCTATTTTTTTCCTTCCTATATTATAAAGCTTTATTTGAATGTTGTTAAACATATCTTTTTAGTAGAAATTCTAAGGAAATTGAGATAATGGAGAGTTGGAAGGCATAGGGCAGACTTCCTGGAAAATGTTCTCTTATGGGTGAGTAGCAGGGACATAAGAGGGCATTAGAGAAGAGTGGGTCAACAGAAGCAAAGCTGTGGAGACAATGAGGTATATCCAAGAAGAAATCTTTATTGAATGACTTTGTGTTTAGTCAGAATTCTTCAGTAAAACAGACACTACCATAATATTAATGTAATGTAAATAGATATATAGAGAGAGAGAGAAAGAGAGAGAGATGTTGAAAAAATTTTTTAAAGATTTTATTTGTTTATTCGATAGAGTGTGTAAGAGCATAAGCAGGTGAAGGGCAGGTAGAGGGAGAGGGAGAAGCAGGCTCCCTGTTGAGCAGAGAGCCCCACATGGGCCTGATCCCAGGACCCTGGGATCATGACCTGAGCGAAAGGCAGGAGCTTAACCAACTGAGCCACCCAGGCACCCCAAGATGTTGAAATTGTTAAAAAATGGCTGACATGATTGTGGGGACTGGCAAGTCCAAAATCTGTATGCCAAGCAAGCAGGGCAGAGAATGTGGTAAGAGTTGCTGTTGCAGTCTTGGGCCCAAATTCCAGAAGCAGGCCAGGCAGGCTGCAAGCTCAGGCAGGGTTTCTCTTTCAGTCTTGAGTAAGAATTGCTTCTTCTTCGGGTAACGTCAGTATTTGCTCTTAGGGCCTCCAACTGATTGGAGGAGGTATACCCACATTATGCAGGGCAATCTGCTTTACTCAAACTCCACTGGGGGAAAAAAAAAAACAACTTCACAGCAAGGTCTGAGACTGGTGTTTAAGCAAACAACTAGACATCATAGTCCAGCCAAGTTGACACATAAAATTAACCATCACGGAATACATGGATTAAGAGTGATTATTTAGGCACTATTCAAAATGCTTTGGAAACGGAAGAGCAGCTGGGGCCAGCTGGGCAGGCCACTGGCACAGCAAACTGGCTTTGAAGTGAAGAGAACAATGTATTTTATGGTGGCGATGGGGATAGAGACATACCATTAAAGATAGAAAACATTTCAGAGACTAGCATTAGATGACTCGCGCTCTCTCTCTGTCTTTTTTTTTTTTAAGATTTTATTTATTTATTTGACAGAGAGAGACACAGAGACAGGGAACACAAGCAGGGGGAGTGAGAGAGGGAGAAGCAGGCTCCCGGCAGAACACGGAGCCCAATGCAGGGCTCGATCCCGGGACCCTGAGATCATGACCTGAGCCAAAGGCAGATGCTTAACCAACTGAGCCACCCAGATGCCCCCCTCCCCTTTTTTAAGATTTTGTTTATTTATTTGAGAGAGAGAGAGAGCACAAGTGGGGAAGGAAGGGGCAGAGGGAGAGGGAGAAACAGACTCCCCGCTGAGCAGGGAGCCCTGTGCAGGGCTCGATCCCAGGACCCTGAGATCATGACCTGAGCCAAAGGCAGATGCTTAACCTGCTGAGCCACCCAGATGCCCCTAGATGACTTTCTTAAGAGAGGATTGATTCTAAAAATGAACAAGGTTTGTTTGTATCTTGGTGAATAGAAAAATATTAAGATATTAATTTAGAAGTGTTGGGACTTTGTTAAAATAACATTTGTTAAGTAGACCCCTGGGGTGTCAGATGGTGTGTCATGGTTCAACAAAAGGCCACAAGGGTAAGTGAAAGAGTTTATTACTTATAGGTCCTTGATGATTCATACTTCACTCCTCAAGGGGCCACATGGGGAGGTCAAGACAGGGTGCAAAGAGAGAAGAGGAACCTGTGCACGTGCCTTAATTAGGGTTCTCAGAATGCTTTTGGTTCCTGGGCTGAGGCCAGATTGGTTAATTCAAACTAAAAAGAGTAGAATTTTGGTAAGCATCAGGGGGGTCTCATTTAAGGGCCACACAGTGGGAAGGCCCTGGGAGACAGAGGAGAGTGCTTATCACAAGAATGGTTAGGGAGTCATATCAGAAATTCACATTTAGTTGTGACTGTGTAGGTTGTTATCTAGTGTGTGTACTCTCCAGAGGGCTACTGTCAGTTCAAGGCCCATGCAGCCCACTTGGCCACACAAAATGGATGCAGAGACAGCAGTATTATGGAGTAATTTAGTTGTTGAACTATCAACAAGAAGAAATAAAAAGTCTGGGAGATTATAATGCTTGGCACAGTTTTGTGCTTGCTGATTTTGATGTGACAGCAAGACATTTATGTGGCAATATCCAGTCATCAGTTGACTATTTGGAGCTGAGACCGGAAAAAAAAAAAAAAAACAGGTTGTAAAGTTTTAGGGTTTCTTTAATTTAAATCGTGCAGGTAAGTTCAAAGAGCAGATGACTGCTGTAGATGGATTATGCTAGGAGTGAAACCCCCACTGAAATCTAAGGCAGAAGAACCATGAAGGAAAGCCAGGTAAAAGTGTTTGAAAGCAAATCAGAATATTATGGTATCATGTTAATGGAATAAAAAAGAGTGGGAATATCTAATAAGAAAATCTGCATGATGTGAGGACAGATTACAAGATAGATTAAGAGCTAGGAAAAATTCATCTAATATTACAAATATCCCCAGTTCTTCAAAGTTGTCTTCTTATATCAGACAGGATTAACCTTTCCATCTCCTATAATAACATGGAACTTTTGCTTACTGATTGCTCAGCAGTGTATCTCTTTTCAATTAGGGAAGTTTCAGTTAGGTAAAATGAATAAGTTTTGGAGAACTAATTAATGTACTGCATGATTATATTTAATAATACAGTAGGGTGTACTTGAGATTTGCTTAGAAGGTAGGTCTTAAATGTCTTCACCACCCCCACCAAAAATCAGTAATTATGTGAGATGATGGATGTGTTAATTAGCTTAATTGTAGTGATTATTTTATAATGCACACTATATCAAATCACGTTGTACCTTAAATATATATAATTTTTAATAGTTATACCTCAACAAAGCTGGGACCAGATGAAAGAAATGAAAACAATAAGATTTTTTTTTAACTTTTTCCAAATTGGAAAATTTGAAAAACATTAGTAACACCCAGTTTTGATGAAGGGCAAGTTGAAAGAGACAATTTTATGCATTGTAATGGGAATTTGAGAGCATTTACAATATGCTTAAAACTTTTTTTTAGATTTTATTTTTAAGTAATCTGTATGCCCAATGTGGGGCTTGAATTTACACCTCCGAGATTAAGAGTCACATGCTCTACCAACTGAGCCAGCCCAGCACCCCTAAAACTTTTAAGATTTTTTATCCCTATTGATCCAATGATTTCATTCTAAGAAATTAGTTTGAATAAAATAATCAGAGATATGCACACATATTTTTCTATAAGAATGTTCCTTATGTGATCTATTATTTTGAATAATTGAAACTTAAATATTTTAGCTTTACAATTTTATTTAAAATAATTTTGAATATGTATTACTTGCACATAAATTTTTTCCCACTTTTTTTGAAAAATAGTTGACATACAGCACTCTGTAAGTTTAAGGTATGCAGCATGATGGTTTCTTTACATATATTGTGAAAAGATCACCACAATAGGTCCTGCTAATATCTTATCTTCTCATATTGATAGAGTGAAAAGAAAAGAAAGGGAAAAAAAGGAAATAAAATTCCTGTGGTAAGAACTCTTAGGATTTACACTCTTAACAACTGTCCTCTATATCATACTCATCATGTTGTAATTACACTGTAGTCCTTATTTCTCTTGTAACTGAAAGTTTGTATCTTTTGATGACTTTTCTCCCTTTCCACCTCCTTCCCGTGCTTGACCTGTGATAACCACAAGTCTAATCTCTTTTTCTGAGTTGTTTTTTTTTTTAAGATACCACACTTAAGTGAGGTCATACAATGTTTTTCTTTCTCTTTCTGATTTATTTCACTTTAGCATAATGCCTTCAAGTTCTGTCCATATTGTAAATGGTAGGATTTCCTTGTTTTGTTTTTGTTTTTGTTTTTTTTTAATGGCTGAATAATATTCCATTCTGTATATATATCTTACAACTTCTTTATCCATTCATCCCTCGATGGACACTTAGGTTGTTTCCATATCTTGGCTATTGTAAATAATGCTGTAATAAACATGGGGTGCATACATCTTTTCCAAGTAAATATTTTGGTTTTCTTCAGATAAATACCCAAATTTGGGTATGGAAGTTTTATTTTAAAATTTTTGAGGATTGTCCATACTGTTTTTCATAGTGGTATAACTGTACCTAACAAGAGTTCATCTCTCCAATGTGCAACACACCAATAAAAAAAACCGAGCATTTGCACTGAAGAAAGATAGGCTATTTATTTGTGTGGCACCACCCCAGAGAACAGGGAACTAGCGTTCAAAATCTTGAATTCTCTGATGGCTTGCAAGTGAGGGTTTTTAAGGGCAAAAATCAAGGGTAAAGGGTTTGGAATTGTGGGTTCTTCTGATTGGTCAGGGATTGGGTAAACTTCAAGACTAATTAACTGGTCCCAGGTCACCTATCTCTTCAAGACTGTGGTTGAGTGGTCATTTCCTTCACTGATCCAGGTCTACAAAATATTGCTGCAATGTTTGTCAGTGATGCTGTCTTTATTAGCAAAAGCAGAGGCTATACACCATATGACTATGATGTCTGCACAGGCCGTTTCATTTCCTGTTCCCTTGGGCTACATTTTCATTATCTTTTTTTTTTTAACTTTATTTATTTATCTAAGTTTTCCCTACACCTGTCATGGGCCTCGAACTCACAACCCCAAGATCGATAGTCTCATATTCCTCCGACTGAGCCAGCCAGGCGCCCCTACATTTTCATTATCTTAAGCGAAGCATATTGTAAGTTCCTTCCTGGTATTTTCCCCAGTAGTCTTTAACTATGGGCTACATGCATTTCTGCAGACTTAATTCTGTTGGCAGTTTCAGTGACTGCACCAATTTGTATTTGCCACCAACAGAGCGCAAGGGTTACCTTTTCTACATATCCCACCAACACTTGTTTTCTGTTCTTTTGATAGTAGCCATCCTAATGGGTGTGAGGTGATAGCTCATTGTGGTTTTTGATTTGCATTTTCCTAATGATTAGGGATAAAACTCAAGTTCTAATAGCAGATGTTGTCTGAAGGATCAAAATATGTTTACACACACACACACACACACACACACAGATATATCAATTTTATATAATTTGTATACCCCAGTGTATTTATATATATGTGTGTGTGTCATACATCTGTGTCTTTATTGACATATCAAGCCTGGAGTTTTATACAAGAAAAAATAAGTATTTACTCTTAGTCATGAGATAATGAATAATTTTCATCTTTAGGCTTTTCAGGAATTTCTAAAATCACTATAGTGAATGTTACTGATTTTAAAATTAGCAAAAAGTTTTAATGTGTTTAAGGCCTGTAGCTAAACAGTGTATAATAATTATTATTTTTGTTCTCACCAATAAATCATCTTTAATCTTATTCTAACCAATAAACTCATAATCAGTGTACATTTTTAGCACTGTAGGAATTAAATCAGCTACATCATAACACTGCCTTATGTGATAGTCACAGCAATCACAAATATGTTGTTTCTGTGATAGCTAATTTTAAGTGTCAACCTAGCTAGGTTATGGTGCCCAGATAATAGGTGAAACCTTATTCTGGATGTTTCTGCGAAGGTGATTTTGGATGAGAATTACATTTAAATCTGTGAACTTTGAATAAAGAAGATGGCCCTCCCTAGTATGGGTAGGTCTCATCCAATCAGTTGAGTTCCTAACAGAACCAAGACTGACCTCCCCAGAACAAAAAAGAATTCTACCCATAGACCACTTTTGGATTTGCACTGCAATTCTTTCTTGAGTCTACAGTCTGCTGACCTAACCTGCAGATTTTGGACCTACCAAGTCAATTGCATGAGCCATTTCCTTAAAATCAATCTCTTGCTGCTTCTGTTTCTCTGTCTCTGTCTCTTTATATGCACACATATATTCTATTGCTTTTCTTTCTCTGGAGAACCTTGACTAAGACAGTCCCCATTCCAAAGATGAGCAGACTGTTTTATTGTTCTTTGTGCCAGCCCAGAGTTGTGGGGCATTCAGGCTTTATGGTCATGAAGCCCTTTCTGTCCAGAATTATTTTCCCTGTGAGTTCAATGTGGATTAAAGCATTGGAAAAGCCAGTGAAATATATATGAGCAACCTAGAAGGGGAAGCATTTTTCATTTTAACAACTTTGGTTTATTTTGAGATGTCACATTTAAACTTCATAAAAGCATTTAAAGCACTGTCATAGAATTGAAGGAGCAGCCAATACAAACGTGAGCAGAGGTTTTCACAGTAACCTAACGTCAGTATAAAGTTGGTAACTTATTCTCTGTGCATTAATGGTTTCCAGGTAATTAGTTGGTGTCTGTAAAATAAATAAACACAGAAGGCAATTCAAAATGTGGAGGTAAGATCACCCTCAAGAACTTCTCATAAGTATTTGGAATAAGAATTCACATGGACCTTCTCTGTCTCCCTCTCACTAGCTAATTGTTCTGAATGTCTGGATTGTTCTAAGATCCACTAATTTGATAAGTACTTCTTAATAGCTAAAGTATTAGAATAGAGTGGCATACAATACAATATAATATAATATGGTATGAAGTAGTGCATTGCAGTGCAATAAGATAAAATGCTCCTGGTAGGGGGGAATAATTTTCCCTCTACCTTTCTAAATTCTTGGCCGAGAGCCCCCTGTAATAATAAAAAAAAAAAAAAAAAAAGATTAGCAGGAAAAAGAAAACAAAAGTTCAGTAACATGTGTTACTGGCTTGGTGCTTTGGTGGGTCATTCAGTTAAGCAACCAAGTCTTGATTTCGGCTCAGGTCATGATTTCAGGGTCCTGAGATTGAGCCCTGTGTGGGGCTCCAGTGGGTGTGGAGCCTGCTTGGGATTCTCATTCTCCCTCTCCCTCTGCCCTTAGCCGCTCCTCTCTCTCTCTCTCTCAAAAAAAAAGTATACCTCTTCTATATATGGGATAGAACCAGGAAAAATAAATAACTCCTTGAAATGGCCCGAACCCTTACCTTAAAATACCATCTCCAGCTAAAGACAAAAAAAGATGTTGGGGGATGGAGAGCCAATAATGCAGTTACCAGGAAAGCACAGTAAACAAGTGTAAGGTTGTTTTACAGATTTCTAAAGATTTAGTCTCCCAACTTTCTAGTACAGAGAGGGAGACACCCTTACAAATGCAGATTTCCTTTAGAAATGTAAATGTCTCTTACAAAAGGGTAACTTCTACTCTGTTTCCAGAGCTTCTGTATCTGCAGCTTCTTAAAAAAATCAGCTCAAAATAATCCTTATACCAAAGACATATTTTGGGGTGGCAAATTCTTATTTATTTATTATTTTATTATTATTATTATGTTATATTAATCACCATATGCAAGCTGGTGCAGCCACTCTGGAAAACAGTATGGAGGTTCCTCAAAAAGTTGAAAATAGAGCTACCATACGATCCAGCAATTGCACTACTGGGTATTTACCCCAAAGATACAAATGTAGGGATCCGAAGGGGTACGTGCACCCCGATGTTTATAGCAGCAATGTCCACAATAGCCAAACTGTGGAAAGAGCCAAGATGTCCATCGACAGATGAATGGATAAAGAAGAAGTGGTATATATATATACAATGGAATATTATGCAGCCATCAAAAGGAATGAGATCTTGCCATTTGCAACGACGTGGATGGAACTGGAGGGTGTTATGCTGAGCGAAATCAGTCAATCAGAGAAACACATGTATCATATGATCTCACTGATATGAGGAATTCTTAATCTCAGGAAACAAACTGAGGGTTGCTGGAGGGGTGGGGGGTGGGAGGGTTGGGGTGGCTGGGTGATAGACATTGGGGAGGGTATGTGCTATGGGGTGGCAAGTTCTACTCCGCTTCACCATGCAGTACAATTCCATACAACACAATGTAGTGCAATATACAACACTCTCTTTCAGAAGAGAGAGAATTCCACTAGTCTGGGACCCTTATTTCAGATAAGGAAACTGAGGCCCAAAGAGGTTAATGATTTACCTAAGTAAGTTAGGCAAACATAGCAGTACATGGAATCTTTAAAACATGACATACCGATTTGAATGTGCATATGAATAACTGAAATTGGAGGACATCTTAAACCATATACTAGCTCAACACTGGAGAATAAAGAATATCAAAGTAGAAGCTGAACAGATCAGGCTAAACAAATGGAAAATTTGAGTTGATGCCAGTACATATCCTGCTACACAGGAATGTTGTGGTGGACCAGGGTTCCAGTGGCAGGATTTGGGAGGATGACTTTAGACATCACCAGCAACAGAAATGCCTACTTTTAAAAAACATATCGGGAACCCAGATGTAAACATTACTTTCTCACCATGTAGTTCATTCCCAATCCAGCGTCCTTTAGGCTAAATTGCTAGAATCCTTTATTACACTTTCAAGAAAAGAAAAATCTCATCAACTATTCCTGATGGTGTCCTTAGACTAGAATCTTATGGTACTAGAAATGTACCACTGTGAATTATAATATAATACTTAGATAGTTCTTTATATAATATGTGAATGTTTTGGCAATTGGGAAAATGATTGGTTATTTCTTTTGAAATATTAATTCTTAACTTAGAAGTAAAACATTCTTATTTTAGTAGGGAATATAATGAGTTCCTGGGGCAGTCGGAGGACAGGGAGCTTTTATAGGGCAAGCTCATGGCCATGCAGGATGGTGCTTCTCTTTACACTCACAAATTGTAATGCAATCAGCTTTTCACCCTCCACTTCCCTCTCTTGACAAATGAGTTCATCAAAAAGATTTTGAAAATGGTATCTATTGATGTTTCTCAAATTTTATGTTAAGTATGGTATTCTGAAGCCTACATTAAGAGATGTTTCTTTCTTGTTTTCTCTTTTTCAGATGATAGTGTTAGCAATTTCCAAGTCTGGTATTGTCTTGAGATCCATAGCTCTCCGGGACCACCAGTAAACATTATTGAAATGAAATGCCTTGCTCTGGTAAGAACCCATTAAATGTTCATAGACTCTCTTTTTGCAAACAGAGCTTTTGTTGTACACTTAAATTGTGATCCCTAAAAAAATCCATATTAAATGAGCACATTAGAATAAATTATTCAAATTATAGCAGTTTTATTTTAAATCCAGTAATATGGACCTTAAGTGCTTATGGAAAACATCTTTTAGCTCTATGGTATCTTATAGTGGCTTTACTGATTAGAATTCTACATGCATGTTTCAAGAGTTACCAAGAGCAAACTTAACCTTAGCCTATATTCTTGCCCTCACACATATGGTAAAAGCAGGATTATGCTCTTGTCAGAGATCAGGAATATCCTGTCCCCTCAAGGTCTTTCTAGCTGGACTAAGAATCAAGTTGACATGACACAGATTAACAGAAGAAAATCAAATTTAATAGTTTATGTCTGGGGAATGCACATAGACATGGGAATTCCAAAGACAGGCAAAATGAGGTCTATATGTCATTCTGAATTAAGGAGAAGGGGAAAGGGGCCTGAGACTTCAAAGGGAAGGAATGCAATTTACATAAAGGGGAAAAAGAGTAAATATTTGGTAAGCAAATGTTTGCTAGGCCTCTTGGGAAACAAGGGGATACAGAGAACTTTGATCAAACAGGCCTTTCTAGGTTCCTCACTGCCTGTCACACCCATTTCCTACTATAATGTAGTTATCTGTGGTGATAGCTCTCTTCCTGGAGCAGGTCTTCTGTCTGAATCCTTTTTATGCAGTTGAGGAGAGTGGTAAAGAGATTTTCCTGAATCTGCTGGGTTTTGATTGCTTTTTAACTCAAAATAATCTTCGTGCCAAAGTGGCCCATTTTGAGGAGGCCTGCCTTTGGTTCCTATAGTCTCTTGACTCTTTCAGTACTGATTCTTCCTGGTTTCTACATCAGGGCTTTCACTTTGAAACACACTTGGAGTAACAGGCATAGATTTGGCATTTTATTTTATTTTACTTTTTTAATTTAATTTAATTTAATTTTATTATGTTATGTTAGTCGCCATACAGTACATCATTAGTTTTTGATGTAGTGTTCCATGATTCATTGTTTTCGTATAACACCCAGTGCTCCGTGCAGTACGTGCCCTCCTTAATACCCATCACCGGGCTAACCCATCCCCCCACCCCTCTCCCCTCTAGAACCCTCAGTTTGTTTCTCAGAGTCCACAGTCTCTCATGGTTCATTTTTCCCTCCGATCCCCCCCCCATTTTTCCCTTCCTTCTCCTAATGTCCTCCATGCTGTTCCTTATGTTCCACAAGTAAGTGAAACCATATGATAATTGACTTTCTCTGCTTGACTTAGTTCACTTAGCATAATCTCCTCCAGTCCCATCCATGTTGATGCAAAAGTTGGGTATTCATCCTTTCTGATGGCTGAGTAGTATTCCATTGTATATATGGACCATATCTTCTTTATCCGTTTGTCTGTTGAAGGGCATCTCGGCTCTTTCCACAGTTTGACTATTGCGGACATTGCTGCTATGAACATTGGGGTGCCTGTGGCCCTTCTTTTCACTACATCTGTATCTTTGGTGTAAATACCCAGGAGTGCAATTGCTGGGTCATAGGGTAGCTCTATTTTTAAATTTTTTGAGGAACTCCACACTGTTTTCCAATGTGGCTGAACCAACTTGCATTGCCACCAACCATGTAAGAGGGTTCCCCTTTCTACACAACCTCTCCAAAATTTGTTGTTTCTTTCCCTGTCTATTTTTCCCATTCTAACTGGTGTAAGGTGATATCTCAATGTGGTTTTGATTTGAATTTCCTTGATGGCGAATGATGATGAATATTTTTTCATGTGCCTGTTAGCCATTTGTATGTCTTCTTCGGAGAAGTGTCTGTTCATGTCTTCTGCCCATTTTTTGACTTGATTATTTGCTTTTAGGCTGTTGAGTTTAAGTTCTTTATAGATCTTGGATATCAGCCCTTTGTCTCTAGAGTCATTTGCAAATATCTTCTCCCATTCTGTGGGTTGCCTTTTTGTTTTGTTGACTGTTTCCTTTCTGTGCAGAAGCTTTTTATCTTGAGGAAGTCCCAAAAGTTCATTTTTGCTTTTGTTTGACTTGCCTTTGGAGATGTATCTTGAAAGAAGTTGCTGTGGCTGATGTCAAAGAGGTTACTGCCTATGTTCTCCTCTAGGATTTTGATGGATTTCTGTCTCACATTGAGGTCTTGCATCCATTTTGAGTTTATCTTTGTGTATGGTGTTAGAGAATGGTCGAGTTTCATTCTTCTATATACAGCTGTCGAATTTTCCCAGCACCATTTATTGAAGAGACTGCCTTTTTTCCATTGCATATTTTTTCCTGCTTTGTCGAAGATTATTTGACCATGGAGTTGAGAGTCCATGTCTGCGCTCTCTATTCTGTTCCATTGGACTATATGTCTGTTTTTGTGCCAGTACCATGCTGTCTTGGTGATCACAGATTTATAATATAGCTTGAAATCAGGCAGCATGATGCCCCCAGCTTTGTTTTTCTTTTTCAACATTTCCTTGGCAATTCGGGGTCTTTTCTGACTCCAGACAAATTTTAAGATTCTTTGTTCCAGCACTTTGAAAGATGTCATTGGAATTTTTATCAGGATGGCATTGAAGGTATAGATTGTTCTGGGTAGCATAGACATTTTAACAATGTTTATTCTTCCGATCCATGAGCATGGAATGTTTTTCCATCTTTTTGTGTCTTCCTTAATTTCTTTCAGGAGTGTTCTATAGTTCCTAGAGTTTAGATCCTTTACCTCTTTGGTTAGGTTTATTCCGAGGTATCTTACGGTTTTTGGTGCTATTGTGAATAGAATCGATTCTCTAATTTCTCTTTCTACAGTTGCATTGTTAGTGTATAAGAAAGCAACTGATTTCTGTGCATTGATTTTGTATCCTGCCACATTAGTGAATTGCTGTATGAGTTCTAGTAATTTGGGGGTGGAGTCTTTTGGATTTTCCACATAAAGTATCCTGTCGTCTGTGAAGAGAGAGAGTTTGACTTCTTTGACAATTTGAATCCTTTTATTTCTTTTTGTTGTCTGATTGCTGTGGCTAGGACTTCTAGTACTATGTTGAACAATAGTGGCGAGAGTGGGCATCCTTGTCGTGTTCCTGATATTAAGGGAAAAGCTCTCATCTTTTCCCCGCTGAGGATGATATTTGCTGTGAGTTCTTCATAGATGGATTTTATGAACTTGAGGAATGTTCCCTCTATCCCTGTACTCTGAAGAGTTTTAATTAGGAAAGGATGCTGTATTTTGTCAAAGGCTTTTTCTCCAACGATTGAGAGGACCATATGGTTCTTCTCCCTCCTCTTAATGTGTTCTATCACATTGATTGCTTTGCAAATGTTGAACCACCCTTGCATCCCAGGGATAAATCCACTTGGTTGTGGTGGATGATCCTTTTAATGTATTGTTGGATCCTATTAGCTAGGATTTTGTTGAGAATTTTGGAATCCATATTCATCAGGAATATTGGTCTGAAATTCTCCTTTCTGATGGAGTCTTTGCCTGGTTTGGGGATTAAGGTTATGCTCGCCCCATAGAATGAATCTGGAAGCTTTCCTTCTGTTTCTATTTTTTGAAACAGCTTCCAGAGAATAGGTATTATTTCTTCTTTGAATGTTTGGTAGAATTCCCCAGGGAATCCATCAGGCCCTGCACTCTTGTTTTTTGGGAGTTTTTTGATCACTGCTTCAGTCTCGTTACTCTTATTGGCCTATTCACGTTGTCAATTTCTTCCTGTTTCAGTCTTGGTAGTTTATAGGTTTCCAGGAAGGCATCCACTTCCTCCAGGTTGCTCAATTTATTGGCATATAGTTGTTGATAATAATTTCTAATAATTGTTTCTATTTCCTTGCTGTGAGTCATGATCTCTCCTCTTCCATTCATAGTTTTATTGATTTCGGTCCTTTCTCTTTTCTTTTGGATAAGTCTGGCCAGTGGTTTATTGACCTTAATCTTTCAAAGAACCAGCTTCTAGTTTCGTTGATCTGATCTGTGTTTCTGGTTTCTAATTCATTGATCTTTGCTCTAATCTTAGTTATTTCTCTTCTAATGTTTGGCTTAGGCATTGTTTGTTGCTTTTTCTCCAGTTCTTTAAGGTGTAAAGTTAGTTGATGAATTCGGGATTTTTCTATTTTTTTGAGCAAGGCTTGGATGGCTATGTATTTTCCCCTTAAGACCACCTTTGCAGTATCCCATAGGTTTTGGACCGATGTGTTTTTGTTCTCATTGGTTTCCGTGAATTGTTTAAGTTCTTTGATTTCCTGGTTGACCCAAACATTCTTGAGCAGAGTGGTCTTTAGCTTCCAAGTGTTTGAATTTCTTCCAAATTTTTTCTTGTGCTTGAGTTCCAGTTTTAAAGCATTATCGTCTGAGAATATGCAGGGAATAATTTCAATCTTTTGGTGTTGGTTGAGACCTGATTTGTGACCCAGTATGTGGTCTATTCTGGAGAAAGTTCCGTGTGTGCTCGAGAAGAATGAGCATTCTGTTGTTTTAGAGCGGAATGTTCTGTATATATCTATGAGGTCCATCTGGTCCAGTGTGTCATTCAAAGCTCTTGTTTCTTTGTTGGTTTTCTGCTTAGCTGATCTGTCTATTGCTGAGAGTGGAGTATTGAGGTCTCCTACAATTAACATAATATTATCAATATGACTCTTTAGTTTGGTTAACAGTTGGCCTATGTAGATGTCTGCTTCCATGTTGGGGGCATAAGTATTTACAATTGTTAGATCTTCTTGTTGGATAGTCCCTTTAAGAATGATATAGTGTCCTTCTTGTGTCTCTAAGTACAGTCTTTAGTTTAAAATCTAATTTGTCTGATATAAGAATTGCTACCCCAGCTTTCTTTTGAGGTCCGTTGGCATGGAAGATGGATCGCCATCCCTTCACTTTCAGTCTGGACGTGTGTTTAGGTTCAAAATGAGTCTGTCGTAGACAGCATATGGGTAGGTCCTGTCTTTTTATCCAATCTGCAACCCTATGCCATTTTTTGGGAGCATTTAGGCCATTCATGTGGAGAGTGATTATTGAAAGATAAGAATTTATTGTCATCATGTTGGATGTGTGGAAGTCCTTGTTTCTCTAGATTGTCTCTGTAAATTTCTGTTGTATATCACTCTTGGGGTCTTTTTCGTTTTATAGAACCCCCCTGAATATTTCTTGCAGGGCTGGCTTAGTGGTCATATATTCTTTCAGTTTCTGCCAGTCTTGGAAGCTCTGCATCTCTCCATCCACTCTAAATGACAGCCTTGCCAGATAAAGTATTTTTGGCTGCATGTTATTCTCATTTAGTATCCTGCATATGTCTTGCCAGCCCTTTCTGGCTTGTCAGGTCTCTGTAGATAGGTCTGACATTATTCTGATGTTCCTTGCTCTGTACGTAAGGAATCTCTTCCCCCTAACGACCCTTAAGATGGTTTCCTTGGTTCTAAGATTTGCGAGTTTTACTATCACATGCCGGGGTGTTTGTCTGTTTTTATTGATTTTGGGAGGGGTCCTCTCTGCCTCTAGGACACGAATGTTTATTTCATTCCCCAGATTAGGGAAGTTCTCAGCTACGATTTGCTCAAATATATCTTCTAGTCCTCTCTCTCTCTCTCCACCCCCTCAGGCATCCCAATAATTCTGACATTGGAACGCATCATGGCATCACTTATTTCTCCGATTCTATTTTCATGGATTCTGAGTTGTTTCTCCCAGGCCTCCTCTTTTTCCTTCTTTTCTATCAATTGGTCTTCTAGATCACTGATTCATTCTTCTGCCTCGCTTACCCTAGCTGTGAGATTATGTAGATTAGATTGGATCTCATTTATAGCATTTTTAAATTCTGCCAGTTCAGCTTTCAGTTCTGCCCTTAGAGACTCCATGTTGCCATTAATCAATTTCTCCATTCTAGCTATCATCTTCATAACTGTTACCCTGAAGTCCATTTCCGATATCTTGGTTATATCTGTATTCATTTGTTAATGTGTGGCAGAAGTCACAGTCTCTGAGTCTTTCCTATTTTGGGGGTTCCTCCTCCTAGTCATTCTGTTGAGGGGTGGTTGAGGGAATGTACAGAATCCAAATTATTCACCACAACCCAAGCAAGATGCACCTGTTTTTTAGGGACCTTAGGTTGTTGGCCTCTTGTTCCTCTAGCCTGTCTCCTGGGGGAGGGGCCTGCTGCGCTGTTACTCAGGAACCCTGTTTGGGCAGAGTCGCCCTGTCCATTGTGTGTGGGGGGGGTTTGGGCTCAGTGAAAACCGGTTTTGGGGGGCTTTTGTTCTCTGGCAGCTTTCCCTGGCAGCTTTCTGCATCTCTTTGGAGAGTCAAAGCAGAAGAGACCATTTCCAACCCTCTGCCTCAGAACAGAGACATTGTAGTCTCTTCTTCAGTGAGTTCTCCAGGCCACACTATCTCTATTTCTGTCTGTGCTGCTAAAAACTGCAGCATCCTGGGTTGTGGTCCCCACAGCAGCATTCCCAGTCCTCACCTCCGGGTCGGGGCATCCGCCCTTTGTGCTTCTAAAACCACCAGCCACCCCCAGTTCGCACATGCAGCCTGCCGCTCTGGGTTTCCTTTCGGGGGGCTTCCCTAATGTTCTTTCCCCACTGCTACCAGTCTGCGAGTCTGTGCTCTGTCCCCAGCGGGGGAGGCTTTCACTCACCAGCGGTGCGGTATCCCCACAGCTCCCCCCTTCCATTTATCTTCTGGTATGTGCCTGCGGAATCACGGCTCCCCGCTTCATACCTCGAAACCAACCGCCTGCAATATTCTGTTTGTAGAGATTCAGATATATCTTCTTACATCTCAGGCTGATTTCATGGGTGTTCAGAGTGGTCTGGTAGATATCCAGCTCAGTTCAGGGGACCAGTTGAAATAGGGTCCCCTACTCCTCTGCCATCTTTTCCCACATCTCCCAGATTTGGCATTTTAAGTAATAGTACTAAGGTGTTACTAAATCCATGTTCATTATAATTATTATTACTTAATAAAGTTAAATATTGAATCTTTGTGTTTTTTTTAAGATTTTATTTTTTATTTGACAGAGAGAGAGAGAGAGAGAGAGAGAGCAGGGGAGGGGGGGCAGGGAAAGGGTGAGAAGCAGACTCCCTGCTGAGCTTGGAGCCCCGTGTGGAACTCGATCCCAGTTCATGACTTGAGCTGAAGTCAGACACTTCAGCACCTGAGCCACCCAGGTGCCCCATATTGAGTCTTGGTTTAAATGAAACATTAGGACAGAATTAATTGCTCTTAACCATGTTTTAATTTGATTTAATTTTCTTGTTAGTATTCAAATTTTTAAATTGATGATAGAAGTTACTTTCATTTTTAAACATGCAGATAGATTTTTCACAAAATTGATTATTTAGAATCTTGAACTTTTGCTCCAACAAATAAAAAATTTTAAAAAGACTAAAATACTTTAAATCTGTAAATCAGTTACTTGCCCACTTGATTTCTGGGTAAATCTCCACTGAGACATGGAAAATGAGTGGTTAAACTATTGCGATGCACCCAAGTGTAGCTTGCAAAAGCATTCTCTTGTAAGTGCAAAATGATTTAATATGATGATGGTAGTGTCATTTCACTCAATGAAAATGTCCCATTTCCGTTACCCTGTTATCACTGCAGAATAAAATCTTTCTTATAGGTTATTTTTAAATGATATAACTATAAAACTACTTGCTCTGGAAAATGATTACCAGATTAGCAGAAATCTCTTTATCAGGACACAGGAGCAAAAAACATTTTAAATGGGTCCAGGAGAAATTGGGACCATGAGGTGGCACCTCATAAAAGGCAGACGTTGGCTCCCTTATTATCTGTATATTTAAAATAGGTATAGAGATGAGTAGAGATCTGCAACTCAAAGTAACAAAAAAAGGATGTGATACTAAAATACTAATAGACAAACAATTGTTCACATCTTCTCATGAAATGGTATCTAATGTGCCCCTCTTTCGGGAAGAGATGTTACACCATCAGGGTACTTTATGTGGTTAAGTAAGAAGACTGAGCAAAAAGAAAACACCATCTGTTTCTTTTAATGTACTTCAAATATGTTTTCATTTTTAAAATTAATATTTGCATATACAGTTTCAGGAGCCCATTATTTTCATAAATAATGTATTTTCAAATAATGGCCCTTTTCCATTTTCCATAAAAGACTTGCCCCTCCCTATGTAATAAATTTCATCATTATTGTGTGTTAAATAAAAATACAACTGAGTGGGGCACCTGGGTGGTGCACTTGGTTAAGCATCTAGCTCTTGGTTTCAGTTCAGGTCATGATCTCACGGCCCTGGGATTGAGCTCCACATTGGGCTCTGTACTCAGTGTGGAGTCTGCTTGAGATTCTCTCCCTCTCCCTCTGCCCCCCCACTCATGCTCTCTCTCTCTCTCTCTCTCTAAAACAAATAAATACATTCTTTAAAAACAAAAAAAGTACAGCCAAGGATATTTGAAGATCTAATTGGCTTTATTAAATAATTCATGAATCGGGCAGCATCCCATCTAGCCAGTAAAGGGGAGCTCTGAGGAGTTGTACAAAATTAAAGGTTTTTATAGATTGAGGATAGGGCAAGAGATTTATTAGCAAAAGAAAAGGATTGTTCCAGACAAGGTAACTTTTCCTCACGGTAAAGAGCAAGGGGTCTTATCATGCAGATTAGCTCATCTTACTTTGAGGGATAGAGAGGGTATATGACAGATTCATTGGCACCCATCAGAAAATTCCTGACTGACCAGTTAAGACTACATTCCTGGGGGAGTTGAAAATGCAATTAGATTATGTATTAAGCCTCCACTTTGGGGATTTGTCCTAAGTGATGCCATTTGGGGCCTGTGGTTACTTTTAATTTGGTCTGGTTTGGTTTGGTTTGGTTTTTTTAGGTTTACTTATTTTTATTTTTTTGGAAATCTCTACACGCAATGTGGGGCTTGAACCCACAACCCCGAGATCAAGAATCGCATGATCTTCCAACTGAGCCAGCGAGGCTCCCTGTTGTTGTTTTTTTTTTTAACACTTGTGTAATTCTCATCCAGTTTGTGTTGATTTCCTGTCAGTTTTTACTTTAAACCTTTCCTTGTTTTGGTACCACGATGTGATACCTATAACTCATCTTGTTTGCATACGTTCTTCTGATTATTACCAATTTCACTATTGCTCTTATTTTTCACTATGAATAGTTAACAGAGTTATTTCATAAAGATTTTTAATAGTTTACATCCAAGGTCTGCATAGATGAAAATGCAATTCCTGAGCCTCCATTCCATTTAGTAGTTTTACATTGTAATGCAGGAGCAGAACTCAGTGCCATGAATTGCCAGATTGCTCTGTTTGTCACTACAGGTAGGTGTGCTATACTAAGGGATCACTTTCAACTGAGGTTGGTGGCAAAGGAGAGTCCTTTTTGACTACCTCAGTCCAGTTAGGCTACTAATGACAGTGATGTTGTCACCAAGTTATTATGTTTTCCTACCTCTCTAATAGTAATTGCCTAAGGTAAAAATACATGCACTCTTTAACTCTCAGACATGATGGTTTAGTTGGTGGAGATAGTAGGAGTTCTTTCAAATAATCCCATCACGTAAATCTTTGTGTACTTCTTGAAGAAGTTTTCCAAATACTTTCAAAAGTATGCTAAAATTGTTGTCCTTACCTATATACCATTAGCTAATATTTTTTACTGCATTTGCTGTTTTGCCAAACTTTTGAGATATATTTTATTTAAACTTTAGATCATCAGATGTAGCAATGGAGCTTTCAAGATACTAAGCCATCTCTGATTTTCCATCTGTATCTCAGCTTTTGTTACATTCAACCCAATTTTCACATCTTCCTTAGAGATGGTCAGAATCTCTGTAAAATAGGGCTCATGTAAGAAATGTTTATACCCTCAAGGCACATAAATTTGGTTACTTCCTAGAGTGAGTTCCAAAAATCAGATTATATTCACAGTAAACAATAATTGGTTGTTAGCAGTCCATTATATCTCTTGGTGTAAATTATTTAGTATTCTCTTGGAAATTTTAACATGTGATATCTGCTATTCCATTTTGTTTGGTCTGAAAAATCTCTTGTATGTCATACAGTTTGGCTGTGTGAGAATAATGAGAGCAATCCACTCTCTTCCTATTGGCAATAATTTCAACACAGTAATGAGTTATAAATGTGTTCTGAAAACAAAACAAGTGTGTGAATAAAGCCTATGCTTTAAGCTTTAGATCAGTCATAGCCTCCATAATATTTGTTCTTTTGTCAGTGACAATTGAATGACTAATTTTTTCATTTTATAATCAACCTTTAATAAAATTCACTGTATTGTTAATGGTGAGACCCAGAAGTCTCTCTTCAAGTTAGTAAGAGGAGAATGTCGGGGAGGAAAACATTTATTATACCTTTGAAGGATTTTGGCTGGTCTAAGAATGAAATTGACATGAGACAAATTAACAGGAGAAAATCAAACAGATGTTTAATAACATGTATGCCTCCTTCTTATATACATGGGAGAGACACAAGAAACTGAATAACTCCCCCAAATGGCAGAAGCCTTCACCTTAAATAGTTATCCTTAAATACTGTCACTTAAATACTAAACACTATCTTCAGCTAAAGGCAAAGCAAAATGTTGGGGGTGGGGAGTCAGTTTTATGGGAGGTGACCAGGAAAAGCATAGTGAACAAGGGTAGTATTGCTCTGCACATTTAAGTTTTACCTTTTCTTATTGATAAGAGTCTCTAGGGGTTTAGAGTCACCCCCCCATCCCCCCCCCACCGCCCCTTCCTGGTACAGTGTGGGAGACACACTTACAAAAGCAGATTTCCCTTATAAATGTAAATGTCTCTTAAAAAAGAGTAACTCCTACTTAGTTTTCTGAGGAGCTTCTTGTGTGTTTGTTGTTTCCTAAAAATAACCAGTTTAAAATAATCAATATGCCAAAGAGGCATATCTTAGGGTGGCGAGATTTTCTCCCCTTCAGGAGCATAGTTAAAAACACTAATAATCCCTTTGGTGTCAAACATAAAAAAGTTAATACAAAACAACATATGTGAGTTGCCAAACATTTTCAGTAAGTTTTTAGTTTAAAATTTTAGCCTCCATAATAAAAAATATATATATATTTTGATTTACTCATTTTGCTGTTTTTCTTCTTTTCCTTGTATTTCTATATTCTTTATTTTTTCTGGGTGAGAGATCATATATCTTGTACATGATATTGAAATTTTTCTTCCTCATGAGATGTTGATTTTAAAAACTTAATATTCTGCTTTGAATTTATCTTGAGAAAATAAAATGTAGACTATATGTGTACATGTACATGTATGTATATATGTATATATAGTCATGAGCACGCTATGAAGGTGCACACACGAGCTGTGTCTTTCCACAGTGTCAGCTTTAATCAATCACAAAGCAAAGCTAATCATAATTATAAAGCAGGTTCAGGATTCCAAACTCAATGACATTTGAGTGATTAAACTTGGCTTCTTACATGGCACACAGAGCAGAACATAAAACAAGCCACACAACAAACAAAATAACAGAAGGGTGTGGGAAGTTAACGAACCAAACATGAAGTCAGTCTGTGGGCACGAAGTTGGACATGAGGCCTGGGTCCCGTCCGAGTCGGCTGTGGGCACTTACCACTTACTATATTCAAGCAGTGAAGGCTCTCAGTTCTGTTCAGAGATCCGTCGGGCAGAACTTAAACAGCAGCTGCCTTTTTCAAGTGGTCAGACATAGAGAGGTCATGTCTGAAGAGTCCAACAGTTTGCTGCCCCTTTTTAAAGGGATTGAGTTGGTCTTGGGCCACTGCAGACCTGCTCTGCTTCTGCTCGTTATCATTTCTGGGGTGTCAGCTGACATTGGCCCCTGCGATATCTCATAGCTGCAGTACCTTAACTGCTTGCGTCACTGCTTGACACAGGCTCCTGCTTGATGTGACAGACTCCATTTTGCTCTCTACATATATACATATGTGTGTGTGTATACAGAGAGCGGAGGGAGAGAGACCCTATCTTAAACAGTTAGGCAGGAGGCTACTTCCTAGGAATCATTCCCTGCAATATATATATATTTCTATTTGTCACTGCGTTTAATAGCTGCCACACCCCCACCCCCACCTCCAAGGTTATAGTAAATGTCTGAATACATGTGAACAAACCTACAGACTCTACAGGAGTTTCTGACTTCTTCACAGCTCTGCAGTGCCTGGCAAGCACATCCTCACTCCCACATCATCCCCCAGCCTGGTATTGGCAGCCCACCTTGACTGCATGTCTGCATTCTGTATGTCTCAGGTTGGATATAGAGGTGTGAAGCATCATTTCCTTAGGTATCGAGGCATATAGGCTGGCATATCAGAGGAATGACAAGGGTGTTTCTAGTTTTCAGCTATCTGCCCGTTTCCTCTTGAGTTCTGAACTGCTGGTACTGACTTTCCAGTTTAGGAAAATTACTAAGACAGACTTTAGTTATCACTTCCTCTGAATTACATGGTACATTTTAAAATACCCTTTGGTACAGTTTGTTTACTGACTTGGTGATGTTTTTAAATGGAATAAAATTTAAATTGAAAATTCCCTCAATAATATGCCTAACTTAATATTGTATGTTTTGGACCTCAGAAATAACCCCTTTAATTTTTTTTAATTAAGTAGGCTCCATGCCCAACATGGGGTTTGAACTCACGACCCTGAGATCAAGAATTGCATGCTCTACTGATTGAACCAGCCAGGCACCCCAGAAATAATCCCTTTAAGATGAACTCATGGGGGCACCTGGGTGGCTCAGTTGGTTGAGCATCTGCCTTCGGTTCATCCCGGGGTCCTGGGATGGAGCCCCATGTCAGCAGGGAGCCTGCTTCTCCCTCTGTCCCCTTGATTGTGCTCTCTCTCACTATCTCCCTCTCTCTCTCAAATAAATAAATAAAATCTTTAAATTAAAAAAAATGAAATACAATAAAATGAACTCATGATTATCTTCTGGGAGAGGATATGGTGGGAAATACTTCCTGCTAGTGCATATTGAATTGTCATTGACTCCATTAAGCTTTTATAGGCAAAAAACATAACCTTGATTTACTCTGACCCAGTTAGAATAGGAAGTGATGAGACTTTCAGTGCAAATACTCAGTGAATTAAATTTTCCCTGTTCAGAGGTGTGAACTGGCAACCAAATGATAAATTTAACCCACTGTCTTTCTCAGAGCTGTCCTTTCCAATAACTTTCATGAAAGGAGGGGTAGCCTAGGTTAACTTGAGATTTTTAAACTCCTTCTGAGTAAGATTTTACCAATGGTTGCTGTATTATTTAGTTCAAAGTATCCAGAATATCAGACACATTAACCGTTAGGTTTATATACAAACACTAACATCTCTTATAAATTGCACATTTATTCTTTAACGAGTTTTAATTGTCTCCCGTATCCATCTCACTATTCTAGATGCTTGGAACAATCATCCTCTAGATGTGAGGAACAGTGATGAATATTACAAACAAGACCCCTATTTACATGGAGCTAACATTCTAGTGGAGTCAGACAGAAAACAAAAATAACATTGAAATAAGATATTTCATGGGAAGTTTTTCTGTTGTCTTACATTTTCAAGTAAAGACACAGACCTGGGAACCATTGATAAATCTGTCCTCCATGTTATGAAAGGTGCTGCTATGCCATTTATTAAGGACTCTCTAAATGTTTTAGTTATGGTGTTTTTAGCTGACGTGACCAACTCCAAAATTTCAGTGGCCTAATTGCAACACTCTGGTGCACTTGTTCCCAGTTGGTGGCTGGTGTCTGCCATGGTGTGATCCAGCCTCCTCCCATATTGTGGTTCCATTGACATTTAGGAACTCAGCAGTTCCTGCATATAGATGGAGGAAGAAAAAGGAAACAGAAGAGAATTTCCACTGGTTTCTTAACCATGCCATCACCGAAGTGGCACACATCACTTCCACCCACATACTGTTAGAACTAGTCATATGGCTATGCCTGAGTGCAAGAGAGTTTGGGAAATGTTACCTCTGGTTGGACAGCTCCTGCCCAATGATGTCTTCATATTATAAAGGGGAGCACAGAATTTTGCTGGAGGAATGTTACTTCTGACATGTCAAGAAAGATGAGAAATCTTTAGCCTATCACCCATGTCCAGCCTCTGTATGTGTTGGCCAGAACACAAAGACCCCAGGGGGAGTGGCTTCTTTAAAGAGTGAAAACTGAGAGCTTAATGCCCATTGGATTTTGCTGAGTTCTTGCTGAAAGACTGGACCATGGAGGGAGGGGAAATGCCTAGAGTGACTGCAGCTCCACTTCCATTGGCACATGACAAGACCCTGTAGATCAAAGTGGATTCTACTCAGTGCCAGGAGACTGGGCTTGGGCTATTTTAAAAGGGTTGGCTCAACATACATTCTGCTAGAGTGAGAAGAACCCAGGAGAAAAAGTCTGCATGGGTAATGCTAGAAAGAGGAAAAGAGAAGGACCTAGAAAGTCAACTGGAAAAGATCAATCAATATCAATTAAGTAAATGGCCTTTGTTCTTTTACCTCTCATCCCATCTTCATCCTGCAACCTGAAGGAGCTATATTAACATAGTGATTACAGGAGAGGCGGTTAGAGTAGGGGCTTGCAAAAAGCAGGTCATGTCCACCTTCTTCCTCACGAACAGCCCGAAAAATTACTACATATCCTAGGGGTAGAGAGGGGGTGCCAGGAGGAAAGGTCAGGAAAAACACTCATTGGATATGAAATGAAAGTGTTGATTGATTTTGTGCCTCTTTAAAGATCTGACAGTGAGACGGCTCTGGCATTGGGAACTATCCTGAGAAAACAGCGAGGTGGAGAAAGGGATATCCTGCCAGGTTTGGAGATCAGTAGTGGAAGAGAAACCGTTTTCAGATGATACGCTACCAAGTTTAGTCCGTTCGGTTTATCTGTCACCATGACAATAAATGCCTAAGCTAAATTTAGTGATAATTGTACCAAAAAAACAGTTCAGTGTTATGTTGACTGTGGCATGAAGACTGGGGAAATGCATCCAGGTAGAGCAAATGACAAATGTCCCAGCCCTCAGAACAAAATGAGCTTGGTGGGGCAGGAGGTAGTAGGTAGGAGCCCAAGCGTTCCAGGAACAGAAAAGATGCTTCTGAGGCTGGAGCTTGGACAGAAATGGCAGTGAGTGGGGTGTGGTGGTGGGGGTACTTTCAGTCAGAGGTACCGGCAGGGCCACGTCTTGCAGGACCTCACAGGGCAAGACGAGATTTTATTCCACGTGCAATTAGAGGCCACTAGAGAGTGGAAAAAGGGGAATGACCTGATCTGTTTCTAAATCTGTCAAAATGTTTCTTATTTTTTAAGAAAATAATAGACATATAAATTATATTTAGATGCTGAAAATATTTTTTAAAGATTCATTTATTTATGAGAGAGAGAGAGAGAGAGCATGTGCACATGAGCTGGGGGGAGGGGTAGAGGGAAAGGTACAAGCAGACTCCCCGCTGAGCATGGAGCCCCACGAGGGGCCTGACCCCAGGACCCCCAGGATCATGACCTGAGCTGAAGTCAGATGCTTAACCGACTGAGCCACCCAGGTGCCCCTGAAAATATTTTATATTTATTTTAAAATGAATATGGGGAGTGCGCCTGGGTGGCTCAGTCAGTTAAGCATCTGACTCTTGATTTCAGCTCAGGTCATGATCTCAGAGTCATGAGATCAAGCCCCAAGTCAGGATCTGCACTATGGAGCCTGCTTAAGATTCTCTCTCTGCCCCTCCCTATCTTACCCCTCTCTCCCCCTTTCTAATAAATAAATAAATAAATACATACATAAATACATAAATACATAAAAATTTTTTAGAATTAAAATGAATATAGGTATTCAAACTTTCTCTGAAAAAGTTTAAAATTTACAAAATTCAATACATCTGTTTGTACATATTTTAAACATATTCCAATCTTAGCTGAGTATTTGAATTTTTTCAGTCCTAAATTTCAACATCTTATGAACGTCTTCATGCTTTCAAGTCTTTACTTATATTCCACAGGATTAAATATACATAATTTATTCCTTTCACAAAAGGATTATGAAACATGGAAGCAATTTCGTTAAGCAGTCATTATGTTAGCTAAAATATTCCTTAAGTACACAATCCAGACAACATACTGAACACCTTATAAAGGAATGCTGTCTATCATTGTACCCAAAAGAGCCCATGTAAAGACAAAAGACAAAAAAAAAAAAAAAATAGTTACTATTTCACTTGAATTTCCAAAAACAAAATCAGTCCAAATTGATATGCATTTAGTTCTAAAACACCTTATAAAACCACTCATCAAAGTGGAAGAATATGCCATTGGCAAGACATACACTAGCCAGGGCGCCTGGGTGGCTCAGTTGGTTAAACGACTGCCTTTAGCTCAGGTCATGATCCTGGAGTCCCGGGATCAAGTCCCGCATCGGGCTCCCTGCTCAGCGGGGAGTCTGCTACTCCCTCTGACCCTCTTCCGTCTCGTGCTCTCTGTCTCTCATTCTCTCTCTCTCAAATAAATAAATAAAAAATCTTTAAAAAAAAAAAAGACATACACTAGCCAAATATTCCACACTTTTTATATAGAGAGTGTAGTCACAGAAATTCAGCTGGCTTTATATTTCCTATTGAGTGAGAGTTATTTGTCATAAAATGGAATGGGGGTGGCAGGATGCCTTAGACAGTAAGACTCTATTAACCATTTTTGCAGATGACTCCTTTATACATTCTGTTTCGTATGTTGAAAATAGTTATGTATTTATTTTTGGATTATATAGCTAACACAAAGGAGGTATTTCAAGAATAAACTTACAAATTTGGATCATCTCATCAAATGAAGAACGACAAAAATCTCTTCTCTTTAACTTATTGAGTCCATGAAATATTTAAAGAAATACTAGTTTTGATGGCTTTAAGAAATGTGGTTAGAAAATTAATCTTGTCTAAATTAATTTTGATAGTATTTTGGCAGATGTATATTTAAAAGAGATTATTCATACAATACTATATTTTAAAAGTGTAATTTAGGGGTTTTTATCTATTGAAACTTGAAAGAAAATATTCAAATTATAATGAAAGTTAGAAATTATTTTTTATAATATTGTTGTTAAATTTGACATGTATTTTACTAGACTAGAAATACAGCACTCTTAATTAATTGGAAACTTAAAGCTTTTTATTATAATGAAACATTCATTTCTGTTGAGTCTATTGCTGGTTTTGAGGCCCCAGAGAATTCCATTGCTGGCTTTCCCTAGAGACTGCAGTCCTGCTTTAGTACAGGTGGTTCGGAGCAATTAACAATTGCTCTCTGGAAGTCTGCTTGATTTGGAGGGGGTGTCCAGACCTAATGGATAAGAGTGAAGTGATCAAGTAGTGAATTTGCCATGGATGTGTCAAAGAGAGGCTGTTAGGCAAGTGCCCCAGAGCTGCCATCCTCATTTTCATCTCTTAAGATTCGGCCAACCATAGAATGTCCTCACACATTTGTAACACTAGGGCGTGCTTCTGTTATGTGGCTTGTGGTTTGCCGCGATCACAGTAGATTGAAAGTGGTTTTGTTTTACTTTGTGTTCAAAGTCTATATGTGATGAGACGTAAAGCAATTCGGTATTCCAGTACTTCATTCCTCTTTAGACCAGAGTTTTTCAATGTATAGGTCTCAAAAAAAGGTGAGTGGGTCAAAACAAGCATTCTTTTTTTTTTTTTAAGAAATAGAATAGAATACAAGAGAATAGAAAGCATCAGAGAACATCACAGGTGGGAAGAGTAGGGATTGTTTTGTGAATCTTTTTTTCCAGCGGTATGTGTATATGGGCCACATTGTGATGTAAAATGAATTACTCTAGGGATGCCTGGGTGGCTCAGTCCGTTAGGCGTCTGACTTCGGCTCAGGTCATGATCTCAGGCTCCTGGGATCAAGCCCGGTATCAGGCTCTGCTCATCAGGGAGCCTGCTTCCCTCTCTTTTTGCCTGCCTCTCTGCCTACTTGTGATCTCTCTCTCTGTCAAATAAATAAATAAAATCTTTTAAAAAATTAAAATAAAATAAAATGAATTACTCTAGGTTATGATGGAATCATTTTGAAAATCACTGCTTTAGATCTTACTATTTTTACTTCTGTGAAGAATAAGCTACAACATTGTTTTAAACTGACACTGACCTTCTCTGAGAAATATCTGTGTTTAGTCCAAAGACGTCTCATTTCAGCTTTCTGTCTAAAGACCTGGGCAAAGTTTCTAGGCCAATATATGGATGTTGGTATATGTTATCCTGGCATATGGTTTAGTTGTTGATTTGTTTGACCCTTAGAAACTTCCTAGGAGGCTAAATTCTATAACAGTCTCATGCAATACTTCAGATTGCCTAGGAAATGATAAACTCTGTGTCATAATGTCATTATTGGTTTTTTGCATTTTATATTTTTATTTTTCCTTCTTTATAATCACGAGCATTAGTTATTTTACTATAGCAATTTAAATGCCCATATATTTTAGGAATCCATGATTCTAATATCTCCTGAAACTATTGTAGATAGCCATTTTCCAATGCATTTATAATTAAATCTGATTTGTAATAAATGATATCCCGATTTAATTATAAATTTCTATATATTCTTGTTTTTCATCTCTCCTTACCAGATGTTGTTCACCACATTCAATGCTATTTCCATTCCCCTAAAACATAACATTTATACACTCATTTATTTATATATCGGTAATCAAGCAAATGTTCATTCCTAGGGTGAAGCTGTAATGTCTATCTTGAAGATATGTTTTGTGAATAACTCTT
Organism: Callorhinus ursinus; assembly: GCF_003265705.2. Taxonomy (NCBI): domain Eukaryota; kingdom Metazoa; phylum Chordata; class Mammalia; order Carnivora; family Otariidae; genus Callorhinus; species Callorhinus ursinus. Next base: position 12,418,597 of record NW_027397078.1, on the reverse strand, counting down.
TCCCCATCACCACCTGTCCCTACCAGCTTGGTTGTTTTTGTCATTCCTGTAATGTGTTAAGTCTCAAAATACTTCCAGGCCCAGAAGTATGTCCATTACCAAGCTTTGAATTATGACTGAAATGCCCAACATTTTCCATTTCATTAGGTTAAGGCATTATAGACAACTCAAAATTTGTTCAAGATTGAGATGTGTCCTGTCTACTAATCACCTTTAACACTTTTGTTTCAATTAATGGCTTTTACTCTAGTGGAGATCGTGGCTGTAATGGGATGAAATATAAGTCATTAGCCAGAATGGGTCAGAATGGGGATCAAGAAATGTCTTGGAACCTGAGGAGTGCCTTCCAGGGCTGAGTGGATGTAGCTAGGGGGACAGGACAGCAGAAACCAGAATGGAAGGAAAGAGTCTAAACAAGAAGTTAGTTGTATTAGCAACAGAATTTGTCTTCTTAGTTCAGATTTTCCCTAGTACTTGATACCAATGTACAGAGATACTTGAAGTGTATCCTCTGGATCAGCAGAACTTTTTAGAAATATATATTATCAGGCCCCATCCCAGAACTATTGAATCTGAGTCTTTGGGGCAGGGGGCCAGTAATCTGTGTTTTAGCAACCTCTGCAGATGGTTCTTATGCATGCTAAAGTTTGAGTACCACAGCTAGAGAAAACATTGACAAATGGACCTCATGGTAATACTGGTATTGAATAAAACTATATTTTAAATGTAATTTTACACTTTTCTTAGCATTTAGCTTAGATGGATGTCTTAGAATTATTTGTTGTTGAAAAAAATACCATTAACCAAGACTAGTCAAGAAAAACATATAAGAGATTAAAAGTAAGTGAGATATATTTAACAGTGGATCAAGGAGAAAAATAAAACAAATGGCCTTATGTTGTGTAAAAGTTTTCTTTGCATTTGCTTTTATAGAACAATGACTCACTCTATGCTAACACTAGGAGCTGATTATATATTTGTTCTGTAATTCTAGGAGAGCATTTACATTGAAATACCTCTCTCTAATCCAAAAGAGAAAATGATTCACTTAGATGTGCAGTTATCCAATGCTGCCCTTAATGGATTTAAGCAACTTACATTGCACCCGCTAGAATGTATCAACTATGTCCTACAGTATTCTCCAGCAACTACAGGCTGTAGAGATGAAAGGTATGGTTTGAGTGTGGCATTATATTTTATTGTTGATCCTTTGAAATAAAGCCTTCAGAATGATTTTAAGTGACTTGTTCGAGTCTACTTAAATAAAAGATGGCAGAGCTGAGATACCAGCCCAGTTATAATTTTATTTATTTATTTTTTCCAGTTATACTTTTAGACTGTCACAGGTTCCGTCTCTGTTTCCCCCAAAAGTGACCACATGCTGATAGTAAAGGAAGGTCTCCAGAGTTGCATGTCACTTGAATGCTTTCACGTGAAAATATGCAGGTGTTTAATTCAATGAACTAAATTGGATTTAATCACAGAAAGCAGGACTTTTCTTGTTATTGCTCCTGTAAGACATTTGAATTCATTAACATTTAAATATTTTTATTCACTCAACAGACATTTATTAAACAGATATTAATGATGACACTTTTTCTGAATAATGATCTTCTCACCAAAAGTGAAAAATTTTAAAATATATCTACAGCAAGAGTAGAATGTGTCACAGAGCAGTTGTCAAATATTGTATTTGAAACCACCTATTTAGGATTTTTTTCTGCCAATTTTATTACACAAACTAAAACCGCTGACAAGATTTTGTATATTTTTCTCCACCAGCGTTATTTTTCAGCCTGATATGGCTCCTGAGTTCTGGTATTTACTGAGATTAACTACTGAATTACCGAAATCAACCACAGTACCAGAAATACAATGTGACCTTGGAAAGTAAGTTCCATTTAATAGATAAAATTATTTCGTGGAAGGAAAAAAAATGTATCTAAAAGAATATTGTTGTAATCCACTTAATCTTTTTTTATAAGACATAAATACATTTTTAGTAATTGATTTTCCTTTCTAGGGAAGGTTTGATATTTAAACTACTCCCTGGAAAACTTAAGTGAAAGAAAAACAGATTAGGACTTAGTAAGGAGAGGCTTTTATTCAAAATGATTATTGCAAGGGAGACAAAGGGACTATTTAAAGAGTTGGAGAATGCAGATCTCAGAAATCTGCAAGCATCTCAAAAATCAAACAGGAAAAGCTAAAGGTGGGACAAGGAGAGATAAGCAGACTGTGGAGGGAAAGCTGGACAAGGAAAGGAAAATGACTGGTGGTGACTGATCGGAAAAGGATTGCCCTGTGGTAAGCGGATTCCCAGGAGAAGCCAAGGAAAGAGGCATGTTCCCCTTTATTTGTGCTTGCTCAGGCTTGGGGACAAACAGAGCACAGGGGCCCATAGGAAACATAGAAGGCTGACTAAAGTTTGGTCAAGGCAAAGCAGCGGGTCAGCGATGGACAGTGGAGAACACTTTGTCATTTGGCTAATACCATGTGCCCTTGAGATATGACCATTTATATTTACATGGTTGAGCTCTTATTACATGTCTGGTACCAGGTTTGATGCTGATACATAGGGGTAACCAAATCACAATTTCTAGTTTTATTTTTTTTAAGAGTTATTTATTTATTTAAGAGAGAGAGAGAGAGAGAGAGAGAGAGAGAGAGCACAAGCAGGAGGACTGGCAGAGGGAGAGGGAGAGAAGCAGACTCCCAACTGAGTGAGGAGCCTGACACAGGGCTCAGTCTCAAGACCCTGAGATCATGACCTGAGCTGAAACCAAGAGTCGGACACTTAACCAACTGAGTCACCCAGGTGCCCCCACAATTCCTACTTTTATTTTTATTTATTTTTAATAACTCTATAGAGATTGCATTTTATTGAGGAATGGAAATCCAATATGAAACAAGTAGAATTCTAAATAGTTTATGGGCCTCAGATCAGTTATACAAAGCTCAAGGTGACATTTATTTACTTCATATTTTAGTGAGCAGTTTTGATTATGTCAGATACAATTGAAAACATGCTTCCATGAATTACTATAGACTAATTCCTTATAAAGGTGAGGTAATCCCTCATAGCTTAATAATAAAGGTCCTTATTAAATCAAATATTCTTGAAATCATTTTGGTTTCTAATATGTGTAAAATACATTCATTATTATCATTTCAGGGTCACAATTTCTTTCATTCAGGATGAGGATTTTTTGAGCCATATCATCCTGAAATTCTGGACCCAAAAGTTACTATATTTTTCACAGATATAAACTACATGAATTTTTTTTAAGACTAATACGCCTATTAGGGGGATTTGTCTCGGTTTCAAATGGGGTAACTGAGGTTTACAGATGCTAAGTGATTTGCCCTAGGTCACTAAATGTAGAAAAGAGACTAAGGAGAATGTTCTTGTATACAATTTTCCAGATTCAAACTGGTGGATTTACATAGAAAATCCAATGGAAATCCAAAGATTTGCCCTACAAACCCTTAAAAGATAATCTCTAAACAAATAAATAACATTTGTGCATATAAAAACATGCCAAAGTCTCTACATTCTCTAGCAGAAATATCCTTTGGCCTCTTTCCTGCTGCATATTACAGTATCATACATGATTTTATTAACAATACTTAACAAAGGGTGATTAGGAAATATGCGGGTCTGCAAGAGGATTTGGTGCAATCTTACTTCAAACAAAATACAGCATGTTAGGCCTGAAGGCAAACCTAAAATACCCTGGAACTACCTTATGTGAAAGAAACAACATGCATGTGTAATAACATAAAGGGCTTTTACTTAAATATAACTTATAGTATTGGGCTGATTTTAACGGCCCAGTAGGTCCTCCAGTATTCTTGTTTTTGTTGCTGTTGCAACTTGTCTTTCCTGCATTTCAATCACCATGGATAAATGAAACTTTAGGTCTCAAGATTTTTTTTGTCCAAAGGATGATACACATTCGTGCTTTTAAAGAGCATGTGCACTAGTGGGCAAATCAGTACCTCTTTGTTAATTTCTCTCCCTTAGCACTCCAGAAGAGTGTTGAATTCTCCCAGTGCTAGATCTGTAGCCAAATAAATCTGTAGCAAGTGATTTATTAAGGAAGTGGTCCCATTAAGAACAACCTGTAAGAGAACAGGGGAAACAGGATAAGAAAAGGGAAGAAGCTAAGCAAGGGTGTGATTGCAGGTATGGTCCCAGACTATCTGATCCTGCAGAGAGCTCTGTAGCATAAATCACATCTCAGAGTTTGTCCTGTCTTGATGCAGAGATGCTTGGCTTTTGAATTCCCATACTAGTCATTATAAGCTTCCTTGGGAAGAGGTATAAACTCCCAGGCACTTCTACTGTCCGTACAGTTGAGGAGATAGCAGGACCCAAGGGCAATCATCTGAAGGTCTCAGAAGGAAAATGAACAGCAAGCGTGTAGAAGTAGGGGTCTGAGGGTAGAGAACTGGTAAAAATCTTCCCAGGGGAACTGGGTAGGGTGCCAGCAGTGTCTACTTTAACTTCCTAACAAACTTATTTCTACTTTTATATTTTTTCTTGTTTTAAAAATATATTAATGTATGAAAACTATATATGTATATAAAATTATTAACAAATGTAATACACTTATGTGAAAATATTTAGCACAACCAGTTTTGCAATCATTTTTTTTTCATTCCACTAACAGGTGCCCACCTTTTCTCTTTCTTTTTGAGTTCTTAATACTTTTGGTCATGTTCTAAAGCGTAATTTCTTTTTATCTAAGTCATACTGTATGTAATTAAAAGTTGCATAATATTAATAGATGTTTGATAATAACTACTTTTTTAGCCAGCCTTATTCTGGATCCCTATCTTCTTTGGAAGTTTGATGGCCATTAATTGTATCCAGTGTTTTTAAAATGTTTAATAAATTGGTGTGGTTCTATTTTCATACATTTTCTAAGCAGTTGGAGTCTCTTTCAATATGGAAACACATGACTTTCAGTTTTTGGACGTCTCAAATTATGCCATCTATTTTCTCTCTTCCTACAACATCTATGTTTTAGTTTTAGAACTTGGGGGCTATTTTAATTTTCTTATTTTTTGGCCTTTTTTTTTAACCAACATCTGTGTTTCTGCATTCAGATAGATTTACCTGAATTTATCTTCCATTCTTTTTGTTGAATTTTCATGCCAGTTATCAACATCCAACACCATTTTTTTGTTGTTTGGATGTTTCTTTTACATATTTTTGGGTTTTTTTTAAAATCACAGTGTTCTGTTCTTATTTCATGTTGGTAATATTTTTTCTGATATACTTAAGATATTAATGGTCATGGTCTTTGTCTTTAATTATAAATTTTGTTCTCCTTTTTTCCTACTCAAAACTTTCCCTGATACTTGTTTTGCTCATATTTAAGGATTTATTTATTTAATTGAGAGCAAGAGAGAGTGGGGGTGGGTGGGTGGGGCAGAGGGAAAGAGAGAATCTCAGGCAGACTCCCTGCTGAGTACAGAGCCCAATGCGAGGCTCAAACTCACGACCCTGAGATCATGACCTGAGCCAAAATCAAGAGTCGGACGCTTAACCCACCGAGCCACCCAAGCACCCCTTGCTCATATTTAGATGTGACACTCTGTAATGATAGTCAGGACTTACTGACCCACTCATGTTGTTCTATGTACCATTCTTCATTTATTTTCATTGCTGCAAAAAAAAAAAAAATTCCTTTTTATTGTTGATCGACTTTTGGGTTTTTTTTTTCCCAGTTTGGTATATTATGAAATATGTTGTTTATAACATTGTATATGCTTTTGTTGCACATTTGTGCTCATTTCTATTGGGTACAAACATAGGAATGCAATATCACTGTACTCTAGTGGATAACAACAAAGAATTCAAAATTGGTTGTACTTATTTACACTCCACTGGCCATATAAGAATTGTACTTGGTTCACATCCTCAAGAACATGCATATGGTAAGATTAATTTTAACCATTGTGATGTGTGTAAAGTGGTACATTGATGTACTTTTATTTTTTTAAGATTTTTAAAAAAGATTTGTTTATTTGAGCAGGGGGGAGTGAGAGGGAGAGAGCGGGGGGAGGGGCTGAGAGAGAGGGAGAGAGAGAATCTCAGCAGACTCTATATTGAGCCCAGAGCCCAATGCAGAGCTTATTCCCATGACCCTGAGATCATGACCTGAACTGAAATCAAGAGTCAGATCCTAACTGAGCCACCCGGATGCCCCTTCAGATTTTGTTTGTTGAGTAATCTCTACACTCGAACTCACAACCCTGAGATCAAGAGTCATACACTCCTCTGACTGAACCAGCTAGGCACCCCTATGTCAATGTACTTTTAATTTACATTTCCCTCATGACTAATGAGGTTGGGTATCTGCCATATGTTTATCGGCCATTTTGATATAGACTTTTTTGAAATTTTTGTTCATGTCCCTTGACCATTTTACTATTAGTTTGTCTGTAGTTTCCTTTATTTCTTACAGTTCTTTATATATATTGGCTACAAACCTTTGTGGGTTGTATATGTTGCAAATACCTTTTCTTGTGAATTTCCTTTTCTGTCTCTTAAGGGAGTCTTTTAATGACAATAAATTCTGAATTTTAATGTAATTTATTATTATTATTATTATTATTCTAACATCATTAAGAACTTCTTTGTCATTTCTCAAAAAATATATTGTCTATACTTCTCATATTTAGATCCACAGTGTACGTGGAATTGAAATCTGTATGTGATGTGAGACAAACATCAGTTAGGAGGTCATTACACTAATTCAGGACCAAGAGGACAGCAGGTTAGACCAGAAGGATTGCCAGTGAGTGTGGAAAGACGTGTTCAGTTATGGTTTATTTTTTAAAGTAGAGCTGATGAGTTTTGCTGGCTACTAGTATTTGAGGCATAAGGAAAACAGCAGGGCATGAATGACACTAAAGTTTTTGACCTGAGCAATTGGAACTAGAGATGTGACATTAACTGAGTTAGAGGATACTATAAGAAAAGCTGGTTTCAGGATAGGTATCAAGAGCTCAGCTTGGCATCTGTAAATTTGAAGTTTCTGTTAAACATCTGAATGATAAGTAGGCAGTTTGAGAAAAAGCCTGGAGTACAGTGGAAATATTCATGTTGGAGATACATTACTTAGTTGTTCCCAGGTTTATGTCAAGCGTAAGCAGAGACAAGTGGAATAAACAGTTTTAAGTAGGACTCAGCACTTTTAAGTCAGAGACAGCCTTAATTATAATCTATGATTTGCCTTACAGATTATTATTAATGAATTTCAGAATGATCATGGTCACTTACTAAATAATTTGCAAAATGGAATTAATTGAATTCAGTCACCCCAGGAACCTTTACATATTAGAGGCATTTTTTGTTTTATCCTTTTATGGTAAGTGCATTCTTCCCAGTGGTTCATGATATTTTCTCATCACCAGTGTTTGGCACTGTCTTCTTCTTTTTTTTTTTTAAGATTTTATTTATCATTTAGAGACAGAGAGAGAGAGAACACAAGTTGGGGGAGAGTTGGAGGGAGAGGGAGAGAGAGAATCTCAAGCAGACTCCCCACTCAGCTTGGAGCCCGACGCGTGGCTTGATCTCACAAACCTGAGATCATGATGTGAGCTGAAATCAAAAGTCAGACACTTAACCGACTGAGCCACCCAGCCGCCCGGCACTGTGTGGTTTTTGTTGTTGTTGTTGTTGTTGTTTTAGTGTCTTTTTATTTTGAAAGAGCTTAAGATTCACAAGAAGTTGAAAGAATAATTCAGAATTCACACATACGCTTCATCCTGGAAATGGTTTTTAAGGTGCTACCACTTGGTTCACATTAAAATTACCTTCTTGGTGCATCTGCATGGCTCAGTTGGGTAAGTGGCCAACATTTGATTTTGGCTCAGGTCATGATCTCAAGGTCCTGGGATTGAGCCCTGCATGGGGCTCTGTGCTAGCAGGGAGTCTGCTTCAGGATACCTCTCTCCCCCTCTGCCCTCCACACGCTTGCTCACTCTCTCTCTAAAAATAAATATTTTTAAAAAAATCATCTTCTTGTTTTTCTTTGACAAGCGATGTTATTTTAATTTTCCCTTCTTATTCTGTATTAATAAGTTTGAAACAGTCTTGATGAAAAAATATTTTATCGTGACTGTTTAGAAATAAGTATAACAACATTTTAGACTCAAGAAATTTAATTTTGTCCCTAAGTAATAAATATGTGCATCAACAATCCTCAGTATATACATTTGTAATTACAAACTTCATTTCTCATTATTGGGAAAACTAGCAATTAAAGAAAAGACTTATTAAATTCAATTCAATTGAAAACCTTTTCCAGGATGAACAATGAGTCAAGTTCCTCTTTAGTTAATATATTTTGCTTCTTGGTCCACTGGCAATCACAGGCTACATACACTTCTTACTTTTTGTATCTTTGCCCATTTCTAATGTCATCAAGTTATATTAATCTTTGCAATGAAATTGATTTTAATTCCCACAGAACTTACACTGTTTCTCACTTTTTTAGATTCCACATATAAATAAGATCACATAGTATTTGTCTTTCTCTGTCCGAGTTATTTCACTTAACATAATGTCCTCTAGGGGCGCCTGGGTGGCTCTGTCCGTTGAGTGTCTGCCTTCCATTCAGGTCATGATCCAAGGGTCCTGGGACCGAGCCCCATGTCGGGCTCCCAGCTCAGCAGGGAGCCTGCTTCTCCCTCTCCCTCTGCTCCCCTGCTCCTGCTCTCTTGCTCACTATCTCAAATAAATAAAATCTTTAAAAAAAAAAAAACAACAACATAATGTCCTCTAGGTTCATCCATGTTGTCAACAAATGTCAGGATTACCTTCTTTTTTAAGTTTGAGTAATATTTCATTGTATATTTCATGTTTTATTTATCCATTCATCTGTAGAAGAACATTTAGGTTATTTCCATATCTTGGCAATTGTGAATAATGCTGCAATTAATGTGGGAGTGCAGTTATGTCTTCAAGATACTGATTTCATTTATTTTGGGTATATACCCAATAGTTGGTATATACCCAGTATTTGGGATCCAATTGTTGGATCATATAGTAGTTTTCTTTAATTTTTCGAGGTACCCCCCTCTTGTTTGCCATAGTTGCTCTACCAATTTACATTCCCACCAGTGGTGTACCCGTGTTCCATTTTCTCCACATCCTTGCCAACACTTACTATTTTTTTAAATGACAGCCATCCTAACAGGTATGAGGTGGTATCTCAGTGTGGTTTCACTTTGTATTTCTACAGGATGGCAGTTTTCATGCTATACATCAAAAGGTATTAGAAATGATGGTAAAGTGAGAATTATGAATCCTCTTGATTATTCTTTGCTTTGAGCATAAGTATCAGCCACTTTTTTTTTTGTAATTACTCATCATTGGTTTGGATCTTTTTGATGTAATGGACAGAACTTTGTGAATTTATTACTCATTGTTATTATTTCTAAACTGTGTTAACTTTTTTGCCTGAATTTAACAGTTATAAAATAATGAGTAAATATTGCTCCTAAAACTGGGATATATTCCACTACCCAGTGTGGAATAACATTGGGTTTCCAAAATAGAAAATCAAGGACTAATTTAGCAAAATGTCATTAGTTCATACATGATTATTCTTATTTTGAAACTCACATAAGTCATTGTATTAGCTTCCTAAACCTGTCGTAACAAGTACCACACACTGGGTGGATTAAAACAACAGAAACATATTGTCTCACTGTTCTGGAGGCTAGAAATTTGAAGTGAAGGTTTCAGCAGGACCAAGTTCCCTCTGAAACCAATAAGAGAGAATCCTTCCTTTCCTCTTGTGGCTTCTAGTGCTTACCAGCAATCCTTGGTATTCCTTGACTCAGAGGTGCGTCACTCCAGTCTCCACCTCCATTGCCATATGCTCATCTTCTCATGTGTCTTCACGTTATCTTCTTATAACGACACCAGTCATAAGGGATTAAGGGCCATCCTACTCCAGTATGATCACATCTTAACTAATTACATCTGCAGTGACCCTCTTTCCATATTCTGAGGTATTGGGAGTTAGAACTTAAATACATCTTTTTTAGGTATGCAGTTCAACCCATGACAGTCATCAAGTTTATAAAATTATCATTGAACAAGTTTATGAATAAGTTTACTCACTTCATTTTTCCTTCCAGGTATGTCACTCAGATCCTTCCTTTAGTTAATCCAACACATGAGACCTTAGAATTGCAAGCAACAAACAGTAATCCTGAAAATTTTGTCTTGGATGTTAACAGATCATCGGTAAGTGTATTTGGAAAGCCAAGTAACCTACCACCATTAGAGCATTTTTCAATACTGATTTTGGGACACCATGGAGTATTATCATTTGATTTATTAATTAATAAGGTCTCAATTGCTTAAAATTTAAAAATAGAATTTATATACATATATATCTCCCCCCCAATTTTAATTGATCAAAGAAACCAATATCGCGTCCATCTAAATTTTTAAAATTCTATATGCTAGCATCATACTCATTATCACTGGACTCTAAATGAACTGGTTGTGCTTTATTTCGGACCATTTTAGTAATCAGATTTGGAAATCATTCCCCAGTAGTATGATATTGACTCAGCAATCTTTCTATGTTTCCAGGGTTCTGAGAGGCTAGTTCCTTCCAGCACTTGATGAGTTCCTGCCCATCACCTGTCCCCCACTTCCAAACAACATGAACAGTTCTGACCCTCTCTCCTTTCTCTACCCCATTTACTCATTCCTTGGTCCCTAGCATAGACTAGAACCAGTCAATGGGCCCCAATCACTTTTCTGCTCCCATAAGTAACAAAACAAGATCTGAAGGTTTAACATCAATCTTTGTATCCAAGCATATGATACCAAATATGTACAGTGAATACCAAAACCGTGTTTTCAGGTAAACTTCAAAATGGTAATGGTGATAGATTATTTTCTTCAGAGCATCTCACAGTAAATCATGAAGCCCTGTTAAGTAGATATAGTATTTAAATAAAGGCTTTTACTATTTGCTGTTTAGTGATTGTTTAAGAAATCTACAATGTGATTTCATTTGTATCTTACTACCTATCTCTTGTCAATGACTGGTTGCCAATTAATAATAATATGATATGAAATTAGTTCTTAACTTCCATAATGTGTCAAATTAGATATCACTAAGTATTATTATTGCTAAAACCAGTTTCTAATGAGGAATTTCAGTTATTTGTAAACTATATCCTGATCACCATATTCTGTTTAATTTATGGAAAATACAGTGTTAAGTAATACAAGCATGTGTGTACATTTTAGTATAGTTATTCTAAGATTAAACTATATACACAATTGTGTGTATAGCATTGTGTATATAGTTTAATCTTAGTGCTTAATCGTAATGCTCTGCATTATTATTATATATGCTTGTGCATATATAAGCACAAACTTATTCTTTCTACCTTGGTTCTTATGTTAATGATTTGCTACATTTGTCTTCTCTTACATTTCTTACTGTTCAGTCTGAAGGTAAGTTGTAGGCATCATGCTATTTCAACACTAAATACTTCAGATTATATTTCTTAATAGCATAATTAATCTCCCACATCATCTAGTATCCTGTTCAAATTTAAGTTTACTCAGCTGTCCTGATAATCTTTCTCTCTTCAACTAAGATCCAGTGTAAACTCACATATTGGAACTGGTTATTATGATGACACTTGCGTGTAATTAAATGTTTGCAAATTTCCAAAAGGTCCTATATTTAACAGATTATCTATATTCCATTATACTAAACCAGTACATTTGCTGCAGATAAATTCCAACCAATAGTGTTTGTCTTCCTTTTCCTTGAAACCATGGGATTTTTCAGTGAATTTTAGGTGAAAATAAAGGAATTTTATTGAGTTCCTGGTTGGTTATATACACTATCTCAATCTGTGCTACGTGCTTCTGACATATATTTAGGGAAGAGGAATTTGAGGCCAGAGAAGCTAAAATACTTAAACCTCATGGCTAGTAAGTGGTAGACCTAGAATTAAAATCCAAGTTAATGTACTGGTATATGGTTTTTCTAATGAAGTAGATGATTTCCTTATATCTATCGATCTATCTAGAGAACTTTTTGCTAAATTGAAAGAATATATGAAATACAAGTTTTCTTATTTTTTTTGCTAAGGTTGATATTGAAATTAATTTATACTCATTATGTATGCATAAACTTAAGTGATTCACTATCAAAGGGAGAGCCAGCCTGAGATAAAAATATTTGCTATAGATAAACCACACATATGTAGATAGTAAGGAGGTGACTGTTCTAAATATAACAATGAATTGTATTTGTATTTCATGGTCATTATCAGAGCATTATTATTAAGCACTAAGTGCTACATTCTACAGGGATTTGAATGACACTGCTATATTGCAGTTTTATATTTTCAAAAGTTATCTGGCAAAATACAGTAGTGAAAAAAATAAACTTACTTTTCAGACATATGCCTTTTCATTTCATCATTCTGTAAGTGTTAATGTTAAATATTATATTATTCACAGTATAGCATTTTGATGTAGTTGCTGGCTTCTTTCACAATCTCTAAAGAGATAACTCATTCTAATACTGTCCAGACTCAAGTTATTCTAACAGTTCACACCTTGAGTGTGTATATGATAGGGCAAAAAGGAACACTTCATTGTATACTAAAGAAGCCTTCCTTACATCTATGCTTACTATCAGTTTATCTCTTCTGACATCGCCAAGGTACAAGTTAGGTTCCCAGTGGTTTCAAAAGTATCTTGGGATGATCAATAAGCTATCGGTTCTTAAAAAAACATATATTTCTATTATTTGGGGTTCTTAGTTGGCTTTAAAAATTAATCCTGATTTCCTTTTATAAAGCAAGTAACTCCATGTGGTCATTGTCTGGGGGGAGAACATGGGGTAAACACTACTGAACACTGTTTACCATGGCCATTATACCAATATTCACCAAGCAGGCATACTAAGAATGGGTAACACGTACAAGGCAACATACTAATTACACGAAAATCAACCTGGCACACAAAGATCCTGACTCAAACAAAGCATTGATTTTTTTTTCTCTCTCTCTGAATTTACACAGCTGACCATACCTCCTCACTCCGTCAAAGAAGTATCTGTTCACTTTTATCCTTCGGCTCTTGGAAGAACTGGTCATCAAGTTTCTATCACCTTCCACTGTACTCAGGTATGATAGATTATTCTTGGACCAAGTCAAGTTCATTAAATTTCAATATCATAAATAAGTAAATCTAATTCATTCACTTGACATATTACTGGCATTTATGTTTATTTTCTGACTTGTTTACTCATATTTTCATGAACTTAAAGATGAAACTGTAGGAAATGTGATCTTGCAAATATTGTATTATTTTTTCATTCTATTTCATCTGCACAGTGTTACTGATTAATAATAATTTTTTAAAAGCAACAATAGTTAAGGGGTGCCTGGGTGAGTTAGTCAGTTAAACATCCAACTCTTGGTTTCAGCTCAGGTCATGATCTCAGGGTCATGAGATCAAGCCCCATGTTGGACTCTGTGCGTAGCACAGAGTCTGCTTGAGATTCTCCCCTCTGCCCTTCATCCCATTCGCATTCACTCTCTCTCTCTCTCTCTCTCTCTCTCTCAAGTAAATAAAATCTTTTAAAAAATAAAAAATAAAACAACAGTAAGTAATAATTTTTTAAGCATCTCTAAACTTGCTACATGCCATTCTAAGAATTATAGCAACCCATTCTCACCACAATCCTGTGGTCGAAGTATCAATCTCATTTTCTGGATCAGGAAACAGACACAAAGAAATTAAGTTCAGGCAGCTAGTAAGAGGTTTAATTCAGACCCAAACCCAGGACATGTGACTTCAACCTGTCTTCTTGACTGTTTTTGCAGCTACCTACAGATTGCTAAGTGATTATAACTCTCTTACTGCCAATGAAAATTTTACATAACTTTTGACAATTATTATTATTTTTTATTTCTTCAAGTGTTAGTGAGGAGGAAAGTAAATGGAGATATGTGCTTTAAATCCTACAGGACACCAAGGAGGTTACAAAACCCTGCCACCTGAGAGGCAGTGGAATCAAATATAATATAGGGGACCCCATGTCAGTGCAAGACCGGTGGGTAACTAGAGTATCCTCTCTTCCAAGAAAATGTGTAATTTACCTTCAGAAGAAAAAATTTGAGGCATTAAATTTCTTACGTGATGACTGACTTTTATGTAAATTGAACCAATGCTCTGGAAGTATACTTGATTCCCAATAATATTAAAGAGTAAAATACAATAATCCTTTTCATACACAAGAGAGAAAGTGTAGTAGAGATTATTTCCTTCTACATAAATAATTTTAACAAGGCAGATCTTTTTTTTAAGATTTATTTATTTACTTTAGAGAGAGAGTGCACAAGGAGGGGGGAGCAAAGAGAGAGGGAGAGAATCTCAAGCAGACTCCCCACTGAGTGCAGAGCACGGGGCTCCACATGGGGCTTGATCTCATGGACCTGAGATCATGACCTGAGCTGAAATCAAGAGTTGGAGGCTTAACTAACTGAGCTACCCAGTCACCTCTGGAATTGGATCTTTAAAGGTTGTGCTGTGTCTTCTTTCAAAAAAGTTTGAGGTAAAGATGGGTGGACAATATTACTTTTTTTTTTTAATGCACATGTTTGTTTGGATACTTTTTAATTTCCCTCTCTGAACCCAAGGGGATAATTTAAGCAATGCCAGGGTAGTTGTTGGATACTAGTGTTCAATAATGGTGGGATGTGGTCTAATTTAGCAGCTCTAATATTCCAGGCCACTTGGTGAAACGTGAAAACATGGCCTTCTTGTTTTTGTAGTTTGGCTCATTCCCAGTGCTTTAAAGTAACTTCATTTCTGTCATCCAGGAATGATTTTTATTAAGTAGCCAAAAAAGTAAGTAATTTATGTAAAAAAGTTGTTAATATACTTGAACCCTGATGCTTGATTCTAGTCATTCAATGTGTGGAGTCAGGTTAGGACATTGTAAATGAAAATATAGTGCACTTGTATTCTGCTAGTAGAATCTCTAACTAAAAGTAGTGCAGGCATTTGAAGATATATGCTGATAAAACTTACCTTTAATCCTTCCTATGCAGAGGTAGCATTTTATGGATTTACTGTCACCACCTGTCCTAGTTTTGAAACAATCTTAAAAGTTTTCCTCTTTTATTGGAGGCTTGGACACACCTATGTAGTTCAAGAGATTATAAACTAGGTTATTGTTTGTTGGTTTTCATTTTGTGACCTCTTCATTCATCTGGAACATTAGCAAACTGTTCAGTGCAGAACTGAGTCACAGTCTCTTGTACTCTTGGGACTTTTATTCTAAATGAACACAAAGGGAACATTTTCAAACAGTGCTTTGCAGGTTTGTGAAACCCAGATAAGAACAATGGCTGCATGCAATCTCCTTCGTGTAACTTTTGAGCCATTCTTCCCTGTCATGCCATAACAGAACATACACTGTACTAGGCAGTAGGGGTAAATAATATGGCATGCAGTTGTGCACACTTCCTTTTAATGGGACTTCAGTCTGTGCCTCACCATCTGAGCCTTCATGTGCTAACTATCTGAGTTTCATTTGAAATTCACAGGATTTTGGAAACTTCATGTAGTGTTTAGTATCCAGTTTGCTAGATAAATTGATTTTTTTAAAAACCTTGAGCAGAAATACAAAGTTTTCATTAAGATTTCTCTTTTATGTTGCTATAAATAACCTTTTATGTATAGAAAGATGTTTAATATTTGAGTATTGGTCTTTTGCCCTCTTTTTTTTGGTGCAGAAATACATTGAATATTCCATAAAATCAAAAGGAATTTGGAAAAGAAAAAACACATAATGATACATATTAAATATTAACAACAAAATGGGTTTTTTTATAAAGATGCATTTATTTTAGAGAGAGCACAAGCAGGGGGGAGGGGCAGAGGGGGAAAGAGAGAGAGAGAGAGAAGCAAACTCCCCACTGAGCAGAGCCCAACATGGGCCTCGATCTCAAGACCCTAAGATCACAAGCTGAGCCAAAATCAAGAGTCAATCGACTGAGCCACCCAGGCACCCTGAAATGTTTCTTATCTACCAAGATTTTTATGCATATTACATTTGTTAAGTGTTGCAAATAAAATCTATGCGATTAGGATACATATGTCATGAATGTTTATCTTTAAACAGTTTAAAGAATGGATATTCCACCTCTCTGGAGTAG
The DNA here is from genome assembly GCF_003265705.2 of Callorhinus ursinus. Classification (NCBI taxonomy): domain Eukaryota; kingdom Metazoa; phylum Chordata; class Mammalia; order Carnivora; family Otariidae; genus Callorhinus; species Callorhinus ursinus. The sequence goes on along the minus strand of NW_027397078.1, from coordinate 12,402,352 downwards.
GACTGTTCCCCCAGCCTATAAACATAAAAAGAATAACCACATACCTCCGTCTTCAATCATCTATTGTTATACCTTTCCAAAATCCCACCAAGGAGGATGTTTTGGTCAATATTGTACTAACAAGTAAGTTTTTTTTATATTTTACATATGTTATTTTGTAATTATTAGTCAAACTTATTTTATCACAGAATCAAACCATATTAGAGATAATGGACAATTTCGAGATCCATTTGTTGTTTCAACAGCATTATTTTATAAAAGAGAAAACAAGGTATGAGAGATGAAATCTCTTGGCTGAAATCACTTATAAACTTATAAATGGTGGAGCCAGAATCCGAAATTAGAAATCCATGTACCAAGTCAAGTTCTTCCAATTTTATCTGTAAAGCCAAATATGTAAAGTAATAGATTTGTAAGATTCTTATGACATGACTCAAATATGCCAATGCTTATTCCTTAAAAGTTTTTAGAAATCCTGGTGTTCTGGTTTTGTTTCATTTGCCTCTTTTCTTTTTTTTTTAATTTTAATTCTCATATAGTTAACATACGGTGTTATATTAGTTCCAGATGTGCAGTATAGCGATTTGATCATTTCATACATCACCCAGTATCATCATCATAGAAACACGGGGTTGCCATGTATCCCTTTGAATTAGTGTTTTTGTATTTTTGTGGTAAATACCCAGTCGCGTGATCACTGGATAGAAGGGTACTTCTAATTTTAACTGTTTTGATTAACCTTCCTACTATTTTCCACAGTGGGTGCACCCTCTTTTCTATTTTCCACAGTGGATGCACCCCCTTTTCTTTATAAATAGGATATTTGGATTAAATTTTGGTTCTAACAAAACTTGGGTTTTTTTTCATGTCATACTGAAGATACATGTTTTTAAATTAGATCATGTGAAGTTTCTGATCACTTTTTATTAAAAGACCAAATAATGGAGGTCTGAAAATCAACTCATTATGAGTTTTCTGAAACACATTTTAAATCTAACATTAGACATTACTAATTTTATCTTTTCAAATATTGTTACTACGTCTACTAAAACTACTACTACTACCACAAATCACTGTAGATAGCTCAATTGTTGGGCCAAAAGAAATGCATACATGTTAAGGTTTTTGATATGAATAACCAACTTGCTCTCCAGGATGGTTATACTGTTGCAATCTGTGCTGTCAGGAGTATATTACAGACATTACCTCTTTTCCTGAACCTTGTAAACCCTGACCAGTAGCATTCTCCTTAATCTCCATCAATCTGATTGAGGCAAAATTGTATTTTATCATGATTGCCAATGACTGTTTTTTTGATTAATGCTGAAGCTGAACACTATCATTGACCTGCTGAAGTTTTCATCTTTCCTGATCATCTCCTCCCGCTCTTGGTATGAAATAATTAAGTAAAAATTGAGAACATAATGTCATCCTAATGTATAATTCCCTTGCGAAGACTTTGGCTGTGATGAGAAGGAGAGACATGCCAGTATTTACTAAAAGTTGATTGTAGACTCAAGGAAGTCAGCATTTTAATATGGAAGAGATGTGAGCATATGTATAGGCAGAAAGAAGCCAGGGTTGAGCAGAAGTCAAAGCTGTAAAGGAGGTGGGGCTTAACTGATGGGTAAGGTTCTGGGAGGACTAAGATCAGACTTGGAAGTAGAAGGAGGAGCCCTGAACAGGAAGCGCATTTCTCCCTTAGGTCTCAGAGGGACTTGGGAATTAAGTGCAGTTATGCTTATATTTTTATCTGCTGAGAAAAGGAGATGGAGTAAGAGATTTGAAGAGTGGCCCAGTGGTTTGAAATAATTGCTGGAGGGAATGGAGGAGGGAGCTGACAAAATTAAAATATGAAAGGTGTTGTATTTGGCTGGGATTGGAAACCACAAATTTAGATAGGCATCAAGAAAATACGTGTTTATGAACTTTGTACCACTTCTGGGGCTCAGAATTCCAGGTACGGGAACAATACGCAAAGCTGATAAATGGATCTGTCCAAGGAATGGAATTTTCAAGGCAATTGCAGCCAAATCACTTCATAACTATGAGAATGTTATAAAAAGCTATTGGGTCAAGATTGTTAACATTAGAAATAAATTATGAAGTAATTTGTGGCTTCTTAATTTTATTTAATTGGTCTAAAATGCTTTTGCTATATAACACAAAAAAAACCCAGGAAGCTTGACAATGAAAGATTTATTAGTCTTTCGTATTTTAAAATAGTCTCTTTTAAGTAAACTCCCTCTCTCTTGAGTAAATGTTCAGACCCTCAGGTTCTCCCCCTTCCTTCAACCTGAGGAGACCAGGGACAAAAAAAAGACAACTTCTGCTATCTTCCTTCCCTTCACTTTCTCCTTTTCCTTTATGAAAATATTTCTCCTTTCCCTTTCTTGGTCATGAAGTCTCTCTCTCTCTCTCTCTCTCTCTCTCTCTCTCTCTCTCTCTCTCT